>NW_010972620.1:12190295-12284040 GCF_000737465.1 Haliaeetus leucocephalus | reverse complement strand
GGGGGGGGGGCAGATCACTGCTCAGGAACTTACTGGGCATCTGTCAGTGAGTGGTGAGCAATTGCACTGTGCATCACTTGTGTATTCTAATCTTTTCTTATTACTATTGTCACTTTATTAGTGTTATCTTTATCATTATTAGTTTCTTCTTTTCTGTTCTATTAAACCGTTCTTATCTCAACCCAAGAGTTTTACTTCTTCTCCCGATCTTCTCCCCCATCCCACTGGGTGGGGGCAGGGGAAGTGAGTGAGTGGCTGCTTCGTGCTTAGTTGCTGACTGGGGTTAAACCACAACAATAAGAACAACACTAAAATAAATCCTTAGAATAACTTTTATCCTGTCCTGAAAATCCATAAGCCATTCAAAACATTTTGTTATTTTGCACTTGTTACTGTAACTACCTGTTAGCTCACACAGTGATGTTGATTTGAAGCATTTACCTCTGAGCTGATTTCATCAATCATACTTTAATATCTTCTCAGTATGTGCTTACTTTGTTACTCCATAATATGTTTCACCCAAAGTGAAACTTAAAGAAAAACTGGAAAGAAAAAGTAGATCAGAAGAAACCTATCATTAGCAAGGGGAACTGTACTAGCAAGTGCTAGTATGTTACTTTGCTTATTTCAGTGCTCAAACTATAACTTGGTCTATGCCCAGCTCCTACAAAATAATCAGGCACTCAGATTTTACACTAGTCTCCTAAAGTTTATGAGAACAGAGCATATGCACAAATCAACCTTGATTTTCTTCCCGTGCCCTGCCTTGTCAACACTTATATATGCTGAAGATCAGGTATAGTAGGTTGCCTGTCCAGTCGTGGAGAATATTGCTGTGAGGTCCTTGGCATCTTCACAATTGTTACATTTTTTCACCCATGCTTCCCCTTTTAACACCCTGCAGAATTACAGCAGGCAGAGACTAAAGATCCCATATTACTAATTCCAGCCATTGTATGTTTTGCTTAAAATTGCATTGCAAGTCTTCCCAGTAGACAAGTAATCACCATGTTCACCTGGAACTGAACTCTTGTCTACCCACTTTACCCAAGGGACTGTGGGATGCCTTGAATCGGTGTGGATCAGTGTGTACAGTGAGGCTGAACTGAAGTAAATGTTGCTTAGAATAGTGAATACCTCTCTTTCTCTGAGAAGCCTGGCATTTTAGAAAAGGTTTGTGTTGTGAAAGTTGTACAGATGTCCTTTACGAACAACTTAGAACTCCTAAAACTTGGTCTCCTAAAACATGATGTAAGCTCACTAGGGTGTATGAAGAAATTATACAGTATGTACATGTGGGTTTTGAACAAATGTAAGAAGCTCAGCTTTTTCAAATCTTTTAATTGGGTTCTTGATTACACTGCTCCATAGGACTCGCTGTGTGATGTGGATGCTACTACATCAGTGGACCACCATCACGGGCTTTGTAACTTCAGGCCTGTGCCTTCTGACAACTGGGCTTTCATGGATCAATGCCACTTTCTCTTCTAAGGCTGTCTTCCACAGGCTGCTTGATATTGTAGGTTTGAGGCCAGCTCTTTAAAATTCCTCTTTTCTTAATTTCATGGACTGCTTCTCATCATGTAAAGCTTTGGCAATCATTGCCCTATTATTAAAGGGCATTTCCCAGTTTGTTATCATGGGTCAAAAGCGTTTGTTTTGGTTAAAAGTAATGAATAGGTGACACATTCCAAGAGACTTGTGCATATTAAGCATTCTTCAATGATTAGCATGATTATTTCATTATCTGCATGTTTAATTTTAGATTGTTGGCAAGATGCAGGGATGCCGCCTCAAATACCTGGTTGTTTTGGGGGTTTTTGTCTCTGTGTGTAGATATTCTTCTAGAAAAATGTTATTTTAGCAAACTGCAAGCTCTATTTAGTAATCTTGATCTTCATTTTTGAGAATCTTCATTTTCTCAGAAATAAATTAATTTCCCAGACTTGTATGAATTTAACCATTTCTCCCAAAATTTCCATATGTTCCCAAGATGGCTTTCCACAACCTAGTGCTTCAGAAGCTCTGTCAGGATTTTGTGGTAAAGATCTAGCAATTAATAAAGCTAGCAATTGGTAAGAGATTTTTTTTGACTGGATTTGAACAGAACCGGTTTTGTAAAATGAAACTACGTGTCAGTTGTCTACAGTATTGCATTTGAACAAATGTATTATTTCAGTCACAATGAGTTCAAGGGTTTAGGGTTGTTTTGTTGTTGTTTGTTTTTTTTTCTGCTGTTGGGGGCTTTTATGGTATGGTCGTGGGTTGGGGTGTGTGTGTGTTTTCTTGTTTTGCTGGGTTTTCATAACTTACTGATGCTTGTACACTAGTTTCCATGAGAGGGTGACTGATTTCCACCAGTAAGAATGAGAGGGCAATCAAGGCTGCCTAAATAAAAACGTATCAGCATCTTTTCAGGTATTCTCCTAGCATTTTTGATGGTAATTCTATTTCTCAGTCATTCATTTTTAATTGTAAATAAAGACATAGCCTCTCATTTCCCAGCTCGTAGCTGTGAGTGATTAATGTGCAGGAACTGGAAGAAGGTGTGGATGAATGCCACAGCTAAAGAATGTTTCACAGTCTGCTTCTGCTCCTTTATCACCTTATGGTGCTTTCTTTTATATAATTAAAACAATCCTATGATTTTTCAGACACAACAAACTTTGTCTTGTGAAATTATTCTGCTACTCAGCAGGAATCTTTGCAAGTTCTCTCCAGCTGAAGCAAACAGATTTAGGTGCATTTGTGCAGATCTATAAATTGCCTTCTCAGTGTCATGTGGCTTAGTTAATACCTTTTATTTTTCCTACTAAGTTGATTAGCATTCATTTAGAAAAAGCAAGAGAGAAATTATATAATTAAATGTGCATAAATTTAACAACAACAACAATAAAATCTTTGTCTTAGGAGGGTTGTTTTTTTCCTGAAGCATATCTGAAAAGTAGGCAAATGGAAACACCAGATTTTCCTGCAGTAATTTTGAAAGAATTATATGGGTAACAATTCTACTTATGTAATGAAACCTATCATTTTCTCTACCAGTGCCAAGCAGAAATGAAAATGACTAAATGACACTTAAATTCAGTTCCACAAAACACAAATATGAGGACTAAATAGCAGATAAATGGTCAATAACCTAAAATGAAAGTGGATAATGCAGTATGTAACTTTCAGAAGGAACTGTAGTAAGTTTTTTGAACTGCTAATAACTTTGTTTTTAAACTGCAAGTAATAAGACCACAAAAAAAAAAAAAAACCAACAAAAAACCCAGACCAAACATAACCTTTGATACTCTTTTCCAGTGCACTTCCTGAGGGCAATTAGAAGTAGCAGTGATTAAATTTGAGTTAAATTTTAAATTGATTGGACAGGAACAAGGATGTCTAACAATAAATTTATTTTGGCCTGCTCCCAGTTGATTTCAATAAAGCAGCATTTCAGTTAGTTGGCTGAAATTGAATAGCAATAAGAGAATGGGAGAAAAGGTAGGTCACAAAGGAGGACTTCCCTGGTCATTCTTTACTTACGTTTTACATTGCCCAGTGATTTGCATTGCTTTGTTTTCCCCTGTGTATACTGTTTAGGAGCTAGGACATATTCAGTTACTTAAAAATTGGTGCCAGATCATACCTATCAAAAAGCATTTTGAGCATAATTATCTTTTGCATGTCTACTACCATCTAAGAATTTTGAAAATATTTGCAGGATAATATTATTCTAGGCTAAAAATATTCACTCTGAAATAATTTTAAATTGGTTATATGAGTATTACCAAAATCACAATAAATATATAGTAAATAAAACCAGTATTATTAGGAATTCAAATGGTGTACTTCCTATCTGGTGCAAGTATGAGGTATATTCTGAAGCTATTCTTTTATATCTTCTAAAATAATGGACAGTTTATTTTCTTTAGCATAAAATCTTGTATTATTTCTGAAAATATGAACTATAGCTCCAACAACCTTGCTGTCTATAAGGTGGAGAATATAATACCTCTCTTGTGATTTTCCACTTTACATTGCTGCAAAGCCTGACATTATTGGTTTCCAATTCAAAGCCAACACCTGCAGAGAGTGCCTGAATCTCTGTGAGGTTATCTCAGTTTGCAGGCCTCTTAAATCAGCTATTCAGTAGTATATTTGGAAGCAAAAAAACATATTTAAAGATGTAGTTAATGAATTTATATCTAAGTCCCTAACTCTGACTAACTTATGCATTGACAATGCAATATTTTTTGACAACATAAGCCTATGTTCACAGAGCTGTATCTGCCAGTTTCTTTGGCAGCAACTGTACATATTGGAAAGCCCTGCCTTTTATGAGTCCTCCTAATTAGGAGTTTTCACTGAACTGAATAAATGGTATGTGTATAATTACTTGATATAGCAAGGATATTTTGGTTTGTTTTCCACTACCTCCTGTGGGGCAGTAGGCTATTTTTATGGAATTCAGAGAAGTAAATGAGAAAAATAATCTCTGATATGCCTACTGTCAATCTATATGGGAAATAATCTGTAAATGGGAAAATGATTGGGGGGGGGGGAAGTCAGTGTGCATTTAAACAATAAAAATATTTTTTAAAGCACTGTATTTATCTGATGTATTGTGCAACTTGTTCCTTCTAGTGCAGAGAATTCTAAAATTCTAGGGGTCTGCTTGAGATCCCAAAGGATCAGAATAATTCCCCTGTGCCATGCCAAATTTCTACTTTTTTTTTTTTTTAAATTAAGAAACACCTTCTCTCACTTAGACTTGTTAAAATAATGCTTGAATGCTGACAATGATGCTTTACTGAATTCTACTGAGAAACGATAGCCGTATAAAGGGATGTGAACTACATAAGCTTTCACTGTTTATTTATTTATTTATTTACAGGTAGTTGTTTGAGTACTCTAGAAAAACAGTTGTAGCTTGGCAGAGCAATTGGCATCTATTTTTCTAGTTATTTTATTCATGGTTGCATTAGTCATATCTGAGGTTACCAAGTGTTTTCTTTCCTGTTCCGCCACAATGTCAAAGTTTTGTGGTGTGTTGTTTCTGTTTTCAATAGTGCCTTCCTTCTTCAGCAGGGACTCCTGTCTTCCCTTTATCTGGCCTGGAGACAGATTGCTTGGGTGAAAATCAGTTTTGATGATGGTGAAGGAGTCTTATGTAGCTAAAAGCAATATGTAATTCATCAAATTTCCCAATTAAACTGTGTTTCTAGATGTTATATTCCTAGCTCTTTAGTTCAACATGTCTATTAACAACATGCTTGGATAAAGCTTCCTTTTAAATATCCTGTGGATGTTTACCTACAGCAAGGTGTAGTAAACCCATGCTTTTACCCAAACAAAAAAGTAGTCGCCTATTGAAAAATTGAAAAAATAGTTGCTTCAGCATCAAATTATTGCAAACTTTCTTGCAACGTGCAGCTGGACTATTTGTGTGGGGGTTTTTTGTCCATTTATTACTGGTTTACATGATCATTAAATTACGTGTTTGCTGAATGTGAAGAATATTCTCCCTTTCACAGGATAAATGAAATACCCAAAGAGTTCAGGCACCTCAATAACACATTCTCAGAAGGATCTTCTGAAAAAGGTAGAGTCGTTACCATACAAAAATTCATGGAAAAATTTTCAGTTCCTACTGAACATCCTTGTTTCACTTTTCTCTGCTAGCTAGCAAGAACCTATTCATCATCATAGACAAAGAATGACATTTTTCCAAATACTTTGTATAACCGGGGAGAAATTACTCTTTTGCTTTATTGAGTGTGTCATAGAGGATTTGTCCTTTTATTGTAAAACATTTTTAATGCTATTTTTTCTTCCCCAAAATGCTGTTGCATGGTTCACTGATGCCAGCAATCTGTGTGTGTAGACTGTTTCTTCAAGTGCGGTGTCTGAATGTATTTCTAAGATTTCCTTCGTGCTTTGACTTTGAGTACTCACCTGAATCATACTGTGTATTTGGTGAATGTTTTTTACGTAGCTTTTAATAATTTTTAATTTCAACATTCTCAGTGAGTACTATGTTTTAATAGAGGTGCGCCTGGTATGGCATATTAGTTCATATTTTTTTCTCTTCATGTTTTATTATATTCTGTGCACTGCCACATATTCAAAGATGCTTTCGATCCGCAGGATGTTAATTTTTATGATATTTGGGGATTTTTAAAAATTATTTTATTTTTCATTTGTACAAGTACTTAATTATTTCCCTATGCCTTAAACTCATTAAAAAAACCCCTCATCTGAGGTTTGTTTCACACTTCATGCTTAACTAGACAATCCACAGTCCTGTTGCAAAATAATTTTATTTCCTAGTTCACTTTGACTGTCTCCAGATATTGATTGCCCAGTCAGAGTAACTGAGGCAAATAAAATTTATTTATAAATATAATAAATCTTGTAAAATTAATCATTTTTCTCTATTAAGTATTCTTTTTTTGTAATTTATGTGATTGACTATGGTCTGGTATAATATCTATTCAGCAAATAACAGCAGTAGGGTTGAACAGCTTTCAGACACTGATTGTTTGGATACTCACTTTGAATGTTTATAATGTGTTGTGGCTCACTTACCTACTATAGTTTTGCTCCATGAGTGAAAGTTTTTGAATAGAGGGACAACAAAGAATGAATAGCAAATACTGTGTGCTTACTTACTACCCTTGCTTCAAATACACTTTACAAAGGGTAAATGCTAGAGTGAGTATTCACACTGTCTAACTTCAGGCATTTAATTGCAATATCTGTGTTAAGAACAGATCTGAATATTGTCAGATAAGACAGGGAAGCAGAAGGGTTTGTAATTGTGTTCTGGACTTTTTATTGTAACTATTAAACATTTATACTAAGCACAGAAGAGGAGAAAATGCAGAGTTTGTACACTGACCTTGAAGAGAAGTGTTGAGTAAACTACCAAAACAGTAACGTTGTTAGTGAATTTAACAAGCTGGATCAAAACCCTTTGTCTGCAGTGTATAAAGCACTCTGGAAGTTTCAGACCGCTTATGAGCTTTTCTCACCTCCTCTGCATTAGAAATCGGTAGCCTTTCAACAAGATTTTAATCAATCTCAACAACCCTTTCGAACACTCAGACTAGAAACAATTAACTAAATAAATGTCTACCTGAAACTAGGATACAAAATGTAATTGCTTTTATCACATTTTATAATACTGACATGGCACAGAATTTTCAGTAATCATAATTGATCAGTGTTTTGAATTTAATGTTGTTTTGGTAACATGTAACAGGTCCAGTAGCACAGTGGCCCCATTTTAATTGGTTAATACTATATTATGGTCCTGGCCACCTTTTGAATTGCCATCAACTGTTCTTACAACATGCAGAATTTCCTTCAGTAAATCTCTTTTGGGTCTTGATTAGTTCCAGTGTTGTTTAGATAAAGTCTCAGTGGGACCAAAATTTGAGATGCTTTAGCTGTTAGAAGTTTCTCCTGAAAGGCATAAGGTGGGTAGGAATTTCAAAGAGAACAGCAAAATTAATGAAAAGGTCAGAAACGTGAATGAACTTTGCTATATATGCCAATAATGGTTTGGTGGGGAGGCTCATGGGATAGATAGATGTCAGTCAAGAACGCAGAGCTGCTGCTAGAACAGTTAATGTGACCTATATCTGGCCATGTTCCTATCCCCTGGCCTTTCAGATGAGGACAGGAATCACTTAGGAATTTACTTGACCAGGGAGAGTGGGTTGAACTTACTGTCGTCGTTAAATGTGATTCCGGGAGGTGTCACACCTACACTATACTTTGTGTACGCAGTAGATGTTGTGTCTGGAGGAAGGGCTGTAGTACCTGGCACTTGAGTGCTAGCAGAAAAAAGCAGTGTGATCTGGAATGGCAGGAAAATAGGGAACCATTACCATAAAGAGTAAAGCTATTAACACTCTTTGCTGTTATTTCTTTTGGCAATTTGGAGGCTCATACTTGAGACTGCAAGGCAGTCTTGCAAGGTCTCCACTCACTTGTAGAAGAGACACATCGCTGAAACATGATACCAAGTTTTTGACACTGAACTTTTTATGTGCTTCTGTCACTGGCATCAAGCAATCACCCTATCACTTTACCACTATGGTACTGTCTAGTTTATCTGGAGCACGTGCCTTACCTTTTTTGCAAAGGCTACATACCTCTGGTTATAAAGATATTAAGACAGTATAGTGATAATGAACTGAGATTAAAAGATTCAGGTCTCATTGTAATACACCGAGTTCTTCAGCACCTAGAAAAGCTCATCTGAATTTATTTTAACACAAAAACTTACCTCTATTACTCTGTTATAATTATTTCATGGACATCCTTTGGAGAGAAGCACAAAGGTAATGTACTACAGTCTCATAAATAACAAATTTTCTTTGTAGTGGCATCAATATAGTATCTTTTTTTTTTTAAACTATGAAAAGTGATTTGAAGCACTTCTACAACTATACTGGGTTTTTGATGGAGCTCTGCATACTTTTTAAAATTATACTTCATCCCCTGGACCATAACTGTCAACAGTCATGATTAATTTTGTAGCATCTAAAAAACTTTGAATTATTTTTGAAATGTTTCTAATCTGCCCTGTCTTATATCCTGCCATATCTTATATTCCATTTGTAATTTAGACCGGCTGACTTTGGAAAAATTGGTAGTCCTGCACTTCACTAGTAATCAATTGTTAATACATTATTAATAAGGTTTTTTACTCTGTCAGATGGTTACTTCTTTAAATAGTACAGAAAACTTGTGTAAATGGAGTTTCCTAACTGTATGTGAATAAACCAATTTCAATAAGCTGTTTTCTTTCAGTTACCTGAGCAGGAGATATTGGCATTTATTGACCTCTGTTTTCTATCTGTCCTGTTCTCAGCTGAATGCTGTTGTTATTGCTATGTTTTGGGAATGTTACATCTGGACCAGGATGAAAGGAGTGTTATTTCATCTAACTGTGATTTGCAGAGGGAGACTGGAAAGAAGGGTCTTGCCAAGTATGGAGGAGCTATGGCAAGAGGGGTGGTTTGCAGCAGAGCTGTGGCAAAAATCCAGTGCCAAAGAAGGTTTTGCAGCAGGTCTTCCCTGGGCTGTGAAGAAGTGGTGGCAGGCAGGATATCTGTTGCAGTGCAGGGATGCAGGGATCCTCTGCTTGGACTTGGCTCTGTACCTGAGCTGTGTGGGTAAGGGAAGGCTCTGCTGGCTTCATACGCTCACTGGACTCGCTTGGGGCTGTCTGGTGGTGCCCAGCAAGCAGGAGCCTGTTAGGGAGAGGAAGCCAGGGTGGGGGCAGGAGCGCTGGTGCATTTCACATTTGATGTGCTCTCACTTTACTAGTGAGGTGTACATTTTCTGCTGAAGTTCCTGATGTATAGCAAGGAGTTAATGACTGTGCTAACACCTGAAGTTCTCAGTATTCAAAAGGGCAGAAAACTTGCTTAGTAACAGTAAGGACTGTGCAAAGACTGAATCTCAGTCTGCCTTATGAATTTACAAACCAATACAGTAGAATAATGCTGAGTTTATTCTCATGGGTACCAGGAAACAGTCCTTACAGGTTTGGGGGTCACAGATTGTGGAATATAGGCTTTCCCATGTTCATGTATTGAAGAGAGAAATAAGGAGGGGCCTCTGAGAATTGTCTGCGTGAATGTCTATTTCGCACTGTGCTCTACCTCTGGGGATATGGCACCTTTGGGACTTGAAGACAGTATTAGTTTGGCATCCCAAGGGCATGGAAGAGAGCCCAGAGGGAATGCAAAAATCTTCCATCTGGGCTAGATCCCTGCTGGATTTCAGTAGATCATTCTCTTCCTGCTTAAACCTTCATGTCCGCCACTATTTTGATAAGCAAGAATTTTTAGGCACAAAAGCTCTCCAATCTTTCAAGTTAGTTGCCTTCTGAGTTTATTCTGAGATTTATAAATACACCTACAAGCTTTTCAAACTTTCTTTTTCATCAGTTTCATAAGGGAAAACTAATTTATTTCAAAAGAGGATTAACTCTTTCAAAGTTGGTGTTTTTTTCCCCCAGCTACTAATTAGAAATGTGTATTTCTCCATTCTTAGCAGCCTTCTTCCATATTTTAACATTGATTACTATTATTAACTAGTAGTCAGTGCATAACTTTCATATAGACAGCATCCCACTTTTCAAACCATATACAGTCTTTCAATGAAAATCTTTGTCAAGGGAAATACCCTGTTATTTTCCACCTCCATAACACATGTTGTGCAATGCACATTATGCAAAAGGTAGAAAAGGGATCAAAAGATTCTCCTTTCTCCAGTATCAACTAAAAAATGCATTATATATGTGTGGAGAATCACAGCTTTGGCCATGCTTAAGTTTCCTGTAATATTTTCTTTATTAAGTCTCCCAGTTAAAACATTTTATCAGATAGAAGTTCCTGGTAGCTCTGCAAACTGTTCAGATAGTCCCTTTTTTAAGAAATAACGGGGAAGAATGTCTTTTTTACTATAGTTTACTAGATGTTCTTTTTAAATTATCCACAACATGTCAGTTAGTTTTCTTTTAGGTGCAGTTGACTGTGTTTTAGTAATGACCTTTAAAAGTTCTCTTCATAGCACATTTTAGTCACTGCCTCTAATCCTGTAGGAAAAAAAACCACAACCAAACCCAAAACATTAAGCTAAAAATATCTGGCTAAAAATACACATAATAATATTATAAATAACATGAAAGATAACTTTGGCCTTTTTCAAAGCTCTTAACCTGTGAAGCCATAAGCTGCATGTGGTATAACTACTTAGGAACTCCAGACTTTGCCAGAGTCTTTGAGGAAAATGAAGGAAATAGACAGCTGATATTCCTGGGACTGAAAATTTAGGAGAACTTGGGCAGAATATGTTGCTTCTAAAAGGCTTCAGCTCTTTATCTTTGTCAGAGAAGAGCAATAAAGAATAAATTGTTCCCTTTTTTTTTCCTATTTATATTACCTATTGATATGGTGATATCTGAAATACAATAATCGATAGAGATGCATACTGTGTTAAGAAATATTCTTCTTTATTATGGTAAGAAGAACATTTCAGCTTATTTTATTAGTTAGAGGTAATTGAACTATTAATATGAGTAGCTACTATTCTTCATATTTTTTAGTTGGTAGGCTGCCAATCTGGCTCTCCATTTCACTTTAAAGTGCAGTTGTTTCATCAATTCCAGTGTCATCTTGACAACAGAGGGTGTCAGAAGCAAGTAGTTCAAAGCAGCTTGACACAACATTACTTCTAACTCAACTTACGTTTGAAAAGAAAAATATTTCAAGTCCCCTATTTTGAATTCAGATCTGTGTGAATGATGCTTGTTAGGGTATCAGTCCAGTGCTGTCTGGCAGACAGAAATCCAGAAATAGTAACTGAGAAAGATGTCTCAGTGAATATCAGTGAACAGTATGAGTGATGGTCATTATTTAACAACTAAATTCAAGTTCTCTGTTTTGCATTTTTAAAAGATCCATGTTTGTGTAGTTTGCTTTTGATAATATGGTACCAAAACAAATATGCAAAGTTATTTAAGTTTTGGTGAAGGACAACCATGAATCAAAAGTTCTTAGACAAAAGATTTTTTGAAAAAATCTGCTTTACATTTGATAATCTGAAGGTGTTTGGTGGGGCTTTTTTCAAATTAAAGTTACAAAGGCACAATTAGAAATCAACTACAGGAACAATAGTACCATATATTTGAACAGTATGGCTAGCAATAAAAGCAAGTAGTTCTAGGTTGTGTGTTGAGGATAGGATCAACTTGGCATTACTGATAGGAGAGGAAATAAGCAGTAGGAAGCGTTTGTAATTAAAAGATTCACGGGCAGAATATTGTCAAGAATATTCTTACGTTGGATATTGTCTCTAGTATATAGAAACTTTGTTTTTGAAAAATCATCCAGAGCTGAAAGTCAAGAAAATGAGTAGGAGGGGGGCTAGAAGGGGGCCATGTGTAGCTCTTGATGTTTTACAAATTGGGCTGTGTGACCTAATTGGACAGATAATCAAGTTATCTGTTAGTAAAAGCAGACTTATATGTCTGATACTGCTCCTAGTGAAGTAAGTGATAAGGCTCCATTGGTTTCAGTTTAATAAGGAAGGTTTGGTCTTGATATTCAGAAAGGTTTTATTTGCAAAATGTGTTTCAATTCTGTCTTCATATGGCTTCTCTGAACTTTCACAAGAAAATTATTGCCTGTCTTGAGGAAGCTGGGAAAGAAACAGTCTTGAGTCAAGGTCTTGACTCAGGGCTGTGGATGTAGTTCTCCCCTGCTTAGGGGAAAAGTGCTCTCAGTGTCTATAACTCCCCATGACCCAAGAAAGACAAAACATTATTTTTAATGCTGTAACTAGTGCCTAGGATGGTTTGTAGTTGGTGTTTGCTGTTAATGTGTTTCCCCTTCCTTTTTCCACCCTCTCTGAAAACTCTGAACATTCCTCTTCTTTCATCCTGTGCACATTTTTTTCCTTATCCTGTTGTAGTAAACAGCACAGGTGGGATGTCCTATATCCTTTTGTATGGTACAGTTTGAAGGCATGAGGATGCAAAGTCTTTTGGAGAAGAACACTTGTTTTCAAGGGTTACAACACAATGTGAATCCAGCAACACAGCTCTGATGTCCCCAAAGAGCGTGTGGAGTATTTGGATCTTGTTACTCATCTCGTTGTCAGGCAATAATAGGATATGAACAGATACTGCATGTGCTCCAAGTGGAAAAGTGCAGCTGCTTTCCAGGTGGTCAAAGTGCTATTTCCTTTAACTAAAAAAATTGGTAGATTGGAAGTATGGAACACGTGACCTGAAATCAAATCAAAAGTCTGAATGATGTAATAAAGTCTAAAATTCTTATTTCAAACTGCAGGCCAAATTTAGGCTAGGAATGAATGGCACAACTGCCATTAACGTGAATGGGGGTTTTTTTCCTTTTTTATAGGCTGGAATTTAGATCTTGGTATCATATAATCTGCTGTTTCTTGACTGGAACGGTTTTCAGTCTCTAGTTATTCACCAATAATGGCAAACTGATTTCTGCTAGTGAAGACTCTCAAATTGTCCTTCACAAGTTTTTACTGTAATTTCTTTTTTGGCCTTGGGCTTTGAGAACCATACACCAAACTGACTGTAAATTAGCTCTAGAGTAAAGAACAAAATCTTACACTGAAATGTGACCCTGCAATAATTAACAAGGTGCCTCAGAGGGTTCCATGTATTGTGATACTCTTTCCTCTTCAAGCAAATTAGTGGTCCTTGTGATTCCTTGTAGATTCCAGTGTTGTTTTTATGCAGATGACTTTGCAATCTGCGTTAGTGGGCCATCTGTCACAGACCTTCCCGTTGAAGTACAATGTAATTTGAGCCTTGTGTTATTGATTGCCTAAAAAATAGATTTAACAAACTGTTCCCATTTCATTTTGACTTTGAATGTTTTTTGCAAAATATGCCATTTGAGCACAGTCCTTTTTGGAAAATAGTTTTGTTTCGGTTTTTTTTTCTTCTAGATATTATTTTTTAGCTTTTTATGCATTTTCTTGATTACTTTGTCAATGACTATTGAATAAAATGAGCTTATTTCTCTACATTAGTAAAAGATTATGTTCTTGTGAAAGACACTTAGGGTTAGTTTCCCGTTTTTCATTGCTACAAATTCATTCCAGTGACCATGTACGTAGTGTAACTTTTTGCCAGTTTTACTTAAAATTCAACCAATGTGCCATATTTCTGTTTGATTTATTTTGCTTTTTACCTTTGGGCTTTCCTCAGGGACCCATGTATAGACTGAACTGATTATGCTGAAATGAAGATTCTACCTGTGTTAGTTTACACTTACTCATAGATTCATCTACAGAAAAATGCTTTCTTGTAAGACTCCAAAGTCTTGTATTTTACTTATCAGCATCCTAAAGACACTGATACATTTAAATGTATTAAATTCATTCAAAATGAAAGTTTTTTGATGTATGGTCCTAATTATAGTTTGTTTAATAGTAACTCACTGGTATTCAGTGATCTGCATTTTAGTTTTCATTTTTATAAAGTCCTAGATGCACCACAATGGACATAAAACATTTGCACACTGGATATACTTTTTAAACCACTTTTTTTGTTGTTTTTCCACTGCTTATTTTAGGTCCTAACTTTGGAGGTTGTCATTTGAATGAATGCATGAAGGTCTCCTCAGGGGGTTTGTCTTATTTAAATAAATTGAACTGGATTGATTTAGTATTCTTATTACAATTTGTTAAACTTAGGCTGTTGGGGGACGTACTGTCACTGGGCTTTATTATGGATTACAAAGAGGAAAAAAAAAGGAACTGCTTGGCAGGTTGTTTTGACGTTAATTCATCAGTTGTATAACATGCAAAAAATGCTCCTTTTATAGCAAAAATTTTTGATCCTGTTTAATTACATGTCAGTTTTATATTGTTTCAGAAAACAAAACAAGTAAGAAAGATAAATTTTTAAAGTTTCCTTACATAACTCTTACTTTTAAATCAAAAGTCTCCATTGAGTGATTATAATAAGCATCCTTATTATAATAAACATCCTAATTATAGCATCCCCATAAAAAAAATTCTGTGGTATTTCTTAGTCAATCACGAGAAGCAAATAACATGAATTTCTTATGTCTAGATGTAAAGTCATCTAGAAACTCAGAATGCTTGCCCCACCTATGATGTGGGAGATGGTATGCTGGAAATTAGTGATTTTGAAAGTTATTTGGAGCCAGGGTGGAAAACCGGTTGAACATCATAGTGATGCTGAGTTAAAGGGCTAATGTGACCTAAGACATAAAAGCACGATAATACCAAAAAGAGGTGGAAAGATGGATGTTACCTTTGTGTGAACAGGACAGTAACTGTTCTTGGAATACTAGGTTCCCTTCTGGAATCCGTAATTTGAGGAAGATGCTAAAACATTAAAGAGGTTCTGAGAAGACCCACAAATGTGCTGATAAGATTGGAAAGGAAGGACTTCGAAGCTCTAATTGGTTCAGGGAAATCCTCCTGTCTGTGTGATACAGAAGAACAAACTATCTGATTGTGATAATCCTTTCTCTGCTAAATAACTATGAACTGTTGATTATTTTTATGATGAAATGTTATTAAGCTATTGTTCCAGAAAAATTCCTAAAAAATGAGACATTCTTTGAGATCTGATATACACATATTTAATCCATTAAGTTTAAAATTGCTGATTATTAGTCTTTGGTATTTCAAGGTTGATAATCTTTCCTGGCTTCATTTGAAAATACTCTGTGTTAAAACACTTTTTTTTTTTTTTTTTTTAAACTCCTTTTAAGTATGTTACTGTATTGGAATTATCTAAAAGGTTTTCGCTGAGTAATTTTTAAAAAAGGCTCTAATTTACACTAAATACAGTATAAAATGCTTGTCTCCAGTATATTCTCGATGGCACCACTCTGATGATTTATTACTACAATCTATTATCACAGCAACCATTCTTTGATAATGTGCAGAATTGGAACAATAAATCTCTGGTATAACAGCTGAAAAACTGATACTTTCTATGAATTTAATTTAGCAGTGTGTGAAGGTTTGTGTCTGTTGTGATGGTGTTAGGAATTTAGTGATCTGTGGTCAGTGAAGAAACATAGACATTTTCAGAGGACGATTCAGATTATGGATGGGCCAGTTTATGCAGAGAAGGTGTCTCTCACAGCAGGCTTTAGGAGTCCTGGGTGACAAGCCTCATGACTGAAATTTGAATTGTAAGCCTAAAGTTCAGAATCCTCATCTCGGAAGTATTTAGGTAACAAACTCTCATTGATACATTTTCATTTGGAGTCCACATCTACATAACATTAAGGATCTGAACCCAAAGATACATATCCAAGGGTATACAGGAGCAAGAAAGTGAGTCTCCAGGTTGATGGCCTAGCCATCAGACAGTATTTGCACACAGTCCACTTCCCCACCCCATCAATTCTTTTTAAGTTCTTCTTACTCTAAGAGGAAGAATGTAAATGACTTAGTGGTTGTGAGCTATTCCTGAGGAAGCAGTGATACCAAAAGGGTTTAGGGATCATAATGCAGAGCCAGAAATATAAGACCTACCAAGCAAAGTAAAAAGCAAAGTTCCTTAGTTTACAAGTAGGAAAATACTGAGTAAAATAAGTGATGCTGTATTACATTGCATTAATGAGACCATTGTAGCTATGCCCTCCACGCTTTAAAACAGACGCTGAAAAATTGGAAAATGTTCCTGCAGGAGCCACAACAATGTTTCAGTCAGAAAACCTGACTTGGAATGAAAGACAAGAAGCTCTGTCTAGTTATTTTATTCAAGAAAAAACAGAAGCAATTTAATATATCTATTGGAGAGAGAGAGAAAATTTCTGGTGGTAAAGGGCTCTTTATCTGATAAAGATGTAAGAAGATCTAGTAGTTGGAATCTGGAGCTAGAAAAATTCAGATTAGGTACTTTATGCATATTTTTACAAGGGAAATTTTGGAAAGCAAAACAATCGGTGCATTTTTCACTGCTTCAAATATTTAAATCTGGAAACATTTTTTGATGTTTTGAGTTTGGTTTGTTTTTAATAAATTACAGTAAATTCAAAGCTATAAGGTTGATTATGGGCATGTTTGTGTGAAACTGTATGCTATATGATGCAGGTGACAACAGATGACAATAATCTTCCTTTCTTACCTTTTAGAACCCATGACTGATTCACTTTTTTACTGTGTGACTTGTGATAGCATCTGGAGAAGGCAAACTTAGATTTTTGAGTGTTATCCTGTTAGACATTAAACATGTGTGTATTGAAAACATTTCTTTGGTTCTAGAGATTTGTCAGTCCAAATAATTAGTAATGAACAACCTCTTTGCTTCAGTTAAATATAACAACTCTCATATGTGTCTGGAAAGGTTATCTGTGGAGAGTGAGCAACAGTAGTTCTGGCAGAAATGAAGAGTGCTTGCAGGAGGATAAAGTGTGTACTTTCATTAGAACACAGGAGTCGAACTGACTCCAAACTGCTGCTTTCTTCATTCAGGTTCATTCAACAGTCATCTCACTAAGTAGTCTGGTAGATGTAACTTTTCTTTGTGTTACTTAAAGAGCTCAAGATTTCAAAACTTGCACATGATTTTCAGTGATGTTGGCTGTCCACAGAAGGAAGATAGATAGAATATCATATAATGATATTTAATAAATACATACATATCCTATGATATTTAATTTATAGTTTGGAGTATTCCAACTATTCGAATACTAGGCTACCGATAAACAGGTGAGACTTGTACTCAGCTGCGTGGAACTATAGACTGAATTCACAAAATCTGTCACTCACAAAATTGAAATAGTTTTCTAGAAGTATATTAAACTTCTCTGAGCTCTCCTTCACTATCCAGCTTTAAACTTAGTCAGTTACTGTAATATGTGAATAAAGTTCTATATTTACTTTTAGAAACTGTGACTTCAGAAACAAAGGACACAACCCATTTACATTTAAAAATGTAAATCTCACTGATGAGTCCTTAGGTGATACTTATTAGAGTATAAACCTGCTTGCTTTGTTTTCTCTTTTTTTTTCTAGTGAATTGAGATGTTACTTTTGCAGGTCTTCTAATATTATCTCAGTAATTTGCAACTTAATATACTATTAGATGGCAAAAATTGTATTTTCTTCTTTCTTTTAGAGTGATGGTGTTTTATGGATTTGGTAGCATGAAGCAAACAGTAAAATTCACCAAGGGTGAAATTCACTCTTGGCAGAAGGCCAGAAAAGGGAATGTGCTCCAGTTACGTTGTGCTTGAGACCTGTTATGACATGGCTTTATTGAAAAAACCGTGGGACTAGAATTCTTGAAGAATTATTCTCAAATGATTTCTGGTATGCTGTGCTGATACCACTGTAATATCAGAACATCTCAGAAAATCAATTAATTTACAGTCTGTAGCACTCGTGAGGAACAATTATTTTCCCAGACAGAACTGAGTGAGATTAAAAAGTTTTCCCAAGGTTGTGCACAAAGTTACTGTTGAGGTAGGCACTAACTAGAGCCAAAAGGAAATCAAATTTTTATCCTATTAATTCAGACTTTTCTTTGTGGAATATAGAACGAGAGCAATTGAGAATTCCTATGAAAATTTTTATGTGGATAAAAGCATTATGCTTTGTTAAATTTAAAGTATTTTTCTTTGATCTTGAGTTTTTTAACTTGTTTTGTACTAAAAAAAGAGAGTCCTATCCAAAAAAATGGTTAAACTGATGTTTTGCTGGTATAGAAGAAAGTTTTGGGGTTTTTTTTCCTAAACTGAGTTTGTGCAAAATCATCAAATCTATAGGTATTCCTGTTAAAAAGAAAATAACATTTTTTTTTTTAACTTTTTGATGAAACACTTCTGATGAAACAGTTCTGTGTACTGGTCTTTGTGTTTCACAGTCCAGTTCTTTGACTAAAATTTCATTCTTATTTTTTACAAAGGACACAGTAGGAGGTATATGGTTTTAAAAGAAATGAAAGGTGTATGATTTAAAAGGAGAGACTTGGCAAACTTTGGTCCACAGTTCATTTTATAGCCATTGTGCCTATTCCATTTTTCTTTTTACAGCCTAAATTCTAAATACTTTGGAGCTGCAATGATAGGCAATGCTACTGCTCTGGTATGGAAGTAGCTTTGCATTTAATTTTACTTCAGGTTACCAAAGATGCATTCTCTATTATGGAATAGTAGATTCTTCACTTATGCAAGGTAGAGGTGAAAATGTCCTATTAGGTCTCCATTTTCCTGCCAGTGCAAGAGGTTTCCACTTAACTACAACCTGAGGCATATTTTCTTTATCATTAGAGAGATGTATGTATGTATGCCATGTAATTATTTCAGTCCAGCCCTCTGGGGTTTTAGAACATTTTTGACAGAGAAATCTAACAATGTTTAAGATAATAACAAAGGATAGGTTGACTGTCAGATTACAAATCCTTAAGGAGCTCTGACAATATTAATCTTAAGGACACTGGATTTCTATGCTAATGGAACGCTAGAAGGTGGCAAAGAAAAGAATGCTATGTAATGGTTTGCATCTCCTTGTGCTCAAATTTATTCTTTGGAACTGAAGTGTAAGTCTATGACAAACTAGGCACAGACTAATAAACAGACCTGATAAATGTTTGCCCTATGTTGACTCAGTTCTGAAACACTGACAGAAGGCAATTTTAATTGTTTGAGTACATCTTTTATAAGAATCATTCAGAGCTTAGTTCAAGATGTTTGCAGACCTTGCAAGCCTTTCCTGTTCGCTTCAAATCGTATCATTTTTTTTCTACAAGTTCACATTGTTATCAGTACAAATCAGATACGCTTGACAATTACAGCTGGAATTTGGAATGCATTTACATTATGCAGTGGAATATAGTTATAATATATTCTAATTTCATATATAATGCTGGATATCTATGAAGCATCAATAAACTGTAAAAGATCAAAAGAATAATTAGTGCCAGGAAAAGTGATGTATAAATGTCTCCTGGTTTTACGCCTGTCTGCATATATACTTTTTATAAAGATCTTAATTACATACTCACATTGAAAGTGCATATATTTTTAGAATTCTTTTGCAACTTTCACTTAGCTGCTTTGATTTGCAGTAGATTTCTTGTTGTAGTTATGAATCTGCACTTAAAGAGAGATTGAGTGCAAAGGTAGTCATGGGTAGCAAAGTTTTTCATACACTTTGAATTGCTTTTCTGCAACAAAATGTTGTCTGGCAAAGTTCCAGAAAACACAACAGTAGTTGACAGGGAGACTGAGAATCTCCTTATTCGTTAATACATGCAAACTTCTGTATTTGTCTACCCGAATCTCTCCATTATTCTCAGAAATAAAGCTGAAGTTCCTGCTCCCATCCCATAGCAATGACAAAGAAGGAAGACTGTTTTTTGGTTCAAGCCCCAAGCAACATAGAAGCTAAAGCAAGCTGCAACTTAAATGCCACTTTAGCCTGTAAAATGAACCTTTGAATACTAAAGCAATAGGTGAGTGAAGTAATTACTAGAAATATGGATATTTCCATGGTTTATCACTCAGTGCCAACATATGTGTGTTATCGCAGTATGCCAGTATGGGCTTACCACTGAATACTTGCATAGTGGAAATATTCAAATTCACTACACTGTATAAAAGTTACCCTTTCTCTCAAAAAAAGGTTTTGATGTTCAAAGAAGAAAAAGTGTATAAAAATAGACATGTACAAGTTCATAGGACCATGCAGGCAGCAAAAAAATAAAAGGTGCTGAGCCAACTGACCACTCTGTAGCAGCTTTGGAAAACTGTGACAATCAAGGAAGGTCCCCCATGACTAGAGAAAAGGCAAGTGTCACATCCCACCTTCAAGCTGAAAGAGCGGAAGGCGGGGAATTACACACTCACTTCAGACCACAGGGAAATTCTGGAACAGGTCCTTTTCCAAGCCATTTCAGGGCACATGAAGGACATGAAAATGACAGTGAACATTCAGTGTGGATTTTCCAAGGACGATTCCTGTCTGACAAACCTGATTGCCTTCTACAATGGGATGACTGACTCTGTGGATGAGGAGAGAACATTAGATTCATTTATCTTGACTTTGTCAAGGCTTTTGACAGAGTCTTCTGTAATACTCATCTAGCCATCTATGGAGATAGAGCTAGCTGGGTGGACTAAAACTTACAGTAAAAACTGGCTGGCCTGCTCACTTTAAAGAGTAGTAGTCAATGATTTGAATTCTGGGTTGCCCATTATGAATGTTTTTCTTCAGGGATCAGTACAGGGGCTGAGACTGTTTAATGTCATCTATAGTGGGACGATGTAACAAAATGCACCACTATACACCTGTGGATAACACCAGACTGGGGGAACAAAGCCTGCACCTGGGAGGGAACAACTCCATGAATCAGTTCAGGTTGGGAATCATCTGCAGCTCTGCAGAAAAGGACCTGGGGCTCCTGGTGGACAAATGGAATGTGAATTAACAATGTGACCTTTTAGTAATGGGAGTTGAACACACGCTTGGCTGCAATAGCAAGAATGAGGCAGTGGGGTTAGAGAAGTGAATACTCCCCTCCCTTCAGCACTTATGATGATATGTCTGGAACACAATGTCCAATTTTGGTCTCCTCAATAAAAAAAGAGACATTGACAAACTGGAGAGAGTCCACTGCAAGACTTTTAAGATGCTTAGGGGCCTGGACGATATGAGATATGAGGAAAGGTTGTGGGAAGTGTGTTTGTTTAGTCTGGGGAAAATCTAAGGGGAGATCTAATTGCTGTCTTCCACTATGTAAAGGACGATTATAGAGAAGAGGGAATGACACTCCTCTGAGAGATGCACAGTGAAAGGACAAGAAGCAACAATTGCAGACTTACAAGGGAAATTCCAGTTGGATATAAGGAAAAAAAAAAGAAAATCACAGTCAGAGTGTTTAAGCACTGGAGTACTTGCCAAGACAGAGTATGAAATTCCCATCCTTAGAGATATTTAAAACTTAACTAGATAATTCTCTAAGCATATACTTTGTGTGTGATTCTGTGATTATTTACTCTCTGCTTTTAATATCCCTTTACCACCTCTTTTGGTCAAGTGCCAGGTAATTCGATCAAATAAATACTAGCAGTAGTAATTACTGAAAACTTCTTTTATTTTCTTGAAATAATTCCATGGAATTTACTGTTAGCTAATTTTCTAAATTACAGTAAAACCAAATGCTTGAAATAGAGAGCTTTAGAAAATAATTTGTCAGGAAAAGGTTCCTTTCAGACAAAAATGAAATAAGATGGATATGACAGTTCATATTCAAATGCAGCATACTGTAATTAGCTTACACTATCTTTCTCAAGGGAAAGAAGCTAAAGCACTTAAGTAATACTTCAGATAGATTTCAATTCTTTATGATGAACATAGCTATTCAGTCACTGACATATAATGGCCAATATTTCTTGTACAAGCTTAGCCTGCATGCCTGATGTTATTAAACAATGCTATGATGCTTATTAACATTAACTTACTCATTTAGTGCATTGAAGTATTGATCTGTCTTTTCAGAAAATGGCAGTGGAGTTTTACTATGAATGACTCTGCATAAAATCATAACTCTGAGTTTTCACTGCATACTGTTCTTGATCTCAATAGACTTAGTAAGTAAAGTAGTCTGATGAAATACAGTAGACTTTCAGCAGTCTTTCAGTGTACTGACCCACATATTTGGGCTAGAACTTCACTATCTATATCAATGTCACACACTCCAGTAACCTTTATTATTTGAGAAAGATGTCCAGTAATAATTCTGTAGGAATATTACTCGATTAATATTTGTAAAAACATTTTTGGATTCTTGAGAGTTTTTAAAAACAGTTTAGTTTGTCTATTCTTCCATTCTGCCTCTATATTCTTCTATAACTTGAAATGAACTTGATAATGCTAGTCAGAAACCAAAATGTAATTATGCCAAAACAGCAATACTTCTAGATTATTGTCATATAAATAACGGACTGGTTGCCTAGTTTGACTGACTTGTCCCTAGACTCTCTTGCATGATAGAATGTATCTGGACAATTTATCTTATTTTGATGAATTTGATAACCTATGGGAACAACTAGTTTTACAAACATAGGTATAAAATTTTCTCTCACTTGATATTGAGAAAATATTCAAAGCACAGTGCATCAAGAATAGGAGGAAAGTTAAAACAGAAAGATTGACCAAGGATTATGTGATATTCAAACTGAATATTAAACAGTGTGCTAAATGTCCTTCAATGAATGGCATCAACAGCAAGGAAGAATGTGTATTCCTATTCTACATTAGATATGCATATGATTCACCAAAGCTATGACATCTGTTTTCCACCTCCCCTAGACCAGCCTAGGAACAAATTCTTCTGTGCAAAGGAGAATTTGTGCAATTTTTATGTGCAATTTTTATCAAGTAAATTCTGTACAATTTTTATGAATTTAATTGATTGTAACATCACAAATGTAACATTAAAGTTTGTGGACAAGCCCTTCATTGAAGTCTTTTATTTGCTAAATTATTACTGGTTTAACGGAAACTAACACTCTACAATAGTAAGAAAATTCCTTAGGTATATATACTTCACTCAGCAGCTGAGATATGTAACATGGCTAAATTAATCCATGTCAGGCAATGTTCACAGGACAAGTCCCCATACACCATAATAGTGCTTGTAAACTGTCATTCATTCAAATGGTTCAAATAAAAGATCAAGCAGAGCAGAAAGTGGCATTTCAATAGGTCTTTGCTGTTACAAAATCACTAGTGAAACAGAATTCCA
Organism: Haliaeetus leucocephalus; assembly: GCF_000737465.1. Lineage (NCBI taxonomy): Eukaryota > Metazoa > Chordata > Aves > Accipitriformes > Accipitridae > Haliaeetus > Haliaeetus leucocephalus. Next base: position 12,260,744 of record NW_010972620.1, on the reverse strand, counting down.
AATCCTGCTGTTTATCATTTGAGTTGTGCCTTTGAAGTAAATTGTACCTTAATCATATCACTCCATTACGCAGAAGGTCTTCTCCTGCTACTTAAAGATGGACAAATCCCAGGCTGAGGTCTGGGAATTAATTTTGTGTGTGTGTTGGGTCTTTTTTTTTTTTTTTTTTTTTAATAATAGATTTGCTGAGAAGGGAAAAATGGCATTGATACAAAGCATAGGGGTTTTTTGTGTTTTTTTTAAAGCACTCAAGAATACTCATGAAAACAAACAAAATTAAAGAATGTTAAAATTATTAAAGAGAGAGGAAAAGTAGTTAGATAAACTCTCTTAAAACTCATAAGCATATATTCTAGAGTTTGAATTCAGGACTCTCTTTAATCTTGTTTTGTTGCTAGGTAAAGTTTGAGGCTTTTTGTCTTATACTGTAAATCCATATAGAATCATTATCCTGTAACAAGATATCCTGGCTTCCTGATAAATTTGACTTATAGTTATAGATGACCTGTAAAATTCTGTCAAATGATATCAGGATTGCCTTTTCTTTCCCTGATATCAAATTATTATCTTGTTTAAGATTCATATATGCACTCACAGCAATTTTGGTGATGTGTAATAGAGGAGTCAAAGCTCCTGCAGAAGAACTGGAAGAATTTAGAACGTTTTTGCTCTATTTTCAAATATATTTCCTTACTGGTCTTTAAACTTCAATTTTAGATTTTAGCATTCCCCACATCCCTATGTACTGCTACAAGGCCTTGAAAATTAAGGATGTTAAACGAATTTAAGGGATTTTTTTACTTTTACCAGTTTAGATATAACTTATTATTTATCCTTCTATTTCAGTGGTAAAGGAGGAATCTGACTACAATGGTGGGGCTGAAAATCCTCTAATTTTGAGAATTAATTGCTTAAACCCACATCTATTTGTTAAGTGAAAACTCAGTGATATTATAGGAAAAATGCTTTCATATCCCATGTGCTGTCCTTGAGAAACCAACCAAACCAGCTAGCTCGGTATTCCTGTATTTATTTGGATTACACACTAAATTTTTTTTGTTAAAAATTACAGAAAACTTGTATATTAAAAAAAAGTTTTAAAAACTTAAAACTTTTTAACAATACTTTTAGAATAGTATTCATACAAAAATTCAAATTAATTCTAAATTGTGATTAAATCTAAAACTTACAAATCTAGTATTTTATCTACATATGATCCTAGTGTATATTTTATTGGTATAAGTAAGTATAATAGCAGAAATCATACAGATTCTGTGATTAGATCTTGAATGAAATGAAAAATTTCAATTATTCATAGAAGTTTAATGCTTGAATTTAATTCTGTCTATTTATCTTTGATGTGTGAATCTTTGTGCAGCTGATGAATGATTATATTGAAATTATATAAAAAATAAAATTGTAATGTTTTAAACTGATATCGGGTTCTCAACCTTTTTCTCCAGGTCCCCTAAACCCAGGTACTAATATGATATTCACAGCTTTATGGATGCTGTGACGGGGAGGGGGGGGAGGACGACACCAGCTAAGCTTTATTACTTTGTACTTCTGTTAATGAAGTTCCTCAAGATATCTTAGAGCATTAATACTAAAATCTTAACTGTAAATTTGAGAAGGATAGATCTGATAAGTTTGTTCTTTTCACCTTTTCTTAATCAGTCCTTAGTCTGTTCTAGTTTACCCGTCATTGCATTGTGAGGGTTAAGTGTTGGGTTTTTAAATAAAGTTTTTTAGAATGTTAGCAGTTCAGCATACATTTCTACTTGAAAAAAATATGGGCTAGATTCTGACCTCAGAAGACTAAGCCTGTTACAGCCAAATCCATCGTGTTTGGGCCTCTCTAATTTGCTGTTCTTAGTGTGTCGTCTAATAGATAGCAATATACCATGTAAAAATTGCAGTCATCTTCACAGAAATGACAAAACCTGACTGATCGTGTACCTTTTAAGATAAATTTCTAGGGGTCCAATTCAATAACCACAGATATCAAGTGAAATTTCTACCAAATCCAGTGAGTGGTATAGCACTCCTAGATAAGAGGTAACCCACATAACAAAATATAGAATTTAAACAAAGAATTTAGTATGTAAAATAAGCCTTAAATGAGTCACAAAACTACCAGAAAATTCCAGAATTCTCTTTAACAGTTATTGGAGCTGATGAAACTCTTGAGATGATGTTCATCATTTGATCAATAAATCCTTACATTCTTTTGAAAAGCATGTTCTTGTGTGTTTGAGCTGACATAAAGTTTCACCCTCAGAAAGACAGAGAGGAAAAGAGCAGGGATTACTGAATCCCAAGAGGGTTCTTTCTCCTGCATTTTTTCTCAGTGATGTTATTTTGCATTATTATATCTGTGACCCAACAAATCAAATACTCGACTGTGCTTACAAAGCAGAGTGAAACTCTCACCAGCATGTTGATATGGATTTTCTGATTGTACTTCAGAGGATGTTTAGCAGTTCTAAGTAAGAATAAATAACATGCATGTTTTACAGTTCTTGAAACAGAATTTTAATGTATAGCTTAAGTAAAGATATTAGGATATATGTGCTACATGTTAGATTTATTTTGCAGATGTCAATCAAATTTCTGTTTGGAGAAAAATTACTCAAAGATGTAAATGGAGTAAGTTTAGAAGAAAGTATCACAAGCCATTCCTCATTTAAAGACTGAATGGGATTCTTGTTTAATTTTGTAAATTCACCTTGCTATATTAACACAGTTAAATCCCGTTGCCATAGCAATCCACTTTTCACAGAATGAAACTCCCATACATTCCTGTTTTATTTCTTTATTTAAAACTTGTTTCCTCCATCCTGATACATTTCAGTTTGTATAAACACTAGAAGAAAAAGTATTTAGTAACAAATTCTCAGGTAACAGGTCTTAATTTTGATGACATAATTACATAGAGCAGCAAAGTTTGCTTTCATGTTTTCTTTGGGAAGGAAGGAATAGGAATATGGGACATTAAGAGGAAAAAAATAAATAGGAAATAAAGTAAAAGTCAATTTAAGAAATGAAAGATAAAAATGTGAGGTAAAAATACCAAGAAAGAAGTGGTTAGAAAGATGTCAAGATGAATGAAATTAGAAAAGAAACACAAAGGAACATTTCATTAGGCAAGAATTTGCACTGTGTTTTGATGGGCAAAACTAAGGTGTTTGGTTTTCTTGGTTTTGTTTTGGGTTGGTTTGGGGTTTTGGGGGGGGTGAGAGGGCTATACATGGGCAAGGAAGGCAAATAATCCTTTCCTACTGCTTACATTGCCACAGCTCATAGAGTTCTGAATAGAGTGTTGCATTGTTAGGAGATAGCACAATATAGATTATCCCTCACACAATAGTAATTTTTTATTCATTTTTTTACACTCAGTGCATAGTGCAATTTGTGAAAATCTAGCAGAGTTGTTCTTGGTGTAAATATCATCCTAAAATCAATATGGAAGAAACATTACTTCTTACTTTCTTATTAGATAGTTCCTTGTGACCTTAATACTGCTAGTAAGTTCTCCACTTTAAGTAATAGTGTTTCACGTGTATCAATTGTGTTTGAAGTCTTACTGTGGTTGGTGCATCAAAACCTTCATTTTTCCACTTCAAGAAATAAGCATGGGAAAAATCTATTTCATTAAATCTGTTTATTTCAGTAATGGAACCTAGGTTCCATTTTTGTCCTGCTTGTTTTTCTGCTTGCTGTATAACTCTTTCTGCATATTGTTGACCAACAGGTCTGTAATTGCCTAGATCTCTTCTGGGTTTTTTTCACCTGCTCTTGAATATAGGTTCTTGAATATAGGAATTTGTGATGCTCTTGCTGTTAGACACTACACTCATCTGATAGACTAGTTAAAAATTCTAATATGAGGAATACCTCTCCCCCTGATTCAGCTGGAGGTACTGAGCCTACTTTTGCTTTTATTTTAAATATGAGCAGTTCATTTCTTGTCCTCATTCCTGCTAGCCATCTTTCCTTTGCCCTCATGTTTATAGCGGTCTTACTGGACCGTTAAGCTGTGCTCTTTTCATCTTCTATCAAAATCCTTCTTACTTCCTTGTATTTTCAGGTTTCTGGCTGAAGAACCTCTTAATGATGTACTTTAATTTTTGGTGCAAACTCAAATTCAGTGTGATTTCTGAAAATTTTAAATTATTCCTCTACATTTTTTGAATTCCAGGGTACAGTCCTGTATTGGCTTTGTGTGGCAAGGTTTTGGTAGCGGGGGGGGGGTTACAGGGGTAGCTTCTGTAAGAAGCTGCTGGAAGCTTCCCCTGTGTCCAACAGAGCCAACATCAGCCGGCTCTAAGACGGACCCGCTGCTGGCCAAGGCCGAGCCAATCAGCGATAGTGGTAGTGCCTCTGGGATAACATTTTTAAGAAGGGAAAAAAAGTTGGGACAGATGGAAAATGGCAGCCGGAGAGAGGAGTGAGAACATGTAAGAGAAACAACCCTGCAGACACCAAGGTCAGTGAAGAAGGAGGGGGAGGAGGTGCCCCAGGTGCCAGAGCAGAGATTCCCCTGCAGCCTGTGGGGAAGCCCATGGTGAGGCAGGCTGTCCCCCTGCAGCCCAGGGAGGTCCACAGGGGAGCAGATCTCCACCTGCAGCCCGTGGAGGACCCCACACCGGAGCAGGAGGGTTCCCAAAGGAGGCTGTGACCCCGTGGGAAGCCCGCGCTGGAGCAGGCTCCTGGCAGGACCTGCAGATCCATGGAGAGAGGATCCCACACTGGAGCAGGTTTGCTGGCAGGACTTGTGTCCCCACAGGGGACCCATGCTGGAGCAGTGTGCTCCTGAAGGACTGCACACCATGGAAAGGACCCATGCTGGAGCAGTTCGTGAAGAACTGCAGCTCATGGGAAGGACCCACGTTGGAGAATTTTGTGGAGGACTGTCTCCCATGGGTGGGACCCCACGCTGGAGCAGGGGAAGAGTGTGATGAGCCCTCCCCCGAGGAGGATGAAGCAGTAGAAAATAACGTGTGATGAACTGACTGTAAACGCCATCCCTGTCCCCCTGTGCCACTGCAGGGGGTTGGTAGAGAATCCAGGAGTGAAGTTGTGCCTGGGAAGAAGGGAGGGGTAGAGGGAAGGTGTTCTGAGATTTGGGGTTATTTCTCATTACCCTACTCTGGTTGATTTGTAATAAAGTGAGTTAATTCTCCCCAAGCTGAGTCTGTTTTGCCCATGACAGTAATTGGTGAATGATCTCTCCTGTCCTTATCTCGACCCACAAGTTCTTTGTTATATTTTCTCTCCCCTGTCCAGCTGAGGAGAAGGAGTGATAGAACAGCTTTGGTGGGCACCTGGCATCTAGCCAACGTCAACCCACCACAAGTCCTCTTTGGTAATAATTTCCTTTATTTCATTCTTTTTTGTGGGCTATCTGCTTACTTCTCAGTGTTTGGAAGAGGTTTTTCAATTAGAGCTGAAGCCTTGTAACACTACTTATATTACAAGTTTCAGGTTGCTTTTTTCAGTTTTTAAGTAAAGCTTCACTACACTTAAATTCTTGAGCTTTTCATTTCAGAACACTTCACTAATTAATTCCAGCAATTTCTTAAACTTGCCTCTTCAGAAATACAGGAAATAAAGTTATGGAACTAGTACTAGTTTGTGACTTTAAAGAAAGCTGTTAAGGATATTCCAGCACCCTGTCAGCTGGTAAATTTGTCTTAGATCCTATATGACACTTCCCCGGGTAGAAAAGAACAGTGTAATAGAAGTTTCTATTACTGGCTGGTAAATTGTGGCCTTACCACGCATACGGTTTCTGTGGAAACCTCTCTGCACAACCTCAGCAGCTGAGGTTGCTTCTGCTGTCTCCATATAGGCATACCAGGCCTTCAGCAAGAGAGTGACTGTGCACCTGTACCCAAATTCATTCTACCTACTTTTAGGCATTAAATTAAAACCCCCTTAAACTGAGATCCTTGTTGCTGCTTGCCAGCACAGGTGCTACCAGCAGGTAGTCATCTCATGGGTAAGCAGACTCACAAACTTGTGGAGCCTTCTCTCTCTCTTTCCAGCTACAGTGGAAGCCTAGGTTTACTAACCTTCTAATATTGATGTCTCAGCTAAATCCTTAAATCAAGTAGGAAAACCTCAATTCTTTCTACTCTTTCTTTCCTATGTTCTTTCAATTTTTCAATAGATAAGCTGCTTTTTTCTTGGAGGACTAATTGTACAGATTATGAATGTTAGAATCACTGAGCAAACTCCTAGTGTTTATATAGACATATATCTCAAACCATTTGCATAATACAAAAATATAGTTGATGCTTTATTTACATTATACCAGGGCCATAATCCATAATGAAATCACATGGGAACTTCAGAGTCATGTAGCAAAGCAGTGATCATAATTTCTCCTGAGATCATCTGTGCTATATCAAAATTTTATTTGACTCTTTAGTCAATGAAAAAGATTACTCATCCAGTCCATATCTATTATTGGTATCTCAAAGCAAATGAAATCTACAGAATCTACATAAAAATTTAAGGCTTTTTTTTTCTTACAAGTAAAACACTTATGAATGTATTTCAATTAAATTTTCAGAGGATACATCCATAAAACTTTCCAAAGGAAACACAATGGTTTAAAACATTTTTTAAATTGAAATAATTAGAAATATGATTTTTGTGACGATTAACTATTTTTAACAGAAGACTCCTAAACTGAATAATGTTTATATCATTTGTCAAATAACTTATGACAAAATGGTTGGTATATTATCAGATGTGTATTATTCAGCTAGATCCAGATAGGTCCACATTCTCTCAGTAAATCACTGTCATCTTTGGACAGTGGCTGATTTTAGAAAATCAACTTTTTGCCTGGAGATAAGCCTGATTCTAAAAAACCTCTATACTTAAATATGAAGGATGGAAAGATGTCTGGGCACAGTTCTGAACTTTGATTGACTTCAGTCACCCCCAAATTACAGATACCTTGTAGATGCGCACTGAAGTGCAGGATGAAGAAAGCAGGATGACAGCTTGACTTAACAGTGCTGTCATGAATCTGATACTGTGCAAACCACAAGATCACAACAGTCCTTATCTAAGTGTTCTGTATGCAAACACACATATACATATATTTAAGTGTAAGCATACATTGAAAAGTGTACTTTTCATCATTTTTTCACTGTTTTTTTTATGACACTGCCATACCACCTTGCTATTTTCAGATAAAAATTCTATGCTTTTTACTTTTTGACACTTAAAAGAAACCAAGCAGAATCATATTTCAATGATCTATGGATCTTGCAGTAAAGTTGTGTGTGTTACTGGGTTACTCTCATGGTGTAATTAACACTCACAGTGCTGCATTGTGAAATGTCTTCTGATTGAGAAGGGCTTACTAAGCTCCAAAGAGCGGTATAGCTTTTGTGCGAGTAGCTTTTGTAGTTGGTTGTTTCTTCACTAAATGTAAGACAAACAATAGGCTATCTTATCCTCCTAAAATTAATTTCTTTTAGTCTTACCAATGGTACTGTGGAAATTTTTTGTGTGCTATTGAAGACGTACCACTTCCTCAACACCTGCTGGTCTAAATTACTTGGAGACACTGGGAGTATACTTGCTTTCACAGGTATTTCTAACAACTAATTGCCTGTGAAAATTCATTTGGTTATTTGCAACTTGAAATGACAGGAAGTGTTATGAGAGCAGTAGGTGAAATATATTCCCAGCTCACCCACCTCTGGTTTTTAATTCTATTGATTGAGCTTTAGCACATAGACTGTATTGCTGCTCCACTGACTACTATATCAATAATTAAATAATTCAGATTTGATTTCTATATGAAATTAACTCTACGCTATATTGTATGTAACGTTTATGGAATAGTATTCAATTTTATGGTGGGAAAAATTATTCAAGTTAATTGGAAGGAATAATAATGGCATGTGCTGTCCTGAACTTCAATCATTATCCCTTTGTATAATCAAAATCACAGTCTCGCTTCAATTGACATCGTTCAATAGAACTGTTATTCCCCCCCAAAAAGTCCTGTAGGATTCAAATACTTTGTGGCCATGTGTTCCATGTCATCAGATTCCACCTAACAACTTTTGAACAATTAGCTTGTTAGCCAAGGATCCGGAGTACACAGACATACTTCTCTCAGTCTTGCAGCAGAGCCACATAAATCTCACTCTTTCCAATTCATAACCTGTGAGAATTAATATTACCTAAGAAAAATACGGAAAAAGAATAGCCAAGATAAAAGAATTAGGCTATACTGCAATGTTTAAATTCTTGAGGACATAAAAAGCCTAGCTTACAACTGCAAAAAGAAGCCCCCCAAATGGACTACATTTGCCACATATGATTCAAGCTTTTTCCAATACAGCATTTAAAAGAAACATTTGATTTAGTAGAAGTTAGAAGACTCTGAAATCACCAGTGTTCTCTGATATGTGCAAAGTACATTTGACTCCATGCTTTATAAATTTATGCTACAAGATGTTGCACACCTTTAGCATTTATTTGTCCATGAATATACAGATACAGACAAGTTGTCTATTTTCTGCTAAGTATTCTTTCCTAATTTCATTTGTGAATTAAATCAGGCATTTTAAAATTATATTCCAGGCATGTTTTAAATGATACACCAAAGGCTTATTTTTGTATGGTGTGCCTTCTGTCTATATTCTCATTTCAAAGGTGTGTTAATTGCGTGAATTTTATTGTGAGTTACCTACCTGCTATTCATAGTGCAATGTTTAAGTAGGCTTTTGGTGTTGTACTGGATCAATATTTTGGAGGAACTACTTTTGCCATAAAAATAAAGGATTTTACTCTTTTAAAAAAAATCTGTAGGCAATTTTTATTACTTTGTAATCACTTTTTCACTCAGTAACTTTGGCTAAGCTTTATAATCCCTGTTCACAGGGCTTTCTTCTATTGAAGAAGACCACCTAGTTAGTCATGTGCACAATTTTAAATTCATATAAAAGTTTCCTCCAAAATTAATCATTCACTGTGACTACATATTTTCTTCATAACAGAGTGTATAATATGTGCTACATCTAGGTGTCCTGGTTAACATCTAAACTGCTGGTTTCAGTAGCACTTCACTGCAAATGCAGACATCCATTATAGCTCACCTGCTGGTTTAGGTAAGCTCAGGGCATACCATCCATTTTTCATGCACTCTACTTTCTGTGGGAACCTAACCTGTATAAAAGGGCCAGAAAGCAGCTCTGGTACACTCTAGGCGATTCCTTTCTTGAATGGTGGCAGTATAGACCCATTGGTATGGCTGTGGACCTGTTGTGCTATTGAAATGTAGTCTAAGAAATTATTTTCAGGAGGATATAGGATTTTTCACGGTTATTCGCATAGGGTTAAGTGATTAATTATCTCCTGCTTCCAAACCAGAGATGGTGAATCCACACTGTGCTACACTATTTCATTTTGTCACTTGGCTTTTTACCATCTAAAGGATCTTTGAAGCACCACTTTTTATTTTACTATGTAGATATGCTTGCAAAAATAGATGATTTATTGAGATAATGTGATCCACATCTATGGAGAGTGCTTTGAAGGTGAGCAACCAGTTCCTGAATTTGCATTTGCTGAATCCATGTATTCAGAGGGAAAACAGTCAAGAGAGCAGAGCAGTGAACAGACCTGCTGTCATTGTCCTGTCTGTCTTGCTTTGGATTCCAAACTGCTTGCAGCTCAGTTAAGGTCAGCAATTTAATTCTTAAGAACAGGGGTTTACAATGATCCTGGCTGAAGTCTATAACACCTGAGTTCACTAACAAGGGTTCTCACTTAGATACTTCCCTCCCTTTTCCCTTTCTTACATAAGTTTGTTTGTAGGCTTAGCTTGAATTGTTTTCTGTGTCTTTCCCTTTTTATTGTATATATAATTAACAATTTCTCCAATTTTATATTTTCCTATCTCTTCTTTTTACCTTATCTAGCTCTTTCTGTACATTGCCTGAAAATAGAATTTTTGGAAGCTTTTCAGCACTCAGAGGTCTCATCTGCTGGCTAACATTACTGATTTCTTTATTGATCTACTATCTTCTTTGTCTGCCTTCCACTTTTAAACTATCACAAAGAATATCTATCCCTTTCTTTTACTGGTTAGACAACAATGAGAAAATTGTTCTCCAAAATAAGCACAACTGATGCCATTTTTTGCTTGGAATTGCTTATTTGATCTGTCAGTCATCCCACCAATTTCAAACACAGCTAGAAATAAAAAGTTGGACTAGAAAAAACAGAATGAGGATGAGTAGTCTTTAGCCTTATACACTCTAGGACAAGACTATAAATACAATGAGACTTCTGCATGTAACTTCTGTCATATTTTTTGAATACTGCATTTAAAAAACAATGGTTGTATGCATGATTTAGAAACTAAACAAAAATAACATACCAGATTTGCTTTACTAAACTGTTTAAAAGGCAAAAATATTATTGTATGTGGATAAAGAGTGATTCTGTAAGGAAAAAGTTACAGATATTTTAAAAGAGGGAAATATGTGAAAGGAGAATAAAAATTTCTGGTGCCTCATACTAAGCAGATATCATATTACAAACATTTTGTTGGTTATTCTCCTGGAAGAGTTCCATGTTTTGCACCTAAGTGCAGTTACAGTTTTCGTATGATTTTCCATTCTATGTTGACAATAAACTGAATGGGATTGCAATCACAGTAACAGAAACAGCTGTGTTAGAGCTCTAATTTTGAAGGAAAAACAACTGTACATCAAAAAATAATGAGGTTGAAGACAATTGGCTGACCTGTTTGAGCATGTACAGCAAAAAAATTTCTATTTCAGTTGTTTGCACACCAACCAGTGTCAGTCAAGGAAAAGGGGCAGCATTAAAAGAGCTAGAGGAGAAAGGAAATAATGATATTTAAAGTATCTGAAGCAATCATTAAAACATGCACACCATGACACCATCTAACACTTATCATTCTTGTCCCTAATTTTCTTCTCTGTCATTGTGTTACCCAGTGTCATATCTAAAATTACACTGCAAATTCCTTGGGGGCAAGTTTTGTGTCTCTAATTTATTTTGCAAACTGCCAGCAGTCTTGGGGTGCTGTATAATAATGTGCTGGATCTCATCAGTTTGCAGATTTATTTTGATACAAATAACAGCATGCGTTTAGTTTGCTAACAAGGTTAGTCAAAATCAGGGGATTTTCCCATTATTTATTGTTACCCGCTTCTGTTTCTGGGTAAAACGGTGTGCACACAGACATTCACACAAATTCCTCTTGTAGGACATCAGTCCTGCATATCTGTTAAAACAGTATAGGTTCAGAGTTCAAATGGACAATATTTCTTTTTTTTATTTCAGTATGGCTCAAGCTTACAAGGAGACACAGGTGCTCAGTATCTCAAACGATGTTCTCGACAATTCAGCCTGCTTATCCCCAACTCAGGCAAAACTTACGATGAAATCAGAGCAGCTACAGCCTGTAAGTCCATGAATGCCTGCTGTTTCTAAAGTCTCAGATCTCAGCTGTTGGCTCAGTGGGAGTTTTACCTTGTGTGGTACTGAGTTTCTTCATCTCTCATTGACTTCAGTGAGAGTTGAAAGGTGGTCAGCAGGTGATGGCAGGTACCAATAGAAATTTAAATGCCCGGATCACTTTGAGTACCTAAATATTAACACTGAGAAAGAGTAATCCTATCTTGGGAGTGGCAGGAGGCACTTTATCCTTATACCTGCCTATCAGTAGGCTGTCCTCAAAACGGGCAGTCGTGCTTTCTCCTTCCTCCCCCCTCAGTTTGGTGATCTCATGGAAAACAAATGTTTTGGGGGCTTTTGTAATTATTGTTTTTTCCTGTTAAATTGGTTACAGAGTGACTCCATGTGTGATCACGAATTGAATAGACTGAATCTGAATATTAGGTGAAGGATGGAAAAAGTGGAAACTAGCGGTATCATCCTGCCAATAGGTGTTTTTCAATATATTTTGAAACTGCACCCAGTGATAAAGGTGAAGGAGAAATCTCACAAAATTCTGATGATTTATTTGCTTAAGTGCAGATGGAAAGACTAGTTAGAAATTATCAGCATGTTGATGTTCTGAGAGTTTTGTCAGATCACTGCCTAGACATTAGATTGGTTCATATATCTGGAAATTTCCTTTGCTTGTATTTCCCCTACAGAGCTTCTGGGTAATTCTGGATTTTCAGAAATTTGAAATAAATCAATTAGAAATTTGAAAATAGCTGAATCTTCTACTGGTAATTCAGAAGGCCTTTCGATCACCTTTTCATTCTAAATACAGTTTCATTGAGTTTATTTCAATTTCTTGTGATACTGTATGAAATTGCAAGTTTTCAGCAGTCACTTTAAGGATTTCATCATTTTTCCCCTTTTGTCAAATTTAAAAATACTATCATCAATGATTAGTGAAGTTATAAGTAGAATCCAACCAATTTCCCAAGATGATATAGATCTCATCTATCAGTGACTACGGACAACTAAAAAAAGGACTTGTTACAGGATGCTCTGTGAACTATTGTTCTCCATATTGTGGTACTTACCCTTTTTTTTTTTTCCCCCACATTCAAGTTAAAGCCAAAATGGACAGTATCAGTAATTACTTTTGCACCAGGATTCCATAGATCACTTTCTCTGCTTGTAATGAAAACCAGTAATTTGCACAACTCAGATGTAGTAGCCATGTTAGTGCCTCTCATAACATATTCAGATTTTTTAAAGAGTACATATACTTTTTTGATCTTAGTTCTATATGTTTTTTCTTTTTTTGCAATCTAGTTTTTTTTTAAATTCAAATTTTCAATTCAAGACCAAAATGTTCTAGAAACAGAATCTGTTTATTTAAATGACACTGCTCAGGGTCACCTGTAAAGCATTATGAAAACTGTGGCCCAAGTTAGTTTTCTTCTGCGTTTCCTTATGCCTGTTGAATGTGCTTACTGAAAACATTGCAATGTTGTTTCTTAAAACTGTGATACAACGAACTTGTTTCTTCCGAGGACAGTCTTTGTTTCTTCAGAAAGAAAGCGACAGCCTTGAATTTTTTGTAATCAAATCACTCTCGTCTACTGATCGCACATTTTCTTCCTAGAAGCACCAGTTCCTTGAAAGCAAATTTACTTCTTTGTGTAATAAAAGAGTTGGTGCTCTTCCTTCCTTTAGATTCAGATATACCCAAATACTAGTGGAATATATTCTGCTTTGATAAATGTAGAGTATACTGTTTGTTCAGCTAAATAATACCACTTAAATTCAATTGCATCTTGCAGTACACTAACTCTTTTGTACCACTATGTATCTACTGCTTTGAAGATGGTTATACAGATAAATAACTATTCTTAGTGATTTCTGATTCTATTATTGATACTCATTTGACTTAGTGACTGCTCAATAACTGAAGACTTGGAAGGGTTTGCAAGCCTGGATTCATTAGCTGATTTAAATCAGCCATCTAAAAATTATTTGTCACTCTGTTAGTCACCAAAACTCCCTTGGTAACTATTAGAGAGAAAGAGGAGCTGCTAGAAGGTTCATCGCTTCCATCTTTAGTACCTACAGAGGAATCCTAGGCAACAAGCTCAGTCAGCCTGTTTTAAAGATGACTAAATTTAGGTGAAGAAAAAACACTTCCTCTGCTAGTGGGGTTTTTTTTAGCAAACATAAAGAGGCTTGCAGATTGACTTCAATGGAATGAGAACTGTGTCCAGTGAGCTAGACTACTGGACTGGGTTTTTTAGTATGTTTTAATTAGATACTAACTGATTCTCACTATCCGACTGTAGAACTCTATAGTTAATAGAAGTTTGTCATTAGGAACTTCATCAAAGGCATTCTAAAAATATAAATAAGTAATGTCATCTGCTGTTAAAATTTGTAAGTTCCACTGTAATATCCAAAAAGTTAGGTGGGTAGAATTTTCCCTAAGCTGCACTATGCTAGTTATCCCTTATTAAATTATTGCTGTCCCTTAGAGGCATGTTCTGAAATACTTCCTACCTACTTATTTTTTCAATGCTATTTCTCATTGCTAATTACCTGGAAAGATGTAGGTGACATCTGACCCAAATCTTAAGAGTAAAAAAAGCGTATTCCGAGCTTTAAAATAAGCTTGTGGCTTTCTTTGATTGACATGAAGTTTTTTGGTTTGTATGATGAGATAGCCCAAAACATACATGAACCATAGATCAGATCTTCTCAGACTCTTTACAGTTCAAATTGGGAGGAAGAGAAAGGACAAAGAATGAATTTAAAAAGTCAACTACTTGCCTTTTTGTCTACAATTTGTCCAGTGTCTGAAACAGCCCACACAACTTAGAATAGCTAACAAGACAGTTTGCATGGTTGTGAATCACTGATGTGTGGTATAATCCGCTTTGTACTCCCCAGACCAAGTTCATCCAGAGATGTTCCTTACATGTCAGAGGTAAACAGGTAATGGAAAGGCCAGTACTCGAACAGAAACATTACCCAAAAATCCTCTTCCTCCAGTTCTTCCTGTAAGCCCAATTCCTTTTCTGTTTACAAATTGGTTAGAGTGTGGGATGAAATTTGGCTCCAAGCATACATGGCAAAAATAGACTTTTGTCCCATGAGTGAAAGACTCTACTCTGTCCAGAGCCACGACAGCAAACACTTCTTTGTTGAAACACAGAAGTACACTATTCCCCATCCCTCTCTTGAGAGGAAGAATACTATCAGTATGAAAACGACACTTTTCTATTTCAGCAACTTCATATTTCTAGTACTTTGCCTTCAGAGTTCTGCAGATAACTCACTAAGTGCTCTAGGCAATGTTGATCAAGAAAGTTATGTAGAAAAAAAATTTAACCAGCAGTCATGGTTTACATCTTGCAGATCTTAACTGGCTTTGTGTAGAATGCCAGTGAATAGTGTTTTGTTGTTTTTGAAATGATGCTTGTCTCTGATGAAAAGAAATCAACGGTGTCTAAGCACTCTTCAAAAATCTACTGTGTGATCAAGGACAAGAGATTGAAGTCAGAGCCTTACCAATATATAACGTTGCTCTGTGCCATTATTAATGAGTCCTTGAAAAACAATCTTTAAGTAATACTTAGTATTTGTAAAGAATTTAAAAATTAATTATGTCACTACATTAAAATGTGCGAGTTTATATAAGTTGATGCAATATCAGTTGTGGTAATAAACCTACTTAATTTATTCTGATGACCATTTTAAGGAAAAAAAAGTAACTTTATATAATATTTTCAATTTATTCACAAATTTGAGAATAGACAAGTTCATTTTATATTTTAATTTTCAACAATTTTATGTTTTATTCTTGTTCTTGATGTTTTATTCCAGAGTTGGCCTAAACACTCAGATAAATACACCACCTTATCAAATAAGGGGACTTTCCATTTTTATAAGGATGGGGGTGCAACTACTTTCTCTCATCTTCACTGGAGAGATTTGCAGAGAATATTCCTCAATAAATTGTATTTGCAAAATCTGATTTGGACAGAAATCGGCCCAAGAAACATCCTATTTTATTTTCACTATCACACCAGCTGAGATCAGCTACATAGGGTTTGATAGATAGAGTTATGGGGGTTTGGAGGTTGATCATTATCACAAAACAAGATTTTAAAACCCTGAGACAGATTATTTCCCCATTACCTACATTGCTCTGCACCCTTTGTGAATTGTGGGTGGGACAGGGGACAGGGATCCTGCAATGGGAAAAAGCTAAAGTAACACCCACTAGATAGGCCCAGTGCTTACCTATCCTTCTTACTCAAACCAGTCTTATCAGTGTTACATTGGCTGTAACTGATTGTCGTGGTTTAACCCCAGCCAGCAACTAAGCACCACGCAGCCGCTCACTCACTCCCCCCCATCCAGTGGGATGGGGAAGAAAATCGGGAAAAGAAGTAAAACTTGTGGGTTGAGATAAGAACGGTTTAATAGAACAGAAAAGAAGAAACTAATAATGATAATGATAACACTAATAAAATGACAACAGTAGTAATAAAAGGGTTGGAATGTACAAATGATGCGCAGGGCAATTGCTCACCACCTGCCGACCAACACCCAGCCAGTCCCCGAGCGGCGAATCCCTGCCCCCCCCACTTCCCAGTTCCTAAACTAGATGGGACGTCCCATGGTATCGAATACACTGTTGGCCAGCTTGGGTCAGGTGCCCTGGCTGGGCATGAGAAGCTGAAAAATCCTTGACTCTAGTCTAAACACTACTGAGCAACAACCGAAAACTTCAGTGTTATCAACATTCTTCGCATACTGAACTCAAAACACAGCACTGTACCAGCTACTAGGAAGACAGTTAACTCTATCCCAGCTGAAACCAGGACACTGATTTATTAGAAAACCCAAGTTTTTGCCTGGGTAGGACCAAAGGCCGGTTGCAGGGCATGTAAACACCATATTGTTTGATTTATGAGATGGCAACTTAATAGTGTTTGGCAGATTTAGTAAGGTCTCTAAGTAAATAAATAAATAGCTTCTGATCAGCCAAGGAAAAAAAAAACCAAAACAAAACAAAACAAAAACCCCAAGACCAAAAACCAACACAGAAAAACATCACAAAATGCATCATTGACTTCCCTTTTATTCATTTCCAGGCACCATTTAGTTCAGTTCATAAGAGAAGGGAATTGTTTAAGAATGAAAATATTCTAGATGACAAAATCGGAATGTAAGACTCAAAGAATAAAGGGAAGGTCATTGGGGAAATGCCTAGGGTAGCAATTTTTTCCAGCTCGATGGGAGATTTCTTGATGCACATTGTTTTGGAGTTTAATGTTGGGAAAAAAAAAATCAGTTTATTATTTATTTACATAGTCATGTTCAGTGATAGAAATAGGTACGAGGGGAGCTGCCCTATTGTTACTTTAACATGTAGTAGGAGAATTAAATGTGTTGATATGTCATAAACAAATTTATGTCCTCTTCTGAGGAAAAATCCAAATGATACAAGTTAAATATATTAACACAACATTTTACAAAAGGATAACTCATGATATATCATTTATTTCCATGAGTTATAGATGACCTCATAACTCATGAGTGATGGAGCAAAACAGAGCTGGAAGTGAGTTAGGAAAAATTATCAGTAGAAATAAATAGTGTATACAGAATCAGCCTGCTCTACAAGTTCTCTTTATGGAACACCAATTTTCATTGTAGACTGTGCATTGATGGACTATAATATTTTATATTAAGTGCTGAAGCAACATTAGCGCCTTGGTTGAAGTGCGAGTGCTTGCTGGTATTGCCAGTGGTTTGGAAGTAAGTAATAAGCATGCATGTAAAGGGTTGTGTTGTGTTTTTTGCCCTTTCTCCTGAAACTAATACTAACACAGGCAAAGAAGAAATAATTACAGATAGACAAGAAGGAGGAGATTAACAAATTGTTTGTAATTTTTGGTAAATTCCTCTTCAAACAGTACAGAGATCCTGTTTCCCAGAATTTGCAGACAGCCCTGTATCAAATAGAGAGGAAATGATGTAGAGCAGGCAGAGCCAGAGGAGAAATGGGTAACGAGTTTAGAAGAATTTGCTTTCATCCTACTGGCTGTAGAAATTACCAGGAAAGATAATAAAATTCCAGGTACATTGTAGAGAGCTGAATTGTCTTTGTTTATATCTCCTACTCCTAGAGTGTTTTATTAATATCAAAGATTTTCCAAATGAGGAGCTGTCACTCTGTCTTCTCTACGAATTAAATGGAGATTACTCACCTGAAGTATGGGTCATCCTCTAAAGAAACCTATCTTTGTATTTTGATTATATAGGAAATATATATGACTTAACTGAGCTTCAGTGCCTCAAAAGACACAACAGATGCGCAACTCTAACTGAACTTCAGTATGATGGTCCGCAAAAATGACTACTGCAAAGTATACACAAAGGGTGAACAAATGTGGGTATAGAGGTAACTTTACTTTGACCAGTACAAGAATTGTGGGTGCTGATTGCTAAAAATGGGAGGGTTAAAAAAGGGAAAAGTTATTAAAACCGGAGAAAGCTGCCTTGCAGAGAGGCATGACAAAAAAGAACTTGTTCTGTATGGCTTCACAAAGAAGTGACTTGCTTATGATCTAGAAGTACAAGAAAAAATGAAACTAAGTGTTAAAAGACTGTTTAAACTAGGAGAAAAAAAAAAATATCTTGTAATAAGAACTCCTGGCTGGAAGCTGGAGCCAAACAAATTCAAACGAGAAATAAGGCACAGTTTCACAGCAGCAATGGTATTTAACCTTCAGAGCAAAAAGCCAAGGGCAGTGTTTGATTCGCCATCTCTCTGCCTTCAAATCAAGACTAGATGTTTTTCTGTAATACATTAAACATAAACTACTGAGCTGAGTACAATCGAAAATGAAATTTAATGACCTATGATATACAGGGTCAGAATAGATGATCTAATGGATCCTTCCTGTCTTGAACTGTATGAAAAAGCTAATGGAGCTGCACCATTTTACAAAGAATTTGTCTTTCAAGTCCATTACTCAGCACTTTTTTCCTATTTTTTTCAGCTGGCTTGTGTAAATTCATGTAGAACTCACTTTCCTTTGAAGGTTTTATTCCACGTGTTACTATACTGAGATACAGAAGGCCTATCAATTCCTCACATTAAATTTGTTTTGCAAAATTATTTCAATGTTCTAAAAGTATTAATGCCGTCCTCATCACTAGCTAATGCCAAACAAATATGCTTGGCAATAGGGTCTTTGCACTCACATGTTTGTGTACCTAATTAATTCAGATGTAATCATTCACTACATCTTCATTCCCATATTTCTCCTCCTCCGTGTCTCTGAGGTTTTTTGGTAATTAGAGAGTTGGAATTATGAATTCTCATAGTCTTGTGGGGGTTTTTTACCTTCTTTTTCTCACCTCATCTTTAAGCAGAATTTTATTCTCATGTCTCTTCTTGCCCTGGAGGTCTATACAACCTCCCTAGTGCTATCCTTATTCTTTTTCCTATCTAGCAGCTTAATCCCAGATTGATTCATTATATTTCTCCGAGGCTCACTATAGCAATTTTTCAGTTCTGATTTTTCTCCTGATACACACAGCTCTACTTCCCCCCCGTCTCTTTCATGTTTTCGTCTTCCAGAAAGTCTGGAAGCCCTGTGTTTAGAATTAATATCCTTCCTTGGGAATAAATCATGTTTCTCATGTAAGTACTACACTGCCATGCATTTGATTACCAGATGTTCATATTTTGAATATCATATTTCTGTAATGGCATCTCCAGAAACAGTATCCTAGTTACACTCTGGATGTAGAGGCACCCCATGAATATTTTATAACTCTGCTCATGGAAGATTCTCCTAAAGTGTCTTTTATAGCGTAGTTTCATGGTGAATCAATTGTCCCATTGTTGAGCAAGTTCTTTTTAACCTTTATCACTGGTTCTATTAGTTCTAAGCCTCAGCTCTCATTGCTCCAGTATAAATAATTATACACTCTTTTTCTTCTTGTGAGAGTATCTCTAGAAAACGGGCCTTATTGTCAGTGTTTTGGTCAGGATCTGAACTTTCTAAAGGACAATGGGAATTCTAGTTTTGGGCAGTGGAAATTTCAGTAACTGACTAAACTAATGAGTCCTTTTAACTCAGCATCATAACTTTAATGGCAGGCAGTGTCAGATGCTTGATTGGGGAGTGAAACAGTTGTTCAAGGGGAAAGTTGTTTTTTTGTGGTGGTTTGGGGTTTTTTTAAACATGTTAAGCACTAACTGGCTTACTTTTTGACATGAAGTATATCTACTATTTATGCATTAATATTTTTCTTTTTTATTTTTGTACCACTCTCTAGCTTCTCCTGATGCCTTTTAGAAAAGAATATTTCATTAGTTGTATTTATCTTTGAAGTGTGTGTGGAAAGTGTGAACTGACATGCATATCCCAAACCCAAGTATATTAAAATTATTTCCTGTCTCCAACAGTTTAGGAGGTATACCTCTCTCCCAACATCAAATTATTCTGTATGACATGAGGCGTGTTCAGTTTGTCACTGATTTCTTCTTGCTGCAAAACTCAATTATTTAAGATTGTAGAAGAATTAATTCTATTTATTCTCTTCTCTGCAGCTGAATGATTTCAAGGCCTTGGTTCTCTGAAGTTTTAGGTTATATATTCTTTTAACACTTCTATCAACTGGCAAATTTATTCCTAAATGTGTATTTGGAAAGAAAAACTTAATAGCTAAAGCTTTCAAGTAGTAAAACCTTTAACAGCATGACAGTTTGGTTCTGGAGTAAGATTTGGACCATCAGACTGAGAGGATTGACAGTCTCTAAGAAATTCTTTATTCTGGTCATTCTTTTAGAATGTTTGGAATTGAAGGAAATTTTAGTTTGTAAACCAACAGTGGAGTAAAAAATAAACTGTA
This sequence comes from Haliaeetus leucocephalus, assembly GCF_000737465.1. Taxonomy (NCBI): domain Eukaryota; kingdom Metazoa; phylum Chordata; class Aves; order Accipitriformes; family Accipitridae; genus Haliaeetus; species Haliaeetus leucocephalus. Next base: position 12,240,356 of record NW_010972620.1, on the reverse strand, counting down.
GATAAACTTCAGATGTGAGCTGAACCCATTGTGGTTTCCTTTTAATGGCTAACACTTAATTAGAATCTTGCTTGTTATCAGTTACAATTGCTAACACTTCAGTCTGTGGGGGAAAAGACATAATTTTCCTACCATTAAAATTTAAACTACTTTCATTTTGCAAGATTATAGATAGTGGGGTGTTTTCAATATTACTAAAATGTCTACAGGTTTTTGACATTTTAATCAAAATAACTTCATTTGCTAAAATGTTAAGGAAAACAGGTGTTGGTGAGAAAGTCTTTGTGGAAATAGCAATAAACATTGAATTAAAAATGACAATGTTAAGGAAAACTGTATACATAACAGAAAATACTGGAAAAAAGGACAGGTTTAACTACTTTTCAGTGGGGAAAAAAAAGCATTAGAATGTAGACCCTGAAACCCTTTACATACATGCTGGCAATAGAGATAGAAAGAAAAATTACAAGTTTGAAATATTCAAAGTTCACCTTCTTATACAAGTTCATAAACAAGAACCATTATAATCCATGAAAAATTATTAACATCTTTTTCCAAAAAGATTATATAATTCTTAAATCCTTTTGAAGTTTAATATTATCCTTCAATTAAAAAAAAGATTTGACAGTAATGGCTAGAACACCTCAAGAACTTAAACAGAACCAGTACTGATACTTGTCCAAATATTATCTCAGGTAGGGAGTTGAGAGCTATGAGTATGCAGGGAATGCTGCCCCAACAACATGAACACAAAGTGAAGGGCGTCCCCCCAAGTTACATAGAGGCTGGATCTGCTTGTGAGGATGCTTCACATTATTGTGTTACATGACACTGTTCTACTTTGTGTAGGAGGTTCCTATAACCATCTTTGTGGCACGTTCATTCATCTATACCTAAAGTAGAGATTCTGCTGCTGCCTAAAACTCTTTCTGAAATGTGGCGAAACAAAGATTGGAAAGATTCTGAGTCCCTGAAGAGCAGGGATTGGGCTGAGACTGTGACATTCCTATCCATCTGCTTTCTTTTAGATTTTTTTTGACCAAGATGGTGGGTTTTTTTCAAAACAGGGAAAAATCCTGAACCAGATAATCAGCCATATTATCATGGGAAAAGGTATTCTTTGACATATTTTTCCTCAGCAATCAGCAGAAGGGAAAAATGAACCATCTCCTTATCAGAATTAACACACAATTTACACTATGTAAAAATTGGATTCCTGGAATGAAGTAAATTCATCATTTCCTGATGTGATTATCAGAAGTGTTTCTAGTATCTCATTCAGACTTTCATTTCTTCATCCTAGCATTCTACTGTGTTATTTGTCATCATTCAGGAGAACAGGTAAGGGCATAGAACAGAAGCATAAACCTGATGCTCAGCTCACTCATAAACTCAACTGCAAACTCAACGTCAGGAAAGAAGTTCTCTTGAGTAATTTTTTTTCCAATTTCAGTATAGTTGTGGAAAAGTATAATTTTGCAAGAATGAAAGATTATAATGGAAAAAGATTAAGTGCCTGCTTTTTTCTTACCATGCATATGGGTGTAAAGCTAATATTCAGATTTAGTGCATACATTAATATTAGGAATGTGTTGATAAAAATATGATACAAATTAATTCTTTAATATTCCATATCACTTTTTGTATTTCATTTCCTCATAAACAGAGAACAGCAATACTAAAATGACCACTAATACCAATCGCAAGTCCATTAGCTAGCATTTTGTAGGTGAGTTTAAAGTTAGTTAAGTTAAAGTGATGCTGATGTTCTCTAATGCAAACATACCTGTTGGATGATAAGCCTACAGGTCTGTAGGCTTACCTTCTTTCTCAGTCTTTTTAGTACGGTTGTAAATCTGAGAGGTTCAAAGTTGTATGGTACTCTGTCAAATAATTGTTAGAGAAACGCCATTTGCTTGAAAAACATTGTGGGAAATGTGCTTAATTCCACCACTAAGAAATTATACCAAAACCTGAAATCCTATATAAGACACTTATTCTCCAGTCGATTTCTGTATGTAATTGAAATATACAGGAAAGGCAAGATTATCCACTAAAATATATACTTAAAAGGAAACCCCACTGAACATTTCCTAATAATTCTTAGCATTTAATTTATTTTTTTAATTATGTTGGGTATCATGCTGATGTTTTTATAGAACTATGTGTCACAACCACAGGGTCTTACTCCTGTTTGGTAACATTTTTCTTCTAGCTATCCTTTGTGGTTTTTTTTTTTTCCCAGGTGCACTCCTTTACATTTATCTATACTAAATTTCATCCACTGTGAGAGTTTGAGGTCAAAGCATCTTTCCACAAATCAGAGCAATTCATGACAGTGAAGGCTATCTGAAGCGTGTGCCAGAAAAATTCACTTAATAGTACAATTGTCTGGGAGACAAGTAGAGTTCAGAGGCAGCTACTTTCTGCAGTAGGTTTTCCATCTCTGGCAACAAGCAGTCATACAGATTATATTTTTCCTTTGGAGCAGTAACTCTTGAAATGGAGTAAGTACCAAGGGAATGCGGATTCACAGCCTGAGTTTTTTGCATTTTTTTCCTTTTCCTATTAAAAAAAAAAAAGCAAAGTACTATTTTCAGCATTTCCTTTTAATTTATAGCAGTTCTTCACCAGGATAATAAATACCAAATTATTTACTTCAGAGGATTGAGAGGATTACTTAGTTAATGTTTAAAAAGCACTTTGAAGATAAAAAGCACTATTGAGCTGCTTAAGACTTACTGTATAGTTAATTATCTAAAGGTCCCATTCTCCCCCCTACAGGTTATTTCTACGTAGGGGAGAGTAAACTCTGAGCTTCATATCATGACTTTCAAAGCCAGGCTTTTAAAATATTATTGGTTTCAAAAATTTGCTTTTTTAGTGGCCTGAATCTGATTCCTTTGAAGTCAATGGCAAAAGTCCAACAGACTCCACTGAAGCATGATGTAGCTATTCAGAATAAACAAGCTGGAACAATGGTTAGAGTCCCTATCCACATTATTTACATTTTCTCTTACTTAGTGTGTATATATATGTGTGTGTATATATATATGTTTATATATATGTTTAAATATATGTACACACACTCAGATGGTGGTTTGCAGACAAGAAAGATGTGTTTTTTAATTTGGGACTTTAGGTATATGGCACTCATTCCTTCATAAAGAGCCACTTCTAGAGAGACACACTGATCTTGCTGGGAACCTCCACAGGCAAAATGAATCCCATTACAAGATCTGAACAGAACAGATTAATTATCTTAGCAACAGTGGGGAAAAAAACCTCTTGAAAAAGCTCCACGTGGCTCCTGTACTCTAGCCGCCTCACAGCTAACACAGATACCTCATATGAAGAAATGGAGAAAAAGGAAAGAGTTTCTGAACCCAGCATTCAGAGTCAGCCCTTGTCCACAACAGAATCATTGAAGGTAATTACCAGTCTACCCTTCAGTATCTTAACAGTTAAAAACATCTTAAGTGATCAGTGTAAAGTAAAAGTTACTCTGCTGAGGACAGGAATCTCCCTTTGGACTAAATAGTTTGGGAAATACTGTTGCACACATATTAGATCTTTACTGTAGAAGACATCAGTCCTCCAAACACTGGTACATATACTTCATTTTGCAAACATTAAATACCTCTTGATTCTGGTATGACTGATTAAGAGTCAGATGTTAAGTATTTGTTAATACTAGCATAATTATGCCTTAAATTCATCAATATATGCCATTTGAGAAAAAGTCATGAGAGTTATTTATTTAACTGGAGTTCATAATTGATTCCTCCCTAAGATAAAGAACAGTATCTCAGCCTGAACTCATTTAAATTTGACCTTTTAATGTGCTACAGCAGCATACTACCTTATGCTTTTAGCTGTGTTGGCTCTTAAATCAGGGTCTAGATGTAAAAGGTCATGCTGAATTCTTGAATTACATTTTTAACAAGAACCACACAAGTTTTTTTCATGATTGATACAAAGAACATGTAGGGATTGAAGAGGAAAGAGTAAAGGAGTGAGAAGGGCTTTGATTAACAAATTGGTCTCTGTATACCCTATTCTGTTTGCAGGCATACACTAATCTGATGACAGGAAGCACAGCTAAAGAAGTGATGGTTAAAACACAGTACTATGAAATTAGTTGATCTTTCTAGTACGAATATAAACCTTGAGTTTAAAAAAAAGAAAGTTTGGCCCATGTGTGTCAGACGTTTCCAAAGTACAGAAGTTAATTATGAGTTTATGGTTTTGTGCTTCTAAAATATTCCTCTCCCACAGGATCTCATGAAATATGTGTGTGTTTACAGGAAATTGTGGAAATAGTGACTCATCTTTTCAATAATTTACACAGGATAATTTCTTGAAAAGCAAGATCAGCAAGGGCTTTTTTTCTGATTGCAAAGGATTTGGTTAGCTACCTCTGGATACTCTCAAAACAAGGAGAATTTTCAAAGCAGTATCTAAGTGACATTTGCTCTTTGGCAATAGTTTTACTACTAGTTGCTCTAGTCCTCTAAACCATAGCCTCATATCTGTTACTAGGATTTTTCAAAACTTTGTTTCTGACTGATGTTATATTTTCCAAACACTGTTGTATGTAAACGTCACAAAATGCTCCTGACACATAGAAATCACTCAGGATTCTCCAGCTCTTCTTGGGGTGTTTGTACCTACTCTCTGTAGGCCATGGTAGTTTTCTTAAATGTGATTGGAGACATTGAAGGCAAGTGACAGTCAATGCTTCTAAAAAGTGATTGAAACCTAAATTATATATTCTATCCTTGAATACTGCAAAAAGAAATGGAATGATGTTGCCAAGGGAATTGGAATACTAAATATTGTGACACAGTTAAGTTCAATATAAGTGGATCGAGCAACAAATAGGCTGTGTCAGAAAAAGCTTTTCACAGTCATACAGACAATTAACTGAGCCCCACCCCAGTTACCAGCCCAGTGAGGCAGCACAGTGAAGCCCAGGGGCACTCCTTCTGCCCAGTCTCTCTGTCAAACTCTTGGGCAGAGGCTCAGCACCAACACAGAGCAGTTCCACCTCAGGCACTCTGCTTCTACACTGTGTTGGGTGTCCGCATAACAGTGTTCCCCCTAACCCCAGCCTCTACTGCCAAGTGTCTTTAGAGCCAGACGTTGACACAAGCTGCCAATGCGATCTCAGTACACCCTTCCAGCAGTTTCAGGTACCATTCTCCTGTCAGCTGTTGATCCACGGCCCATGCCAAGGCTCATTACACTCAGTCACTCAGCCCTCGGTCAAGGCAAAGCCATGATGCTACTATGTCAAATGATGCTACCATGTAAAATGAAGGATATTTTCTATATACCTCCACTCAAAGTAAGCATTTATTCCTGTCAGATGTTAATTTATGAAACTCTGGGATGGTTTTCTGTATCATGTTTCTGCATCCCAAATACTAGAGCTGCCTGTGGATTGTCTAGTCCATGATGTAAGTTGCAAGACCTTTTTGGGTTCCTTCAGTTTACAGCTGAAAATTATAGCTCCACAGGGAACAGGAATAATGTATAAGCAATATAGATATGATGCTGTTTTTCCTTGGCTGCATCCCCTATTGCAGGAGCTGCAAGAACAGGCATAGAGTCGTCACAACAGATAAAACATACCTCCAGGATATTGTTATAATGATGTCAGAAATATAATGAACTCTTTCAAGTATTTCTTATAGACAGCCCTGCAGAACCTAGCAATATTTTCATAATGAAGAAAATACAGGAGCTTTGTTGCTAAAAAATAGAGCAGGTTCTTGCAAATGCTCAAATATAACATGATGTCCAGCATAATGAATATGTTAAATGAATAGCCACAGGATACAGGAAATATTCTACAAGTCTACTCCATTAATCTTCTAGGAGAGTGAGAATCTGCTGCAACACTGGAATTTTCATTTGGGATTTTCTAATTTAAAGCTTATTGTAGTCTTTATTTCACTCTGAGCCTGCAAATAGTAGCTAATGAAATTTGACCTTATAGACAGAAGGTGAAATAAATAATATTAGTACTCATCAATTAGAAAAGCAAAACCAGTAAGCACACATTTTAAAAGTACATATGTAAAAAGTACATTTCTGAACTGCAGAAGTATTTTAAATTCTTGCAGTGACCTGTATGACCTTCTCATCAATATGCCCCACATGAATAATGCAGCCACGCAAACTCATGCCATTAAAAATTGTAATAATTGTCTAACATGCACATGCAACATTACACTGGGGATCAATTTGGCCCAGAGCATTCCATTAAAACACAAAGTGAGTTTCAAATGTATATGTTAAAATGAAACATCAGCTATAATGAAAAAGGAAGCAGAACAGAGTGGGCTTTAGGTATTAGTATGCATTTTCCTTTAGAGAACGTTTTGCCACACTTGTACTATACGTAATGCCGTTCCATATTTGATGGACAATCAATCCACATTTTATTTTGCTTTTAAAATTATCCTATGAAAAGTACAAGGCAATCGATGTACTGTGCTCTAGAGAGATGGTGGTATTATTTGAATTGCTATTGTTATTTAATATTTAGTTTTCAATAGAGTCTCAATTATGGTCCATTGTACTAGTTACCATACAAGTACTTAGAAAATGTGGCCCATAATCTAAAAGTTCAGCATCTCTGTTTGAATTATGAAGCTTTGGTAAGCTTAGAAAAAGATAGGGAAAACACAGTAGAGTGTCCTGGTGGTTATTTGTTCTTCGTATGTTACCCCTGAACACTCAGAGATTGAGATCACTCCACCGTCTTGGCATTCTTGTATCAGTTCAGATAGCAGGACACCTAAGAAATCATTCTATTGGAATTAATGTTTTTTAAGTAAATCTAAAGACCTTTGACACTGCAGAATAGAGTATTGGACTTTACATAGCTTAAGAAGATTGTCTTCATAATACTCTGCAGAGTTCAGCCCCTTACTTTAGCAGTGAGGAATTCAGTCACAGCTAGATGAAAACTAAAAAAGTATTAGTGGGTGTGTTTGCCTTTTACCAAGTATAGAATCTGCCCCCATAGATGTCTTTGACATGGAAAGTGTATTCCAAAGTGTATAAGAGGCAAAGCAAGAATGGATCAATGATTGGAGAAGGTAATTTAAGACTTTGAAAATCCTGGACACGTTTTGGCTTGATTAAAGAGCACAGGTGAGAGTTCTGTTAGTGCATTTACGTAACTTTAGTGGGGTTACCGGTAAGGAAAGTGATTGTCCCTGACACCAGGTGCACACAGAAGTTTTAATGTGTCTGTGAAAGTATTGTGAGGCAGGCTTATTCCCAGAAGACAATAAATGTACTCTTTGGGTTCCTCTGTCTGTAAAGCCATTGTGGCTACTGTGTGCATTGGTATTTTTAAATCTCAATTATTATCAATGCATTTACTGCATAAAATGAAGACGTACATTTATGCGTTGCTTCCCACTGTAAGGTATTTATTAGCTGAAGGAGGCAGCCAATGCTTCACAACTTGCCAGTATGTGTGAAGCTTTAAGGATGTTTGTATTAAAGTAATGAGTTGACGTCATTGTACATGTGCTGCAACTAATTTTATGTAGCCTCACAGTTCTATGTAAAAACCAAATTTTTAGTCCATTTATTCTGCATTGACTAAAACAAATTTACTCTTTCGTTTCCCTGCTTTCTTCTTCAAATTAGAATATAATAAACAATTTCTTAATATTCTGAGAGAAAAAGGGCAGATTTCATATAACAAAACAATGCAATATTGTTCTTTTCCAGGCTAATATGGTACACACCAGATTTCAGCCTGTAGAGAATTTTGTAACAAAGTGGTAAACAGGGATTTGGAGGAGAAATACTGACAGGTCTGTTACTAGCATTGTAATACTGTTGAATATGAAAAGTTTCTGCAAGTTTCCATCATATATAATTACAGTACTTACAAAAGCATTTCCCAACACAGAAAAAGGCTAAACTTAGTAGCAGCCAACCTGTCATTCTGCCTCCTTTTTCAGCATTCCTGCTATTCTTGGAGGTCATTTTTAATGAGTATGTACAAGCACCTGAAAAATCAGGTGCATAAATTAACTACCAATTAAGGTAGTTTAAAAAAAAAAATTAATTACTAGTTTCTATATATAAGTCCACTCATTATCATGCAGTATGGCTGCATGTTTATTACATAGCAATTACTGAAGCTCCAAAGAAAAGTGATGTTTTCATTGTGTTGCAGTCCTGAAACTGGATGTAACATGAAGCAAAAGAATTTGCTTTAAAATTTATATGTCAGTGGGTACAATTGAAAGAATGTTATCATGACTTAATATAGCAAGTGCTTAATTATTTCTGTATAACGTTTCCCCCCCACATTTAATATCACTGTCTGTCTGGAGTGGCTGTTGACCTAATTTTCAATTAATTGCAATGAGAATACAGAATTGCCTTTAAAGCAGTGAATTTTTTTCACTGGATTACCCATGACAGCTGAAATGGTGAATTCATAAACTTTGTTGCCACCATCAACAGTGAACTGGCATTATTACCCAAAATCTTACAAAACAATAACGGTATCAGAAAATATACAGAATGTTGAGACTAGGCCTCTGTAGAAAATATCACATTTATTTATAAGGCAGAAAGAAATATAATATCTACAGATACAAATTAAAATGCCTATGAATTTGGGTATTAACACGCTAATTATCCTATGAAATATGATCAGGTGATAGACATGTATTTTAGGCAATTTCACTGGGATCTGACTGAGTAGCATAATCAACATTTGGCATTACACCGATAAAACAAGGAAAAATATTTTTCTTTCTATCAAAGAAAGAACAGAAGGTAATAAGGTGAAGAAAGAAAATGAGGTAAAAAAGACCCATTTGCTGTAAAACAACCTCACTCCAACAAATCACAGACTAGGTACAACAGAGCATAGATACTTATAGTTGCAATTTTGATGCAGGCATTCAGATGCCTGGACTCCAGAGTGGAATCCAGAAATGTAAGTGAAATGCTATGGATATCTGCAATAGTTAAAAGGTAAGCTATAAGTCTCCAGCTGGAATCCCAATGTGGTGAGTAAACTATCTGAGAAGGAAATGCTGAGAAGGTGAATACAATTTCTAACTTTTCATAACTGTTCACTAAGGACCAACAACCAGTATCCCTCTCCAGTATATAGCCATTTAATCTTTCTTTTGAAAATTTCACATAGGCTTACTCTTTGTTTAAAATTTAACTGCTGGAGTAGGACAAAAAGAAGACAACATGGTAGTGACAATGCCCCTTTTATTTAACAAGCTTTGGTGTAATTCTTCAGTTATCTTTTGGGAACTTAACTCCCACTGCAACCCAGGAGAATTACGTACCTAATTACTTCTGTAAATATGATGCCTAGAAAGCAGAACACTACTCAGTGTTGAAGACCTAAAATCGAGGTCCTCCTCTGCCTGGGGGGATTCAAACCCTGTATTCTCAGAGACTGAGCTAGTCCTGCAATACACCCAGAGTCAAAATGCCAGTCACCCACGTGTAGAGTTTAGCTACCATCAGATGTCACAATTTTATAGCGGTGTTAGTTTCATCAATTTTGATTCAATTTGATCATGGTGGTTCAAGAATTTTAATGCCAGTAAAACACACAGATGGAAACTAAAGTCAGTAGATGGTAAATACTCCCAACTACCTGTGACCTCTCTGTTGTGCATCCAGGCATAATTCCTTCTACTTTTTTTTTTTTTTCCCACAAATGTCTCTCAACGTAAACATTATTAGAGCAAATGGATGGCAATTAGGTTGCTGCTGACATCTCAGAATACAGGATACCTGCATACAACTTAAGTAATATGCAGACTGTAACTTATAGCATCAGAGACATTTTCTGTATGCATTTCATTCAGCACTGTAATAGCTATGGACTGTATTCAGCACTTGCTAGCAAAATTAGCCTCAGCTAACTGAATGTTATTTGTCTCTTTCCATTTCATTATTCACCATCATTTGTTGTAATACCTACACTATTAGCACCACATGAATCACCTTAAAGTAATTTAATCAGCCAAGTTCTCCTGTCACTTAATATTGGTCAACTCAGGCTGCACTGGTATAAAGTGAAAGCATAATTTAGCTCAATAACTGAAAATTAAAGGAGATGATGCTTGTAATATAGATTGCATTCTTGTTGTTTGGACTTCAGGTTCGTTGCCCTTTAGTAGGTCTTTTTTCCTGTGTAGCTCACATTGACAACAAGGGTTAACAGTGGCCATTAGTAGCTATTAGTGCAATACTGCTTGTAGGTACCACCCACTGCTAACTCTCAGACTGGCTATTATTCCCCATAAAATTACTTTCAAATATGCAAGTCAAGCATGCCAGTATTGTCATGATCAACCATGGACGGTCCATTATCTTCAAATACATAATAAATATTCAGGACTTTGGTTCAAAAAAATCAATGTATATTTTTTTTATTCCCAGTGTTTTCCATATAGCTGGATAAAAGAAGGACTGAAGACAGTAATATATGAGAAGATCAAGGAAGAATGCAACATAAGTCAGAATTCTGTACAGGCAGATAAAATTATAAGATCTTATATGATGAAACTTGTATGTAAGACTTTATTTGTTAACATGAGAGGTTATCTGGTGATTTGTTGGGGAAAAAAAAGAACTGTGAAGAAGACCTTAGACACCACACAGCCACACTATGTAATATGTTTTTACAGTTCACTTATGGAGTTGTACAGAGACCTGTACACTGCAAAACACAGTGAAAGGTACATATGATCCCTCTCCTTACTTTGACCTTTGATCTGTCAAAAAGACAGTGAAAAATTACATTTTGCACCAGGTAGCTAACTCTTTGGTTAGTTAGGGTTGTTCCTGCCCTTTCTTGGAGGTGATGTATTTCAGGTGCTGAATCTGCAGTACTGAGCAATTTCCATTGCTTTTGGCTATAAAGTAATTGGCAAACAACCAAGCCCCTGAGGGGCAGGTATTTCACCATTATGAGGCATTTGTCATAAACTGTTGAGGGTTTTTTTTAACCTTTAAAACCTGGAAAGCAATGTCACAGGGAAGTGGGATTTTGAAAGCATGGTGTTATAGATGAACAAAATATACCCCAAAGACGTTATGCAGATGCTTTGCACCCATATATACATATATATAGCATTTAAATAGTATCTGTTCTATGTAACTAACTGCAAATTATTACATGATGAACAAAAATAAATAGGGCATCCTTAAAGAGTAAGCTGTTGACCTGACAGCAGCTTATTTTGTTATTGTTTCTGTCAGGACACTAGAGACACTGATAGTACTTAGACACTTAATATTGGTTTTTACTTGGACAATTTAAACCATTGTGAGGCAATTGGGGCATCAACAGTTCATATTCATTTAAATTAATCTAAACAATGGTATTATGGAGTCAGAGTAATTTAGAAGACTAAGAAAACCACTTCTCTTAATAGTTTTCTATAGAGAATGTTGATGAAGATTGGACCCAAACATTTTCTGAGACTAAAGTGTTTTAGTTATTATTCCCTTTGGATTTCTTTTGTAGCCAGGAATAAATACATATGTCCACTTTAATTTGTTTTTCTGTTCCAAAGCTGTCAGTCAACTTTTGGCAGTAGGGACCATTAGGCAGATGACTAGCACCTTCACTGCATTTTTGTCATCACTTAGCAGGACCCAGGATACTAAAGAGAGATGAGGCAGAGAAGCTGAAGAGGAATGGTAGATGAGGGATTTTCCCAGCAGGCTTCTGGGAAAGTAAAACCAAAGTAATAGAAAGAAGCTGTCAGGCTATCAAAGCAAGTTTCTGGGTTTTGTCAGTGTCTTTAGGAATACAATTCTGATAGTTCTTGTAAACAGGAGAGAAAAATGTCTGTTTAATTTATTTCCACATCAGTCCTTGTACACAGGTAATCCTTTCTGCTTAAGGTTTTTGTGAGTTTTTTTGAAATAATTAATCTTAGTTCTTCTGAACTCTCTGCTTCATGTAAAATACAAGTGCAAGACCTATGTTTATTTTCATGATAGGAAGTACAGAACTCTCTTTGCTTAAGGATGATGATTAAATCTGTATATCTTTATATGCAGTAGCAAAGAAAATTATGTGTAGAAGGAAAAAAAAGAATGAGGACGATCTGTACTACTGATTCTGCAGCTCCAGATGGTAGAATACCTCAAATGATGTGAACTCAGGTGAAGAAACTCAAAAGGAAGCATTTCCTTACCAGGTATGCCTTTATATTGTACCACAGAGATAGATGTGATGCATACCAAGAACAAGGGTACAGGCCACAAAAGTTGGAGTCACAAGTAGACATTGTCTGTAGTTTTCTCAGGTATCCTCACAGTTTACTAGGAAGCCGGCAGGTAACTACAAGCAGAAAGGCACATGCTTCTCCCCCCTAAGTATGGGACTCCTGTACCTTTTCTGTTTGACAGTTCCTAAAAGGGGAAAGAGGAGAGCGGAAATGTGACATCTGTGGATGCCACATCTAGGGCGAGGTTTAGTGTAGTTATCCATGGCACTATTGAAATACAAGGTGTTTAGTTTTTGAGAGATTTATTGAATGGGGAAGCTGGTTTGTATGTTATGCACATAAATTTAAAGATAAATTATGCTTCTGCCCCCAGTGGAAAAGATGTTAGAAACTTCAAAGTTGCATATTTACTTGAGCTTCCATCCTTCACTCCGAAGTCAACTAAATGAAGTCAACATATCTAACAATATAGATATGCTGCTACGCAGCAACTGGTGCAAGAGAGTTTGCTGGCAACTAATGAATACCAAGAGAAGATAAAAATCCCAAGCAGCACTAATGGTCCTCAAATAGTCTTATGTGAAACAGAAATGCTGTAAGAAAGAATCTTGAACTTTGAAATCTGCAGTCTTTTAACTGTACAGTATTGGGAAATTCTAGAGCATTTTGTGGAAAATAATATAGCTGTTCCATAACTAATCTTTAAAAAAATTATAACGCTGGATTGTTCTCATTCAACATACTTCAGATTTTATATCTACACTTTTGCATTTTATATTTTGAATTTTCAATTCAACAAAACCATGTAAAATCAAAACAGCTTAGTATTTGAAATGCTATGCATGTCCAAATGAAACTGACATTTTTGTGTCTGAAAAGAGCACACTTGGGGCAGGATAAAAATGCAAACATTTTCATCATTTTTTTTCCAGAATCAATAGAAAATTGATTTGTTATATCTGCATAGTCCCAGTCTTATTCCATTCTTATGTGTTTATGTGACCAGCTCAGCTTTGGAGGTTATAGTGTTATCATATACAGAATATTTGGGCATTGATATGTATGATTGCCGTGCCTTTATCATTAGTTACTTTCTCTAGCCTTTCCATCATCCACAGATTTTATCAGAAGTTTTTTATTCACTTTTACCTCATTGGTGAAAGTATTGTATATCTTCAGGATTTATACTGTTATGTGAAGAACTCCATCAGAAATACTTTTTCTAGTCCTTAAATTAATAAGTTTTTGTTATGTTTAGTGTACAATCTATAGATATTATATTGCACTAATTTACTATCACATTATCTTCCAGTACTGATTCAAATGCTGTGCAAAGGCTATTGCATCTGTTCAGTTACTTTTATCAACTAAGTCAGCAATTTTGTTGAAGAATGAAATCAGGTAATTTGACAAGACAGAATACGTGCAAATTCAATCCTGCCATTTTTGTAAATATGGCTGACATTGTTTTCCACCTGTAATTTTTGTCAGTTGACTCCCAAATTAGTGTTGCCATATTTTCCATGGGTTTCATGCCAGGCTAACCAGCCTGAAAAAACCCTATAGTCATCCTCTCTAATTTTTCTTCTTTTTTTTTTTTTTTTTTTTTTTTTTTTTTTTTTTTTTTTTTCCCCATACTGATAAAGCATTAGGATTCTTCCAGGCATCTGAAATTTTCTGGCAGTATTAGGAACACAGTGATCTTGTGTATTCATGCAAGTCCTTTGGGCAGGGATACGCTGGGCATCTTGATTATAAAATATCAGTTCTAAGTAAATGTTGTCTAACATCTCTTCCTACATCCTGCTTAGATGATTTAAGCATATTATCAAACTTCTTCCAAAATACAGTACAAACATGTTTACTGAATGTTCATACATTTTCTATCTCATCTCTAACATTTCCACATTTTCTGTCTGAAAAGGTGTCTTTCTTTTTCCTACTACTACAGATTAAAAGATCCTCCCTTTTAAGTTGTCAGCCATCCATTTTCCTAATGTCTTATCAGTAAACTCCAAATGGGTTTCTACTGCTGTCGATAGTTTTCTTTTCCTATTTTTATATATTGACTTGTATTAAAAATTTCTGCCTTTGGCCAGAATAGGCTTTAATCAAAGCTGAAGCCATAGTTAAAGCAACTATTTTTGTGTCATACTGATCATTTTGGCCTTCCACTATCTCATTTTATGGATCTTACAATTGAATCATTTTTCATTGACTTTTTCCTTGTAGTCACTTCATGCATAACTTTCAGCATCTTAGGAAAGATGCCTCCAGTAAAGACCAAGGATGTAAAGGCATGGACCAGGCAGCCTTCTTTTCTACATTAACCCCGCCCAACCCAGCATGGTTCTTCTGTCACATGATGGGGGAGAAGATTCATCCTGTTCTTTCTCTTGCTTTTAAAGAACTCAGGTGTTGATCACTGTTTCCCAGGCAACCACCAACCTCCTATCTTGAGAGTAATCCATTTTAATCCACGATTTTGAGGGCCAAAAGAGTTATTTTGAGTTAGGTAAAGTTCTTTTTTTTTTTTTTTTTTTTTTTTTCATTCAGTAAATATTTCTTTTGCTATATACAAAAAACTTTCAATGTATAGCTCCCAGTTTATGTAAAAATAGGTTTCTTTTTTTTTTTTGCACACATTATTGACAGGCCTTTTGAAAGGAACTCATCTCACTCTTATCTGATAGTCTGTAATAGATTTCTACCTTGGCATTGTTATCATATTCCTTTAGATGCCTTTAAAGCCTATGCTTCTGATGTACTAGTAATTCTAAAAGAGATGGATGTAGAATGGTGAATATGTACAATGTTTCTCCTATCTACTCTTCTTTTACATAGTCTACCTTTTTTGAATATGCAAAAACCAGTTATATTAGCATTCACGTCGTGAATCATCACATCAATCTCAGGAATGCCAGTTATGTCCAATACCTTTTCCGCAATGAGAATTTCCAATTCCTTTTGGTTGTTATGGAGTCTCATAAGACTTGCATATAAGCAACTGAAAAATGTCCTCTTTTTCTTCGTATTTTTGTGTCATATCAGTTCAGTTTATTTATGAGGGTGCAGATTTAAATCTAGTACAATGATAACCAAGCTAGCTGTAAATGAGCTAGCTTAGTTATCAGAAACTGTCAAGTTGCAACAGCACAAAATTCAGCTTGGGCTAATATACTCCGGTACTATTCGAGAGGTCACCTGAAATTGGGATTGTATTCTGTTTGCCTCCTTACTTCATAGCATTGATTATTTAGTGCCCTCCCAGCTGCTTGAACCATTCTCCAACTGTTTGTATGGTATCTCACATGAATGTGACCCACAAACTTAAGCTTTCTGCTTCACATCAGTTCCACTATCAACAGTAAAGTTCCCATATTTCCACTGCTAGGCAATCTTTCACAACGTGGAACATATATCCTTTCCCCATCATGATGTCTTCTTCAAAGACATTTCAGTTACTGGTAGTTCAGAACAGTTCAGAAACCTCTAAAGATGAAGGAGATTCCAGCAATGATAGGTCACTAAGACACTGAAAGAGACCAGGGCTTATGAAACAATGCACTGATGCACAGATGTGCAGTGATTTTGAAAATCATGCACTAACCTTTTAAAAAATGTACACAGTGTTTAAAACAAAAGTCTAAAGGCTGTCACTCTTAGACTTTCTTTTGAAATGCATCATAATTTTTCCTGTTACAACATTTACTTACAAAACTCTCTAACTGCTTCACGCTCATTCTAAACATGAGTGCCAGATGGCACTTGCCCTCAGGCCAAACATACCTTCCATGTCTTGACAATTCTTTTGGTTTAATGTGCTTTTTGAGAGAATGATACCCTTGCAGAAGCTGCAGCAGAGAAGTTGTTAATGCATTTTTCAAAGCTTCTCAGAGCCTATAATTTACCCTTTGCTTTCCGCTACCTTTACTGAGTGCCACATTGGGTAAACAGATGATCAGTGTGTCCATCTCACGGCAATCCTATTCACTGTTTGTTCACATCTCATTAGTAAGGTGGGAAAGGCAGTGAATTTTATTTGCTAGTGTAGTTCAAATAATTATCAACCCACTCTGATGCCAAGAATAAGTGAAACAATGCAAAAGGAACTCTCATAGTCTGACAGTAGCTGTAAAAATCACATTTGAGATGTTCTGTTTACTTCATTATGCAATTAAGACCATACAGGATAGCAAATGAAAACTGATTTCAAACAGAACTTGATATTCTCCACACATGTAACTATTTCATTAATACTACATAGTTTTGAAAACTTCAGTATCTTCCTATCAACCCTCCAGCCTTACACAGTGAGTCTTACAGCTTATCTTCAGGTAGAGTTCAGAGTCTCAGCTGCAATTGCTCTTGCATTGTCTGCAGTGTCCAGTTCTAACGCAGTCCATGTTCACTATCGTATTTGCAGTCAGTGCCGTCATGTTTTTCCCTCCCTAGATGTCTGATTCAAAGCCTGTTAAAATCGGTGGAAGGGCTGCAATCAGCTTCAGTGGGCTTTCATTGTCCATAGTCAGTCTCTCCTGTCACTACAAGCTTTTCACCAAGTTATGTAAGCACTGTTGTTACTAATATGAAGAAATTCCTTGGAAACAAACCAGAGAAAGGTTTGTGATCAAATTCTATGAAACCTTATTTGACCAGTTTGTACTGCGTATTCTCAATCAAAAAACTGTTTTCACTCTGAAGACCTACCAGTTTACCAGACAGGCAAATAAAGGCAGTGAGCTTAATATTTGTACAATAGTTAATGTTAATTTAAAGCCACATTATTGGTGCCCTTTGCTCAAGTTCAGAGAAGAGATAAATAATTTTGCAGGATAGCAATTACTCCTTTCTTGTATTATCTGTTGCTTTTTTGAGTTCCAGCAACCACAGTGAAAGTTATTATTGAAATAAAACTCAGTCACAAGAAAGTATTGGATTGTCTTGCCCTGTCCTATTTAAAAGCTAGATCCAGGGCCCTAGGGACCTTGCAAGACCAAGCTCACCAAGGTGAGTTTAGTTCTGGGTTTTTTTCTGGACTAAACTTGATTGGGACAACACATTTTTTTATTTTGAAGTGGTTAGAGCTTTTTTGAAATACTTGGAAATGTATGATTTTTAACTGTACTACTATCTTTACGACCCTAAAAGGTCACATCTATTATATTCTGCAGTCAAAGCAGCTCTGCAGGGAATCTTATCTCTGACATATGCCACATTATGCAGAATCTCACCCATCTAATTGCACATCATGTACAGTGACTTTTAAAGAATATTTTTAGGCCCCGAGACTGTTACTAACCTTCAAAAAATACTCAATCCATTGTTGTGCCACCTCCTATCACCTGTTTAATTTTTGTCTTGTATGTCTGTTAAGTTAAAAAAAACCCAAACCACTCCCCCGCCAAAAAAAACCCCAAACCCCCAAAAAACAGCTTTACTGATTTCTTTGTGTATAAGCACAGAAAAATCTGTACCATCCATATTCAGGTGAAAGGATCTCCTCTCTAAACAATCATGTTGTTATGGCTCATACGAGACACACCTATGGCTTAATTACAATGCCATCTTTTACATGAAGTTCAAAGCTATTAGCCCCTTTGTGTATATTTCCTTTAAAGATTCTCTTGCATGGCCTCAGTGGGTTCTTGTACTGCTAAATATTAACTTGTAGGACCATGTTTTGTGTGCGTATTCAAACTATCGTATTGATTTTGTCTCTGTGTAAAAAGTGCTGAAATATACATTTAGTTCTGAAGGAATCTTCACTGGGATTAAAAGGAGTACATAGTAGATATTGAATTTCAATGGCAGCTGAGTTCTTCACTCACAGAATTATCTGTAAAAGTCTCTGCCAGTATCTTTCCTGTGCTTTTGAGAAATTTAGGAATTAAACTTCAGCATGTGGCAAGCTATTTATTACTGCAATTTATACTTGTAGGAAAATTAAATGTGCATATATATTTTATTTGTATAAAATATTCACAGGCAGTTGATAAACTACTGTTTTTCTAAGCAGTTTAAATTGACTCCCTTTTTGCCCAGCTTCTGCAAAACTAAAATTGCTGTACATTTAAAACATCAAATCATTCTTCTTCATGCTTGAGGTTACTGATCAAGACAGATTCCTTAACATTATACTTGCCTGTCAAAAATAGCGGACTCCTCCAAATTTGTGAAGCCATGCAAAGCTTACATGGAATATGATTGCAAAAATTTTGATCCCAGACACAACATGAAGACTTTTTATTTAAAACAAAGGAAAAATGGTTTTAAATGTATCATTTGTTACCTGCACCCCAAACAGACCAACATAAATATCTGCAGGAATCTGTGAGAATTAGAGTCTAAGAAGCTTGCACAGCTCAAGTAAGAATGTTTCATCTACATTAATTCTTCCTTACCTTTGTGCATGACAATCAATGGAACCAGATCTGTGGGTTTTTTCTTCTGTCATGGGTAGACAGATTTTTTTTTTTTAGTGCAAGTGTAACAGGTGTAGAATTATTTCAAAGTGTTTGCAGTTTGTTTTTGTTAATATTAATCCCTAAAATACTTGCACTCCATACAATGAAACAAAATAACTTTGAGGTCCCCTGTGCTAATACCTGTTTTGATAGAGGTGTGATTTGGAGAAAAAAATGTATGTAATTCAGTGTGGGACTTAATGTATTCATGTAATTTCATAGACTATAAATTAACAAATTACAGTGCTCTGCCCACAGCTTCAGTGACTAAGACACTGTGGAGAAAACGTTAACTGTTCTTTTTCCTAAAAAATGTCATGTGGCTAACTATGATTGAATAGCACAAACTATAATTTGAAACGTATGAAAACTCTTTAGTACATACACCAATTCATACAGTAAGTTCTTCCTAACACCATTTAGGATTTCCCAGTGTTACCTGATTTGTAAGAAGTCCAGCCATGTACAGCAATTTTAGTTTTGCAGAAGTGGAGTGTTTGCCATGTTGCTTCCTGCAGACATGGACTATACAGGGTTCATAGGCAGAAAAGTATACCGTTCAGAAATGTGAAGATGAAGAATGTTTTTTATGTGCTGTTCGTGCTCATTTTAAGGTGAGTTTATTCAGACTGGTATGCATTTAAGTTCATGATTACATTTTAGAATGACTAAAAAGAAAGATTTTTCCTCTTTAAAGGCCCCCATAAAGGAATAACTACAAGGGTAAAGGGTGACATGATATGGATCATAAACATCACAGTATGTGTGACTACTGAACATCTTTAAAGACATACAGAAAAATCCACATTAAACATCAAGACGCCCTAGATTCCCCCAATTGCTGTATTGGTAATGAGATGTCTGGAGTTTTAATCCATCCTAAGAACTAATGAACAGGTAAAGTCTTTTCCTTCTATTGCCAATACAACAGTAATAGAAAAATCTTTCTTTAAGCTCACCTTGCTGCCTAACACCTGCAGGTTTTTTCACCATCTTTCTGTAGCACTGCAACGATGTGTGCTGTATCACAAACACTGAGTTGTTCTTTCTCTTAAGACCAATCTAAGTAGTACTTTTGTCTCATAGCAGGCCCATACGTTTCAGTGTGATCACTACTTTGCAGCAAGGTAAGATATGCAGGAGCATTATCTGACCTACAGTAACACAGAAACTGTAAAAAGATTCCATCACCGCAGGAATATCTTAGTACCCCACAGTGTTGTGAAGATAACTATGAAAAACATATTTTGTGGTGTACAGTCTGATTCTGAATGATGTTACTCTTCCAGCTACTCCTGAGTTCAGTGGGTGCTGTCCCATGTGTGTTTTGTTAAAGTAGTACTTAACATCTAAATAATGAAGATAACAGTGACCAGAGGTGTTTCTGTTCCAGGAAGCTGGTATTTTCTACTTTAGGACTGATTTTTTTTTTCCAAAGTAAATTAATTGTTAAAAAAGTCTTTTATTCCCATATGAAAAATGTATAATTATTCAGAAAAGCATGAACGACTCTACAGCTTCTATGTTGCAGGAGCACCTCTCTGTATTTTTTTTTTTTTTTATTCACACAAATACAAGTCTAATAGTATTTCAGACGTATATACTTCTAGAAGATAATTGATTGAAAAGATTAATAGCTGTTTATTGGCTTGCTGTTTCTTAAGAAACATAATATCATACGTTTACATTGCAGGAGCTAATAAATGATGGCAAATTCCTCAAGGCATTACCAAACTGTGTGAATTTGTGTATCTGATCAAATATTTATTAGCTGCAGTCTCCTACTACACTGATTTTTCTTTTCATTTATTGCTCTAGGCCTTACTTCGCAACACTAAGGTGATACTCGTGGGCATATACCCCCAAAAGAAAGGCAATCATTATGAAATACCCAACTTCAAAACCAGAGGCTGCCTGAATTTTAATTTTTGTTGTTGTTTTTTTCCTTTAAGTAAACTGCCACACTGTTTAATTATCTTTTCTAGCTCATTTACTTGACCTATATAAAAATTAAACAGGAACAAAATTTTATTATCTAGGCTGATAATAGATATTAATTTCTACTGAATGATGTCCTAAGCTTTTTTATAGTTATTTTTAAGCTCTATATTTCTACAGAAAGTGATTTGTTCTGATTCTTCATTCAGTGTTTACTGTCTTGGTGGAGGTCTGCTCTATATTATTTTCCTTTTCTATAAACACGTTAGACGTGCAGCAGATTCATTGCACTGAACTAGTCTGAAACTGTGGTACCAGTAAATGTACCAATAAGGCTTGTGGAAGACTGATAGTTGAAAAAAATGAAATGTCAGTGAAAAAGAAGGAAATGTGTACAAATTTCCCAACCACTCTCAGTTTCAACGCTGAGCCACCATTAAGTCTTCTGGGTGCAATGCCTTGTTTCAGTGCAGTTAACTCGGAGGAGCCATTCTGTGTGGCTGACCCAGCAGGAACACAGCGTCCACTGTATTACAGAAGCCCTAAGGAATGGTACATCTTGGATTTTCTCCCATGACCAATCCTTCAGCACCTTTGAGTAAAGTAGAACTTCCTGGTAGTGAAAGAGATAGCCTAACGATAACCCTTTCTTCTACAATATTCGAGTTTTGTTTACCCTGTCATATTGAATAAGTTCACAGGATAGAGAATTATCTTCTGGGCTGTGATCAAATATGCTTTGCAACAAGACTTTGCTTCTCTGAGCACTGCACAGCAGGTTGTCAGGATCCCTTTTATAACTTGAACATCTGTGTGTCTATTTTAAAATAGATCAAAAGAAAAAATATGTGTTTTGCTCAGGAAAATATCACATCCTTGGGTTTTCTGCATTTCTGTAGGGCCATAAGAAGCTTTGGAGGAACCTGTTTTCAATAGTTTCACCATAGGAAATGATATGTATATAGAGAAAACCAGAGGTACTATCTTCTCGTTCCATTCTCTTTAATGTCCCTCATAGATTCTCCATTTACCTCAGAAGATGTAGGCCAAAATAGGCCATGGTGACATTGTTTAAATAACACTCTTTATAATATCCCATGTTTGCTAAAATGGAGACATCTTCAGAACTAAGCTAAATTGACATACTGCTGCAGAATGCAAACAAGTGCACACAGGCAAAATAGTTCTGAATTACAGCTTGCAAGAATGCACATTTCATAAAGAACAATAGGAAGAAAGTCTCAGGAGAATGGAAAGTCTCACACTTGTGAGATCTATGTATTTATTTAGATTCATACAAACAGATGAAGAGGTGCCTATGCTGAGCCCTAGGCATCCTTGACTATTATGAAAAAGCATAAGCAACATAAAGATGAAGCATCCTGCAGCAATCTCTGCCATCCACAGCACTCTGTATTAGACCTTACAGCAACAGGAAATGAAGAGAAACCATGCCTCCCTCATTCCCTTTCTCCCCAAGCACCCTTCCAAAGAGGAACTTAGGTGCACGATCACATGATGCATATAATATTGCTGTTTGGTTATTTCATTCCTGAGATTTTCTTTGCACAGGATAGATAGATAGGTATCTCCTGCGTGCATATATATGTAGTCTTGTATGAAATGTGAGAAATAATGGTTTCCGTTTCATTTGTTCTGTGGTAGAGGACAAGAAATCCCCAATAAGTAATCACCAGCTAATACCTTGGTATAGATTCATACACAATGTTTGCCCTCATATGCTGTCTTTTAATGTTTTTAATTTGTATAATCAATCAAACGTGCATATGGACAATTGATATAGCTAGAAGAAATTTAACATCAGTCCCAAGATTCCTAAATGATACATCAGAGATAAAGAGCTCTAGTCTACACTATTAAACCAGTTTGGAGAAATCTAAATTTTAAAATTGAAATTGTTAATAAAACAATAGTCATACCTCTTATCAGTTAGCGGCAGTTCAAATTTTACACAGAGCAGAATATTCTGTTATTCTGTCCTGGAGAGTGCTTCTGTATGCTGATCCTTTTCCCTTGTTTGCTCTTTTCTTCCACATTCTGAGAAGAGGCATGAGGGAACTATGTGATGTTTAACGTGGCTGCATGAGGTTGAGTCAGAGAGATGTGTCTTTTTGTCTATTTGATTCTAAAGGCAGTGAGGTTTGGGTATTGATGTGCACTTGGACAAAGGTAACTACTGCACACATACTGTGAAGGTGTCTGTTAAGATGAAGATTACTCCTTTTTTATCTAAATACTTACCTGTGTTTGAAAACTACATAGAATAAGATTCAAGTTTTTGAAAATTATTATCACCTGTTTAATTAAAGAAGCCAAGTAGAAAGATTTATAACAAAAATACTAGAACTTAAGCATTTAGTATGAATTAAAATGTCTGAGTTTGAAAGCATCACAAGAAAGAATACAGAGTAAAGGTTAAAAAAAAAAAAAAAGGCCTGTGTCAATAAAGAAGGAGCTGACTGATAGCATTAAAACCAGTAGACACTGAGGAATTTGATTTTTTGCAGCAAGACTATAAGGGTTATGTTTCAATAGGGTCACAGCGTGGATGAATTGTCCACAGGTAACCTTCACTCTGAGAACAGAAAGATGGCAATATAGTTAGAGCCCATTGCATAAGCAGTTCCCCCTTGTTATCCCAACAGGAGGACAGACTGTACCCATACAGATACCCAAAATGAGGAAACAGGAACAGTGGACCATAACCTGACCTCAAAATGATAGAGGTTGAAGTAAGCAGGATTCCGAGGCAAAAGACTGTGCTATAATTGTTCAACTTGTAAAATGGTTAAAAAGCCAGTCCAAAAACCAGTTCATTGTCAGCAATCAAGAGGAACCTAGGAGATGTAGCAAGGTCTTGATACCAGCCATCACTTGTCCTCCATGCTCATACAAG
This sequence comes from Haliaeetus leucocephalus, assembly GCF_000737465.1. NCBI lineage: Eukaryota > Metazoa > Chordata > Aves > Accipitriformes > Accipitridae > Haliaeetus > Haliaeetus leucocephalus. The sequence goes on along the minus strand of NW_010972620.1, from coordinate 12,216,771 downwards.
GGATCTTGACCAGACCACAGAGATCTTCGCCAGACCAGAGATACACACATCCTGGTGCCTGTAAGTATGAAAATGCAAGAATGTGAGTAAGTGAAATCCAAGAGAATGAGTGTGAATGACTAGAACCAGTTTTATTTAAAATAAATATGACTTTCCCCTTCCATAAGGTTTTATGCTCAGTTTTGTTACATTAAATTCCTACAAAAACAGGCACTTATTTTTTCCAGAGACTTGTTTATATTTTATGAAGCATGCTATACTTTTGTGTCCACAAAGGAAACTAAGCCAAATTTGATTCCAGTGTCCTTATCTTCTTTCTTTCTCTAGAGATGCCAATGTACTTTGCTTTTCATACAGAGACGGAGAGATGATAACTAAATTACTTTCTCCACCTGTTTACATATGATACCTTGTCTCTAGGTGGATTACTTAAGGCTTTACGGGAAGATTTCAAAGGTAGAAATGGCAATTAGGTATCTAACCCAACTGAGAAAACTACAAGAACTTTATTATAGAAATTGATAAACACTTGCTTTTCCATAAGGAAAATGCAAATAAATTTATTTTGTTTTTATTTTCTAATATGAGCCCATGTTTCTAATGAATGCAATGCTGTAACTGCTGTAAAAATGTTTTCACACTGAAAGCTTACCTTCATCTATACAAATATAATTATAGAAGAAGCCTAAACAAGATGAGTGGAAAAGTAGAATTTGTGATTTTAAATGCTTTGGGTAAAGTGGGGAAATGCAAAGCAGCAAGAGCACTCTTATCTCAGCATTGTCTACCATATTAATTTACAAGCATGATGATAGCATTTGTCACTATTTTGAGACTTAACTTTCATCTTACATATGCTGTTAACCTTTCTGAATGAAAACACCAATGACTATCTTATATGAATGGTAAAAGTAATGCAACTTAATATTTTATATAGAGCTGGGTTTAGATTATTTATTAATGTTATATTTAATCTGAACTAATTTTTTTAATCCCATTTCATTGGGGAGCATTTTTGGGAGCACAACAGTGATCAATTCCACTCAGTTGCTGGAGCTGGATCTTTAGCCTGCAAAGGGAGAAAAAAGATGCTGGAGGGAGAGAACAGAGTTCACTTATGTTTTCTTCCCTGATCACTTTTAACTGAATCAGAGAAGATTAAAAAGGAAGTTGAGATGCTGGAGGAAGCCTCTGGCCACTCACTGTTCCAAAACAGGCTACAGGTAATTTGGAAGTTACAGGACTAACCATTTGCTTTCCACCCATCTCCCATTGGTTTAACAGAATCTCCTGAATGATCAGTTTTCTGATCATTCCTGGAAGCATTCCTGGAAGCATTCCTAGAAGAAACCAGCTCCAAGAAAAGAACAGGATTGATTCTGTACCTTTTGCATTGTTCTGGCAGCATCAAAGAAATGGAGAGCTGAACTAACAGGTCATACCCTTGGTTGACCAAAATTTTGCTAAGAGGTGTTGGAGATCATAGAATCATAGAATAGTTTGCATTGGAAGGGATCTTAAAGATCATCTAGTTCCAGTCCCCCTGCCATGGGGGGCTTGAATATAACTGTTCTGGCAATCCCCAGCTGGTGGTGAGATTAGGGAATAAATTTTCAAGCAGCTTTGTGCTAGAGGCTGGTCTAGTCAAAGATCAGGAGAATAGGATGACTTAGATGATTTGGGGTCTTTTCCTATGTGGAGTTTAGGCAAACCTAGGATCCTTGCCCCAACTCCTTCACAGGCATTCGCAGCAGGTCTGTGGACTTTTGATAATGAAGCTGGGCTGACAAAGCACTGTCAAAGTAGCTGGGATAATTCAGTAACTTTTGCTTTCTGTAAGAAAACTGAACTTTATAAGAAGAATTGGCTACAATTCTTAGAGCAAGAGGCACAGAGAGTTTTGAAGACTGAGTTGTCAGGATATTACAGATCCTATAATATATATAATAATATAGCAGAAATCACAGTTGTTAAGAGAATGTGCAGAAAGCCCAAGCGTGAGGTAATATATTAGCCAGCTTTTGTTCCCATTGCTTTCTCCTCTACAATATGATGCCCTGTTGTGGTTTGGGTTTTGTTGTGGTGGTTTTGGGTTTTTTAGGTTTTTTTTTGGTTCGGGGTTTTTTTTGGGGGTTGGGGGGGGGGGTCCCTGAGGTGTTCTTATGGTTTCTATTAAATTGTGTTTTATTTTAATTCTGTAAAGCAGCATTCGACATTGGGGTTTACGGTGGTCAGCTGAAAACTGCTTTCTTGGCAATGTATAAATGACTGAGTAGTTTTGGATGAGCCACGCAACACAAAGCAAGGCTGTGTAAATATATCTGTGCTTGTTCTGAACCAGTAATCATAGGTGGTAGAAGTCCCTTAAATATCATTTATATTCCAGGAAGAAGGCAGCATTATTACTGTTCTCAGCCAAGCTAAGTACACTGAGTGAAGCAGCTCACAGTCATGATTATGCTGTTTTTAAAACACAGGCTACTATGTGTATACTTAAGTATATGCTAAATGCAGTGACATAGTTCACTGAGCCTGAGTCTCTATTGTCAGGCATAGTCTAAAATCACAGATGCCCTGTGGAATATTAAAACTTGTCTTTTGATCATGCATTACACTGACTTTGCACAGAAGTAAATTCTTCTTAAATCTTGCAGGACAATATAGATTTGGTCCAAGTTTATTCATTCATGGTGAAATTGCTTTGATAAATCACTCCTGTATATCTTTATTTGTAAAATTAGGGATACTGTGCCCTCAACTACCATCAGAGTTCAGGCACTATCAACAAATTTTTCTCTTTGCTTGGAATAACTCTAGAAAGCTAAAAGCTCATATGACACTGCACACGAAAATGTCAGTTTCTGTAATTAGGAACACAAGCATAGTAACCTTAAATGAAGGTCATATCCTTACAAGAAGATTTATAATGAGGGTGACAAGTACACGTGCTGCCGAAACATAACCCTCTGAACTGTACTGCATAGAAATTGTAGTAATGATTCATTGGTTTTGTGGCGTTTTTTAATTAATTCAGTGATGGGTGAAATCTCTTATGTCTTGCTTTTATTGTGTCTTTGTGACATTTGCCATATAATTATCATCTTTTAATGTTTCATAGGATCTCCCAACTGCCTTCTGTTCCCAGTAAAATTATTTTCACTGTTGGTCTATAGCATTATGATTGATTCTTTAAAACAATTAGATCATAGTATTGCAGCACAGACTCCTAATGCCCAAAACTCAAAGCTGTAATAGATCAGCATTTCCCAGGTTTCCAAGGGAAAGTCTTGTAAATTAAGGATTTATAACTGGAGTTGTATTGCAATCTCAAATTGCTCACTTGATCAGATGTTTAAAAACAGTAGTATTCTGAACATCAACAATTTTTTATTATTCTCAGACAAGAACCTTTGCTTATGTAAGTTTGAAGAATATTGATCAAATTATATTTCTGGTTAATTTTTAGTTCTGAAAGTTCTTGAAAGTGGAAAGTACTTTGAATCCTCTCAACACACTCTAAAATGCTCTGTGTGCTAGCCATTGATACCTTATTCTTCTGTTATTTCTATTGGTATCTTTTGAAATTGAATCTATTCCAGCTACAAAGAGTAACTTCTTTTGCCTGTATTGAACTTTAATTAACACATCAGATATATTTTCTTTTGAAACTGTTCCCGTAAGTTAGGTAAGATCAAGTCTGAAAAATCTTTAAAAGGTTTCTCAATGATTGTTCTAGTTGTACAGGTTTCTATGCTATTACACGAAACAGTATGGGTTTATATAGCTTATTTTGCCTTAATTTTAGTCTGCATTTAAATGTTGTTTACTTGAGGCCATTGATCATACTACCACAAATAGAAAAAACAATGTCCTTGGTGAAATGTATGAGCTGTCCTAATTAATATCTAGTTTTCATAGTGCCTCACAAAGGAGCAATTATTGAAATAGTTCAGTGCATCACATAAAAAAAAATTGTTTAGTACAACAGGTTGAAATGTTTGTGTTATGAATCCATGAAAGAGTTAAGACAACAACCCTGAAATTCATTGTTAAAATTAATTCAACATAGAAGAGTAAAAAATATGGTCCTCTCAGTGGAACTAACAGCATGGCAAGAAAGGGTGAAAATTATATCAGGTCAGAACTTGCAAGTGCACTGACCTAGCAGCTTTGAAAGTATCTTCTCAAAATTAATTTCAACTGTTTCAGTTTATTGTGATATAGCAAACCATGTCTAAAATCACCACTTCCCTTAAAGAGAAGCTCTGCAGTGGATAATATTCTACACTTTATGAATTCAATTTATTACTGAAAATTCTTACCTTTATGTGTATAAGAATACTGATTTAAGTTCTCTAACACTACTTGAGTTACATATTTTCAAATGAACTAAATTGTAATACTGGCATAGTTAGTTTTAGTGAGACAGAGACAGAATATGTTTGCTCACAGCAGTATCTGTTAATTGTACATCTTTGATATCAGTTTGGAATCAGATAGTTCTAAGATTGAAGGAATATCACCTGTCAGGTCCAAAACCCATGGCACACTTACACAAGACGAAACTGGTGTCTGCATCTTTTGGTTTTTCGGGTTGGATCCTAAAGGGGAGGATTTTTCTATTGCAGTCCAGGACTGCAGAAGCAGCATCAAATGGAGAGAGCTATCCAGAAGTACTGGGGGAGAATGTTCTCTGACATTTCCAGCCTCAGTCAGCTCTGACCACTCTTTAGCTCATATTGGTCAATTGTAGACCCACCTGCAAAAGGAAGATCGCAGCCGTTGTAGACACAGGTTATCTGTGAGATTTCAGAGCCTACATGTCGTGGAAGATCAGTGTAACCATATGACTGTAGCCAGCAGGGCACTGTGGTAACATGCAGCTTCCAGTAAAAAAGTGAGCTGTTAAGGGCTACTTCAGACGTCTTTACATAATTTTTCACTGTGTGCTATAGATATCTCAAGGTCTTTTTTTAAACAGGAGTTTAAGGCATTGCTTGATGAACAGAAACAGTACAAGTGTTGCAGTTTTAAAAATTCTCACTCCCTTTGGTGGCAATTATTGGTGGCTCAGCTAAGATTCAGCAATGAAGTCTGTGTTTTCCATATCCTTTCAATGGAAATTTGAACAGGTTTGCTTATAGTTTAAGTGAACTCATTTCACTTTGCAGTGAAACCAATGAGGAGTGGTCACACTGTTATTTCCTGCATCTTACCTGAGAAAGGGTAATAGCTTCCTTAGTTTCTTTAACTGAGCCACTTGTGATTTTCTTATCATACCATTAATTGCCAATGTCACTTAAATATTTTTGAAAATGTGAATGTAAGCTAATCACAGATACACCTCTACTAATCACATTTTTGTCCTTTCCTAACAATGATTTTGGCCAACTCCATCTTGTGAATTTAATTTGACACTCATTTAAATCACTGGTTCAGAACAATTTAATTTTTTTTCAGCACTTTCTTTCATAGTTCACTGTGATATTCTAATTGCTGTGGTACTGTCCTAAATTTGCAACAGGTGAGTCCTTTCAGATCCTTCTTTGCTGTTTACAGCTTCACTGATACTAAATCTTTGGGGAAGGAATTTTCCAGTTTAGGTTTTTGAAAATGGTTCAGAGAAATTAGAATGTCTGAAGAGAGTAGTGTGAGGAGTAGATATCTAATATAAAGGCATATTAAGTGGCAAAAAGATTAATAAAACTGGCAGACTTTATTCAGCAGAAAGATGTCTTTTACATTGTTGTGAAGGGTTATGGATGTCTTCTATATTTCTATAATGGCTAGAAGTCAGGCCTGGCTGTAAGGTATTATGCATGTGCAAGATTCTTGGAGAAAACCAATCGAGAATAGAAACTTCATTAAAATGACAGCGGTTTTTTTTAATCAGTCCCCTTCACAGCTGTCTTATTCAAAGGGTACAGGAATGATAGCTGACCTTCTGGATATAAAAATGACATTTAAAAATATGAATAAAGTACAAATTAATCCAGTTATAAAAGGAAAATACATTATATCATTTCTTTGTCTTTGGTATTACTGTTTTGCAGTGATAACCTGCCTCTGTTGAAATCTGTGGGAATTTACAATTGATTTTAACTCAGCAAAATGTACCGTCTCCTGACATTGGAAAAAGAATGACTGAAGAGCTTAAGGTGTCTATTGTACGGTTTTATTTTTGGAAACTATGAAAATAGAGTTCCTGATGTATTCTAATCTAAAACTAACATATACTGGGCCTGATGTTTGTGATTGCTTTAAGTAGCTTTCCCACACTCTGGTGGCTGGGATGTACACTTGGGAAGTGGGAGCCGTAGACTTGAATTTGCACAGGCTAAGAAGAATAAAACCACGGTGTTTATGCTTTTGAACAGATCAGCCTAATTGGTGAGTTGTTTTGAAAAAGGCAGGTATCACCAGCCAGCTTAGTTCCAGAAAAAGTGAGTCCTGACTAATTAAGTGCCTGTCTTCAGAAAATTATTCCAGTCTGTAGAGCTCACATGCATAGAGGTCCTTAATATGCCATGCTGTCAGTGGTACATTTGGTGGGGGTTTAGGCTCATTGCTATGCTCACAGTGTTTTATTGGCTGGAATTGGGTATCCCCCCTGTGCACAGAAGAGTTTTTGTGGGCCAGCCTACTGAGTTTCTTGTCTGTCTGTATTTACTACGGAGAGAACCTGGGTACCTAACTTTTACTCCCTGGATCATCCTCTTGGAATCAGACACCTAAGTTTTTGCTTCTGCCTAATGTGGAAATACTTTGTCCCTTTCTTTTCATCCTAAGTTTAAGGAAGATGTTTGGTCACTGTTTATTACTACATTTGTTGTTCCCCCCAAAATGGCCTTTCAGGTACTAGTTTTCTTGCAAGTGCTAGGAATAAGTCAGATCAACTGTGATAATACAGCTGATGTGGTAGTAACCGTTGTCCAAGGCCTAGTCTAAGAATGGGAGAATAAGCTGGAATCAGTCCTTTGATTGTTGTCCCTGCCGCATTAACCATGTTAGTGCTGTCACAGGTTAATTTATAACGGAGACTAGGCCTGGTTGGAAAATTTCTGATGGAACATTTCCATCGGGCAGTATTGGTTTGTCAGGGGAAAATGGAAATGTGCTAATTGTGATCAGTCTTTTGAATGAAACCAGACAAGTTTCTGACAAAATCCTGTTTAGTTTCTCAACAGCTCACCTGACCTCACCGGCTCCTTAGTAGCCTGTGGGCAGTTGCAGAGCCAGGGACTGTGGGTTATCCAGGTTCCCAGATGGCTGGCTAGTCTGTTTTTCCAATCGCAAAAGCACAAACCCCCACTTTTTAAAGTCCCCAGCAGCTTTAATGGAGAGTACTTTTTTTGAGCCATTTTATCAGTGGTCTAGGACAAGAGATTCCAAGGTATAATCTAAAGGCCATGGTGAGTAGTAAGTGGCCATGGAATTGTGCAACAGAATTCTCACCTAAAACCTTTTGAAATTAATACAATCCAGCTTCTGGAATATGAAATCTCCTTACCTAAGAAGAAAAATGTGGGGTATTTCTAATTTTTTTCCAAATTCTTTAAGGTAGAGAAAAGGCTGTTGTGGGTTTTTTTCCCCTCTTATGGGTAGATTTTCATTTTTGACAGAGCAATGTGCTAACTCAGTTATCTTAATGGAACTTTGTAACTACCCCCTTCATGCTGTCATTGATAATTACAATCATCACCATCAGTTTTGTGAGCTTGTAAATGTGCAAGGATTTGTGCTGTATCTCCTCCCACCAATTGTGTCTAACAGTATCTCTAAGAAGGCCTTGGAGAAAGGGTGTGGTAGCAATCTTACTATACAGAAATCTGTACTTTGTTAGAATATACTTTAATTAAATTGCAAAGAGCATTAACTTTTCCTTTCTTGCTTGCTTCTGTGGCATAGACTTTTACTAAGCTTATACTTAGTAAAAAAACTGAGACAGGCAAGAACTGCTCTTGCTTTACAGCTGCAATATCTGTAAGAGGAAAGGGAAATTCCTGCTCTTTTTAAGCAATGTGTGCTAATGACAAATGCATCACTTATCGATATCGAAGGTTTCATTTCAGTAGTTAAATCAGCTGATAAACTATGGAAATATTTTTTTTTAAATCCGAATATAATTATAAGAAAGGTATACAGACTGCTATGTTGAGAAAATATTCTGCGTTACTTTGTTCTTTCATGAAGCAACAGCAGAAGAGGGGGGTGGGGGAATCTAAACCCACAAATCATTAAGTCATAGTTCCATCAACTTCCATTTATAACAAGTTTTGATGTGGTCAAAGCCAGTGTAGGCAATGGAAATTACCCCAGTGTGGAAACAGTGAGCGTGATTTTTTTCATTTCCTCATTTTTCATCAAAACCATTGTACCAGTGCAGAATGTAAGTATAACATGTTATTGTATTGATTTGAGTCACAGCAGCGTGTTGTAATGACAGCAAGCCAGAGCATCATGTATCCATTGTTTCTAATACTGTCTCTTCTAAAAGAAGGCCTATTTATGCCTATAGCAGCAGATTCACTCATGTATTGTTAAACTAGCATTTTTCAAACTCCTTACTGACAAAAAATCTGGAACATCATTTAAGACTAGATCAAGTTTCAGATAAATATTTTCTCATCTTTTTTGCTGATTTAGGGATACAAACTCCAGTCATTGTTCTTTTTCCAGTAAAATGCAAGAGTTAATTAAGAGGAGCATACATGTGTGAAGTACTGAGTACAGCTTGCTAAATGTCTTGGTAAGTTTATTTCACTGTGAGGCATTTGCTAATCAAATGCAGATAATTTAAACTATTCTACATCTATCTTTATATTACAAAAAAAAAAAAAAAAAGGAGGGGGGGGGGGGGGTATGAAGTATTTTACACCCAAAGCATGAGTTGCCATAAAATTGGCGTAATAGTTTTGGATTCCTAATACCTTCCTACTCCATTTATTGCAATGAAACAATTGACCATACTTACATAAAATTTTCGGTATCTTGGCTTGACATGTGTTTCGAACTAACAAAGCCTTGCTCCATACACATTATTTTTCTATATAGCCCCCATTTTGCATAATTGCATAGTAATTAAAGCCTTATAAACAAACTTCAGCAGCTGTATTCATTGCAGTAGAGATGACAGAGTTGTGTTGCTGCGTTTGGCTTTTTAGCCTAAAGCCATTTAAAAATAGTTAATAGAATTTCATTTTGCTCCCTGGTATTAAAACCATGACAAATTTCCCCATTAAAGATCCCTGACGTTCTTATATGACAGTAGATGAAGCTGAGTGACATAAGCCTCTGCCCTCTTGTGGCAGATCAGGTTGGTGAAGTAAGCTAACTATTAGAGAATACTTTCTTTAACTTCAACAGTGTTTCCATAAAATGATAAAAAGTTTTAAGAGTTCAGTTCTTCAGGCACTGAAATCTTTGCCTACTCTCATAGCTTCCTAATGGAGCAAGGCCCATGGGGAGAAAATGACTGGCCTTTCTGATTCAGCTCTGCCATTCAAACTCTGCTTTGAACACAGGTATTTTCAAATTTAAAAAAAAGGAGTCCCTGTGCCATGGTGATGGGTAAAGTTCTGCTCGCAAAAGAGTGCTCAGACATTCTGCAATTTCTCTGCTGACTCTAACCAAGCAGGTTAGTCATTGTAAATATGCTGGCATACCCTGTTTACAGCAGACAAATCATCAAATACAGGAATAAGCTGTAACAGTTCAGTCCCATCTTCTAGAGATACCAGAGAGAGTTAACTGAAGGGATATTTAATCAACGTATACTTCAATACAAATGTTAAACAAAGAAAACTAGTGCATGAATGTACTCATATTAGAAGGAGCCTAGAGTGTAATTTGGACATTTGGGCAAGAAACTTTTTCCTTCTTTGTTGCCGTAGCGGCAAAGTATTTTTCAATGACATTTTTCAAGGCACTTGCTGATTCAGCAAACTCCATTTCTTATTTTGAGCTTCTCACATAGTTTGTGGGTGGTTCACCATGAAAAGAAAAGGTATAATAATAGAAAGAGGGGAGGGGCACAGTTGTGAACAGAAGTAGAGGGTCATGAGAAATTTCTGGAGACAAGCTAAGAAGCTCTGGGTATATCAAAAGCCACAGCAGTTTACAATAAACGCGTGGTAATGGTTAAAATGTAGAAGTACAGGAAAACATAGCTAAGAGAGACTGGATGTCAGGTTTTGCTTGTCTGTGCAGAGCTGCTCTTCTAATTCACTCTTGGAACCAGATCAGAAGAATCTTTTTAGCTCCAGTATAGTAAAAGGCTGAGAGACTTTCTGAGGGAAGAGAGATGGATAAGAAATCATCTGTAAAAAAACCCAACCAAACACCCCACCACCACCACCCCCAAAACCACTCCAGGTTCAGCAGGTAGAAAAAAAAGCTCAGACTAAGTATAATGCTGTAGCACTGTATGTACTCTCTTGAAACTTTGTGATATAAATTAACAGTAGATTTGAACTACAGCAATTAGTTCTGTTTCAATCTTGTGTTCAATATTTAAATACTAGCAAATATATCTACCATAAATAAAACCATATGGTATTCAGATATCAGATTGCCAAAGAAACCTGGCTGTAAACAAGGTAGCACATACACACACACAAAAAAAACCCCCTGAAAACTACAAGAATAAAAAGTAAAAATAGGAAAGTAAAAAATACCAGTTCTTAAAGTTTGTAAGGCCAGATTAACAATGTGATAACATCTGTCTGTCTGTAATGCAGTATCTGTTGAATGTCCTAGCCAGTCAATACCAGGCAATATTCTAGGAATCAATCAACAGAATGCTATTGATTTGGGGATGTATCAGGAAAAACAACAGCAAAAGGCGAAAGAGAGGACCATGGAGCTTTTGCCATGTGTTTGGCAGAATCTCAGCTTTAGTATTTCTGCAGTTCTCTGTAATGGACGGTACCCTTAACGTCTTCCTATCCAACCTTGCTACTCTGCCTTACAGAGTTTAAGATATCTTGACACCAAAATTATTATCTCCCAAACGAATAACAACAGAAAGGGGGAAAAAAAAAAGGGTGTGTGCACAAAGACTGACAATATGCAGAGTGCTAGCTGACAGAAGAAAACAAGGGGTGTGAGTGGGTGTTGGTACTGGGAAGGCCCTGCAGAGGCATGAGACAGTGGGTAAGAAAGCTGCAGAGAGGTGAATGGGAGAACAGATGAAAGCCAGGAATTACTGGTGTCTGCAGTGAACTTGGCCTTATAAAAACTATTAGGGTTATTGCTGCCTTATGCATTTAATTGAAAATCAAAAAAAAAAGAAACATTGTGGATTAGCATCCATGTAGTTGTGAGCATATTTATTATTAAATCCCACTTCTTCATGTCCTTTGTGTACTGCTACCATGAGCAGACAGCCTACCATTTCTGAAACATCTGTTTTGAAAGACTTGTGAATATTTGCTTACAGTAGCATGTATTTAACATTTAAGCACTTTCAGCAACTCTTTGAAACAATTAGCTCATAATGAGCAGCTTCCATGCTAGCAAACTATACTAAAATGCTTATTAAAAACTTTAAAATGTTAAGACTCTGACTTTAACAAGAAAAAGGCCACACAATCATCAGCTCACTCTCAGGAGTCTTTTTGAGGTGTTGTTTCTACAAAGCAGAAAATAATTGCTGCAAGGAAGTTCTATTTCACTGTAAGTTTTTGTGCCAAGATGATGTCTGAATGTACATCAAAGCCTGCTGAGGTTGAGTGCTTTGTGACAGACTCCTGAAACTTCATATGAACAGAGCTTTGACATGATACATCATAAAAGTTACTTGGGATTTTCTTGGACTTCTTCATGAACCTTTATCTCACTTCCTTCATCATTATCAGGCCCAAGGTGCCACCTTGCCAACGTAGATGTAAAAACTAGACTTTAACAAGATACTCAAGCCAGGAAAAAAGGGAAGACAGAGAAAGTGTCTCCTGACGCCAGCAGTTCCAGAGAAGGGGACTGACAATGAGGTCTTGCTACAGGGGTAGACCATCATGAAGAGGAACTTGGCTCATAAGCAGGGCTCTTCCTTGTGGTTCTTGACCACAATATAGTGTGGCCAATATTTGAGAACTCTGACTTCTTGAAGCTGTCCTTGAAGAATCAGCAAGGTTTCTTTGTAGAGATCCCTCCCAGAGATCCCAGGAGTCTTAAAACAAAAAAACCCCCAGATTAAAGTACAGCCTTGGAACTTGAATTCTTTAGTTAGCTGAATCACGAAGATAGAAATGGAAATAAATAAATTTAAAATCTCTCCTTCTTTCCCCTAAACTTTACGACTGTTTATTTTTGCCTTGAGATGTAAACTCTTCTCATCTAAATGAACCTAATCGGTAGTTTGCAACTTCTGGTCACTTTGCAAAATGGAAAAATACCTAAAAGGGACTTACCACAGTTCATTTCAACTATTCTATTAGAGGTATTGTTTCACATCAAATATGCATAAGAGGGAGTTACTGTAAGGTTATTACAAATTTAGAAAGCAACAATGCTATGAAAAATATGTGGAGTACATGTGCATAACTGTTTAAGCCTACATTTTAATTTTATTTTTTTTAATCCATACCTCCGCATGCTTAAAGCTGAATGTAAATTTTCAGGACCTCAGTGCCTGGGAGGCCCATTTCTGTTGTGCTGGAGGCTGTGCAATTGCACAGTATGAGATGTTGCATGCCATGATGAGCTGATACTTTAGGGAGACAAGAGTGATGAAGAAAATCTTATTTAGGGATTATAGATTAAGTGAGGGCCAGATAGAATAAATGTCCTTTGTAAGGCCACATGGCTTTCTAGCCAAAATAAGAAATAAACCTTGTTCACGTGCTCTGTCTTCTATAAATGTTGAGTCACTTCAGTTGTTTACTCAATAAAAATCACTCAAAGCCTTAACAACAGGTAAGAGGTGTCAGTATTCTTCAGCAGAATGTACAGCTTGGTACTTGTACCCAATGTTTCCTGGCACAGTCAAGGGGAGCTTTATCATTCTCTGAAATGCGAATAGGATTTCAGCCATTTAGTTCACCACAGGTGTTATTAATGTGTTAATCTTTGAAAAGAAATGAAAGGTTTTCCAGTGTAGAACTTCACTGATTGTTCAGGGTTTGAGATACAACCTTGTTAGCTATGTACCTGCCCTAGTACCTTGCATCCAAATGTCTCTACACCCACACAGTAACTCTACCCAGAATCAGATCTTGTTTTCTTGTGGATTCAAGCATGCTATACAATACAGCTGCTAGTAGGATGTGGAAGCTCAAGACCATTAATCCATTATTGATAGGCCACTTGGTCCAGAAGTAGCCATGGTGCTCCCACTAACGAGAAGAAATTTTTGTCCTGACTTCAGTGACCTTGTGCATGTATCTTAGATGGTTCACTCCAGCATCCTGTACCTTGGTTCTCTTTGTCATATGTATATGAATTGCAGTCCCATAGATCATATTCTGTGCTACTGAAAGATACTGCACTTACGAGGAAGCATGAAAACTTTTAAGAAAGATCTGGGGTGCAGATATTTGGAAGTACCTCCCTTTTTCTTTCATGCTCAAACACATTTGAAACACGGTTATAAAATATGTATTGAGAATCACAGTGATAAAATGTTCCTTCACATACTCTAAATAGACAAAAGAGTTCTTGCAAATTATGCAGGTTTTAAAGACGTAAACCAAATAACCAATACATCTTCAGTATACCTTGTTTTCTGTGATTATCTACATAATTACCATAATTGCCCATTGTATTCAATTCGTTTTAGTAATATTCTAATTGCTATTACATTCCTGAAAATGTCATATTTCTAGTCATTGTCAACAGTCAACAGATGGCATATGTGCTTGGCATCATAAATTATGTATCATATCAAAGAAAAGTATCGCTTTATCCTTGGCTAATTTGGGGGGGGGGGGGAAGAATCTACTTTTAAAAAATTCTATTTTAAGTATCTAAGTATTGCTTTACATCATGGCTTTGCATACATCATGAAATTAACATCTGTGAATAAATTGAGCAAAATGACCCAAATTAGAACTTGACCAAAATGCCATGTGAATATATTTACTTTCAACTTTGATGCCTGCTTCCACAGCAGATAGAAAATAAGGTATATAATAATAATTTTAAAAAACATAATAAGAAAAATAAGCCTTGGTCATATTCAGCAAAAATTCTGAGGTTAGTTCTTCTTCCACTGTTAGATATATTTATATGAGCTTTTAAAGGCAAACATGATTTCTGCCTGCCCATTCTCTGAAGCATCATGAGCCAGTTCTCACTAAATATGAGCCATCCAGCAGCTATGTAGCTTCAGTAGCACAACACTAAGTATAGTTACAACACCCTATATCACAGCAATCCATGGCTTCTGTTTTGAAGATGATTTCCTCTAATCAGCTCAAAATGTAGGCAGGCTGAAGTTGCATCCGGTGGTAAAATATGGTATAGATATAACCTCTATCAACATCATCTGATTTAGTGTGTCATTCAGTAGGCCTGGACTCAGTCTTTTAGTTAGTTCTAATCAGAAGATTTCTACTTCCCTTGTTGGAGGTTTTTCATACAGAGTCCTCCAGATACATAGGACAATGCTGCATTCCAAAACTCTCAAGCATCCAGAGAAAAAAAAAAACTAAAATTAAAATTTTATTTCTTGTATGTATGGTTTTAAAGTATGTTTAATAAAGTTAAAACATCTATATTAACAAATAGTTAACAAATGCCATACATGCAAAGCTACCATTGCCATTAGTGGCACATCTGATGAATAAATGATACAGCACAGAACACTTGTCGATTTTTGTTGGCTTGCTTTGAAATTATTTTAGAACAGTTACTGTTTAAAAGAATGCTATAACATAAACCTTCACTACAGTTCCTGAGGATGCACCACCATTCTGCTCCCCAAACCAGCTGTGATCCCCAGTGACAATCTTGGATCCCCAATGACAACTGCACATACATTTTGGAATCTCCAGAATGCTTTCTATGGAGGATTGATCTGAGTAAGAGTGTGGGAACTGTTTCTTGGAAGTGAACTCAAAAAAGTTAAAAAGAACATTTTATTTAAAACCAGCAAAATTGAGCTAGGGAATGACTGAAGACAATTTTCAGGAAGTTTGGGGTTTTTTGTGCTTGTTATATCTTGCTTGTATAATGGCACCAGAAGACCCAGATTACATAAAGAGAGTTCACGAGAAGAGGTTTGCTGTAGCAAACAAAATTTTGACAAGGTGCCTCTGGTTTTGATGTCTCAAATACTAGATACTTAATATTAGAATATTATACTTATATTTAGTATATGCTTATACTTAGTGTAAGAATATTTTTAGGGCATGAGTACCTACAGTTACCACATCAACATCAACTGGATTTTGAAAGCACTCTGAAGAATCGGGCCCCAGTTTTGCATAGGTTGGACATGTCAAAATTGAGGGCATATTTTTAAATCTTTCTTATTATCTCTACTTGTAGAGTTAATAAGCAATTAAGTCTATCTACAAAAATTTCTGAGGCAAACAGATCCATTATTTTCTGTGTTAACCTGCATGGTAGCCTTTGCCTATGAAGCATTATGTCTTAATAGCAGAGGGTTTATTTTGCTTATATGCCTTTTGTTTTGTTTTTAGAACATTATGTGGTAGCTAAAACCACAGGAATACAATTATTCTTTGGTTTTTTGAGAGGGAGGTCTAATTAAGCAGGTCTCCACTGTTACAGGCACAGCTGTGAAAGAATTGACTGTGACATGAGTTATGTATCCCAAACTGAAGGCAAGGTTGCTCAATAGAAGATTAGGTTTATTGTTTGAGAGCAAAATCCACAACAAAAGAGATAATTAACATCAAAATACAGATACCATTCTTTTCTTGGTTTAGGTGATTTCTTTTTTTGATAAGTATGGTAAGTCATTCTTTTAATGTCAACCTGTTATTTTAAAGACTAAAATCATTACTGAGTAAGCTTCTTTGATGAGTTAGACCCCAAGAGAAGTGGATTTTATTTAGTTAAAATATCCCATAGTGCTCTGATGTGTTAAAATGACCCAATTAATATATATACATTTATCATGGAAACAATCTAAGTGAAATATCAAAAACTATCGCCAAGAGACCAAATATCAAAAAATAAATGAAGTCAAGGACCACTCTTTTTTGTTTTAATTACTGTCATTTCCACAATTCCCCACCTATAAAAAGCTGTGTATTTCCTTGTTCACCTCTTTTCTGATATTTTGTAGTTAGGCTGTTTCAGGCAAGGACAGTTTGCCTCAAATGAAGAGATATCGACCTTGATTTTGTGATGAAAATCTTGAACAATTCAGTCGAATGTTTTCAACTTCCTCTGCCATGGGTCAATGGCAAAGTCTCAATTCACTTCTACAAATGTAGGCACAGATGTGAGAGGTCCGTTTCATGATGCATGTGTAAACAGCTGAAAATGTTTTCAACTGGAAAGCAGGACTTCGAGGAGCTGAGACTCTTAATTTTGAAATCTGCAATGTATTAAGGGAGCTGTAGCAGATTCAGTCTCCAGGTGACTATAAAATGGAGTCAGCCTATAAAGTAGTTTGGGAGCTGAACAAAGTGTAACTAGCTCACTTAGAAGTAATACAAGTACTATTTTTTTGTAATGTTATGTTTAGAACCTTCCACATTTCCTCAGATTCATTTAACCCAGAATAATTATAGCTACACATGTGAAAACGAAGGACAAACTATTTTAAACCTTGAATTAAATAATTTGCATTTTAGATACAGTTCTTTATTGTTAACCCTGGGCATTTCCTTTAGATGTTTTTTTCCTTGAGACTTATCTGCTACCTAGCCTTTTTTTCAGCCAAGGACTTCAACATTTGAGGCCATGGAGCAAAACCACTGATTTTTTAAAATTTAATTAAATACTGTCAACCCAACCATAGAGATAAAGGAACTTTAAATGGCCTGAACTTTACAGATTTGGAGAAGTAAGCAGGAGGAAACATGTAAAAGATGGAGTGAATAAGATAAAGGTATGGGATATGATTATTGTTAACATAATCATCTATCAGTCTGTTTCACTTGGCTGATTGATAAGACTTCACATTTTCCTTTGAAAACAGTAGATTTACCCTGTTCTTTGCATTAGTCTCTTCTGTATCTTTTACTGTCATCTTTTATATCATAGTGAGTTTTCATCCCGATAAGAGGATAATGACCATTCCATAATGTCTGGATAAATAAAATCCCCATCTAACATTTTCTGAGCACCTATGTGAACAAAGCTAAGCTTAAATGCAACTTTCAGGAAAGCAAACAAACAAACAAAACTGGTAAGGTATTTCTTATTTCTTAACAGAGTACTTTGTTCTCATTTTCCTGCTTATGAAAAAGAGAGAAAATAATTTGCCAAAAAAGCCTAAACTGGAATTGTGCCCTCTTCAGTTAAGTTGCAAAGTTCCATCACCTTTTTACAGTCCTTATAAAGGGCCAAGTACAGTCCTTCAACTATGATCCCGTAAGTTCATGGGTCACCCTTTGCCATTTCCTGCATTCCAAGCTTCTCCACGAGGTAGATGCATTTGGAGCTAGGAGCTTGAATCTGCTTCCCGTATGCCACTCACAAAACTTTACCTGATTCATGGAGTTTGATTCCCCACTGTAAAAGTGCATGCATCTGCCATAGTTGTTTTAGGAGCACTGAGAAGAATATATCTCCCTTACTTCAAAGCTTCATGTGAAATGATGTCATGCAGTCCTTACAAAATGGACTGTTGATATCAAGGCAAAGGTTGCCCCGTAAATTATTTTGACGTGGGTGATCTTTCCTTGTATTTGCTGTAATGCACTTTACCTGAACAATCGTCTGGAACAACAGCGGCAAGGATAGTAACTTTTTAACCATGCTATCTGAACTCTGTTCAGAACAGATCTAAGAGTAAATTACAAAGTTGTAATAGTCTAATGACTTATCTACATGATTATTACTACTATTGGCAAAGAACAACAACAAAAATTCTATCATAGATGGATTTAATGAGCCAGCTAAGGTTATTCAGTGTTACCACAGCAATCAGACTGACTGTATATAAAATACTTTTCCATGAATATTTTTTCAGCCTGAAGAATAATCAGTTATGCATCTATGTAGACTGGCTAACCATTCCATATATCTTGCATTACAGACTGAACATACTGTTTTAAATCTCTCCCTTTGAAATCGTTATTGCATCTGGAGTTCAGCAGCGTAGTAGATGACAACAAATCCCAGGAATCAGGGGGCTGAAACTCTATACCAGTTGCTTCAAAATACAGGAGTTTAATATATCATGAATGGCTATTTATGGTTTGTATAATACCATCGGTGTGAATAGCAATTTATGCCATAAAAACTGAGAGGTTTCTGTGCTGATTTGCCCATCTGGTACTGAAAATAGTAGGGAGCGTCAGTTTCCTTTTTGACTTCACAGTATTTGTAGAATTACTATAGAATAAGTGATTGGCAACTATGAACTAAAAGGAAATAAATACATTGAGGAATTGTGTTGACACACTGTAGTACATAAGTGTAAAACTGTTGATGCAGAGTGAAAGATAGATTTCCCTGAAGTCAATGGGAATTTTGCTACTGGGTTCCGCGTTGCCAACATTTCACTGCCAGTACACAGAGTTTGGCTATTTTTACCTTGAATTAATGTACAGTTCATCTGCTTTCCTATCCCTCCCCACTCATTTTCTCCTCTTCCTACTCTCCCTCCCTCCTTACCTCTTTTTGGTTCCTGTTCTGTATCTGCTGCATCTGCCAGGCAGTTAAATTTTAAAATAGCTTTTCCCTTTGAAGTGCTAATGCCAGCACTGCTATTTCTATAGCAAGTAACTTCACTGACTGTTGTGGTTTGCTTTTACTCTTTGTTTTATGTATTTGTATGTGCATATGTAGGGTGTTATGTGACTTTAACAGTGAAGAGCTGGAAAAAAATGGAAAGAAAAAAACCTCCTAATTAAGTTTTATAAATAAAAGTTAAATCCCAGCTGCTCCACCTCAGGCTGTGATTTTGTCAGATCTCACGAGCTAAGCAGGTCGAACTTGGTGAGTAATTAGATAGGAGACCTCTGAGGAAAACCGAGGGTGCTGTATGTAGTGGCACTGAAGATTCAGTAGCTGCCACTGTTCCTTTTCAGTAAGTGTTAAATCATTGCTTATGTTGTTCTTTTTTCATTCATCCATCAGTCGCTATTAAACATGACAAGTCGGTATAGAACCTCTGTTTCAGAAAACCTTTACACTGTTTATTGCCAGAAGGTAGGATGATGTTCTTCTGAAAGGACCATTTGGTACACACACTCTTTCTATTCTTTAACCATCTGCTAGTGGCCAAGGATAGGAAAGTAGATGAACTATACATTGGAGACAGAGTACTGGACCTTTGAGCAGTTCCAGCGTGGCATTCATAGGCTTTTTTAATAGCCAGAATTTTTTTCTGTATTGAGCACTTGAGCAATCACTGTTGTCTTCTTCAAGATCACTCTTTTTGCTCTTGAATAAAATTCATATGTGTGCATTTATTTTAAACATCTATACTTATCTTATTTACAGTAATGACCAACTGCCCTAATGTGACCATTATACAATATGCTGTACATTTATATACCAAAGTAAAAAAGAATGCATTCCATACTTTGGTGTTAACCTTACCGAGTTTGTGAGTCCTTGCTGATACTGTGGGATTTATGAAAGCTCAGAGGTGTCCATTTTAAATATTTATGTTTCGTTCTTTCACACTGGGAACATTTCATTCATAAGTGTGTTGCATCTTCTACATAAGTTGTTTCATTTATTTACAGGTATAGAAAAAACCCCACTGATTAATAACGAAGTCACCAGTTACATATGCACTGAGAAAATTAATCACTTGCACTATCTGGATTATCCTCAAGGTTTGCTTTGGGGAAAATAATTTGAGATAAATGTTTCCTGGTCTGTATCAGTCAGGAATTTACTCATACTTAGTTGAACAGTGGGTCAAAGCTTGATGTGTTGTCCTCTTGTACGGCTGTTTCTTTGAGCTGATCCTGTTTGTTTACAAGAAACTACAAAATCCTATTTCCCCGAACAAGGCAATGGAGTATTCCTTCACTGCTTGCTCCAAGCCCCTCTCAGTCCACTACCCTGCAGGCTCTCTCCTTTTCTAAGCTTTTTTCAAGGCTCTGGGGAGCAAATTCAAAAGATACCTGCCTACATTCTCTCTTATTTTTTCCTAGACTTGCTGGAGAGGGGATGTAGGGTTGTTAGGGAGGTTATAGACACCTAAATCTTCAGAAAAAAGTTGAGAATTAAAAACTTTTTCTCCTGTATAGGAAAGTCTTTTTGATTTAGCAGGTCTTTGGGGTATTTTAATGATAGCTAGATATACCAGTTTCAGCTCCCAAAGCAAAAATAATTCTTATGAACACCTTAAAGGAAGGTGTACCTCTGAAAATACGAGATGAGAATTCTGTAAATCAATTAATAACGATATGTATATTTGAGATTTATCACTTTAATAACAGCATGTATATTTACACCTGAGATTTATCACTCTGTCACACAGCTTTGTTATTGTGCCCAACAGCTGGTCAAAATTTGGGGGTTTGTAGACTATTCCCACTAGAAGGAGGAACCGTTAATAGAGATTGATCTTTTTTCAGTGCAGTCCTGTTTCTAAAAAGCAACATTTAAAAAATCCTGTTTCCTTGAGCCTAGCAGAAATTACACATATTGAAAGAGCTTATTTTCTTCAGAGATTCAACCCATGTCAGTCTGTGGCAGCAGCCCAAAACCTGTCTATGTTTTCTCCTGGGTACCTCTTCTTTGGCAGTAATTTGACATTAGCTCCTTCTACATACTGGCTGTTCCTGCATGTTTACATATGTCCTACATACATAGCCCCTATTTATTTCACGTGTATTTATTTCCTGCTTAAAACAGCAAAACCACTCCACCCACTTCATTCACATTCTGAGCTGGCTCTTTCAAGCTTTTGTTTTGTACAGAGACATGTAATTGTGTTTGGGGTTTAGAGACTACAGTCATTCCAGCTACTTGTTTCTGCAAAGGAGCATAATGACTTCTTACATCTATCTTAAATGAAGAGGGACAGCTATACCCAAGAGCTACAGTGAGGTTTACCTGACCTATAATTTTACAGCATTATAAACTACATTTCAGCTGAAACTTCAGGGCTAGCAAAACAATAAAGGTCTTGGTTCAGCATTGTGGTGTGGTGAGTTTTCCTTCCAGTGATCTCATGTCTGTTCCACCAGAAGCAGGAAATGCATCGAGGTTCTGAAGGGCAAGTCTGTAACACGCTTTACTCTTTGGGTAATTGCACAGCTTCAGGAGGATGTTCAGAGATGGTGTACTGTAGACATCAGCCTTGTCTGCAACTTTCCCTACCTAGCTGTGTATAGATAATTTTGGACTGTTTTCAGGGTGAGAGAACTACAAAAGCAATTTTACTTTTAGTTACAGTCTGCTCTTAGTCTGCAGAAGGTACAACTCAGCTGGACTAGCAATTTGGAGTAATGTCTTTTTTTGGTTCATCTTATTCCTTGCTGTGACTGTTCATTCACCTTTCCTATTTTCTCTCTTTTCTTTCTTCAGTTCACTGCCTCTGGTGACACAATTTAGAGCAATGCAATGGACATATGAGTGAGGGTATTTAAGATCAAGGGCAATTTTAAAAATCAGAAATAGAGTTTATGGCAAAGTGTTTCAAAAATTATCTACACTTGTTTGCAATGCCCTCAGTTAACCCTTCAGGAATGACATAATTGCCCCATTTTTGGAAAATAAATTTGTCGTCTTTCAACACCATTGATGTCCTCTCAGTAACTTGTGTCTATTGCTTTACTGTTAATAAGGATTTCTAACAGTCTTTATGGCTTCAGTGAGAAAAAGTAATTTAATAATAATTAAGGTGTCAGGAATTACAATAGTCAATTACTAAACAAACATGAGAGAAGACGCACTTCTCTGGAGTATTTCAAAGGTTGGTACTGTATTGAATACCAGATACCACTTATGTCAAGCCCTGAGGTTTCATATGATAAAGTTCCCATAAGTTTTCTGCAGATTGAAATCCACATTTGTCTAGATAATCTCACTTTGTTATAAAGCTGCAAAGAAAAGGTCTTTGGAGAATGAGGAAATGTTGAGTCAAATTCACTCTTAATGAACTCTAGTGACTTGAGTACAGAAAGGTAGATCTGCCCTGTTATTTGTCAGATGTTTAATTCACTTAAAAATTAATTGAAAATTAAGGCAAAAGACACCCTTTATGCCTTGAGTTTTAGTCTGTGCTTCAGACTGAAACAAATACTCAATCATAATTCAACTGAAACCACAGTTGCTGTGTAGTGGCCAGAATTAGTCGTAAATCAGACCAACTTCATGAACCTTAGTGGATGAATAACGGTGACCAAACTTTGAGTATTAAGCCTTGAATCAAGAAAATGTCATATGGCCTTCAGGCCAGGGATATTTCACATAGCTGTACTACTATCATCTGTTTTTAGTTTTACTAAATCAGGATTGATCCTATCATAAAATATTTTTCCTTAAATACAATTCATTTTCTAGAAAAAAAAATATAGAAAACTTCTATGTTTATATTTTACATAAGCTACTGTAATTAGGAATTTCATGTCAAATACAGTGAACCCTCAGAGAAAATTCAGTGAATGAAATCCTGGCCCCGACAAAGGAACTAGCAGAATTTCTTTGATTTTTCTGTGATCAAGATTTCATCCAGTCTTTGACAGAGATGCACCAAGACTAAATGTTTAGATGTGACAGCACTGAAACTTGAAGTGATCCACAATATGAACACACATATTACTTGAAATATTTCCAATGAATCTGTGTCCATATAAATTCAGATGTTGCAGTAGTAGAACTATGCATCCATATGTAATAAATCCGTCCATCTTTTAATACCAATAAGGCATCAGCAAGGATGTTAATCATTTAATAGAAACATAAAGTTGTACTTCAATAAATAAAAACAATGTAAGATATCCAGGGTTTGAAATTTTGAATATTTTTATAGGTACATAGCTCTACAAAAGTCACTGAGATGACTCATGAATAAAATTGCCCATGCAATTGAGTTCTGCGATAAGGAATCTGAAGAATTTCCAAAAATAGAAGAAACAAGTGAAAACCATTGAAAATAGGTCCTTTCTCCCCCCTCTCTAGCCATGGTGATTTTTCTTTAAGGCATAGTCCTAGGCCATTTGTAAGTAGGAAATCTAGCACAGCAGATAGACTGGACTTTCACCAGGCTAGCTGTACATGTTTTTCTCCTCTATGCTTTTAATTATACTGTACCTTTATCCTTCTCACAAAACCATATGACACCTCATCCACCATCTCATTTAAGAGCTTTGCTTTTTCCAGAGTTTAATGCTAGCCACCTGGAAGCAGGCATCTATATATGGGCAACTATTTAAATGGAAGAGATGAAAACTAGTAAACGAATTGTGAAGCGGATGCAGGACATGCAAAAGGAAGAGGGCTTATGTTGAAAAGAGATGAATGCATAACATGGAATTTGCTACATTCTTTAAGAATCAGTCTTATTATTTCAGTATCTCTTAATAATTTCACTAGTAATCTTAGAAAAACAGAAAATATGAAATTTACTGTTGATTCCCAACTTGTCAACAGCACACACATGATATTGGAGCCAAGAAATGGTGTTATGTTACAGGGTAACAAAATTCCAGATTACACACTAGAGCCTAAGAAAAACTTTTGGTATAATCTGGTAGTGTGAGAGACAGAAGTTGTACAGCATGAGAAAAATTTGTTGTTTGTACTGAGCACAGGACAATCTATAACCTATCAACATAGGAAAGTCATGAAAGAAAGTAAGGCCGATCCCAGATTTATCAGTGTTTAAATGGAGATGGAGAGACTTAATGCTATTATGCACATTACTAGTAAGAGTTTACTAGAATGCCATAGAACTCTGTCCATCAGTGTTTAAGACACGCTAATTCAAACTGTAATAGGTCATAGATGTTATCAGGGAAATACAGAACTTGTTTTATGAAAAGAGATTTAAAAGGGGTCTGGTTCAATTAAATAAAAACTGAGTGTTGTATATTAATACATCAAATGGTGAACAGAAGAAACTAACACTTAAGAACATTATTGAGAGAGAAACAACTGAGACAATTTCTAATCAGACGAGTGACGTTCAGGCACTGCCTTCAGTAGGAACAGTGAAACAAACTGGTTTTAAGATGAACCACTGGATTACAGAAGATATTAGATAAGATAGTCTGCTGAAAAGCAAAGAGTTTTGATTGGTGATTCACAAGTTTTGCTCAAGTCCCACTTCTTTTTACTTTTTACTGCTAAAACTGATGTACTCATCTGAAATTTTTGATTCTGACAAACTGATATTTTTTTCAGTAAAAACTAGATAGAACAGTTCCAACTAATGTTATGTGATTGTGTTGGAAGACCAGTACTAAGTGCAATGAAGTAATATGGTGGATATAGCCAGAATCAGCCAGAAAACAATGAAGAAAATGAAATCCACCTGAAAAACAGACACCAGAATGAAAAGAAAACTTCATTTCATCAGAATATTAATCCAGGACACACAGTTTTAAAATCAGAAACAGCTCTCTGACAAGTCTCTGTCAAATTCATTTGGGCTGTGACAAATAATGGGATGATGTCATATGCTGTATTTTCAAAGCTTAAAATTGGCTTTACCTGTATTCTTATCCTACAGTAAGAATGGCTTGCAATATACATGGGAAACTTCAGAATTCACAAACGTGAAGAAAATGTGAAAATTTTGAAAAAGATGACAAGATTTTTCTCTGCAGAAGGCAAATATTATTTAAAAAAGAAAATTCGGCTGTAATTCTCAAGTGTAATTGTGCCAAATGTGTAGTCTAAATGCAAGCATTCAAGTATTAAATAGAGAGACTTTAGTCCTGCTATAAGTGCAAACCACAATGCAACCTCTGCTGTGGATTTACA
Source organism: Haliaeetus leucocephalus (assembly GCF_000737465.1). NCBI lineage: Eukaryota > Metazoa > Chordata > Aves > Accipitriformes > Accipitridae > Haliaeetus > Haliaeetus leucocephalus. Next base: position 12,191,733 of record NW_010972620.1, on the reverse strand, counting down.
AGTAATTACTCTTTTGTATACAAGTAACACAAAACCTACAGCATAATGTGAAAGGAAAAATAACAATCAAGTGTCATGTAAATGAAATTTTCCCACAAAAGCACTCTACCTTTTCATTTCATTTTCTTCTTCCTCCTTACACAGCTTTAATCCTCATTGCCTATGATTATCTAACTAACAGCTTGTGACAATTTGGGGGATCTCTCTATGTAAAGCTTATGAATTCTGTTTGAAACTTGGGAATCTCTATATATAGCCGTGTCAGGTTGAAAATTCTTTGCTAATCTAAAATCCACAAGAGGTGACAGAAGAAATTTTTGCTCCTGGCACACAATCAATAAAGAATTGTTAAACCTTTATAATATGCTATTCAAATACAGTTCCTTGAGGCATGATGATGCTACCAGGTAGGCAAACCTGGTTTTATAGATGAGGTGAGGAGGTAATAAATAGGTGATAAATCATCTGTTCTACACAAATTTCATCACCCGATAAGGGAGCTACCTGACTAAGAAGAAAAGGTGGCTGGAAGAGCAAGTGTCTCTTGCTTGGTGTTGCAGACTAAGCACATCTGGTAGCAAGTATTGGAGGGGGGATGGTGTACTTGCAGGACTTCTACCTATATTTGGAGTGGAAAATAAAGGCAGAGAAATGCAAAGGAGCTCCTGCCTTTAACAGCTGTTCTGCAACCCTTAAAATCTGAGGGGTTCCTTACCCCTGCTGTGAAGAAACTCCAAGTCCAGCATACCGCAAGTTTAAACAAATGGTACTTGAAGAAATCAGCACTGCCCCTCAGAAGAGAGGCCAGTAAAGCCCCGCGCCAAGATCGGCGCCGGAGGACTGGGGAAAGAGTCGGCGTTGCTGCTTCAGCAGACCGAAGCAAGCTCACGTACCCACCAGCGGTCTGCTGCATGGAGAAACCTGGCTCTAGCAACTGGCAAGCGGCCGAACAGTTGTTTTTACCGAGGCTGGCGAGGGGTTGGCTACTTTTGTGCAAATGAGCCCTGTCCTGCTAATGTGGTGACGACCACATGGATGCTCAGTGGCCTTTTTGCCGGCAGGGATTCCTGCACTGCCCGGCTCATCCCCTCCGTGCTGGGCAGCAGGCAGCTCGGGGCTCTGCGGCCCTCCTTCACGGCCAAGGCACCTGGCGGGCCGCTGGCGGCGAGAAGACGAGCGAGGGGTGCACCTCCCGACCGCGGCCTGTTCCCCGCTGAACCGGGGAATCCCCCCCCGCCCGGCGCTCAGCTGAGCGGCGACTGAAAGCCCCTTCGCGGCGTGGAGCCTTCGCAGCTTCCCGCGGTTACTTCACCCTGCCCCGACCGCTGCCCGCCCGGGTCTCGGGGCGAGGTCCCGCCGCCAGCGGGCTGGGGCCGCGCGTGTCGCGCCCGTTGAAGCCCCAACGGTTCCCCGCGCGGGCGGCGCGTGGGGGCGGCTC
>NW_010972620.1:12133984-12190285 GCF_000737465.1 Haliaeetus leucocephalus | reverse complement strand
TGCCCTGAGGAGTCCGCCTCCCTCTCCCTTAGACCTGGCCGGGCACGGGCAGCCGCGGCGAGCCGGGCGCTCGGCGCAGCCTCCCCTCCCCTCCCCTCCCCTCTCCTCTCCTCTCCTCTTCTCTCCCTCCGCGCTGGCGGAGCCCTGCGCCAGTGGGGGAAGGTGTGTGTGTGGGGGGGTGAACTCCGGGCGAAGGGACGCTGCCGTGCACCCTGCCTCTCCCCAGCCCCCGCTCCCCTCCGCGTGCCTCCTCCTCTGGTCACTGGGACTGATGAATTAATCATGATGTGGCTGCTGTTAATGCATTTATGTGGAGCGGGCTGTGCCGCCGGCTCGAGGCGTAGCGCGGCGGGGTGAGGGAGTGAGGAGAGCGCCGGCCCCTCCACTCCGCTCCGCTCCCCTCCGCTCCCCTCCGCTCCGGCGGGGAGCCGCCGCCGCCAGCCGCGCGGAGCCGAGGCCCCGGCCGCACCGCTCTCCATGGCTCCGGAGGAGGTAAAGGGAGTCGGGACTCGCTCCCCGTTTCCCCGGCAGCCAGGGAAGAGGGCAGGGCTGGCGGGTGTGGAGGGGGCACGGCGGCGCTGGCAGGGCAGCTTTAACTTGCCGGGAGGGGGGGGAAGAAATGCGCCTGTTGGCGGGGGCGGCGGGGCGGAGAGGGGGGGTGTTCGCCTCTCGTCGCGGAGGTTCCCCCCCAAATGCTGCCCGTGGTTTAAAAATTGCTCTCTTGGCATAACTCCGCGGGAGCCAGGCTCACTTTCGTCGCCGCTGACGCTGTCAAAAACGTTGTGGCTTCAGCAGTAACAACAGCGAGCCCGCTCCCTCCGCCGGGCTGCCGGGTCACCCGCTCCGTGTGAGAAATTAAACGCTGATAACCCATTAGCTTCATCTTCCCCGCTTACGCGAGAGTGATGAAGACTTGCTAATTAATTTACATACGAGGGAATGATCTCTGAAGGAAGGAAAAAATACCCCGTTGCACCTGCTCCGCCGAGGCTTGTCATCTGAATCTGGAGGAGAGCTATAAATCATGTGAAGTGTTCGCGGTGGAGTCGGCTTCTGAGAGCCGTAGGATTATGTATCCAAATGCTGAATTTATATTTCCCACTAGGAAAAGACCGAAACTCAGGTCAGATATAAACTCCATCATTTCATTTAAAACTAAACTGTAGTTATTTATTGTAATTCTAGAGGGGGGGGTTCTTCTCTCCTGATTAAATAGAAAGTACCATTAGAGAACGTAGTAATGATTTACACATTATGGCCTGAAATCTCTTGCAGAGTTGGAAGTGGTTGACAGTATAAGGATGATGCTTCAGAATCACGTATGTCCTCTTATTTTTGCTACACATGGAAGGATTGAGAATAACCAGGCTGTTGAATTTTACTTTCAGTTTTAGTCTGTGCAAAACCATATTTTCTGAGATAGAATGGAGGAAACTTGGACTAGGGAGACCACAACTTCCACTGAAAAGGTTGACTTTCTCAACTGCGGCAACTAAAATCTGTGTGATGTCTGCTTTGATTATTTCCATCCTTTGAAAAAAACTTTTTAAATGTGATAAGCTGCTTCCAGGAATTTAGCTTACTCCTCCTAAGACAGTACTGTAATAGTTCTTGACACTTGCCTGTTAAATGAGCTAAACGGGGGAGAACTACTCTTCAGTAAGATGTTTGTGTTTAGGGCTATTTATTCCTGTGGCAGGTATTTCTCCATAAATTAGGAAATGGGGGTTTTAGGCTCATAAGGTCATGGTTTCATATTGTGGAAGTTATTAATACTTTCGTTTTATGACATCAGTGAATTTTCATATATCTGACTAGTTGCTGGCAAAACTAGACTGAGGTTTTGTCATTTCAGATAGAACTAATTTAGATTGGGGTTAATTGCTTTAGTAGCCTAACATGTTTTTGATAATATTATTAAGTGGCAAATATTATTAAGTTCTTTTGTTCCAATTATGTAAAAATACTGCCTTCTGATTAAAAAGATGTTGTGTGTTATCGATGGAGACTGTACATTGCATTAAGCCATGTCATCAGAATGAGGGAATTAAGGAGCTTGTGTTCCTCAACAGCACATGTGATTTGCAAGTTTCATAAGTTGTGAGCTTATTGTAAAAGTGTGTGTATGTGTGTGGCAATAGAGGGCTATACTAGTAAAATAAACTCATAATAACCCAGAAATCTATGAGGTAAGCAAGAACATATAAGCTAGGCTAACCACTCAATATGCTTACATTGAAACCAAGCGTATATGCAGTAGTTTTCATACCACTGTTCTACAGCAACAAAATCAGGGAGCCAAAAATAAGCACAAGCCAGAAATAAAAAGACAAAAATTTAAAAGGAGACTAGTCAGAGGGGAAGAAAAATTTTGAAATGGAGTCTTTCTGTCAAATCCAAGACTGCATGTCATTGTTGAACTAAGTCATACTCACATATACAGCAGTTTATGACATTTAAGGTGAAAGCCTCGGTTTAGTCTATAACAAACCAGTTAAAAGAGATTCTGTTGAGGATTTGGTTTATCACAGAAAAAGAGATGGTAGAGGTGAAATGACAGTCAATAAAGGTGGACTTTGTTAGCTTTGTCTTTGAACTTGGACAGGATAGCAATTTGTTTTCTTCTCTGATTCTTCTATCTCTAACTGGAAATGCTATCATGAACAGTCGCCAGAGTGGCCAAAGTATATTAAGTGGTGGACAGTTATTGGTCTGAGATAGCACTGTAATAGAAATACGTCTTCTGTGTAACCAGCATTGTCCTGGCCAGTGCTTTGGCTACATAGATCATACATGGATAACATGGAAGTTCTGAAAAATTAGGGGTTTGAACAATTTCTGTCACTGCTTAAGTTTCACTCCAGTGTACATTTTTAAATGAAATTTATGTTTGGCTGCCAAAGTGTGGATCAAGTTACATTGGAAAAGCATTTGCTTCTTTTCTAATCTAAAATGAAAAAATCATTTGTCAGCCAGAAGGATGTAGAGAGATGTGTTTACAGTCATGTGACTTTATTGTGCATATAGTAATGACTTGACTGTGTTTGATACAATGGATTGTGGGCTTGGTGACTTCAGTGAATGACAGACCCACCTACCTTTCCAACATCTGCAACAGGTTGAGCGTGCTTTTTGTATCACGAAACCATAGTGCTGCACGTTTCTTGATGGACATAGCTTTGAAAGAAGCTGAATGGAGAAGAGTTAGCTGTCTGCAACATTGCTTAATATTCTCTTAATGCTATACAAATAACTATGTGGCAACTGGTCCGTACCTGTAGTCATGTGAATATGCCCTCTCTATTTTCTGTAGCTGTTTTTTAATTACACACTGCCATAAGAAAACTTTTGAATGGGTTATTCAATGATTAACATAAAAAGTAGTATGTTACAAGGGGCACGGGTAGCTGTATGTCCTAACAGAAGCTTATGTGAAGTTTTTGGATAGCAACATCAATGTAGAAAGGATAGGGCCAGCATTTGAGGCATGTGTGCGCAGAGTACAATCAAATTTCTTTTTTGGCTGGTTATATAGTAAGTAGGAATCCATTAAACTGGCAAGGAGGACAAATATTTAATGAAGATCTAAAGAGGTAATATAATTCAGTATGTTCGCAATGCACTGCTCTGTTTAGTTGCTGATTAAATCTTTTGATCTCAAGGAGAGCTTCTAGTCATCTGCTTTGGTGCAACATTCTATAAAAATATGTAAACTAGAGGGGTAGGGGTTTAAGTCTTAAGACTGTTTTCTCTTAAAGATAAAAAATTGCATGTAGTCCTCTCATAGCCCCAGTTGAACTTTAGTGGGAATGGAGGGAACAAAAAGACTGGGAAGAGGGAGAGCAGAATAGGGAGCAGTTCTTCATCGTAGTAATTCAGGGCTGAAAAAAAGGCCTTTCTGAGTTAGGCAACAATCTTATCTAATCTCAGCCATAAAGTCACCACAGTCTACCTTAAAGCTGGTTAAGTACTTTGTCCTGTTGCTCTTTCTGGAAAGATGTTTCAGAATCTCTCTCCTAATGCTTACTAACTTTCTTTGAACTTCCAGCCTAAATATATGCTTTGATTCCTAAGTTTTAGTATCTCAATATTGTTATTTAAAACCAACTCCTTCCTTGGTGTATAGCCCTCAATAAATTATAAGCATTGATCATGTGCCTTCCTCAGCTTTTGTGAGCTAGGATCAAACAAGCAGAGCAAGCACCTTTTAGTCTGTCTCGTAAAACAGAATAAATAGGAAGCTATAGAGCCTAGTAACTTGATTCTCCTGAATTCTGAACATACCTCACCTGCATCAAATACCTTGTACCTGAAGTGTTTCCTCAAATTCCTGAATAATAGTGCTAATGCTCCACTTGGTCTACTGAAAATACTTTATCAGATGTTGGTGAAGATCAAGTTTGATTTACAGGTATGCCAGGTTGGCTTAATCTTCTTGCAGTAAACTAGACACAGGTGTATGATTTCTCTTCTGTTGCTCTCAAGTGATAAGACACCATGTAATCACAGAAATTCTGCTATTTGTAATCACGTGGCTTTGAAGAGTTGCTAAATGTTTTCCCATTTCTAATATGCCTGTCCCAATGGTTCTCCAATTTATTCTGTAAGTTAGCGAGAGCCTGCCCTGGATCAAGAGTGCTTCCTATAACCAGTTTTTATCAAAACACTTCTATTTTTTTTCAGATTCATAGACATGAGATAAGGTGAGTCTGAAGAAAGATTTTAAGTAAGTCCATTCAATATGTCACCGTTAGTCAGTTTTATATTCACTTCATTTTTGTGTTACACCCTATCTTTTCCAACTCAGTAAATAATTGCTAGGTGAAACCATATCAAATTCTTTACTGAAATCTGGTGAGATTGGAGTCTGGATTTCCTTTACCTTAATATTTGCTTTTCATAGTTAACTTACTTGCTCCAGACTAACATGTCTTTTCAAAGTTATGTTGAAATTATCCTGATTTTTTTTTAATTGTCCTCCTTGTTAATTACCTTGTAATTGAAAAAGAGAAAACCCCCAACTTTTCATACATTGAAGTCAGGATAACAATTGCCTAGGTCACTTGCTTCTTTCTTCTTACACCTAAGCACCACGTTTGCTACTCTCCAATATACTCTCCATTTTGATCTAGCTTTTTTTTGCTACTCACTGTTTAAAAGGAGTAGTACCCTACAGATTTCTGCTGATGATACTAGGTCCTGTGTAAATTCCCTACCCTGTGGCCAATCCATTAATAATCCAGGGAGGAAGCATAATTTAATAGCTCAAAAGCCATTGTCATTGAGATCAGGGGACTGATCCAAACACTTTTTTTTTTTTTTTTTAATACTTGGTTTAATTTCCTAGGTCAGCTTTGTGTCCCTATTGCTTCTTTCTTTACCCATTCCCCCCTTACAATTACTGTCCATTCTGTTCAGCTACTCAGATGGTGTTCTCTTGAGACTTAACGAAAAAACAGGAGAGAGGTGGAATATAGTGGGATTTTCATGACATGGGCAACACTTGAAAATTAAGTTATTGAATTACTACTGAAAATGTACTATAGAAGTGGAAAGTAGTAATTGTGACCGTATAATTCAAATTTACTTAGGTTATTCTGTTAAATAACAGACTGACCTATGTTTGTGATCAGTAAATTTGTTGAAATTATATAAAGAGATTCTAATTCCCTAGATATCACTTTGGGAAGACAGCTCGTTCATGTGGCTCCACAGAAGAAAATTATGTCTTGGTTTTGAAAGGACTTTGAAACCCTTTTCTCAGTTTTATGTCCAAGTTTCCTTGACCTCAAAAGTGAAGAATGTCTCCAGGATTCCGTTTTTTGCTGGGTTGTCTGTCTATTTTTTGTAGACTTTTCTTGTCTGTTAAAGCGGGTTCCTATTTTCAATCCAGTCCTTATTTCTACTGGTATCTGTGAAACAAGGGACAGTTAGAAGAGCTTTATCAGTCTTCCTGCTGCCTACAAAGTTTTGAATGGAAACTGTGGAATTGACCAGAATCTCTTGCTAATGTTGCTGCAGGACTGCACCTCTGTCTGTAGCCTCAAAAAGCCATCACCCTTTTATGCATATTTAGAAGTTTCCAATTATTAATGTAAGAATCTATTCTGTTCAAATATTGAAGAAATTTCTATAGGGAAAAAATCAGTTAAGCCCCTTTGGCTAAAACTAACAAATAGATTAGGAAGTTTTTAAGCCTAGAGAAGAAAGGTAAGCCCTTTGTATTAATGAAATAGCGGTTTCTAACTGAAATATGAAGTAAGTGGAAAAGCTACTAATGGGACATATGTGCTGCATTGGCTTGAATAACTTCACCTGGAATAAGAATATGGGTACATTTCATTAATTAAGTTAAAGTGTGGTTTTGAAACAACTGTATTTTTAAAATGTTTCATTTTTTAACCTATAAATAGTATTTTGCATTAATCTTACTTTTATTGCTTTTTGACATTGCAACTTTTTTTTTTAAACCTTTCACTAGTGTTGATTTTGCTTAATCCCCAAAGTGTAACAAGATTTCCATGGAAATATGATGGTGTAGTATTACTCTTACTTCATACTTAAAATTTTTAATTGTAGATAAGAAAGCAGAGTATGTCATATAAGTGATACACTGAAAATTCAGGATAGGATGTTAACATTATCATGCTAAATAGCAGTAGTTTGCCTTTATATATGTAATGCAGCTGCTTACACAAAAGATCACATGGATATATAGCCACAGAATCACAGAACTGGGGAAGGTAGAGGGGATCTCTGGAGATCATCTGGTCCAATCTGCCTGCTCAGAACAGGGTCACCTAGAGCATGTTGCCAATAGCTATCTCCAGTTGGGTTTTGAGTATCTCCACGGATGGATACTTTACAGCCTCATTAGGCAAGCTGTTTAAGTGTTAGACAACCCTCATATGAAAAATGTTTTTTCTTGTGTTCAAATGGAATTTCTTGTATTTTTGTTTACACCTTCTACATCTTTTCCTTTCACTGTATGGTACTGAGAAGAGTCTGTCTGTGTCTTCTTATACATACTGATTAGATCCCTCCTGAGCCTTCTCCAGGCTAGAGAGTCCCAGCCTCTCTTCATATGACAGATATTCCAATCTCCTTATCGTCTCTGTGGCCTTTTAATGGATGCACACCAGTGTGTCCATGTCCTTCTTGTACGGGGGAGCCCAGAACTGGACACAGTACTCCAGATGTGACTTTACTGGTGCTGAGGGGAAGGATCACCTCTCTCAGGCTGCTGGCAGTGCTTTTCCTAATGCAGCTCAGGAGGGTGTTAGCCTTCATTGCTGCAAGGGCACTTTGCTGGCTCATGTTCAACTTCTTGTCCACCAGGACCTCCCACATCCTTTTCTGCCCAGTTGCTTTCCATCTGGTGGGTCCCTAGCCTTTTACTAGTGCACAGGGTTATTCTTCTCTGGGTGAGGAATGTGCATTTCCTTTTGCTGAACTTCATTTCTCCAGCCTGTTGAGGTCCCTCTGAATGGCAGGACAACTACTCCCAATTTCGTATGGTCTGCCAACTTGCTGAGGGTGCGCTTAATCCCATTATTTAGGTCATTAATGAAAATGTTAAACTGCATTGGCCCCAATATCAACCCTTTGGGGTACACCATTAGTAACTGGCCCAGCTGAGTTAGTAACTGAATTAGTAACTCCAGCTGAGTTTTGTGGCACTGATCACAATCCTCTGAGCCCAGCAGTTCCACCAGTTTTCATTTCATCTCACTTCCATACTTCATCAGTAATAATGTAGATTACTACTGCAGTGTGGCCAGGATAATTAACAGATAAAAATGTCTTTTCACCATCCTTTGTTCTGATTTAATAGCAGTGGCACATGTGTGTACACACACACTAATTGACAGTTGTCGTTTTGTCTATGTTTTAGTGTATGAGCATGAATTACCCATACCATGTTTGACACAGGAAAGATAGTATTATTTTATATGTCATGCAGACACTGCATTTTTTTGCATTAAATTTATTTCACCTCCTCATTTTTAAGGGAGAAGGACCCTCTGGGCTTGATACAGTTATGAAGATTTTGAAATGTCTTGAAATTGATTATGAAATGGGGGTGAATTAATCAGGCTATGGCTGAAGTTCATGAAGCCTGAATGGCCTTTCATTCAGCTGAAGCTATTGTGTAACTTGTGTTAGAAAAATGCAAAGGCTTTTAAATATATGCTTGCTTCAGATGGCGAAAAAAGCTTGAGAAAAATTGCATTCCACATTTGCTCTTGCTATGCCACACTCACTTCCTTTGCCAGCAGCAGCAAGCAGAAGAGATACTGGACTGCCCTCATTGTAAGCAAAGCTTAAGATTTCCAGGGTGATACTCAGTCCTCTGTTTAAGCTTGGTCTAGCATCAAGCTTTGTCTCAGGAAAATATTCAATATTGCTTGAACAGAAGGAGTTTTCTATTGGCTTATCAAGTCACTGGTGCATTTGCTTTTAGCTAAAAAGCTGTGTTTTCTTTGTGTGTGCATGCATAGAAGAATGAGGAGAAGGAACCTTTTCATCAAAATGAAAGCTTTCCATTTACAGAATACTGCAAAAGGTAGTACTTAAAATACTGAAACTGCTGATTCTCTTTTTTCTCCTTGAAATGAAGGTACAGTGTCCTAGGGACACAGTGATGAGCTATCTATACTTTCAACTAATTCCTTGACACTGATTTTGAGAAGCAATCTAGTCTTTGCAGTTTGATTCTGAATTCACGTCCTGTAGGAACTCCATTAGAAAAATGGAAGAATTTTACTTCTCTGTGTGATGCTGAGGCATCTCAGGGTGCCTCCAGAATTTGGAGAGAAATGGCTCTTGGCATCTAAGCTGCAGTGAACAGGTAGGAATCAAAAAAGTGCTAATGGCCACCTGTGCAAGTATGCAGCTCTAGCCTTTATTTCCAAAATCAATATAAATGTGTATGCTCATTATCTGAATTTCAGAAAAATAATTGGGTTTTTTTTTTCTTCTTTTTGTTGTTGTCTAAAATTTCCTGTTAACGCTGTACATCTGTTTAACTTGGAAAGGCAAAGCAAATCCTTTTCAGCTGGTGCTATAAAAGATGCAGATACAGTTATTAGGTAAAATGTTACACATTACCTGCAGAACAATGGAGAAAATTATTTAGTATTTTTCCCTACTATGATTCTTCAGATTGCTAACCAACCATTTTGTGTATTACATTTAAGCCTCTGCAAGTAGTCTTACCTTTTTGTTTAGAGGGAAGAAAAGATGCCTAATTAAACTTTGTATAAACTGCAAACAGAAGACTTTCCTTTTTTTTGCAGGGATCAACTGTAGAAAATGTGTTCTAAGATTGTACTTTTTTACAATGGGATCTTAGTTGATATCCGAAAAAAAATTGAAGCAAGGTAATAGGGAGATAGATTGTGTTGATAAATGGCAAAATATCAGTTAGTAGGGACATGAGTGAATAAAGTAATCCAAATACCAAGCTTAATTTTTTAGTTTGTGGTTGGAGAGAAACTGGGCTACTTCTGTCCTTGTCATAACTTAGCATTTATATAGTGCTTACTAGGTACAAAACTCTTTATAGATATTAATGATGATCATTGCACCCTCTGAAGCAGGTAGGTGATCTTCCACAAATGAACAGTATAGGGCCAATATATTTTAGATCTAGAAATCTGATAGGAGTTTGAATATTGATATACATTTGTTTGAAGTGTGTAAAGGGCAGACTATATCCCTCAGTATCCAAAATCAGCTCCTAGAAGATACGCTTTCATTTTTAAGGAACAAAAATACAGGGTTTAATTCTGAACACTTGAATAACATCGTGTCTCTGATAATGGAGTCTAGTCAGATGTAGTTTTTCCTGAATTAATGTGTTGGCTGTTATACAGAACAATTTTTTTAAAGGTTCATACAGAACAGATCTTTAATTTACAAAGATTATGTGAGTTTTAGCTTCCATTTTTGTGGAAAGGTGGTTACACATGGAAAGGGGGAGCTTGTCTTTCCTGTCTCCACCCTCCTTGGTTGACAGACTTTCCCTCCAGCAATCAGTTGACAGCAATCAGTTTGAGGATTATTTCTGGAAGGAAAAGGTTTACAGCTTTACTTCAACAGTAAGATTAAAAAGAAAGTAGCTGTCATCTATTTCCGTGGCTTAACTAGTTCAAATCATAGCCATAAAAATGCCATATTACTCGACTAAGCTGTTCTGTGCATTTTATACAGGAAGCATTAAATTAAAGGTGGTCAAGCCTTGCAAACAACAGTTTGTAACACAAAATACAAAAAATTAAATTTTGACTGGAACTTCAGAATTTGTTATTTATTGCTTCTAGATAAACTAATTCTTAAAAATAAGCCTTACACAGATATTGTAATGAAATATTGTATCTTGTGACCTTGTCATATATGAAGGAAACGTAGATAATTCTCAGGATAAAAAAGTTCATGTCTTATAACAGCCAGATTCTCAAGTATCTTCCAGGCTTGCCTCCCATTAATTCCCACACCGCCATGTTTCCCATTGTACCATTTATGAAGGAAAGTACTGTCAAGTTTTAAGATGGAAAATCATTTGCAGTTGTCAACTTTGACACTTTCTAGCGATAGATTCTTAAGATGCAGTATGAAAATAAACATTTAAGATATTTTTTTCTAGGTTGCAACAGTTGGACATCTTTTAGACCTAATCCCCAAACATTAGGTTCTGTCAGTCTTGGAAAGATCCGACTCTGCTTCCTTTGTAACACATGCTACCTTTAGTTTATTCTGTAAATAAATAGCTCAGTTTAGTTAGATGGTATTTTGTTGCGTTTTTTTTAATCTGTTTACTTAATGTACAGAACTTCATTTTACAGCTTTGATTTCTATACTATTAAATGTTGAGTCTTCCAGTAGTTTTGGTAATCTGTGCGTCACTGATTTTCTGGCCGTGATATTTTTTCCTCCGCTCCTGTAGTAGACTAATGAAATATCCTTACAGTGCATAGACTTTTTTGTGCTTCTAGGGTTTTCTAAATTCAAAATCTGACATGTGCACTGGAGAATGAAGAAAAAGAAAAGGCTTGTTATTTTCATACTCTACTGCATTCTTATGTTAGCTCCAAGTTTCTGGATCCTAAAGTAACATCCATGCCTGTACACTGCAAAAAATCCTGAGAGATTAGGCCTCTTTAGCAGGTTAGAGAGCTGAATGTTTTTGTTGTTTTCACCCTTTTTCTAATCTCCCCTCAGCAAAAGTATGGAAGTTTAAGACATTTATTTAAATACTTGATGGCTGGCTTTTTATGCTTGTACTTTATCTCCTGTATCCTGATAGCATAAATAGTGGCAGTGATAGAAAACAGGCATTTCAAAACTAAATTAATCTTGAAAAGAGGACTGTTATGATAATTACATATGGTGTTTTAGAAAATGGAAATAATATAAATCTTCACTAAAGAGTCGTTCTTCAAAGGCAGGTAATCAGGTATTCAGAAAAGACCATTGTATCTCTTTTCTTTTTAATCCTTGTATGGTCATATGCACAGAATATTGTGCTTTAATACTCCAAGGAGTTGCTCTACTTTGTTTCTATAATGAAGCAGTTTCCTTTAATCAAATGGAAGCCAATACAAATACACAGGCATCGAACATAGCTCTATATTGCCCGCTGGGAGATACTTAAATTTGTGCTAGCTTGCACTGGAAGGAAATGCTGTTAAAGCATTTTGTTTTGTTTCTGCAAAAACTCTAATATTCAGAGTGTAAAATTTCCATTTAAAAAAAATTAAATAGTATCATATATACCGATTAAGGTAATTAACTGTTTGGCCAATTATAGGATACTACTATACATGTTTTAACATGTTACTCCTGTACAAGCAGATCATTACTTTATACTGTAGATAAAGAAATATGGGCTGCTCTGCTGTTTCTAATTTACTTTTGTGATCCTAAGGTATTCTCATTTATTTAATGGAAATAATCATTTGTGTATATATATGTGAGGAAGGAAATAACTGTCTAGGTCTTAAATTGCAAGTACTTGTTTTGATGGAGGTCATTTTTCATTTATCTGTAAAAGATTCCTTGGTAAAAAGGTTCAGAGAAAGAAGAATTTGGGGATTGCTGAGTAATTTTTAAAAATTATGAATCAAAAAATACCAATTGTCTCTGCATATAGCTTCTTATATATGCATTAGTATTTTGACCCATTCTCTGATTGTGCAGTCATGTGCTGTTGGTCCTGGTCCCATGAAATGTGTTCATTGTGTACAGTTAATAATAGCCAGATACTTTATAATTTTTCATGTCTAGATTTTAATGAGGATAATAAGATTATAACAATGTTTATTTTTACAATCTTATTATAATCTTATTTTTTTAAACAGATGGAGCAACCAAAGCATACACAGTGAGTTGTTATATAGGAAGCTTTGGGTAAGACTTAGAATTAAGTTTTTGTTTTGTAGGTATTGAATGAGAGATGTTCAATATGGGTCTTCACTGAATAGTATGCCTCATGTACAGTGGTTTAAACCTACTGCAGTGTGTAATTGAGCTGAGCTTGTTTTTACCACTTAAAAATGTACTTACATGAGGCATGAAGGAATCTTAGGTGTCACTGTAGGGTTGGTCAGAAACTTTTGGAGGGAATGTATCTGTTGACACACTACTTCAGCTTACTATTTCCTGAGAAAGTATTAATTCTGTTTAATAGAATTAATGTCTTTCCTACTCCTAACTGACTTTAAGGGAACTACAGGTCCCAGGAATCCCAGTTGTAAGGCAACGCTTACCATGCTGGCAGCAGGAAGTCTGTATAGCTAGGGGAGTTTTTTTCACCTAACTTGATGGAAAATCTCTTTTTTCTTTTAACAAAGAGCTTGGGGAAAACTTCTTTCCCCTTCTCCAAATTATCTAAGAAATTTTGCTTCTTAAGTGGAATAATTTCTTGTACTACTGAAGCTTCAGAATTCCTCAGAACACAAATTCTACCTTCCAGTTAGCTAAGTATCCAAGTGTAAAATACCTCCATCTTGACCTCTTAATGTCTAACTTACTCTAATTTTGATGATGAGTAAATACCTACTTAGCTTTAATACTTAGCTGTTTAATATGGGGTGGCTCTGAAAAGTGAATATTGAATATTGCAATCTAATTTGTAAGGTCATAAGGAAAACATTTTGCCTATTTGAAATTTTATGAATTGGTACCTTTTTATTTTATGTCAAGGGAATGAGTTTAGGAAGTCTGAGTGAGATGGGAAGGGCTATAAGTGGTTTTCCCCCCAAATAACTAGACAATCCTTTCTAAGGCCCATTCAGCGTTATTCAGACAGGTACAGCAGAAGGTCCCACCCACTTCTTTGCTAATGATAAGGTTCTTCTTCCTCACTTTAATATATAATGCAGATCTTTTTTTTTAGAAGATGCTTTATTCTGTGCTGAAGAGGGAGGAACATTCAGTGTAATTTAGTCACATTTTCTTTTTAGTTACAGTTTTTACGTTTCTTATGAGTTCTGATTTCTTGTTCATTTGCCTTTTTCCTGTTGTTTGTTGTTAAGTGAAATCAATATCTAGTGCAGACTTCTTTTTATACAGTCTATTTTTTCAGATTTTAAGTCCTTTGTGTTTCCTTAATGCATATTTCTACTTTATTTTTTCTGGCTTCTCTGGGTTTTTTTGTGGGTTTGGCAGGGCGGGGGGCGGGCTTGGTGGGGTTTTTGTTTTAATTTTTTTAAATTTTATTTTCCTCACACTTGCTTTCCAGTTCTGTTTTTGCTCTCTGCTTGTCATTCTCCACCATCTTCAAGTCTCCCAGATCTGGTTTTATGAGTTCTGAAATGAAACCTCAAATCCTGTTGAACTGCAGGTTTTGATTAGTGCTGCTTGGGATGGAAATTTCTTCTGAAATGTTTCTCAGTAGATGACACCAGTTTGTCAAAACTCTGTCTGTTCACCTGTATTTTGACAAAATCAATAATTCAGTGGTTCGGGTGCCCACCTGGTATCTGTATTGCAGTAAATTAGGTAGAATCGGGGCTTTGTCTTGCCACAATTTGCTTATATGTTGCACTGGGTAATTTTTTATTTTTTAATTTAATGTTGAGAAACTTGTCTTTGTTATGGTGCAGGAGAAACTGTAGAGTATAGCAGTATAGCATCATATTTCTTGGTGAACAAATCTTTGGCTGACCAGCTTTAGATGAAAATGAACTTTGAATTTGGGACATTTTTGTCAAATCTTAAAGTAAACAATTTTGGAAGTAACTGGGTGCCAAAAGATACAGATGCCTGTAGTTCATTTTTTTCTGAAGCTATGTTCAGTATATTATCATTCACTTCTGGGTAGTAGCTACTGACTATGACAGTGGTATATAATTTAGTAGCACAGCATATGCAAGCACAGGACTCATTCAGGATTTGAAACCTGGATTGTCTCCTATGTGCTTTTGAATCCACATCTTCTACCTGCTGGGAGAGTATCCACACAGTTAGTTCATAGAATGTTTTGTGGTAGAATGTTGGATTTGGACCTTTACACTGAAACTTACTATTTTAAATATTAACGAGATGGAGAATACAGCCATAGTGCCCATATCCCTCCCCTGAAGAAGTGGACTGCACCACAGATCTTGCTGTCTTTAAGGGCAGTTGCCTCAGAGACAATTTCACCTTTGATCTTGGGTTAGTTAGTTAATGCCTGCAAAGTGAAATATTTTCCCAAAATAAGTAAGGAATGGACCTTGTTTTCCTGATGTTCCTCCAGCATCTGAAAATGGATGGGCAGGTATAGTGGAAGGTTTATGTTCAGATCCCTCCAGGCAATACAGTTGTTCTTGGTTTCCCATTGTCTCCTGAATGCCTCCTGTGGGAGTTGGAGAAGAATGGTGTCATTGGCATTACCCAAGAAGCTAGGAGAGCTGTGCTAATGTGTGCCAAAAGCATCCAAGAGAGAAAGAAGGCTGTGTGGTGTCTGGTTCCTTAAGTTCCTTGGACAAATGGGGTTGCAATGCAAGAGCTGGAAATCACCTCATTCGCTGTAACGTGCTATTTGGGGAAAAGACCTGGGAAGTATTTAGATGGCAACAAAGCTGTCTATTTAGTAGACTACACTTGAGTGAAGTAAAGAACAGATTTGAGTGTCCAATAGTGCTACTACCAGCACAGTCTCAGAACTGGCTAGTAACTTTGGATGCTCTCAGTTTTGTTCTACCAAATGGTATATTTTTAAAAAACTATTTATGGAAAACTGATATTTAATGTTTCTGAAAGTTACATTGATTTTAAAGGAGTCAATTTTTCAAATTCTGACTTCATGCTTAAAGAATCTAGTCCTATATATTCATGTACTTTAATATATGTTCACAATGCTTTTTCATAGACTTGCTTCTAAGTAAACAGAATAAATTACTTTACTCCAATTATGTTTTTCCTCTTGTTTTTCACCAAAGTCAGGTAATAGACCTTCTTTACATTAGTAATTGAAACACAGTGGGTTTTAATTGTCAGATTTCACCAGATACTTTAGGACGAGTACTTGCAGACATAACATTAGTTCTGCTGAAATACGTAGAGCTGTATGTGGTTGAAGTTACAGTTGCTTAAATTGAGCTTGCATTGTGTACTTTTGAGAGTGGTGTTTGTTTAATATTGGAGTACATTCTGTATATTTGATTAACAGTTAAGTGAGACAAACATTTTTTTAAAAAAGCCCATGGCATATCAAATTTTGAAAAGGACCTCAGCAGAAGAAAGGCGATATATTGAAATGTATTTTTTTCAGTTTAAGAATGTTTTAAGGAGCTGGCATAGGGAAAATGTTAATTACTTTTAGGTGATATTTGGATTGTGGTATTGAAAGAAAAGCTTCCTACTTTGCAAATTATGCTAAATTCAGAAAAACAATACAGTCATATTTTGTACAAAAGAACTTAGATTAGTTAAAAGTATTCAGGCAAATGACTGTCAGATGTAGTTAAATGCAGATATGTAATATTACTCTGGGGCAAGATTAAAATGGAGGGTATCTACTGAATGGAAAAATCTTGGAGTGTGCTGATCAGCAGAGGGATAGAAAGACCTGTTAGAAGAATACCTGCTGTATAAAGCACTGTTTCAGTACAGCTGTACTGTAGCTGGGGAAGAAGAAAAGTGAGAGTTATATGCATAAATAAGTTGAAGTCATAGAAGTTTGTTAACTCGTATATACATGGGAGCATTCAAAGTTAAACTGAACTAAACATTTTTATTTAAATCATATTAAGTCAATAGGTACATAACACTTCTTCCTTGTCTCCGTTCAGTGGATTCACTGAATGGCCATTTTATTTCTTAAGAAATATGTGTACCCATGGATCAATATATTTTGCATTTCATTTGGTTTAATATTCCTGAGTTTTCTTATATTGATGTGACCTCAGATCCTATCTGTGTGCGTTTGTCTGAGAATAGTTACTTTGTGTGCTCAAGTCATAGATTCACATTATCTCCCAGTGAAAATGCAGACAGGTTAAAAATACTGTTGCACCTTCTTGCCAAATAGCAGACTTAACCTGCTGCATGTGAAACTGTTATTTTGAAGACAATAGTAGAGAGTAAATGGAATACAATAAAAAAATTGATGTACTGTTCTTTCGGGGGGAGCAAAGAGTATGAAACATGTTGAACAATAGGGTGGAAAGATAGATGTCCATGTTTTAATGGAGTCTAGGTAAGAGAAATGTCCGGGATGAATCCAGTGATGAATTAGGTACTAATTCAGTACTAATTAGGTACTAATTGGTATTTGAGAGTAGTCTATGAGTCTACTCTCATAGACTGTGCTCATTGGACTTGTTAGTATGTGGTAATCCAGTTTCTCCATATGACACCAATATAAAAGAAGACTGTCTTTGCCTACAGAGCCCAGTAGCATCTATTTTCCTGCCCGCCTCTCTTTCTTACAGACCAAAAACTGATTGTACATTGCACTCCATTTCTAAGTATGGCCTTCTTTTCCCTTCACCAGATTCCGCATTTGGCGCCCAAAACACAAGAACTGAGAGTCTGTTTTGCATCTACTGGGCTTGATATTATTGGTGAATCAAAAAGATGGGGGTCAGATTGGCTGTCAGTGAAAAAGCTGAGCTTTCTGCAGTGAATAATCAACAGTTGGCCAGCAGCTGTGTGTGTAAGGGCTCAACTGTAGAGCCTTGTTGTGGAAAGCTAGTGTTTTATCATCCATATAATTGGTGTCTGAAATCCATCTGCAGCCATGTGTCGACAGATAGCTGAGGTTAGAAATTAACAGTCTCTAGCAGTGATAGCCAATTCCTGGAGAAAAACATAGATGCTGTAAGAATGTGATAATGCTACAGTGCTGATGTTGAACCAGTGTTAGAAGTCAGGAGGAAGGACAGAGCCTTAAGCCAAGGTTTTAGTCCCAGAACCTTGGCCAAATTCTAGTTTAAATATATGCTGTCTGCTTACCCTGACTGTCTTACTTTGAGGATAGTGTAGGGTGAAAAAAAGAAATTGTAAAACGTCCATGGTGCAAAGGAGCAATTTTAACTCTGGCATTATAAAATCCGAGACACCCAAAATTAACTTTGTGAAGTTAATCTTGCATGCCCCCCATAGTCAGTTCTTTCACATTAGAAAGTGGTGGGGGTTTGGCTGTGGCAGATGGTCATCTTTTTCCCTGCTCTTCATTTGTGGTCATCTTAAATGAATTCTGTGTTCAGTCATTTCTGAGGCTAGTGTAAAGAAGTAACATCTGTTCAGCTTGAAATTCTTGCTATTTGCTTTTAAATAAAATAGCCATTTCCCTTTTATCCCTCCCCCTCTTTTTGTTTTTTTTTCTTGGTGACAACAATGGTGAATGTTTTTTTCATGGAAGACAGACTGCACGCCCTAAACATCACCCTGACATTCTAGTTCTTAAATTGAAACCTTTGGTTTTAGGTTTTTCTATATCATCTTGGTGTATATGCTGTCCTTCCTCTCTATTTGTCAGAAAGATTAATGTGAGAGTAGAGTATTAGCATAGCACAGCACAGGATTGTATTAGCTAGTTCTTGTCTCTCTAGAAAGGACCCCTATTCCTTTATTGTATGTTTTGTTTGAATTTGTTGACAGTAAGAGTAGGCTCCCACTGAAGGAAAAAATTATCTCTTTGGAAAGCTAACAAAGGAACAATTCCATATAACAGAAGTGTCACAGAAGAGTGGTTATAGTTTTCGTTGCTTGCACCTTTAGAGTAAAAAGCAGAAACGGATCCAGTAATTTAGTGCAATTCTTGGGTACTACAATCACAGTAGTTGAAAGTAGCTGCATAAGTGGACAATCAGGAAAATCGTAAAAGCACTTTAGTATTTAAGGGTGTATACTGTTTGAATTCTTCCCTGAAGAAGCATGGGGTCACTATTTTTCACACTTAGGTAGGATGACAGACTAATTTAAACACTATTTGTAACAATGCTACCTGAGGCTGGTGAGCCACTGCCTTTCATTTAAGAAGCACAAAACCAAAGGTATGTCACTCAGTAAAGTAACAGTAGATGTAGCTGAGGGGTTTTGCTGAATAATTCTTAGGAGAAATAAGGAAATGACACAAAGGTGAAAATGAGCCAAATGCTCATGACCTTGCATAAATGACTTGGCATAAACGAAAAGTGTGAATTCAGACACAGCTTTGTGAGAGCTCTTTAGATGGAATGGTAGATGAAGATGAGTACTGAGGAAGAGAAAACAATTGCCTACTTGTGATTTGTCATGCTAAGAAAAGTGGAACTTAAACACTCTCTGTAAATAAGCAAGATTTCATCAGACACCAAGTTCTATCATCTGTTTCTTTCCTTAATCAGAAGAAACCTTGAGAACATTGTAATTTTATGTAGCTGTTTAGGTCAGCTGTAGTCGAGCTGATCCCACTTTTAGCAAGAACCAACTCTTTTCCTGCTGAAATAATCAAGATAAGAATGGAAAAAACAAGTTCATCATGCTTTGAAGCATTCCATCTCTGATCTGAGTAATTGTCCCAAGGGATCTCTAGAGAACTTCAGTTTTCTCATTTATTTTTTTAGAGCACCATGAGCACTTTAGTCCATTGGGGAAGCAGTTATTAAATCTGCAGAGTGCACTCTAACTCACTTTTGAAAGACTTGCACCTGCTTCCACTGAAATGTCAGAGGAGCCAGCCTAGGTATTGGATGGGAAAGGACTGAATGTGCCTCTTACATATGACTTGTTACACAACTTCTCAGTAACAAGAACTATATTGTCAAAAAAAAATATCTTAGTCATGTTGAAACTGGGAAGAGATTAATTCTTCCAGAATGGGATGTTGGTTTTTTATGTTGTTCTATAAACGTAGATAATTTTGAAGCTGTGGGTAATATGATCTTTTATCTAGGCTGGCTTAAAAATATGAGAGTCTGTAATCTACAGCATAGGTAATGTGCAAGATAACGATGTGCGTCTACTAAAAATGTTGTTTCCTATACCATTTTGACTCTTACTGTATGTGTGGGTACTTGGAACTTATTACAGAATTAGCATTTAACATCTATTTATCTTACCTCTACTGTAAGACCCTTTTTCCTATTCCCATACAGTTCTTACAGGAGTGCGTTGTGGTCATATTTTGTGTATTTCCATAACATAGATATTGGGTGTTCTGGTTGGATTTTTTTGTTGTTGTTTAATAGCAGTAGAGCTAGCTCAGACCTTATTCAGTTCCTTAAAAATAAATTGTGAATACTTCTGTCATAGATTATAGGCTCGTACAATAATTCAGGTTGGAAGAGACCTCAGGAGGTTATCTTGGTCCAGCCCTCTGCTCAAAACAGGGTCAGTGTTGAAGTCAGGCCAGGGTACTCAGGGTTTTTGTAGTTTGGTCTTGAAAATGTCTGAGGACAGAGACTGTACTACCTCTTGGGGCAACCTGTTCCAATGTCTGACTGTCCTCATCATAAAAAGACTTTTCCTTATATGCAATCAGAATCTCTCATGTTTCAGCTTACATCTGTTATCTTGTGTCCTCCCACCATGCAACGCTATGAAGAGCCTGTCTCCACTGTTGTGATGACCTCCTTGTAGGCAAGCTCCTTTGTTGTTAATAGTAACATTATAGATGTTTAAGTACTCTGTCTCACTTAGAAGATTGGCTTTCTTTTTTGTGGTTCTGATACCAAAAAGGAATTGGAGGCAATTCATCCTATGTGTCTAATCTTTTCTGTCATAGATGTGGGTGCTTGAACAGAAGGCTCGGGGAGACCTTATCAGTGTTCATAAATATCTCATTGGAGAGTGGAAAGATGAA
This sequence comes from Haliaeetus leucocephalus, assembly GCF_000737465.1. Classification (NCBI taxonomy): domain Eukaryota; kingdom Metazoa; phylum Chordata; class Aves; order Accipitriformes; family Accipitridae; genus Haliaeetus; species Haliaeetus leucocephalus. The sequence continues at coordinate 12,170,007 of NW_010972620.1, read as the reverse complement.
CCCATACTCTTCTCAGTGGTGCCCAGTGGCAGAATAAGAGACAATGGGCATAAACTGAAACACATGAATTCCATCTGAACAAAAGAAAACTGTTTTTTACTGTGAGGGAGGTCTAGAGTGGGAGGTTTTGGGGTTGGGTTTGGTTTTTTTATTATTTGGAAATATCTCAAGTCTCATATAGATAAGTAAGTTTTACATGATGATAGAGATGAGAAGCAAGTTAATGGAAGCCAACTGAACAATAGCTAAAATACTGTTGGAAGAAAATGATTTTTTAAACCATATGTGCTTAATTAATTGCCTTTTATTTTGAAGCATGTATCTGTTGAAATGACAGTAAAAGATCTTGATGTTCTTGTTTCCTTCTGTGAATGCACTAGGTCTAATTACTTCAGTAAAGTTAAGCATTTCAGTAAAACCTCTGGGTTATGTCTCCAATCAGTTCCTATTGTTCCAATAGAAAAAAAGGTAAAGTATTCTGAGTCATCATATAACCAAAAATTATTCTTGTTTTTTGATTACATATCTGTCAGATTTTATAAGGCAAGTAAGGCAAGTAGAAGTTTATTCTGTTAGGTGTACAAATCAAAACAGACTTTTCTTTTTTTAAGATAACTATTCAATTTTAGCCTGAGCTAAATTTTCCACAGAATAAAGTAATTTGAAAATGCACTCAGATTTTTAGAAGAGTTCTAAGATTTAAGGCTTGTAACTGAAGATATTCAGAATTACAGATTAATTACTAAATTGCAAAAGTAGTGTATATTGAGGGATTGCCAAACATTTCTAAGATGGTGTTTTAAGTCCTTTATTTGCAGGCAAGTGTGTATCCTGAAGTATCAACGTTCTGTGCTGCTGTTACTACTGTGATTCAGCACTAATGCACTAATTCATCTAGGAGGAAAATTTCCAGAAGATGGTCTGACTGGAGCCAGTGCTTTTGTTGTGCATACACCATCTTTCCATGCTACCTTGATCAGCCAGAACTCAAGCACAGAATCTGTCACCTGTGTTAGACTCCTGCACAACACAAAGCATGAGATGTAAAGGAAAAAAACTACAGTGTAAAAGTAAGCATCAGAATTAAAACTTCTGACTACAGGGAAGATGTTTGTACTGTTTCACTCTGTACACAAGTAGAAGATGCCTGCAGGAAGTAAGGTGTACAGAAATTAGTCTTTTTTTCCCAAAAAAAGTTTCTACTGCATTTGCTGATTTTAGTTGTTTCTTAATTCACTCGATCATCAGAATTCATTGTGGACATCTTATACAGAAATTTAATCAACTTGTGCTTTATTATTCATGTCCAGTGTTGCTTGCACTCAAAAAAGAAGAGTTTGTTGCTTATGTCAATTGGAAAAGCCTATTTTGCCATTGCTAAGAGTCTTTGGTCAGATCACAGATTGAGATTAGGGTCTTGGGCAAAATCCTGACATTACTGTCAGACCCAAAATTCACCATTGGCACAAATCCTAATGATCTTGTCAACCTAAGCAACTCAATCAGAAGCTTAGGAAGAAAATGTCCTGTGATACAGGAGATTGACAGAGAACTCAAGATAATAATTGATGAAAATGAAGTAGTGCTTTTCAGAGTGGGAAACACAGTGATGTTGCAAGAGACACAAATAGTTGCCTGAGATGCAGGCAACACTAGGAAGTCTTGGCAGCAACCACAGTAGGCTGGGATTTCTGGACCCAAGGTAGGATTCAGACGAATAATCAGCTTTTTGCTGCCTTAATGAAATAGGACTGGTATCTTAAATCATAGAATCATAGAGTAGTTTGGGTTGGAAGGGACCTTTAAAGGTCATTCAGTCCAACCCCCCTGCCATGAGCAGGGACATCTTCAACTAGTTCATGTTGATTAGAGCCCTGTCCAGACTGACCTTGAATGTTTCCAGGGATGGGGCATCTACCACCTGGGCAACCTGTTCCACTGTTTCACCACCCTCATTGTAAAAAATTTCTTCCTTATATCTAGTCTAAATCTACCCTCTTTTAGTTTAAAACCATTACACCTTGTCCTATCGCAACAGGCCCTACTAAAAAAGTGTGTCCCCATCTTTCTTATAAGCCCCCTTTAAGTACTGAAAGGCTGTAATAAGGTCTCCCCAGAGCCTTCTTTTCTCCAGGCTGAGCAACCCCAACTCTCTCAGCCTTTCCTCACAGAAGAGGTATTCCATCCCTCTGATCATTTTTGTGGCCCTCCTCTGGATCCGCTCCAACAGGTCCATGTCTTTCCTGTACTGAGGACCCAGAGCAGGTCACTATAACTCCAGGTGGGGTCTCCCCAGAGCAGAGTAGAGGGGGGAATCACCTCCCTTGGTCTGCTGGTATGGTTCACTTTCTGGGCTGCTAGAAATCCTTCAGTACCTCACAGGTGAACTGGACTGTTTAGGTATGGGTTGTTTCTGTATGTCTCAAAGCTTATTTGGGAAAGTAATCTTGGGGAGTTGTATCTCATGCTAGAATCATTTGGAGCTGATGATGCCAAGGGCCATATTTAGGTAACGCTGATCCATTAGAATTCAGAATGCTGAAGCCAACTAGTCAGACATAATTTGTTCCATCATGTGATTACACAAACATCCCTCTTTGTGCCCTACACCTTTGGCACCTAATAAAGCTAAAATTAGGAGTCTAGGCTCTCCATAGGCAGTGGTGGCTTCAGAGACTGATTCAACTAAGATAGGAACACCATCTGCATTGATTACACAGAAGATCCTCATTTCATGCAAACTTAAATACCTAAAGAACAACTCTTCAATTAAATTATGGAACTAGGGAGAAGAGAACATTCCTTCTATCCCCATCTATACCTGTCTCCTCCTTACAAAGGAGCTCTCTGCCCTCCCAGAAACTGGGAAGGAAAGCAGTTTTCAATAGATGGTGCTTCTGGTTTTGGTGTTTGGGTTTTGTTGTTGTTTGGGGGGGGGGGTTGTTTTTTTTAAATGTTTTTTTTTTTTTCCTCTCACAGACTTGGTTGAAGACAGGTCAAGTGTTCCTGCCTCTTATCCTAGTAGATAGAACTTTTGAGTATGAGATTGAAAATTTTTCAACCCTGTGCCACTCAAAGAGGTGATCTTAGCTATTATCATCTAACAAGTCTAAAATGTTTTAACAGATGAAAATGGAAGGAGAGAATCAGTGTGAATACTTCTTTCATTCTTTTTTTTTTTAACCTGCAGCCATTCCATATTATCGTCTGGCTAATTGATACATATATATACATATAAAAAATATGTTGCATGTCACTAGTGACACATCCTAAGGCAAAGCTCTGTGTAAGAAATACTTTTTGAGACCAGCCTTTCTCTGCCTGGAGATCACTTCCCCACCTGTGAAGTAATCCTAGGGAAACTAAGCAAATCAATATAAATGCAGAGTCAGCAGAGAGGAAACTTTACACTGAGATTTTCCTATCATAGCATGTCTGCCATGTAAGTTTTCACACAAAGATTGTCAGGCTTCTACTTTCACATTAGGAAATATGTCTCCAGTAGATTGGATGGCAGGGTTTTATGAGGAATTTATTTTGTGGGAATAGTGAAAACTAGAAACAAAAACTTTCCTTCAAAAGCTAAACCTCTAATCCTTGATTACTTGGCTAGAAAAGTGACAGTTAATCTACTGGTACCATTAAGAATTGTATCTCTGTTATGGTTTTCATTTTCTCCTTGGGTAACAAAATCCAAAGAATTTAGTATGCTTGTCCTATATCCCTCCCCTGCCAAAGTAGTAATGTTGACAGCTCCCATGGCAGTAGACTGTTTTGCCGAATCTTTTACATAGATTCAAAACCTCTCAGTAGCCATAATATTCTTTAGGGTTTTTTGGTGTGGGTTTTTTTTTTTTGAGATGAACTCCTGTGTATGTTTAGCACCCAAGGATATCTGAGTCAGCTTCACATTGTCTTGACTGGGAGTAAGTGACATCTTCCAAAATTAATTTTTTTTACAATTGTGCACAAAGCTAAGTCAACTGCTTAGAGAAACTATCTCTGTAATAATACCCTTCAGTTTTACTGGAACTTCTCAAAATGAGGTGTTACACGTATCAACAGCCTAGGTTATATTTCAGGTATGAAACTCATGATTAGAAGGGTCTAACTTTGGGGGTTTAGTTGCTTACAGAGGCATCAGAATCTGTATCTGTAGTGGAGTGATTTGATAAAGGTGTTTTTGCAAAAAAAAAAAAGTATAAACCATCTTTGAATAAGAACAAATCTGGCTCAGAAGCATTTCTGATACTGTCAAGTTTCCTCTTTTAGCCATGAAAGAGATAACAGTGCTCTGAGATAGAAGATTGCCTTTGGATTTTAGAAACATATTTTTAGGTGAAAGTGAATTTTCATTGTTGTTCTCTTATTATTTATCTATGATTGTGTTAGGTAAGGTGTTTTCCTGTATTGATAAGCTTTTCTAGGAAATCACTTGCTGACCATTTCATCTATTAAGTTTTAAAGCTTTGATATCCTGGCCATGAAATGTAAATGTAAATGAGGTTTTATTCAGGCTTTTTGGTTTTGATGCATTTCCCAGAAAATTAACTGCAAATGCACATCCATGTACTGAGGTTTAGAGATAGGTCTATAGAGAGGTAGATGTTCTTGAGGAAATGTCTTTAACCTAAACTTGAATTTTTAAGTTTCTAAAATGTTTTTTTGAAATGTGATTATTCTAATTGTTTCTTCAGAAAGGAGAAAAAGATACTGTCTCTCCCCCCAAAGCCACTGTCATAGAAGCACCATTCACATCTTTCAATTTTGTTTTATAAAAATATTTTTCGAAACAACAACAAAAATTTCCCAAGTTGAAAAATCATTAATTCACAGTTTTCCCTGTCTGTTACTATCCTGATTAATTACTATTATACCTGCAACTCTGTTTTGAAGAATGCTTTAATCCTATCTCATCTATCACTTTAAAAATAGCCCATTTAAACTCTCTCCAGATGTCATAATTTATTTTTAAATTTTAGGATTTGTTTTCAGGAAAAATGGAGCAAAATATACAATAATATTACAATATATGCTACTTCCTGTTGTCATTGTCTAAAATTTTACCAGATTGCCTTCTGTTTCTAATAGGTTGTAAAAAAAAATTTTTTTACATTTTATATTGACTAGTTCTTAGTTTGCCCCTCTTTTCCTCAGCTTATCCTTTTGGAACACTGCATACGGCTTCAGGCAGCACCTTTTTAGCAGTTGCTAATAGGTAACACAGCAATGAAACTGAAAATGCATTTCTTAAAATGAAAATCAGGAAGGACAGTGTACGGCACAGATCTGAATTATAGCATACAGTATTGCAGAGTACCTGCTATTTGCTGATGTTTATGTGCTTGAGCAGTTGGTGGTACTGAAAACTGACATGGCACAATGAGATTCATCAGTTTGATAAGAATGAATCCCACAATCCATGCTGTGGGCTAACAGACACTGGTAAAGTCTAGTTGGGAATGAAGTGCTGTGGCTGTAATTGTGACAGACAGTGATCCCTACCAGTTCTACAAGTAAATAAATACATAAACTTCCTGTTATGCACCTTTTAATAGCCTAAATGTAATGTAGTTAGGCTTTTTCCTTGTCTGATAAATATAGATTAAAAATGATGTGATGTTATTGAAATTTTTATTTTTCTTCCTTAATATATTCAGAAAAACAAGCTACATTAAAGGTGTTACAAGCACATCAGAGTATTCTGAGCTGCTTCACTTAGTGATTTGTTTTGAAACATGATACATACACAAAGGCAACAGTTTATAACTTCAGGCAAGTAACTAATTCTGAATAGAAACTTTATTGCTAAAGTGATTTAGTAGTATCAGCAGTGGTAAAGAACAGTGCTTATTGTTTCAATAAACAAGGCTACTCTCCAGATATGCCACAATAATCTTTTATTTGTATTTTTATATATACCTTCACTTACCAACTTTCAAATTAAAATATAGTTGATGAATCTTGATGAATATATCACTTTTACTACAGACTCAAGTATTTTGCAATGGCTCAGTGCAGGGCTAGCTAGAAGATTACATATTTGAGACATGAAATTATAGCGAGTATGCTTTAATTGCACATTCTTCAATCCCAATCTTCAAGTTTTCTTTTTTTTTTTTTAGTTTCCTCCCATCTGTGGTGACCTGTACAGATACTGCTGTAGCACAAAAAAGCTCTTAATAGTTACTATAGATTCTAAAAAGTAACACAGGTCAATATTTTTAATAGCATCCTACCTCGCAGCTGTAACTCGTTTGTTATTTTGAAGCCCTGAAGATGTGCCACAGAATAGATTATATGTTATAGTCATTATTACTGGAGTTATCCATATTTTACATTGTTAAAATTATAGGTAACTGTACTTTTAATTAGTCAGATGAAAAGGGCTTTGAGCTGTTCTGAGAAACTTCTGACGCTTTCAACACTTCTCGTAACTTTGATCTCTGATTAAAATTAAATATTAACAGTTGTTTTCTAAAAGTCTTGCTGCTTTATAATTGTTTCTAAGAGCATCAAAGACTAGAATGAAATTGATATTCTTATAACTTCCTTAAAATGTTGTTTTACTGCAGAATACTAAGCATAACTTTAATGATCAGACTGTGCATATGAAAAAAATCATTGTTTAACTGCAGAAAAGAATCTGCGCACATTTAAATACAAATAAAAGATTCAAGCCAGACCTAACTTCTTTCCTTAAGCTTATCTGTTTGCTCAAATGTCTTGACATTTGATGACTTTTCCATGCTATATTTCCAAATGTGTCAGTTTTAATGGGAAATATTCACAGTATCCATGGATAGGTATACCTCATCTCATCCTGGACTGAGGTCAAATCAAGTAAATCCCTGTGTCCAAACATAGGCTACAGAAGTCATTAAGCTTTTATATAGATTATAAAGATGTAACTACAGTTCCCTCCCCCAAGGGAGCAGACTTCCTGGGCATGCGATAATGAGTTCACACGTGTAGTAGCTCTAATGTAGGATGCATTGAAGCTGTTGTTGGTGCACTTTGCAGCTTGATGTGAGCATACATGGCAACTTCATGTATATCTGCTAATGTTGCTATGATTGTAGCTCTTACATTAACTCTTAGGGGGCTGTTTTGTTTATAAACTATATTTTATGCTAGTAGAAGATGTCAGTTTTCAACAAGCCCAGATGTAGACTGGAAGTGTAATCCCATGCTCTCTCCAGAGATAATGCTGTCTGAGAGCTATACAAAAACAACTGAAATGACTGAAAATGACTGAAAGTGAGGAATTTTATATTTTTTTTAAAAATACATTTCCTTTTATGCACACTATTAATACGTCTTGGTTTTTACCTACCAGTGGTTTTTTCCATTTTTTTGGAAATGTTCCATAGGTAAATGAATACCGGCAATGCCATGTCTTCAGGGCAGGTAGAGAACAAGATAAGACTTACAACCAAACTGTGTTTGATGAATTCTATGTTAAATAATAACTTCCAGTAAAGACTTTTTAGACCATTTAGCAGTGTCCAGATTAGCCCATGTTGAGCATCTGGCACTTCTTTATAAATAAAGTGTTTGGTATATTAGTTTTTTTGACTGAATCTTATGGGGATTAGATGATCTAAACTTCTTAAAGCTTCCTGTTCTACTTCTTTCAGGGAAAATTTAGGGAAAGAGAAGGTGATGCTTTGATATCTGTTTCTTTTTTTCTTCTTTTTTTTGTTTACTATGTTCCTGCAACCATCTGTTCTTTTTAATTTAGTTTTATGCCAGAAAGTTCTTACTCAGGGCAAAACTAGCTTTATGCAAAACACTGTGTGCTTCTTACATCCTCGTAAAAAGGTGTTGGATTTTTGCACAGAGATAACATTCCTTTGTGCAACAGTCTCAAACAGAAAAAAAAAAGTTAAATTTACCTGGTGGCTTTCTTGTGACCTTTTTTTACTGACATATTTTTTAAAAACATGGTTAGTAATATACTGATATTTAGTAAGTGGCAGTTGATGTTGCAAGGAGCTCAAAGGCTTTTTTTTCTTTGTTCTCTGATGGAGGATTTCATGTGAGGCTACTGTTTGACAGCATTGCTTGCTGTAACATTTCCTATCTTACTTTTGTCTGTGGTGTAGTTTAGGTGGATCTTTAAACCTTTCAGCAGGATGCAGCCGGAATACTTTGGTTTATGGAAATTGGCTTATTTTTGTGTCATTTTATGTTTACTTGTTTCAACATAATTTCACAGAGGACAACAGTTACAATCAACAAAGTACTCTAATTTAAGAAAATTTTTTAAGCCAAAAATGGGGCATAAAATTAGCTAAATACTTCTTGGAGAGTAAATGGCATAGTTATAATTTTACATGCCATTTGATGTTGGTTAGTCATGCTTTACTTCAGAAACTAATTAACTGACCATATGTGACGTGTGCTATATGTACCAGCTTTATAATCACAACAGAAATCACATTATACTAGAAACTCTTGTAATGCAATTGTTAGTCGAACTTTACCATTTTCCATTTATTACAAACGCTTATTAAAAATACACATATAAATACTACAAGTTGATAGGGGCTTTGTGGCAGCCTTGCTACCATTCAAACAGAGAGCAGACAGCGCTTTAGACACAAGGGGATGAAGCTGATAATCCCCTTGCTTTTGTTGTGCAGCTTACTCCTTCCCTCTCACATGTCCTAGCAGAGAGACTCACTGTCTTAAATGCATGGAGGCAATAGATTTCCTTCAGCTTCATCTCTTGATAATTGCTGTGGAATCCCAAGATCACAAGAGGAGGAAATGCTCAATAGGAGGAGGGGAGCTGAATGACACATGTCTTAAAAGGGACCATGGCCTTTACTGTTCTCATCTGGCCATATAAAATTCTTCTGATTTCTGAGAGCTGGGCTACAGGGTAAGGAAAGTCCCAGAGATTTCATTAGACTATTACATTTACTGTGCTATTCAGTGGGTTTAATAAGAGTCTGATTTGAACAGAGAGGAAGGAATTTCATGGCGATGAATATCAGGCTTCTAACACAAATTAATTTGTATCAGACGGGTTCTGAAAAGTAATTCTCCTCAAGTAAGCCTCTTAAAGGACCATTTACCCTCTGACAGTTTATTTGAATTTGATTTCTTTAATCTTAAAAGACAATTTCTGGATCTCTTCTGGATCACCTACCCCAACATTCATTTCTTTGCTCATGTTTTCCTTTGAGGTGGCAAATATTTGGGGGAAAGGAGTAGCAAGGAAACTTGTCTGTGGACATTTCAAGTTATTTTGCTTGCAGGCAGGTGAAAACTTTGAAGATTGACTCTTAGTGTGGGTGATCACTGGCAGCATGCTGCAAGTATTCCACAGCAGAAAATATTTCATTATAGGTGCAACCAAAATTTCAGTCAAGAGGTGCAAGAGGAAATTCTTATTTCAAAGAATAAATAACAATGAAATGACAAGGTATTTAAAAAAAAAGAAAAAAGTTTACAGTGGAAAAGCAAAATAAAATTATCAGAACCAGGGGGAGATCTCTTTTAGTACAACTTCATCAAATTGAAATTTAAAGGCTTTCTAACTCTTTGAAAGACTTTAATTAAAAAGTTTTTGTAGATTTTTTTTTTTTGATTGTATTTTTCACTGTATCTGGATTTTGATTCTTTATTTAACTCTACTGTGTATTCTCTCCAGGCAGCTTAGTAGCTCAACCTCATTTACTATTAAGAAACTAAAAAAAATGGCCAAAGGGTAGGGAAAGAGTACCAGTCTTTAAAATGAAGTCTTAAATATTTTTTCTTGAAGTCTTTTTATTCTATTATCTGTCAGGGGATCTTTAGTTTGTCACTAATGGGGAAAAAAAAATTACTTAGGCTTCAAATTAAAGTCTATGTAGTTTTTAAAGTATTATTTTCTTCAAAATCAGATTTACAATAACAATATCAGATCTTTTTCTCAGCAGAAGTATATTATAGAACTTATGCATTAATAGCACTAGACAGTGTCTGGGCAGGAGAGGTATCTCACCTCCTTCGATATCCAAAGTAAAATCAAGACTATTTATAGTGGGAAGGGGCACACCACAGTTACTTCTTAAAAAGTCTGCTGTGGTGGACTGAGGTCTTCTCTGTGTGCATTGACTTGTCACCCACTAACACTCTCCTTTTGGAACATGATCCATTGTTGCCAGTAGCAACTGTGGATCCTTTTATTACCTTACTAAGGTAGATAAGGCAATTCAGTAGCTACTAGAAGCTTACTGTTTCAGGTCTAATTTCTATTACCAGACATGTGGGAAAGTCCTCCACTTTTCAGATTTTTTAAAGTACTAGACTCTCTAAGCTTTTTTAGTGCCAGTTGCCTTTACAAGCAGCATCTTCTCTTGCATTCTTGTCCTTAGAGTATTTTGAAAATTATATTTTATTGCTATAGTTCTTGTCCAAAATTGCAAAAGGTACATTTTTTTTACAATTATGTCAAATGTCCATTTTCAGAGGAGAAGATGAATATAAGGCATAGGTGGACAGGAACTTAAAAGTTGCAACCACAAACTAGATACAAAGAAACATTTATTATATTTTATTTAAAGAATTTGGGCATGGCTTGTAAATGATCAAAAACATGCTTGGATGTGATACTGTTCCTTGTGGAGTGGGTTTTTGCTCTGAGGGGAGAGGCCTTTCAGTCACCTCTGGTAGTTCTACTAATGCCTTTGCCATCTGAAAATTTCTCTCAAAAAAGATTCACTTTTACTGATGTATTCTATTTAATTACCTACTCAGATTAAACACCCTGTTCTTAATTAGTAGTAAGATTTGGTTAACAGCCACTCCAGGTTTGTCCTCCCTGCACAGAAGGGGCTTAACAAAATAGTGAAATCTCAACTGTTGGAGGAAAACTAGTGTTGTTGTTTTTTTACTGTATTACAATGTGTCTTGGAATTCAAGCCTAGGACCACTGGGTGGGCTGTACAAATGCCAAAGACTTCTGCCTACAAGAGTTTATAATCTAAGCATGAACTAAGAGAGAACAGATGGATACAAACCAAGAAGGAGGAGTAACATGAGGAAACAAGGAGATGTTAGAAGGTAGTCATTCAGCAAAGGAGCAACTGGCTTTCGAAGGCCAAGAAAACAAAGAATTTAAATTAGGGCAATGAAATAGCTTTGCTGATACTTTCTAGGATGTTATATGTGCAGAAAAGCACCATAAGAGAAAACTCTGCAATCCTCCTGCAAGTAAAGGATCTGACAACAGAAATAAGGTACAGTTGGATGATGATAAATGAAAGATGGCAACAGACGAGGGTAGATTATGAAGCACAGAAGAAAATGAGGAGAAGCAGAAGACAATGCAGGTTTTGGGCCTATATTGTGATAGCTTCAAATCTGCTTAACTTTTCTTCTTTTAAAGAATTATGTTGTGCAACATTAGGGTTAAAGCATCTGTCCTATATGCAGTATGTTATAGTTCATCAGAAAAATTGCACGCTAATCTGGCATAGTATTTTCTGTTATCTTTAAGTTGCAGTAACTACAGAATCCAAATGATTTAAAGATTGAGGCCTTCTGAGAATACAAGTGATTCTTTCCTTTTGTGTGTCAGGTTGTTGAAAATTTTACTCTGAATGGCTACTGCCATGCTTAATTAGCAAGCAGATCATAAGAGAGACTGCTTCTTCACCAACTGTGACCAGCAGGTATTGACAAGAAAGTCATGTAAACTCTACAAATGACTGCTGGTGTGCTTAAAACAGCAGAAAAATATGTTCACTTCAATGTCCCTGGGGCATTTAGCTTTGTATATTAGACAGCAGCTTTTACTGGAAATGTGAGCCCAGGGCTTGTGAACCTGCAAAAATCTATAGATAATGTTCCAGCTGTTTGAAAAAGCCCACACACACTTATTGGTAGAGTGTTGTCAATATTTAACTCAGCAAGTTCAAAACTTTTTTCTAGGGGATATAAAAGCAAAAAAGAGATTGTTCATTTTTCCACTTTTCAAAATAGTTTTGGATCTATTTTTGGTACCTTTTTCTTCCAGGTATCAGGACTAAAGCCTTAAAGCAGTCCTTTTCTTGTAACAGCAAGATCTTTCACTCTCTAGCACCATGAAAATTTTAATCAGTCTAGTAAAATTATTCTCATAAAGCAGAAAAAAAAAAAAGGAAAAAGAAGTTAGAAGCCTTAGTTAATCCGTATTAAATTCTGGAAAGAACTGATGCCTTTGCAAATAAAATCCTGCTGTTATGTTGTTAGTAGAGAATTAGGTCTACATCCTAATTACGAGCAACTGGGATTCCCAAATCATGCTCATGAATAAACTGCTATATTGACCCTTCAGTGCAAGTCAGAATGCAGACAAGTGTCAAGAGCCAGCTGGCTTGACCATAGAATTCTCATTTGTGAAGGTGCTAATTTATCATTGGATCCTTTGGCTTCAACAGACCTAGGGCCCTGGGAATACTTTCATTATACATTTGTATTAAATCACAGCCCACCCATGGGGGGTTTGTGTGTATACATAAATGTGTGTACATGAATGCATCTCAATCCTTCTGTACAAAAATAATATGAAAGTGAGATACATAATTTTATTTAGCACACAGATTACACTGTATTGGAGAATGCAGTGTATTTGTACCTTGATTAATTATGAAGTCTTACTAATTTAAGAGCACTCATGATCAGTTATGCAGAATTTCTCTTTTTATAAAACTGAAAACCAACATACATTTTGTATGCCTAGTCACAGAGATATGTGTGTGTTCTTCTTATCTGTATGAATTCAACAGTGCCATATTGTGCATTAAAACTGGCAAAAGATTAACCCTGCAGACCAGTGTCAGTAAGAACTTTTTGCTACATTGAATATAGGTGCAATTTGTAACCGTATTTTTGTAGATTGCCTAAGGAAGCTGTGGAATTTCCATCACTGGAAATTTTTTTAAGATCAGGTTATACAAACATCTGTCAAGAATAGATCGAGTATAGTTGATCTTGCCTTGGGGCAGACAGGCAGACTAAGTGACCTCTTGAGGTCCCTTCCACCTCAGTTTTCTGTGATTCTGTGGCATTGTGATGCCACATATTGTATATATGCATATAAATGTTACTCAGTTATGAAAGTTTATTTGTACTATTTTATCCCACTCTGTTTCTTGAACTTGGGGGATTTATGTGTATAAGTAGGAAGGAAAGGAGAATGGTTCCTAATTAATTACAGAAACTTGAAGTACCATTTAATTGGATGCTGCATTTTAAGATCTACCTTGAGACTGATAAAGAACAGAGTGCAAGGAAGAGACAAAAGCAAGGCAGCATAGATCAAGACTTGAAAGTTTGCCAAATCAACCTTTCCTATTAAAATATGTTTTAAATAGAATGCATCCGTAAAGACAGGACAAAGTATTCTTATGACAAATTTATGAGGAGGAAAGAGTGGCATTGCCCGAGAGGAGACTTGAATGTTAGAACTGACAGTGGAGAGGTGAGATTAGTGCGAATTCCTAACCATGCAGGGTGCTGAGGAGTCACAAGTCCTATTAAGTTCAGCATGATCTTAAGGAGTGTAAAAGAGTTGCAATGACAAGTACTGCTTTACACAGCAGATTGTATTGTGCTGCAGATTTTCCATTTGTGCATTTATAACTGTGGATGAAAGAGCTAGAATTCTAAAGGTACGCTGCTTAAAGGAATAACATTTATTGAAGAACATTGCTTTTATTTCTTCCAGACAATGATGGTACATTTGGCAGAGTTGTTAGCCTTTACTAATTGGTGATACAAGTAACATGCTTGTTCAGACTGTTCTTCTGTGAGGTTCCTAAAAACGTATGTTTGCAGCCTCTTACTGTATGCCTTGTCCTGTTGATGGAGTGAGTGGTGCAATTACCTTTAGGACTCTTCAAAACTATAGATGGCAGCAGATGGCAGCAACAGTGTTTATGCCTATGCAGCTACGTCTGCAGTTTATTATCAACTTCCCAAGCTCAAAAACTGAAAACCCAAGGCAGGTGGTTGAAAAGATATGCTGTTCTGTAAGATGTTTCTCTTTGAGAAAAGGTCGGAAAAGCTGACGGATAAGGAGGAGAAAATACAAGCATTATTTGGTCTAATGTGAGAGACTGAAGGAGTTAATGTCTCAAACACTGTGGTGGGGCAAGTTCTGCTTAACGACAAGCTCTGGATAACGAGGAACTCTGCCTAGCAAGGAATCACAGATGAAGAGAAGCCGATCAGCACCCATTAGCAACAGGAGGGGGAGGATGTGCTCGAGGGTGCACAGCTCCCTGCTCTGATGTGCTGTTCTGATGTGCTGAGCAGGACAGCTCACCATGCAGGGAAGGGGAAGTTACTCCCCAAATGACCCCCAAGCCCAAAGGCTCACAAACCGCTCATGACACCCAATTAGCCTAATGCCTGCCCAAAGGAGGGGCAAGGATGATAAAAGGACACAAACTGAAGTCCCGGGCGTGCAAGCCCACCAGAACCAGACCCCTTGGCTGACTGAACCAACGCTGGACCCCGGACTGGCGAAATATTTCTTTTCTCTTCTCTCTCTCTCTCTCTCCCTTTTCCTTTTCCATAATCCCTACACCCCATCCCTTTAGACGTAAACTGTTGACCAAGTCTGGGACTAAGAGCGGATTCAGCAGCCCCCAGGCTCCTCTCTGAGAAGGAGTCTAGAAAGCAAGGGGATCTGCTCTGAACCTCCTGACCCAACGGCAGGGCTCGCCTTACTGTCTGCCCTGAACTGCTTCCCAGATAAGCAAGGCCTGTAGTATATGTTTGGTGATGCATGGTTAGCACATGTTACACAGTTTACTGACACGGTTTCATGCCAATTTCTGTTGTGAGCATACCAATCAATTCTTGTTGTGAGCAAATAAAAATTGAGTTTTGTGAGTCAAAGGATCCCTGGTGTTGTTTCACCTTAATCCTGACCTGGGAATCGGCAAACCTGAGTCATCATCCTGAGAAACTGGGACGTGACATCTAATGATGGAAAATTAATTCTCAATCAGATACTTGACTGTTCTCTCAGAGCCCATATTAGTGTCCTAACTGAGGCCCATCAAGCATATTTTAATGAAATACCATTTTTGTTAAACATTGAAATGTTTCCATTTTGGTTTTCTGCAGAAGGAACATCAATTTGAAAACTTTGGCATTTATATGGCTTTGCAGTAGTGATCTCCAGTATACGTTGTCACTACAATTAACATAACTTAGTTGGTATGAGAAACACAGTGTGGCTTCTTTCATCCAAACTAGGCTAGAGTTAACGGAAATTAAACCTCTTGTGAAAGTACAGCAGTATTTTCACTAGTAGAACAGAATTCTGCTATCTTGACTCTTGAAGTGTGCTTTAACCGTAAGTCATCTTTCAAGCCTACTAACAATTTGTATCTGTGCATATGCATGTCAGTGTTTGTTGGGTTTTGGTCAATTGAAGACATCTATTATTTTGGGTGATGGGACTCCCCCAGAATATTACTGAGTTCTGATTTTTTTTAAGTTAATAGTATTTGATATTATTTAATATTTCTGTCATGAAAATACATGTCTACTATTAAACAGTAGTTGTTGAGAATGCTCTTTAAATACTACTGTATAACAATGGACTGAAAGTATTTAGGTTTTGCAACTGACCCATTTTTCAAAATTTTTACAATATTTTCAGATTCAGAATACAAACAACTACATTTATAGAACACTCATTAAAAAGGAAGTAGCAATTTAGTATAGGAATAGTTAAGACGTCAGTGAAAGTCCCTGCAGCATGGGACTAAAGCATTTCCTTTTATTTGTCATACTACATACCATTTTCCATCAGTAAGATTAAAAACTAGTAACATGTAGGTAACTTAACTTAAGCTGTTTGTTACCTCAGATCTACATGCATGATTAACTTTATTATTCCGATAGACATATTAAAATAATAAGTGCTGATAATGGTAAGCATGTAAGCAAATATTCACTTTCAAAGAAAATAATATGAGAAAATATTTTCTGTTGCCTTGAAAAATATTAAACACATATTGTTAAAAGTACTTATTCATTTTATATGCCTCTGTTCTTAGCTGTTTAGCGTAGTTATTATCAGGTGATGTGTACCTGGCTGCTCTTGTTAATATGGGCTGTATTTGTAGAAGTCTTGCATTTGTGAAAACTTGGATTTTGATATTAAAGGTTGTCTATTTAGAACTGAAACATTAAAATATACTGGAAGTTTCTGAAAAAGTTGCCCTATGTTTCCAGCTCTATGGAGTCCTGAAATGTTGTTATGTATATATTTCTGAATCTAATTTTTATAGAACATGACTAGTTTGAGCCTTTTTGGTTCTGGGTGTTCATTCGTCACACTTAATCAAGTATTGAATAAGAATGTGTGAGCAATTCTGATGGGTTTTGAAAGTGAGCTATTATCATGTGCCTAAAGGTTTATACTTGCTGAAGTGAAGTCCAAGTGCCAGATACAACAATCTAGTTAAAATATTCCAGTACTTGATGTGGAAGATATGTCAACTGAAGAAGACGTTGCTGAAATTGCAGCGTGATATGGAAATAATTATATACATATTCTGCTTGGTTGTCTTTGTTAGGAGATGAAACTTTGGACAACAAAATAATGTAAGCAAACATTTTTAGACTTAAGTATGACTTTTTTACCTCAAGGAATTCTAATGTGTGCTTAAATTCAAGAACATGGCTAAGAAGGAGCTTTATTGGATATCTCTCTTCAGTCATGTCTTGAATAGAGAGAAAATGTGAAAATGTAGTTCTAAAAGTTAGTTGAGGTATTGACAACTGATCTTCAAGAACTAAGTTGTGAATTACCAAATGGTCTTTTGTGGATTCTGCTTCAAATGTGTATTACATTGGAGACTTTTTATGTTTATCTTCTCATGCTGAAAAGGGTTACAGCTGTACACATTTAAAATGTTATATGTCAACAGGTAAGCACTCTTTCTTTTTTTAAAGTCAGTATTATGTTAATGCTTTTTTAAACACTGTGGAACCCTAAATACATTGCAATACTCTTGACAAAGGCATAAACTGCTAGCATTTTAACAGCATCAAAAACTATTTTCTTCTGTTTTGAGAAACAAGAAACAAAAAGTCAGTGATTTTTATTAACTTTCTTACTTTCTGAAGAACCTTGAATCTGTATGCATTAACTTACTTAAATTTTATACGTGACCATTTTAAGCAAACTTTACGTATGACCAGTATACTGACCAGTTTATTTTACTGATTTCAGTTGTTCTAGTTCATATATTTTATTTGGAATATTTAGTGAAATTTGCTAGTGGAGAAAATTACTAATGTACCACCAATCAGATTAAAAAAAAAAAGTTACATTGCATAGAAAAAAATAAGAGCTTTGTTAAAGAAATAGTAAAGTCCTTAGTTATGGCAAACAAGCTTCAGGGGTTTGGGGGAAGAAAGGTTCAGTGCAGGTGTAATTTTATTTGCAATATAAAGAAGAATCAGTTTACACAAATTTGGTTTGGGCAGGTTTTGTTAGAATTGGAATAGAAACAAATCCTTGAAATCTTGCATTTCAAGGTAGAAATGGCAGTAAAGTTGAGCAGGTTTAAGAATATTCAAAGTTGGATTAAATGTCTTCTTTCTTCAGAACTGCAAAAGGACTGTGAGAAAATGAGAAGGTTCACTGGGCATCAGATCCTAGAGAGACAGCTGAAGACTTTTTATGTTTAAAATGGAGTTTCCATCATGTCATATCTTTGAAGTACCTTATGGATAAGAGAGATCTTGGAACTACTCTTGCTACACAAGACTACCACCAAGAAATAATTGTTCAACTTTTCTCTTTTTAGGATATACTTATGTTCTAAATTCATACAGTATGAATTTTGTTGCATGGGCAGATACAACAAGCATTTTGTTAGTTATCTCACCATTGTTGGGGATATATATCTCTCTCATATAGGTATGCTCCACCATCGAGTTCTTGTGACATATATTAACTAATTCTCTGAAGCATACTTTCTTCCTTTGTGATTCTTCTGAAAAACAGAACTCTTTTGGACAGTAATGTACTTTTTTTCTACAGACTGCTAATAACCTTTAAGTACATGTATATTACTTTTACAGAGGTAGTTAAGGGAATGTGGGGATGCCGCTGTCTATGCAATCATTTAAAGACATGCTAAACCCATAAATGCAGCAGTTACCTATAATTTGGGTGCAATCTTAAATCTCACAGTTGGTTAGCACAAATGAAAGACTAAATTGCATTTTGTCATTTGTTATTTTGTTTTGTTGAATGATGTAGGAATACCTCAGACTATTAGTCCTTTTGCTCTCTTCCAGTTCTTCTGTTGTGCTTAGTAGTACTTGTTTGATGCATATTGTTGGGGGGGGGGTGGTGTGACGCTTTAAATGTGATGATACAGCCACAAAGCTGGCAGTCTAAAATATAACCACAATGCCATACATGATGGAGGCAACCAGTGGAAGTAGAGAGAGAGAAGGAAAGCTCAGGATGACAAAAATAAATCAGGATACAATTTAGACAGCTGTGTCTTAATAATGCCTCTAAATAGCAACACATTGGTCAATATTTGGAATGCAAAATTCAGAAGTTCACACGTTATTGTTAGGGATTTTCCAACAACACAGTGTGTGGGCATCCTATGTGCAGTGAATTTAGATGTGTATATGAATTATTGCTCATGCTCATGATAATTGTTTTCTTCATGCACAGCAGAGGAAGCTGTTGATTCAGGATTTGCAGACATCAGTGGACTGGTCAAGGTAGTAGATTCACTCAAAAGCCTACAGAAAACTCAGAGAAGTGATCAAACAAGGTGTTAGCACAGACAGGTCTGTAAATGTTTATATGCAAGTGCCTGTCCTATAGAGGAAGCTAGAAGTGGTGCCTGTATTTCATTCCACATATTAATAGCATCATATTTCCAGTTTTTCATAATGCTCCAACTATCAGCTATTAGAGGAAACTGTTCAGGTGAATCATCTAGCTCAAGCTGAATGTTTCTCAAAATTAACCTATTTCAACCATATCTAAGAATTGTTTAAAAATAAAATAGGGGAAGATGTGGGTGTAACCTCTTAAAATTAAAAAGCCTGAAACCTCTCTTAGTTGTAGAAAGGGTTTTCCCTCTCTTGGGTTCACTTTTTGGAGTCTGTAGGGAATGGGCTGTTGATGGGTTACAAACACCTAAGCCTCCAGCTCCTGTTTGGTCCTGGTAGTATTGAAACACATCTGGTCTTCCTTTCCAAGCGCCTCGTCCCTTTCTGTCTGTTCCTTTTGGCTTCCTCAGCACCCTTGTGGCTTTTCTGCTCCCTTGTGCTGCGCAGATTTTCATTGCAGTGCACTTGAGTGTGCCCGCTGGCTCACAGCCTGGATGCCAGGCAGGGAGCATGGAGCCCATGACGGGGGTTTCCTGCTGGGCCTGGCAGCTGGTGTGCAGAGTGGTGGGGCAGGTTTGGGGTAAAAAAAGCCATGGGAAGGTGGAGCAGGCTGTGTGCAGTGGGTGATTCAGAGAGTTTTGGCAACGAGGTTTTAAAAAAGATGTTGTATGTGTATAAACAGAAATTAATAGAAACTCTGTAACTTGGCTAAATTTGAGGGAAATTTTCATGGGCTCAGTAAAATGCTGACAATTGTTATATTACAAAGTCCTGTTTAACAAAACAACACTAAAGCTTCTCAAAGAGCAAGTTGCTGTATATTTTTTTTATAACTTGAACAAATAATGTGGGTTTTTTTCCCCACCTTCATTCTTGGAAGAAGCTCAGCTCAGTAAGTTGCCATTTTCAAGAAAAAAAAAAAATCACCTTGGGCAGGCATCCAAGTGTGGAGAATTTTAGCTGACAGTTTTTTGGCAAATTTGCATGCAACTGAAAACTGTATTTGCTAATAAACTGTGTTGAGCAGCATTGGTATAAGTCATTCTAACAGTAATTAAAAAGGCAAAGATAGGTGGGACTAGGGAAAAGGAGAACTGAAAAAGAAGGTGGGAGGAATAAAGTGCAGGAACAAAAGGAGAAAGGTGAAGCCATGAAGTTAAATGCTGAGAGTGCAGAGCAAGTTAAATAGGAGAGATAAAGATCATGGAGAGCATACAATAGTTGGATAAAGGTAGATGATGGGTGTCATTTTACTGTAAACAGGTGTTTGCTTAAGTGTTTTGGAATGAACAGTGGATAGAGTCATAGCTTGATTTCAGAGAAGCTGCATAGTCTTAACCAAATAACAAAATGTCAGGAGTAAAGATATTATGGGTTTATTAACATTATTTTACCCATTCTTATGAACTGTTCCAAAGCTATTGAATTCAGTGCAAATAATTCTTACTGGCAGGTGGGATTTGTATTCTACACTTATTGTAGAGGATGTTTACTACAAAAACATCATCAAATCTCAACAAGTGAACTGCAGAATGCTTTCATCTAGACCACTTCCAAAGCAGTGTACTGGCATCTTGAACCATCTGATTGTCTTTGCTCTTGGACTTAAGTACCAAATTAAAATCCTCTAGAATGCAAAAAGGTTCCATTGAATTATTCGAATTCATTTGACTATATCTTAAATGGCTCTGTTCAGCTACTTTTGATACATCTCTAATAGGTGTATGTTTATAGACTGTTTGAAAATTGAGATTTTGGCTAAACCTTCTTACAAGGAGGCACCAATAAATCAGTAAGGAATGAAGACATGCCTGTTATTCCATTATTCAAGGATAATAGAAACATAAAAACCACAATAATGTAGACTAAAAAAGAGCTTACAAAACAATTTGTTAAAGACATAAGACTAGCATTATTTCAAATGCACCAGGAACAGGAAATCTGTCTTTATACAGCAAAATTTGCATGTGATATTAAGTTATTCAGAATAGGATAAATAAAAGCCAACTGCAAAGAAGCACCTCAATGATACTGAGCGATAAACTGACAAGTAAAATTCATGGTAAATAAATGTAAAATAGTTCTCAAAGGGTAAAAAAAAAAAAAAAAGAAACAAACCAAAAAACCTTTTTGTGCCCAAGAATGGACTTCAGACCGACAATTACTGTTCAAGAACTTCACTGTGAGATTATATATTCAGAGATGTGTATTCACTGTGAGGTATGAAAATGGTAGCAGTCAAAAAAAGCAAACTTAATACTAGAAATTATTAGAAAGAAATAGAACAAAGTAGAGAACATCATGGTTACAAGCAGTGTCACAGTGGTGCACCTGCACCTTGAAAAGGTAAAGAGAAGAATGAGTAGGATGAGTAAAGGATGATTAAATCTTTCAAACAAGCAGAACTACAAGTTTTCAGTCTGGGAAGAAGAAAATTGAAGGAGGCTATGACAAGTTTATCAACACATGAGTGGCAAGTAAATAGACTATGAGTGATTGTTCACTGACTGTTCTACTGCAAGGACATTGGGCATTAGATGAAACTAGTAGGTGGTATGTTTAAGTTAAACAAAAGGAAGTATTTTTTCATGTTTCATATACTTATGCTGTGGAACTCCTTGCCACAAGCCGAGTTTACATTGATTTGAAAAGTAATGAGACTGGTTACTACTATTATCTGTTAAGGACTATAAAGCTAATAATTCTGTCTCGGAGAGCCACTGAAACTCAGACTCGCTGGAGGCTGGGAAAGTATGCTTGGAAAAAATCACTGTATGTCTGCATTGGGTTTGTACACTCCCTTACATGTCCATGATGGGTCGCTGCTAGAGAGGGGATACAGGTCAAGTGAAATGCTTGGTCCAATCAAGTATAGCCTTTCTTAGATTAAGCTTAACAAATGGTTCAGTTAAAACTGCTGCCAAGATGCAAGCATGCTTCAATTTGCATGTAGCTTCAGAGATGGAGAGCTGGCTTTGTTTCTTTTGTGTGTTTGTTTTAATTTGACTTAATCTGAAATTAACATCTCCATTGAGATGAATGGCATAGCATTTCTAGGTCTTTGTTGTTATTGTTACATGAAAGTATGTTCCTTTCATGGCTAATTATATTTTAATTTACTCACTGCATATATTCATATCTTTTCTTCTGCATTTAATCACGTATCAACTGTTGCCTTGTATCTAATTCCTATACTTTCTTTTCGATACATCTTGAATGAGAGTTGTGCTGTAGAGTTCAGTGTTTACTGGCAGAAAGCTACATTGGACTACACAATTTTTAAGCATCAGAAAAACAATATGCAACATCTTTTATTAATGACCTGGATGATGGAGGAGACATAGATGACACTAAGCGAGGAAGGGCAGAAGCACACTGGAGGAGAGGACTGGGTGTCAAAATGTTGTTGCTACATTGAAGAAAGGGTTTGAATAAAATAGGCTGCAATTTAATAGGGACAAGCACAAGTAGAAACAAACAGAAATGTTTAACTGTACAAATCCCAGGTGTGGAGTTATTGACTAGTTAAGAGTGCTGCACAGAAGAATTTCATGTGATTTGATGGATTAGAAACTGCCCAAGAATTAATGCCATCCAAGCAAAAAAGAATGTAAGGATTATTTACGTGGGCCATAGTCTGGAAGCCAGGTGGGGTGGTTGGTTGTTCTCTGTGTGAGTGAGGTCTTACCTGAGGAAACAGGCCTAGGATTCAGTATTATGATCGATGTGGATATGAAGCAACAGAGTCCAGAGATCAGTGAGAATGGTCAGAAGTCTAGAAAACATGACTCACAAGCCACAATTAAATGAACTGTGACTGTTACCATGTACCCTTTTAGGTTTTTCTTTGCACAGTGTAACATTGTCAAATTCATTAAAGACTGTTACAAGACAATTGTTTAGGATTCATCACTTAATCATGTTACTTTGTGCCCTGACATCTGTAATATGTAAAAGGAGTTCCTAACTTTCTCTGTTAGCTTATTTCATTTTTTATATTTACAGCCTCTTCTCTGGCATGTGACTCTAGTCTGTCATGCTGCTGTCCTTTTTCTTGTCCTCTGTAAGTCATCCAACTTTGCTTATACTTCCAGTATCAATGGAAGTTGATATCAGTTGAACTGTATGCTCTAATTGTATAGTTCCTGGTCTTCACTAAAGTTAGTGAAACATGAAAAGCTATGCTTTGAGCTATGACAGTGGAAACTATGGTTATTTAATCAGAAATAGAGATTTTTCTCTGCCCCTCTTTCCACAGAAGTCAATAAAGTAAACAGATGCATCCAAACCTATCAAAAATTATTTAGTCTTTATTTATATGAAATTTCTTTGGAAAATATATTAAAATACGTTAGTACTTACATATTTTATATGATCTATGCCCTAGTCATTATGATCCTAGAAGTGCAGATTTCTCAAACTGAATTCTGTTTCCCCTTGAGCTCCTGTAAAATCTATTTTATATAATAGATTGCTTATTTAAGACACTAAACACTCTATTTTGAAATACAGCTTTAAAATGTCCTTTTTCTTTGTTGGCTGGTCTTTCTTTCTTTTTTTTTGTTTGCATTACGTAGGTCTTCAGTAATATTTAGTGGCAATGACACTCCTAGATTAATTGTCCATTGTTCAAAGCATACAACTTTGTCACTTTTAATTTTGTTGCCTTTTTGTTTCACTGAAACATGTTTTTCCAGAACTTGCAAGGGGATGAGCAAGGGTTATCCTAGTTCATTTATCTAATGTAGCAGTCAAAGTACAAACTCCTGAGAAAGAAAGTCAAAAGATGTGTGTATTTTTCTCCTTACATTAACAAATTATTTATGCTTGCAATCTTCTGTTGACAACCACCTCTGAACTCCCTTTCTATTTTGAGAGAGATTGACCAGAATGAAACACACTGTTCTAGTCACTCTGAACCGTTAGTTTACCAAAATGCATTAAAATTGTATTGGCATTTTCTCTCGCTGCTTCTGCATACTAATAGTGTGCTTGCCTTTGTCCACTACTGTGCATCAAGCTGAAGTTTTCATTGAGATTTTTGAGTGTTTCACAAAGAATCCTAAGGGTACGGCTTTATAGCAAGTCTGAGGGATCTAGGTGTCCATCTCTAATTTGAAATTCAATTTTCAAATGAATTAGTAACTAAGCTCCCTTAGGCTCCTTTGAAACTCTCAGCCTGTATCTTTTTCTGAAGAGATGCATGGTGCGAGGTTCTGAATTAACCGGATGCTGAAGATTTCCTGTGCATTCCTACACTTTGGTTTCTGAGCTGTTTTTTTTAATCCACATTGAATCTTTGCCTTTTACCCGGAAACTAATAGTCAAGTACTTTGTCAAAAAGTCAAGAAAAATACGTCAACCTGTTCTTTTCCCCATGCTATGTAGCTTGCATGGTCAATGGAATCTAAAAGCCATGTAAAAATTTTGCTCAGCAAAAAGGGATACGTGTTGAATTATATGGGAGAGTTTAATTTTAGATATTATGGTTCCCTTCCTTTTTCTTAATTTTTTTCAATGTAATTTCTCCCAATTTATATCAACAACCATGACTTATTTTTAGTGTTGTTTATAGCTTTAAAATTGTTATCTTTCAACATGGGGGCTCACATTGCCTGATAGTTTGTCAACTCTGTAATTTAAAAATCCCTCCAGAACACCCAGATATATTTCTAAACATGCATGGTGACAACATTTCCTTTACTGTTCAGCTGTAGAAATGCAACTCACCATTACAATCTTAAGGAATCCATTTTATAGTTGCCTCCACCTTTCTATCACCTGGACATTCAAGGTATTTGGATTTGCCTTTGTAATATGACTGCAAGTTGAGAAACACAATTGTGAAGAGCACAAGGTGAGGAAGAGAGGGGAATATTTCAAAACTTTCATGACTTTCATAACTTTGCTACTAAGTAAATTATTCTATGGCTGACTTCCACGAGACTAAAATTAGACCAGTGTAAATGCCTCTGAAAAATTTCACTCTCAAGGCTTGTCTTCAAGGGGAAATTACTTATAAGAAAGCTGAGGTTTAAATTTTAAAACACATTAGCTGCTGAGCTCTAACTCCCCATGTGAATAATCTCAGAGTTTGAGGAGTTTGCTCTACTTGGAGAGCATGTAATCAACTGTAGATTCAAACCGTGTCTCACTTTGTTATGGCATCATTGTCCAAGTTATTTGTGCTCCAGCCCCCACAGGAAAATGTGGAAATTGAACTCAGATTCATTCAGTCTCCACACCAATCCCAACCATGATACCACCCTTACCACTTTTGCCTTCCTACATACCTGCACTGTAGTAGAATCTAAATTTTCCTAAGGTTAGATATGTTGTAACAAATTTAAGTTCTTCTGTACTTGAACCTCTGTTCATGTTTCCAGTGTTTACACATTTATCTGTTTGCAGTAAACTTTTATAATCTACATTTATCAGCATCAAGCTGCATTGCTCATGAACCCAAGTAATTTAAATTCTTGAATCTGACTACATTATTTTCTATTACTGCCTGTTCTTTATTTCTCTGTGTGCTATATACATGTGTGTGTATTTGCACAAATATAGAACCTAACTGTGGTCATTAAAATGATTAATAACATGGTTTTGCCTACAGATGCTTAATTTTTTGCTTTTTGTAACTTCCATTGCTTTCTCCACTCCTTTCCTCTTTCACTACCAGCTTTGTGGTGCTTTTTAGTAGTAGTGGGTTACATGTTACAATTTAAAATACTTCACATTCAATTTCCCGTGCATACTTAAGAACACAGCAGATCCATAATGTTTTATGAAATAGGTTGGACTTGTTGATTTATTTCTCCTGCTACTTTTAAATTTGACTGAAATTTTGTTTCTGAAACATTCTCAGTCTGTGAATGATAATTATATCAGTCTTTTTTTTTTTTTAATGTCAGGGAAAATAGCTTCATTTTATGAATGTTTTTGACGTGCTACTCTCTAATTTCTTATATAATTTTGGTAAGCTCCATAGTATAAGAATTGACTCATTCACATTCAATAATTGAACTTTTTATTTCTCACACACTGACACTTCAGTGTTGTTTGATTGTAACAGCTTGATCCTGATCTCAAAACTTTGCTCTGAACTGTTTATTATCTATAAGCTCAGAGTAAGTGACTTTTTATTTTGACTATAATTCCCTTTAAGGCATCAGTAAGTGTGACAGCTTTCCAAGTACATCCATGTCAGACTTTCCCCCCTGGACAGAAAGGTTCTGGAAGAAATTTAACCTGCTCTTAATATTAATGTTCTTTTTACTTGAAATGTATTTAAATTGATAGATGCTGTAAAGAATAAGTGGGACATGAGTGTGAAAATGTTTTAGCTAAGAAATGTCAAACTACAAATGTAAGATAAAAATTCAGCATTAAAAATGTAAAATAATATATACAATTTATAGTTTCTAGAAGAAATACTGTCCTCCCTTGAGAGGAAAAGCTATTACAATTGCTTTAAAACAGAGCTGGCATCAATAACCGGTAGCTTACACTGCTTACTTGCATTACTTTTTTTAGCATGCTATAAACAGAAATAACTATTCCATATTTTATAGTTACAAATTAAATTTAAAATCCAGATTTATTTTCCCCATGGGCACATATTTAAGTTAAGAGGACTGAACATTCATAACCAGAAGACAGAAAAAATCCTTTATTGCCACAAAATTAAACATGATGTTGCTTTAAATAGAAGTGTACGTTTTTCACAAACTGGACTGGAGGGATATAGTACTATGACTATGCTTTGCAAACCACTTTATGTATCAATGACCAAACAGTGAGATCCTAATAGCTGAGAGGAGGAGGACGGATAGGTTTTGATAAGTAATTCTGGGATTTCAGCAGAGATCCTCTTGCCCTAACTAAATTTCATGTTAATCTTTCTGAATTACTGTGTGTTTAAGTTTTCTTAAAAATTTAAAGTTCTTCTGAAATGGTGCAAGGTTTGGACATATGTCATCACCTGCAAATAGGTAGTCTGCAAATGTTTGCCAGAGAATCATTACACATACTTGAGTATGCTTCTTCCATCTTGCTGAGTTGGAAAATGGTTGTATCAGTGTCTGAGAACAAGCAACCTTCAGTGGGGTTCTCAGCCATCCTACAGATACAAAAGCTTCAGATGCTCAACATCTTTAAGGATTACACCACCATTTATGCAGGGAATTAAGATTCTCTAGCCTTGCATTCAGCACTATCCAACTCCATTTTATTAATGTCTATTTTCTGTATTGTACTCTGGTTATTAGGCATTTTAAAATGTTTCCTCAATTGCTTTCATTCCTCTGTCTCTGCAGCTGCCTGCTGGGTTGAACATGCGTGTAACTCAATAACGGATATGTGTTGAAGACATTAATTGAGTTTTTATTCAAGAAGAGTATTATCTACTTGTTTGTTTTCTAATG
Source organism: Haliaeetus leucocephalus (assembly GCF_000737465.1). NCBI lineage: Eukaryota > Metazoa > Chordata > Aves > Accipitriformes > Accipitridae > Haliaeetus > Haliaeetus leucocephalus. Next base: position 12,142,708 of record NW_010972620.1, on the reverse strand, counting down.
TGCTTGCCTGTTCTGTATTATAGTATTATATTTACCTTCTTTGTTAGCAAGGATTTGCTTACCAGTGCAAGACAGAGTTTTGCCTTTCTACTACTTTCTGTATTAATCAGTTTTAAGAATTGCTAGGCAGTTGCTTTCTTTGGTCTCTGACTACAAGTAAGTTCTGCATGTTTATTTACTTTGAGCAAAGGTAGACTCTGAGCCTTTTTTTGTATCACTTTGTATTCTCTGACACCCAAAGTCTCAGCATGCGTAAACTCAGTGTGGACTGGGTATAGTTCTTAGTTTTGCAAATCCTATTATTTCATCAAACATTCATATTCACTCAGGCCTTTTGTCTCTGATCTTTATCTTGATCTTGTCTCTTATCAGGGCCTATGCCAGTACCCAAAATTTCAAAATTAGATTTTCAGCCTTAAATTAATTGTCTAGATGAATTATGTTTTCAGCTTCTCTATATACCCTCACATCCTCTGTTTTATAGTCACTCTTTTAAAAAATAAATTGCTGCTGAGCTGGTTTTTGGTTTTCTCTGTGTTATTTTTCACAATCCTGAGTTAACTAAAAACTATTTAAAATATCAAGTACTTAAGAAGTAGCTGTAGTCAGAAAAAAAATACGTCCTTTGGTTTCACGCAGTAATGAAGTACTTCTTAAACTTTGTTCAGTCATCCTTTACAAGGCCAGATCATTTCAACTCTGACGGGTCTTTCAGCTGCTTTGTTTTATTGTGGGTGAATTCTCAGCTCACTTTATGCCTGTGCTTTTCAGTATATTCCTAAGCCAAGAAGTTGGCTCCTTCTCTTAGTGCCTGAATTTTACATTAGAAGGTCTCCAATCTGCTGATTGTTGGATAGTAGCACTTACTACCAAGGGAAGGATCAGTTTATTTCATGCCTTGTATAATGGGGATAATACAGGAATTATACAGGACCCAATACAGCAATTCTTATCAGTCAGCATCATATAACTACTTCCCAGAGACTAATACCAGAACCTTGGAAAAGTTCTTCGAAAAGGTATTATGAACAGAAGGTAAGATACTGACCTAGGCTCAGCAGGCTTGGCTGAAGTGCTTAACTGTAGGAGGGCATTCAAGGTGGGGACAAAGGAGCCTCCTTGCCTGTAAGACTTTTGCTTTGTGGCTTCTCTCCCTGGCCAGCTCCTCACATGTCACTTGTGGCTGTCTTAGGTCACTCCCCATGCAGCTGCCAGTATCTGACAAGTGATGATGCCTGGAGTGCTCTCACCCTGCATTGGGGCAGTGCTGAAAACATAAGGTATAATATTGACAAGTTCTGCCCAGAAAAACTCTCCTGTGAGAAAGTCTTCCCTTTTTGGAGTCCTTGAAGTTGTAATGCTTTAGATTCCCCACCAGTTCAGATCAGCAAGGGTTTATTTTTGTGGTTTGGTGGTTGTTTTTTTTTAATGCCAGGAAGCTGTGCTCTTTACAAGAGAGCATAACAGGTTCTAGGATCACCTATATGACATGGATGTCCTGTAGGAATTTGCTGGTTTGTACAACAGAGAGCTAACCTGTCCTCATCCCTATTGAATGCTTCTGTTGCCTTCTCTGACCCTCTGAGGAATCTCTTCCTTTGAAAGACAGGTCTCTCCTAAATCCTCTGCAGCAAATTCTAATTTTAATTCCTAAACATCGGTGAGTATTAAGGCGTTCTTTGTGACAATGACTGTGGGCAAATGAATAACATTCATTAATTATACCAGAGGTAGAGAAGTTGAAGTTTTACCTTAGTAAGATCTGTAGAAATAAACACAAAAGCTAGTTATCAGCCATACATTGTTACAGCTTATACCTTTATAATTACACAGTTACTGCTTATTTGGCTGAAGACCTGACATGGCATCTTTGTTACTTCAATTTATATTAGTCCTGATGCATAATGACCAATAGAGGTGTAAGTTTAATTAAAGAAAATGATAATGTGGTCCATTTGAAATATGCCAATGTGATATGTAGAGTGATTAGACATATAAAATTGGCCTTGTCATCTGTATTAATCTGACCACTATCTATGGTTTACATTTTAATAGGAACAGAATTTTCTTTTTATGTCTCTTTAGAGGTATGCTTAGAATGTATCTAGCTTTATGGACTAAACATATTAAGGGCCTTTATGAAATTGTAATTCAGTAACTTTTATGTGGATGGTTTGAGTATGATATTTTTCAAAGATATAAAATATAAACATGTAGGCTACAGCTGTAGAAGGTTTATTTAGCTCAGAAATATATTAGTGTATTTATACTGTATATATTACCACATATAAGGTACTGCTATATATTTGCAGTCATATTATCATCAGACAATTTTCTGTCTCAAGTTATCAGAAAAGGGAATTAGAAAATATAATACTAGCCTTAGGGAAGCAAACTTTTTTCAAAACTCCTATCTGCTAATATCACCTGCCAATGATTTAATGTGTTTATAGTTTATGCTAACCTTTCTTAGCTTTCCTTTTTATCCATTATAGTCTGTGTACCTGGTAGAAGGGAAGCCTGCAGCCAATTGCTGTTACTTTGCAGCTCCTATCTTTACTCGCCAAATAGCTATTTTCTTTTTTATTCCTTTTTTTATTCCTGTAAGGTAGTAACTGTTGGCTGTTATAAAACTGCAATCTCATTAGAAAAGTTTCATTCAAATAAATTCACTGCTGATATTAGGACTTTAAAATGTTAATGACATTGTCTTTCTTTGGGATAACATAAGTTTTTATATTGACGCTTAAAGAGACACCTTTAGACTCTTTCATTTCCAGAAGAGTTATTAGGAGAGCTGACAGCACTTTGGGACAAGTCTGTGGGATTGTTTTTTTAGGTAGTGCCTCATTTAAGAATTCTTAGTACATCTCTCTATTAAAAATGTGTCCATAGTTTGAGTAAAACAAAAGCAAACAAAATTCTTAAGTGCAAACAAGATTTAACATTCTTTATCAGCAATATGAACTGCTGCAATGTTTGTTTGACTCTGGATCTGTGGTCCTTTTTGTACTTTCTTAGTCCTCTACTCCTTGTATAACCAGAGACCACTGGAGCTCAAATTGAAGCTCCATTGCAAAACTCCAGTGTCATATTTTACTCATGCTCAACCTTTCTTGCTTTCCCCAGTTTCCATCAGACATTTTCCATGATTACAGGTGGGAGGTATTCTTCATGTCCAGTTGGTGTATATTCATGGAAACTGACTAACCTCTCCTAACAGATTTTGATAAAGCCCAGTAATGACATCATGGGAATGTTATTTAGTTATTACACTTAATCTGGCAACAGAGTATAGAGTGAAAGTGTAGCAGAATAGTTTCATGCCCTATCTGAAGATAAAGGGTTATCATGCACTGGGATAAGTGTCCTTTCACACATAGTCTTTAGTTTCATGGCATAGTTAAATTGGGATTCTTCTGAATCAGATCTCACTGAAACATATAGGATACAGCTCTAAACATGTTCAGTTGCAACTGTTTCTCACTGATCTCATTCTAACATAAACCTAAAGTAATTGCACCGCTTGTAATAAAATTAAGGTCTGCTCACAATTGTTTCTACGTAGGAAACTTTTTCAAAATTTTAAATATTTTTCACACTCAGAAATGTGCTCTCATTGTCTCCTGAACTCAGTCTGGGCATATCTGACCTGTGTGGATAGAAGTAACTGAATTTTGTTTCTTTTCACTTCATAATAAAGAGGATACTTTTTTTGTTCAACCATTGGACATGTGTGAAGTATTTTTAAATGTACTTTTATTTCACAAACTAGTCTATAAACCAGAATTAAGGTATTATGAAGAGGACTTTTGATTGTTGTATTACGTCTAACATTTAGTGCTTAGATTTAATAGAATTAGTCATTGCTTTATTGGATTTGAATAAATTGATACTGGATTGTATTAAGCAATGTATTCCATATGCGCTGGATTATTCATGTGCCTGTTTTTTCAAAAACGTATAAGCCATACTGAGACCAGATTTGCATTTATTATTGCTATTTAACTAGCCCTACTTTTACCAAAGGGAAAAAAACAGCCTAATTTCAGATACTTGAAAACTTTTAGAATTGTATTATTGTTGTTGTTGTTATTTAGAATAAAAGCCAGTCTGTATATGGATACTTTACACCAGCATAACTGTCATCACACTATGGTTTTCTTTTAAAAAATTCCTAAAACAGTTGACCTTACATGACCTTTGGTTGTGAATACAGTTAGGCTGCTATAGCTTTTTATATTGTTCTTAATTATAGAGATGTAATTGAGCTGTTACAAATCCATGTGCCAGTAGACCTTAAAATGTTTGAATTGTGCTCTTCTCAGTGGCTGATCTCTGTGTTGGGATGAGTTGATATCTAACAGGAAAAGCAGTACACTTTTTAAAATCCAAATATATTTTTAAAAATCAAGACAAAAATTGGTGCTTTGTTATACTTGTTCTGACCACCTCCCCTTGTTGTAGTCTTCAGTAGCAACCACGAGTATTTCTGCACAAATACCTTGAAATCCCGAGTTTGTACTTTGTTTCAATCTGAGGGGGGGGCAAGTGGGAAGAAACTGCCATATTCCAGAAAATACTCAAATCTTATGCTGAAGCATTGATGAATCTCTTTGCTTTTCAGTTCAGCAGGTAACCCAAGTCTAAGTTACCATAAGAGGTGTGAGAGGCTGCCATGAAATGGCACAAAGTTGCAATTGGAAGGGGAATGGGAAGCCCTGGGGTTTTTATTCTTGGTCGGACTATAAACCTTTTAGATGACCTTGAGCAGGTCACATTAACCCTGACTCTCCAAGGAGGCATTTGCACTCCTGAACTGGATCTATAGGTTGGTCAGTTGCTGTTTCCTGTAACATGAGAATGGTGCCTTAACAGGGTGCAGACAGTTCATTAACACAAAGTGCTGTGAAATTCTCCAATGAAAAGCATTACGGCCAGTGGAAACTATTATTAGGAATTAATAATATTATAAATTAGTAATAATAACATAGTTGGGTTTACCCTATGATGTTGTACTTCACCCTGAAGCAAGATAAATCATAAGGCACTTAGGTGTTGGTTTTTTTTTTTACAATAGAGTGCAGCAGTTAAGGGTCTTTAGAACATTTCTGCAATATTAAAATGATTTTTCAGGCAGCGTATTAGCATCTTCAGTCTAGTCTAAGGTTTTAAAAAAGTAAAACAAACAAGAGCCCAAGGTATTATTTACTTAATTAGTCCTCTCTGCAGCATGAATTTCTTTCTGAACTTCATTTCTGTTTTAATAAGTATCATATCTGTTGATGTTCCTTATGTTACTAAGCAACACCAACACTACCAAATAATAAGAAAAAAAACATGTAATAAGGCACTATAATTCTGATCATGTATCATGGGGTTAATTTCTTAGGAATACTCTGAGATTCAAAGAGTGTGCAGTGCAGCAATGTAAAATATATTGTTTTCATTATAAAAAGAAGTTCATATTTTCTAAAAATGTGCATTTAATTGCATAAAGGCAGAAAAGCAACACAAAAATTATTCAAATAACATTCCAATTATATTTGATAAATCATCTTTAAAACCTTTACATTTATGTAGCAATTATAACCTAACCACAGGATCTAACATCTTAGAGCTTCATCAAAATCAATCAAATATCTTAGGCTGCAGCTGGAATGTTGTTCTGATGGAATTGCTCCCAAAGGCAATTTTCATCTATTTAGGCACCAGTTTTACAGCACATTCTGAATTTGATTATTTCTGGTAGTATTTCCTGGGTAAGGTTTTGTTCTAGTGATGACTCTAAGAAATTTCCACTATATAAAACAACTAATTAATTGCAAACTGGTTAAAATAACATCGTTTTCAAAAATGCTACTAATACTTTGGTCCATAGAAAATGCAGAATCTCTTCTGTTACTTGCTTTCTGAGTGTGTTTTATAGAGAACTGCTGATTTCAGAAGGTAATTTAAACAGACTCTCACTTACATCACATGTGAACCTGAGAATATTTTGGAAGACCAATCTTTCCTTAGTTATAAGTATCAAGTTCTCACTCAGTTTCCAGGCTTTGTTGAATGACAGTATTTGCACCTGATTCTTAGGTGCATCAAACCAGATAACTATCTGTTAATTAGGAATAAAACAATATTAGTATTGGGGGGGGGGGGTTCAATAAAATAAAAAAGTGAATTTCAGCATTTTTTCATCTATCACCAGGACTAGGAAGAACATACCTCTGTCTATATTACTGCAGAGTCCCCAGTCTCAAATATTTCTGTATTTTTTTTACACTGGTTTTTGTTTATTTCAGAGAAATTCCTTCTTTCTTCTCTCCCCATCTATTTTTTAAGATATTAACCTAGTTAGTCTCAAGAACACTTCTCAAAATCTCTAAAACTAATTTTCTTTCTGGTTAAATAAAGTTGCCTAAAATAAGTGTTGAGAATCAGTTCATAAAACTGTTTCAAGATGGGATAATTCTGGTATTTAAATTAGATAATGAACTATATGTCTCTACCTTGGTATTTGTGAGGTATTTCTTGCTTGGCAGACATTCAGGCTGGTCTTGCCTTAGTTTCAAAGTGCTTGTAATCTAATGTATACAGGTGTATACACATTATAATGTGTAACGGTAAATTGAAAAAAATTGTAAGGTATTTATAAAAACAATTCTTCAAACTTCCTGAAAGAATTTTAATTTAAAAAAGAAGATTAACAGAAAGTAAATTAACACCGGCATTTCAGAACAGGTTAAAAGAAAGATTAACTGCTCCCTGCTCCCTTGCCGCGCCTCCCAAATCCCAGCCTACTGGCATCACAGGTCTGGAAAGCCGCTGTACTGCCATACAGTCCTACTTCAGAGAAGAGAGGAAGTGTTTTCAAAACCATCTTAGGCATAGCTCTATCCTTACTCAGAATGGACTGTTTAGGAATATTGTGAATCACCAGAAATTTGGCTTGAAATCATTAAAGCAGAGTCACTGCCTACAAACATGCTTAACACTTGAAGGCCAGTATTTCAGGAGTCATCTGGGGTGTGATGCCTCAAATTGCATGGTCAGTGTTGCACATTCTATGAGAGCTTTTCGAAACCAACATTAGCGGCCATTATAGCAGAATGCATTTTGATTTCTTAGCACTAAATAGCATGTTTACCATTTCCCAAACTTGCCATCCAAGAGCAGTCATTCTGAAAAACGTTAACTACAGATGGTTTTGGTATAAATGTATCTGTTCTTCTGTCCTGTAACTGCCACAGAAATGCTTGCATTCCCTGCTCTTGAGAACTGTAAATAGAACTTCCATGTGAAGTTCTTAGTAAAAAACTTATGACCTTTAAAATGAAACTTCCTTTCAGGTTTGTAAAGGAGAACAGTATTTTCTCCAGTCTCTGATTGCAAAGGCAATTTGTACTTGGACTGTTCCAGTATTTAATAATTGTATGCTCCCATACACTTTACCTGGTTGAAGCTGTGCTCTTCTTGAAGAAGCAGTTGCCCTTTAGGATTTGCTTGGATGTAACAGGGAATGGTCTCCATGGATTTACTCACTAAAGGTCATAGTTTATTTTTTAAATGGCAATTTTAGGGTTAATATTCGCTATCTATCTGTGTGTTTAGAGCTCATTCAGGCTAACGAGTCATTCCCTAGATATCCAAGAAGCTGGAGTAGGTTTTAATAAGACTTAGAAAATAGATTTAATGAATCTGCTACATTGCCTAGACTGTTATTATCAAAAATGTTCTTATGTTAAATGTTTAAGTCTGTACAGTAAGCCTCAAAGTAAACAATTTTTAAATAGAAATACTGAGTGCTCCTCAGAGCCATGACAAATGGGAATTGGCTGTGTTTTCTAAGGTCACTTCTAAGAGGCAAAGTACCATGACCAATGTATTTGGAAAAAGAAAAGAGACTAAGTGACAGTGGAACTGAGAAGGGCCTGAAGTAGTACTATTTCTGAGACTACTTTTTAAAATATGAGCCATAACTCAAAGAGATTCCAAAAACAGTTATTGTTTTTAAAATGACTGCTGCTTCACTGTATGAAATAGCTTGCTTCCACAGTGTATAGTGAAAGCAAAACAAGTTAAAGATATAGATCTATCCTACATATCTTAAATTGTTAAAATTGCTCAGAAGTGGGATGAAGTCCAAGAATCCTCTCAATGAGGATTTGTCCTGTAAGATTTTCAGACATACAAACAGGCAATCCAAGCATAGTGGTTCCAGTACAAGTGTTGCATTGATCTGAATTTTTTATCACTGCTATTATGATGGCAGATCTGTTAGCGATCTGTTTCAAATAACATGTACAAGAGTTACCCAAGAGATTTCAAATGTTAGCAACACAGCTACGGTGACATTTTCTTCCACTTACATGTGCATGTCCACATACATGCAAGCGTAAAGCTTTTTTCAGATTTTTAAGAGATTTAACATTCACCCCTTTCTTAAAACGATCATATGCTATGTGGATTAAGAAAAAGAAGGTATCCAGCTCCAACCAGACTTGCTTGCCTGCAAAGTTTCTAGGTGCCCAGAAGGCATCTAGGTATCTCTTATACAGAGCTTTGGAGGAACTGCAGAATATTATCTAAAGATTTGATTTTGTTAAGATTTTCCCAACACTTAAGTGACTACATGTCACAATACCTGGATAGTTGCAAAGAATCCAGCCTGTCTCTCCCCCCCCCCCCCCGCCCCCCCCCCCCCCCCCCACCCACCCGCCCCCTCCC
>NW_010972620.1:12092256-12133974 GCF_000737465.1 Haliaeetus leucocephalus | reverse complement strand
GTGAACGCCCCCCCCCCCCCCCAAAGTCAGACACTTCACTCTTGTTTTGCCACACTGTTAGTTTTCTGCACTAAGGGCTCAAATTCCAAAATTTTTTCTATAGCTGTGCTTTGTTTTCTGTGTCTAAGTAAACAGAACCTTTTTTGTATGATCCATAGCTCACTGGAAACCAAATGGATGCACCACCATCAAGTGCTATTATTCAGATTAGGGTATACTATTCTAGCAGGGAATTTGGTGAAAGGTATTGACATTCCAAAATGCTTTGGTATTGCTATTAACATTGGGTGTGGTATATATGGCAAGAGAAGTATATGGTATATATAGAAGAGAACTAGGGAAATCAAAGCAAGCAAATAATGGCCAGGAATTTAAAATCAGGTAAATAATTCTAATGTCTGCTTAGAGAAGATAAAAGCTGTTGAAGGGTTAGTATCCGTCATTGGTCACCTATGGCTAAGGAAAAGAAACACCAGGGTTTTTTGTTCTGAAATAAAGTCAGGGAAAGTGAATAACTTCAGTATAAATTTTCTGTTGTGATCACAGATTAGACTTGTGAATTGAATTGTGAGTTGAATTTCCAACTGGTGATGGGTTTAGAAATACTGACTTGTCTTATTTTATTTTGTAGATGCTTCAGAAACTTGCTGTGTGTTTGCCACGGGTTCTGCCAACCAACTGGAGAGGGGACTTTCCTATTCTTTCATTAGTCAAGCATAACATTATCTTGAACTAATTATTCCTCTCCACATGGCCTTCCTACTAGTGTCAGCTTATCTTCTGCTGACTCATGCTCAGGGTGCTCCTGCTGAGCATGGGGCACTGTTGGAAACACTGAAGTCACAAGTAGGATTATTCAGCAATAAAAGCGAACACTATTCGGCACAGGTGAGACCTCCTGGCACAAGCCGACAAATACCTCAGACAATCATCATAGGAGTTCGTAAAGGAGGGACAAGGGCTTTGCTGGAAATGTTGGATATTCATCCTAATATTGTGGTAGCAGCTACAGAAGTCCATTTCTTTGACTGGGATGAAAATTATGTGAAAGGAATAGACTGGTATAGAAGTCTGATGCCATTTTCTTATGGAAATCAAATTACAATTGAGAAAACACCAGGCTATTTTACATCACCACAGGCTCCAGAAAGAATTCATGACATGAATAGCTCTATTAAACTGCTGCTCATTCTAAGAGATCCCACTGAGAGAGTTATATCTGACTATACCCAAGTATATTACAACAGAGTAGAAAGCCACAAGCCTGTTCAGCTTTTTGAAGATATTGTTATTAAGAATGGAGCACTTAATACCAAATACAAAGCTATTCAGAGAAGTCTATATGATGTTCATATGGAAAAGTGGCTTAAGCATTTCAGTTTGGATCAGATTCACATAGTGGATGGCAATACTTTAATCAAGGACCCTCTTCCTGAATTACAAAAAGTTGAAAGATTTCTAAATCTTCCTTCCCGGATTATGTCTTCTAATTTTTATTTTAACCAAACCAAGGGATTCTACTGCATTAGAAGTGATGGAAGGGAGAGATGTTTACATGAATCCAAAGGCCGCCCCCATCCCCTTGTGAACAACACTGTTTTAGAGCAACTGTATTCTTACTTCAGAGAGCACAATGCAAAATTTTACAGAATGGTTAATCATTCCTTTGACTGGCATTAATGCATTTGGAATCAATGTTTCTTAAAAAGGGCCTGAAACAAAGTCTTTCAAATATATCTTTCTAAACTGTAGAGATTGGTACTATGAGAACTTAACATACTGGTTATATGCTTCATTGGAATAACACATGTGTTAACTCACTGAAATGGTACCCTTTACGTTGGGAAAAATAGGTTTCACGTATTTGTGTGATTACTGTGAGTCATATTCTGATCTTTCTCTCACCATGCAAATACATTATCAGCAGACTTATTTCAGATACTTACCTGTTACAAGATTTGTGCTGTTTTGGAAAAAAATGACTGCTTCTAACAGTGTTAAAAATGTAAATATTTGAAATGGTATTATTCTAACTGTTCTGTATTTTTTGTTGTTAGTATTTTTTATATCACACACAATGATAGTGGTGTTGATTTCTAGAATTTTTCATACAATAAGTTAAACTGTATGTTAAACAGGGGCATACGTAGTGGCTCCAATAAATAATTCATCCTCTGTTAATATGCTGAAGTGCTTAATCAATTAATAATAAAAGGAATCTATTTCATCTATGATTTTGAATAGGTGAACTAGAAGATCCCTGTCTGTATATCATTAGCATTAAACCACACTCTTACTATCCTGGCTTTGCAAAAAAAAAAAAAAAAAAAAAATTATCTCCAAACAAACTAAGAATATTAACTGTTTGAAGAAGCTTTAAGTGAGAGTTCTGAATGTAAAGACATTAAAATACCCCAGGCAACCTCAATTTACACTGTTATTCTACGCACTTAAAAAAAAATTAATGCAAAAAAATTAATATCAGCAACTGTACAACTATTTGATTATATAAATTATGTCACTTTCCTCTTGAATGGAAAAGCTCTTCATTAGTACTACCATATTAATCATGTTTGTATTCTGTGACTAGTTATTCTACTACTCTCCTGGCTTTAGTTTACATATCTCCATTGGCATAGCACATGGATTCCAAAAAAAAAAAAAAAAAAAAAAAAATTATTTGCTTGCCCTCCAAAGCATGGAGTATTTTTATTTTGTCATTTCTAATGCACATCATGGGATGTTCTCAAAGTTAAAATAACATCTTGTTATACTGTATATCTCAGACACAGTGTTCAATATGCTAAATATGACATACTCAGATTATATATAAAAAACACACCCACCTCTACCCCTGCATTAGAAATTGTTTTATTTTTAATATTTATTTTATTTCACACTATTGTGCTGGTCTGTTTTTCTTTTTCATGTAAACATTTTATGATTTACCAATACCAAAGAAGAAAATCAACTTGAAAATGTTAACTGTGGTGCCAGATAGAACTACAGCTGCAGATGTGCTTGTTTGAAATTGTACCTTGCAATCCAGAAACTCTGGTGCACACCCTAGTAGAAGCATTCATTAGGTGCATTCCTCTTCAAGCTTCTCGGGACACTGGTGAGCTATGGTTGTGTGGGCCCACTCTGAGCATCGCAGTGTCAAACTCCACCTAACCCTGGTGAGAATCCTGAATCTGTGTCCTGTCTAAGCTACTGTGCAGCCTATAGGAGTATTATGTTCCTAACATGGGATTCAGTCTTCCACTTCACAGGCTACAAGGTATGTATTGCAGCACTAATTTTTAGGCTTCTAATACTTTATGAGGGGGCTGCTTAGATGTTAGAAAGGTAGCAGTATTAACACTGAAGCTGGACAGAACCAGACCCAGCCAGATTATGTGGAAATAGCCTTCATGAAATACTCCCCTCAATAAATGTAGAATGTTAAAAATAATATAATAAATCTTACTCTTTATCTCTTCTGCTACTTGTATGTATAAGTACGAGAGAAAATTATATTTATTTGTCATTAGCATATAAATAACCTCTGAAGTTATCTTTCTGAAGTATGATTATTTACTACAGCTCTGATTTCTACAGATGGCCCAAATCATTATTTACTTCTCTCACATTTTCTGAGACTGTGTCTTCTTAATCATTAATATTGATCAGATCTGGCCACTACTCAGAAGTACAAGGTTGATCTGAATCAGGTATGGAAATACAAATGCATTTCTTTCAAATTAGCCAAAGAACAGGATGTTTATGCTGGTCTACGCACCATCTTTACAAAGACATTGGATAGGCAAACTGCAATAATGACAGTTGTGTAGCCTAACAATACATTCTTTGTCATTTGTCAAGTAAAAAGTTAACCCAGAAAAATTCTGATCTCTGAATCAGCAGGGTGATTTCATATTGGACCAACACTGTATTTTGTGGGCACTACATTTTTATCTGATAATGGCAGCCCCAAATCCAGATTCCCTATAGTATTTAACATAGCTTGTTCTTTCTGACCAATGCAATCTTAGTGATGAACGAAACTCATTCCAGTCCACTAATTTCAGAAATACGGTATTGAAGGTAGCAACATACCAGCAGCTTACCATAGATTGTAGTTTTTCTTTCAGCATTGCTTTCTGTTTCTTATACAATCCAAAACTTTCCATATTCTTCTTCTTTTGCTTCTTTTCAATGATGATTCTGTTTAATAGTATTGAATAAGATTGTTTTCTTTTCTTTTTTTTCTTTTCTTTTTTTTTTTTTGGCAAGAAACTGATTTGAAAACAACATATACTTCAACAAAGGTTTCAGGTAGTTGCCAGTAATTGAAGAGTTCATATGTCTATTTGTCACATTCAATTTCACAGGCTTCCAAGAAAAAAATGAAATAAAAAAATCTAATGTCTTTCTATATGCTTGCAGGCATCAAGTCTTTCTCTTTCTTCTCTGAAGTTTACAGCTAATCTTTAAATGAGTTGAATGTGGGAACACCAGTTGGCAGAAGCTGTATGCATCTTTGAAAATGCAGGTCCCTTTCTGGAATTTACATTTCAAGGAGAGCTGATCTGTATGGATTAGTGATGCATCTATCTACTTGATTTGTTAGCACTCTTCATTCCTGCTCAGCATTTTTGGGAAGAACAGAGTTGATAAAATTAATTCAATTATCATTTTGGAGTTTACCAATACCAGAAGAAATATATTATGCATAGTATAATTTGGGTGAGGGGTTGGTTGTTTCGGTTTGGTTTTACATAAGTCAAGATTCTCATCTGAAGTTTTGTTTTGGTAAATGGTCTACAAAGATGCAACTTAACCTCTGCGTAACAGAATTCAATAAATACAGTAGACTATATTTTAACATTACAAACCATTTCAATCAGTTTCTCATTTTGTGGTCTGAAAAATATTATCTCATGCAGCCCTAACCTTCTCCATTCAAAAGATAACACTCCTTCCATCATCCTCAGGAGGGGGGTCAGTAGAAGATCCACGTAACACTGAAATAAAAAGTGCTCATTTTTTGGCAGTTGGAATTCAAAACTACTCAAATTTTGGAAGGAACTGGAGGCTGAGAATCAGTTTGAAGATGTATTAACAAGACAGTTCTCAATTTAAGAAATTACAAATATCTTTTATGAATTTCCACAATTGATAGCAAACCATAAACTATTCTTCTCCAAATTGGTCAAAGGACTTTTATCTCATTATCTGATACTCAAGAGGTGTTTGCAGAAAAAAAATTTCACATGGGAAGGGTGTTTAAAGAGATCATGCAGGTGGTTTTTTTTTTTTTCAAAGGTTGCTGGGAGCATCTGAAACAAGCGGTACAGTCACATATGTAAGACTACTGCAGAATTTATGATGCTTTGAGCAGCTCTTTGATGTTGTTTTGCATTCCACAAACATTAAGCTTTCACTTTAAATACTGTTCCTTTCCTTTTTTAGTTAAAATGCCATAGTTATAGTTGCTTTGATCTGATATCACTGGGAATTAGCAGTATCAAGCAACTGCAGCTGTAACTGGATCAGTTTAGCCTTTGCCACAATAAGCAGCACACTCATACTTAATACTTAGATGAGTCTAATATTAGGTTTGGGGTTTTTTATATACAGGCTACATATGTTACCTCTAGTACATAAAGAAAAAGCATTGGGAAACTTAAGAGCTAGGGTTTTGCCCCCAAAAGCTCCTAATAGTTAACTAATAGGAAGAAAACAAGGAGGTTGCTCTATTGCACTCACCCCCATTATTTTACTAGAAGAGGGTTGGGTTTTTGCATTGTATCCTCTGTATCTAGCTCCTCAAAGGCCTTGGGCTGACTTCTGGTCTTTTCTTTCACAGCTCAGCCGTGATAGAGCAACAGTTCCTCTTAAAGAATACCTGTTAAAGTAGAGACATTTTTTAATATCCATAGGCAATATTGTGGAGAACTTTACAGAGGGCATACACTTGGTGCACATCATTGTGTGCTGCTACACGTCAACTTCTTCAGCATCCTTTTGATTCAAAGCCAATAGATAATACTATAAAATGCACTGAAGAAAGATTAGATTGACTACTGCAGGGAAGCGCATCTGCATACAGAGTTTTCAGTCTTCATGCACATTTCAAGAGCACATCAAAAAGAAATTTAAAAACTGGGCTGCTTCCAGCAGGTTTGACTGCTTATTGCCTTTGTCAATTCAGATGCTTTCATGAGTTGGACAAAAATTTTAATACTGTCATAATCCCTATAATTTCTTGTTTAATCTGTGTGGTCAAAACTGAAAATACATGCTATTACTTTGCTTTATAGGAGCACAGTTTAAAAAAAAAAAAAAAAAAAAGACACCACCACCACCACCCCCAATACCTTGATTCATAGTAAGAGCTGCACAATAACAATGCCCACAATAACATTTCCTTGCAGAGACAGGAACATTTAAATTATTTAATTAAAAGATTATACACCTGTAGATCATTATTTTCTATACTTGTGGATTTGATCCCTATTTGATCCCTCATTTCCTTCAAAAGCTTGAATTTTATCATAGAAATGAACGGACACATTAGAATTAAAATCGGTAATAATTTGCCTAGCACATTGATCATTACTAGCAGTTAATGGCCAATATTTAGTTACTGGCCAAATAATTTCCACTTTGATTATTTCAAGTTTCAATGTGACTAAGTTGTTTTGCTATTTTATAAAACAAATTTAAAAGTTAGAACCAACAGTGGATAAAAAAGACTCTGCAGTATCATTCTGTGATTGTAGAGGAATATAGAGGAATTGTCGTGTCTTTAAGGATAATTAACAGTGACATAAGCTTACCACAATTCCTCAAAAATTGTTGGAAGCCAAGATACTAACAGAACTGCAAAGTATAAATTAGTACTTGAAGTTGAATTTGCTACTTAGGGAAAATATAACAGATTAAAACCAGACTGACATAAATCATACTTCCCTGGTAAAATAGATGTGATGTAAACTGTACAGTATCTCATGCATTAGCCCATGTAACAAGCACTATGAAGTCTACTTTCTGATGCAAAATGGCCTTACACTTTTACGTTGTATGTCCTTTTAGTTCCATTACAAAAACCTCTCAGCCTTTAAAGAAAAACATATATTAATATAAACTCTTTACCAGTGGTACAGTTCTTCTCTCAAAGGACATTTCTCTGGTTTTGTATTGTTTCCTCTGAGATAAAAAGGTGGTTTGAGTCACACTGCAATAAAAGTAGAGAGTTATCGTACCAGAATTAAGACTATTACTTCTGTTTATTACAGTTCTCAGTGAATAACATTTTTATATAGGAACTGATAATAGTTTAACAATTTGTTTTTATTTTCTCTCTCTTCGTTAGATAATACAACTATGTTATAGTTTTTCCTATTCTGAAGGATGTTAGTCTAAACTCATACATTGTTACTCTAAAGCACTGACTTACAGATCTAAATCAGATGGCAGTAATAAAAGGAAAGCACAGGTAATTAAGAATCCACTCCCTTTGCCACTCAGACTGGCTAAGATTTTTTTTTTTTTTTAACTCTTTTGATGTGAGTATTTTGCTCCATCACAAACTTTCTATTAGGAATGTATCAGCCAAACTTGCAATAGGAAAAAATAAGGCAAGGACAACTATAATGCAATAAAACCTGAGCTGAAGGCTCTCTTCTGCTAAATATTTGTTGACATAATATGGCACATTTACAAATGAAAATTATGACTGGCCTGATAAGATGATGCACAGGACTAAGTAACATGCTACTCCAGGGATTTATCTAGGTATTCTACATGCCTGAATTAATTTTGTGATCATTAGGCTATTAGGGACATACATGAATATACATTTTCAAAACACTGTATTTCATCTTAGAGAATACTAAAATACTGTAGGACAGGCTGAATATATTATGTCTATCCTTGAGTGAAATGCTGCAGTGCTACTAAGCACTGGATGGGAAGTAACAATTCTGTACACTAAGTGTTGGGCATTTTTAAATTCCTTACAGAAAATTACCAGCACTAGATGCAGCAGTTTTGTTGTTGATTTGACAAGGACTGTCAGCCTAGAAAAATGCCACGCAACTGTCATGAGAAGATTGAGGATACCTTTTCTATACTCTGCCAAGATACAAATCCAACTCAAGACAAGTAACGCAGATGGACCACTGGAAACTGCAGGGGGTGCATTGCTGCCTTGAGTGAAGATTAAAGGCTCATAAACAACATACGCTATAGTTACACACACACTCACACATACACAGCTTGCAAAATACACTCAGTCTAAACCAAAACCAAGCAGAATCTACAGCTGTGCACTATAGTGATTGTGCTGAAGGCATACTGAACCAGGGGCAACCATTCCAGTATGAGCTATCTGTGACTTATTATTTGTTGTATTAATAAACTGAAGTCTGTTTAGGCCATGCACTAGGCATCTTCTGTGAGCTAGCACTATATACTGCTCTTAATATTTTCACCTTGCAGACAATGTGTATTGTATTCTCAGATTCAAAGTAAGCTTCATCCGTTATGTTTGCCAGACAACCCATGTTTATGTGATTGAAGTTTTTTGTCAAGTGTACATACAACAAAATGAATAAAACAGATTAACAGATTCTCTGGGAAGAAGATGGCTAATGGGTCATATACCTAGGGCCTGTTTACGTACAGTAAGCACAGCAGAACAGGGTTCAAGTAAACTGCCTTTCATACTTTTCAAAAATAAACTTTCTGTGTGTTTTCACTTCCTTTAATTTAGGGGGGGGAGGAAGCCTCCCCTACATTGTTTAATAACAAACTTGGAATTTTAAAATTCAAATTCATCTGAGAAGTTAAAAGTACTATGGCTTCAGTGACTTAAATAAGAAATTACCATTCAAAAGTTACTACATTTTTAGCAGCATTAGAAAACTGTTCACTTTCTTTTTAGTTCTTTTATACCTTGTGTCGCACCCTCCTACCTCTCCCTTGAAAAAGTATTTTCATAACAAATACCAATTTTGCCAGCTGATTTCAATTTTATATAGACAGAGTTCAAAATATTAATCACTTGCATTAAAAATACAAAGATTGGGTAGGGTGATAGCTAAGTCTTACATTTCCACATGAGTGGAAAAAATGGCATATGAAATAAAACCATGGTCACTTAAAATGGGTACCTGCTGAATCACATTGAGTATTGTATGCCCCAGATTATAGAAAGAGAGATCAGGGCTGCTTCAGCTATCCAAATGACGGCTTGCAACATCTTTTGTGAGTTTGGGAAAAGTAGTTTCCCCCTTCCATCAAACAGACATTCAGGCTTCAGTCTGAGAAAAATCTTTTTTCCAGTTCTTAGGGTGCTTGTGTAGAAATGAGTGGTTACGTGCCTTTTTTCCCCTCAAGGTACCCGCAAGACAGATTTTTGCCAAATTGCAGTATGTATTCCATTGGTAACAGCAAACTAATTTTGGAAGCCCCATTTAATTTCTTCTACTAGCTACTGGGTCCTCCATTATTTTTGTCCAAAACCCGAGTTGTCACAGATGGTAATTATTCTAGACAAAAACAGCCACCCAGAAAAGTATGAATAAAATATACTAATCCAGCTTTCCATAGCTACTAGATACAATGAGCCAGAAAATACAGAAGCTTGTTATCTTGTTAGGGTCCTTTGTCTGTGACTCCTTTTCATCAAAAAAGTATTGGGTACAGTTATATATGCTTGTATGACTCCCTATCCTGATCATCTGTGTATTATGATCAAAGGGAACAGGATTATGTTACCTCATGTTAATACTAAAGCCCAGGATATTCATTTCACATAAACGCAACTTCACCGCCAGTCACCCACTATCTCTGATTTTCTTCTCTATCTATAAATTCTTCTCTGTGGTGTTTTTCATTTATTAATAAATTCTGGCTTTTCTTTTTCATGGAATATATAGTTTTGATCTTAAATTGAGCTTTCCTGATCTGAGAAAAGTAAAAGCTGAAACATATACTATGGCTTTCAAAAATAAATAAATTTTGTCTCTGTGCTGTGTTAGTATGTCAGATAATCAGATTACATAGTTTCAAGCAATTAAGACAAAATAGCTAATCCTAACACACATAGCAGGCATAATGATTGAGGATATTTTTTGGAGGATAGGAAAAAAAAATCACCTTCCATTTAAAAAAAAAAGTACTAATTTGATATTTAACATAAGCATTTAGATTCATGTGCTCCTCTAATGTAAAGTGGCACTGACTTCAGTTAGCTACAGTGACTGCAGTAAAACTACTCTAATTTGTAGCTATGGATCTAGCCCAAAATGTATATACATAAAGAATGCTACTTTAGTCTTAAGTGGCTAAGCCAAATGAAATAACTGTAGTTTCTGAAACATAATACTCTTATCCCTTAATACACAAATTGAACACTTGATAGTAATGCTAATATAGAAGCTATTTCTCTCTTAAGTTGATTTTTCTGTAGAAATTCTAGTCAGTGAGTTAGTCGATGGCAAGCAATAAACAGCAAGGAGGTGGGGGGGAATTCCTTTATTTGCATTGCTGGCCTCATTCTGTCAACATATCACCCAGATTGCTGGATACACACAGAGATGCATTCTGGCAATGCTAGGAAGGGACCTGCATTTCCTGCTGTCTGTTTCAACTTATTAGTAATAGGATGATGCTTCTGGCACATCTAAAATAAATTAATATTGGATTAATTCAATTCAAAAAAATGTCAGGAAAACACATTGCAGATTCAGTCATCACCAACTTGAGACCAATATGCTTAAAAAAAAAGAGTACCATAGTAATTATGTTTACATGTATAATTGCCTAAAGCTGAGCCAAATGACAGAACATATTCTAACACTTTCCAATATGCCTTCAGTGCTGATTAAAACACCAGTTCATAAAATAAATATAAATACAGTATATTCAACACTAACAGTAACACAATTATTTTAAATAGTTTTGTTTTACTTCTGAAAGCATTTTATCTGAACTACCAAAACATTTTTTTATTGCTGATTAAAAAGTTGTGTTCACTGACCATTTCTTTGTTGTTCACTGGTGATCATTTATATCTTTTTTAATATCAAGGAATGACAGTGCAGCAGTATTCTTTTTAAGTGGTAAAAGGCTGGGCAAGAACAACTGCCATACTTTACACAATTGACTTAAGTGTAGTAGTGGTTGAAAAATTTTATAAGATTACACCTAACCAATTTATACATAGTATAATACAATGCCAAAAGTAAGAGCAATAGAAAAGTCTGAATAAACATTTTAGCACTTACAGTACCTTTTTGATAGGAAGATCAAAATAAGCAAAGCAAATGGAAGACTGATTCTGTAGCCTTTGACCAGAAAAAAACTCCTACCTGCAACAGACACAACACTTGAGCTAACACTGCAGATCTGGACCATTGATTTGAATGTGATGTATTCTGATATTTTATTCACACTACCTGTGTCTTCAGTAGGACCTCAGATACAGTTATATCCTACTCAAGATAAGTAAACATGTCACAATTTCACTGGATGCAAGGATTAATTTGGATTTACTCGTCTTGTAGTCATGACAGGCAGATGAAATACAGATAGAGTAATAAAGATATCGTTAGCAAAAGAGCCTCAGCCTCTTTAGTAGCTTGCCCTTTGTGCATTTTACAAGTGAAGAGCATAAAAATCTTGTCTCAAGTATTTAATATTTTATGATTTAAAATAAGCAAGCATAATAGCCTCTCAAAGATTCTCAAAAACACTAGGAAGTAAGCTGAAAAAGTCAAATTAATAATTTTTCATAAGCAATGTCCAAGGCAAAGAGTGATGACTCTTTAATAAGATTAGAACATTTCTGCAGTCTGTCTTCCTTAGTCTGTTACTTTAAATCATAACTACTAACAGTGAAATAATTACAACTAAAAGTATTGTTGCACAAAGCTTTCTCATTATAGGTGGAAAGCGTATTTTTAAATATACTAAATTTGTGACACATTTGAGCTCTGGAGGGAAAACAATCCACACACCCAGTACTCCAGAGGAAAAGATACTGTACACTCTCAGCTTATTCCATTTCAGAAAGCCCTCAGGCCCAAAATCTCTCTCTCCTAACCGTCAAGACTGAAATGGAATACAGAGCATCAGAAGCTCAAAAATGCACTTGGGATGCAATCCTCTTGGGACTTTAAATATTAACATGAAAAATCTTAAACCTTGGGCTACCAGGCAGTTGAGACAGATAGCAAAACATTGTGAAGAGTCATGCTCCCTTCCGCTAATCTCTCCTTGCAACAATAACACACAACTACGTAGTGAACCAGCTGCCGGCAACAGATCATTTATGCAAGTTGCCCAATGTACTGCATGTATTTCTTTAATCTGTCTGCCTTTTCACAAAGATATGCATCATGACTACCATCAGGGAATTCAAACAGAGCTTGATCTCATTCTCATTGCAATAAAGTTAACAGTGGCTTCAGGTCCTTGAATTGCAGCCTCTGGTCAATAACAGCACCTAGACTTCATAACCTGCTGACCTGCAGGAATGGTACCTCATCACCATGCAAAAGGCCTAGGGAAATAACACTTTCCTCAGACCTCCTGCCTGAACCAATCATGAGAAGTTAAATCTGCAGGGATTCTGTCTTAGCTAATCTCGTCTTTTTATCACGTACTTCAGTCATATAAATGGAAAACAATTGCATGTCTTCTTTAGTTGCAACTGGATATAGATTATGCTAATGATAACTCAGGCCATCTTGCTCTCAAACGCTTGGTAAATCAGACTGTGCTTTACACCTAAGTATAGTAACCAAACCAGACCCTTGTGAGGTGCAATACTAGGCAAAAACAGGCAAGAAGATAACCAAGTTCAAAAGTATGCTGGCACCATCTGCCATCACAGGTGGCTTAGAAAAATAAGCCAGTCCCAAAGAAACAGGAGACGGAAAGAAAAATCACAGGTTTCTTTATACTCTTCAGTTTTTACCTTCCATTTTTAAGCTTTAAGGGTGTTCTAGTGTCATATATCCATGCTTTCTTTCTCTACAACCAGAAAACATAGGCATTTTCTTTAATTAAAAAATAATAACCCAAGACACTTACACTAATATATTCCCAAATTTCCAATAGCTGAAACTTTTGAGGAAAAAAGAGCAATTACCTTGACACTTAAACTTCAAACATGGAAGCTGGCAAAGTTGGAGAGAGATTTATGACACACTTCCTCTTTCTAGCTAATTAGCTGGAGAACTATCTGGATCTGCAGTATCAGAGAGGAGATGATACAAAAAGGTCGTAAGGTGAACAGTTATAAATCACAGGCGCCAACCTCTACTCATCAGATCCTCATTTAATTTTATGCTAAATTAATGGCATAATTCAAAGCCAAAGTCTCCTGCTAATTTAATTTGAATTTGGCTCATGGTAGGAACTTGGAACATTTAGATCAAACTCTATGAACACCCAGGTTTTTTGAACTAGGGGATATATTCTTTTGTTGATAATAATCAGTAATACATATTCTTTACATTCTTTTTCCCCTTATAATGAGACGTCCTATTCTTTAAAAAGATTTGTGCAACATATTTTAAACAGAAATTCCAAATTTTCAATCTCTGCCCTACAGCATTCTTTAGATTACTTGGATAATCCACATTTCATGTGGATTTTACTATTAGTCGGTCATGAAGCTTTCTTTTATATTTATGCAAGAAAGGAGTTAAATCAGATTAGAGCTGTATTCATGCTGCAATACTGTCAGGCATTCTGCTTACAAGAATGAAGTATAAATTACATAGTTTAATAAATGTCTGATTTGATAGTCAATGTAGTTGTGTTTTCTTGATGAATACCACCTAGAAGTTAGCAAGTCTGTTACAGATGGGAATGACATTGAGTTTGCATTTACAAACCCATTAACAAATGAAAGATCAAATTTTTTTTAAAGTTCTGGGAAGCAACAATTTCACAATAATCTTTTAGTTTATCCTCAATCAAATACTTGTACCCTGGCACTTTGTAAAAAATTACAATGTGAAATTTCCTTCTAGTCTTTGGAAGCCAGCAGTGTATGCTGGTAGATCGTAATCTCTCCTCCATCCAATTCACATCTATTTCAATTTATCCATACCTCAATCACTGTGACCAAATAACTAAAGAGAAACTAAATTGTTTCAAAGCTTTTTGTAAAAAGGAAGGAGCAGTTTTCTCTTCAAAGCTCCAGGCTTACCGGCCAGCTGTTAATTTACTGTGACTTCCTTCAGCAATAGTTAAATGGATGCATGTTTAACTAGGGAAAATTTTGCAAAACAGAAAGGCAAGTGTTGTTGGAACAATTTCTTTACCTGATGCTATAGAATTTTGAGTAAAAATAAGAAAGCTACACTCCCTTTGCAGACAATACCTCTATTGATGTGAACAGTTGTTAGCATCCTTTACGTAGGTAATTCTGCACCAATCAATACATAGTCACAAAGACTGTGTTATTCCCTAAGCAGCTCCCTGAACTGTGCAGACAGAACACAGCCATACTGTGCCTATACCTCTGCTATGGGCAAAACGTCCCCAGGGGCAGGTAGCCTGTTCTCTGTAGTGGCATATCAGTGCTGTTTTATCAGTCTGATCTACTGATAAACCTTGACAAAGAAAAATGGAACAGAAAATAAATTCTCTTCCAAATTTCTTAAATGCAATGGATCCATGTCTTTCAATAAGGGGTGGGGGTGGTAGAATCAAACTACTGGGAACATCTGAGAAGGGAGAGAGGAAAAGACATGCATTCATTTACTGCAAAAGCAGTCATTCAACAGAGCTTCTGTACCGAGACAAATTTCAAACCCCACAGTAGAAGTCAACATTAAAAGCATTCCTGTCAGACATGGGGCATATAAAACAGTGCCCATATTTCTTGTGGAAAAAGTTAACATTTGTTGTGGTAACGTGCAGATTTACTTAGATGCTGGGGTGGGGATCAACAAATGCTAAATAGATCTTGATTTTTAAAAAGAAATAATGAGGTAAAGAGTAAAGAAAAAATTGATGTATCATATAAGGAGAACATTAGATAGATTAAATGGGGTAGTGTTTCTCATGTATTTTATGTAAATATATTATTTGAGTGCATTGAATCTAATCCGTTATATTGTTATTTTTAGATATATCAGATGATTTTTTCCTCAAGATTAATCCATATATTGTCTGAATACTCACTGTAGTGTAAATAGAATACTGATGGTTTTAGAAATATTTTGTATTATAAGAATTATGTCTCAAACTTATATTACATAATATGCTTCTAATGATAGAAAATGACGATATGAACATTAACAATGAAATATGTTGAATCAGATGCTGAGCCAATAAGAACATTTTTCAGACAAACTAAAGCCACAGTGGCTGTTCTTAGATTTTAAAGATATATCTTAGCTGTGTAAGTTTCACCCAGTTAAGTAGAATGACTTAGCAGTCTGAGCTGACAGCTACAATTACTTTTTTTCCTGCCACAGCAATAGTTTCTTATTTTTTCTACAGGTAGTTGCTTATGTTTCTTGTCAGAAAGCAAAACAGAAAAAATAGCACTTCACAATTAGTTTTCCTTGAAGAAGTCCTACCTGTTTCCTTTTTACTAAAGCTAAGTTTTAATCACAAATATCCAATTTGTTTGCGTGTGTCTGTGTATTATCTTTACTCATCAGTGTCAAACAGGCACTCAGGATTTTCTGGGTGGCCGAAAAGAGTCTAGTACTAAATATGGATTTTTTTACCACATACAAGAATGCAGTACATATTTCTAAATAAGTATTTTAAAATTTGTAATTTCTATGTAAGTATAAGGAGAACTGGTACTGTCTGTAGGCTCAGTAGATTTTTCAGATGTATCTATTTAAAATGCAAATGTGTGTATATGTGAATATCAGGGTCTATGTCTATAAAAAGCCTCTTTAAATGTTCAAACTCCTAATTATTTTTTCAAAAGATTCCTGGGGATTCTTTCACCCAGATCACCTTTCAATTTTTAATTTACTTTATTAAAATCTCAATAAATCATCATATTGCCAACTTCTCTATCTGAAATTCATTAACATATCAGAAGATAATTTATCAGCCACATCTTATATATTGCTTCTCATACATCAATTTGTCATTTCTCTGCTTTCATTCTCCTTTGTATGAACTAGGAAAATCTTATCTCGTTTCAGATTTCTGTTAATCCAGGACATATAAATTTTAGCTATTTAAAGTCATCTAAATGCTTAAATTAGCTAAGTTTACATATGCCAAATTTTTAAACTGTTTTTGCTCAATAGATGAAAAATATTCTAAACTACTGAAGTATAGAAAAGGTTAAGATTCATCAATACTGACAAAATCTTGCAGTAACAGATTAATAACCATCTACACACAGCTAGGAACATTTAGCTCTAACACTATTTAAGGTGGTGATACAGCAAGACTTCTGTTTTCTGTGCTGTCTTGGACAAGTCACTTAAGCCTCCCTGAATCCCAGAGGTTTTCTGTAGGACATCAATCAAAAGAATGGAATAGTGCCTTAAGTAAACACTCTCCTTCCAGCATATATAAGGCGCTATGGAACAACTACAGGTTGCCCCCACTTAGGAAATGCAGTGTTCCTGTTTTATGGAAGCGTAGTGAAGATGAATCATTCAAGATTATAAGGCAATCAGACACACGCAAAACCTAAAGTAGACAGAGAAGTAACCATGCATGTCTGAACTAATATGATCAAAGTGATACTAAAAATGCTTTTGGTGGCTGGCCATCTGCCTCCATTAGAAGCCAGGTTCTCATCTGCATTTACATTCAGGCGAAATACATCGTATCAAATTGCATCTATACCTTTCTGAGTTTCTCCTGATGGCTAGGATGACAGAAAAGAGCTACTGCAAAAATGAGATTCAATCTTAAGACACCTGATCTGCAGGAACAGAGGTATATTTTACAAAATGCAGTTACAGTATGCAGACTATCATTAGATAGATGAGAACTCCTTGTGGATTAGCAACAACTGGAAATTCACCGAGACTTTATGTCAGTAAAACATATTATTGTCTAAATTTTGAAAAACACAAAAAAGCCAACTCTTGTGCACAATGGTTTTAGCAGACCCCAAAGAGTCTCATTTTAAAACTTTTAATATAAACAGAGGACTGATTCCATAAACATCTGATGAAACCCATCACCAAGTATAATAAAAGCTATATGATTTTGTAATAGCACTTTTGCAGGAGTGAATATAAAAGAATTTATGGAATGGAGGCACCAAGTAGAAGCAGAAGAGGCTGTAGATAATCTCTCTTAACATTTTGCAAGACTGCAACTATAAAAGACAAGTGTAAGCAACTGTGAGCAATGATCAATATGAGATTCATCTCACCTAACTTTAGATGCTTACATTGTAGCTACCTGCATATAAGTTTGTTGTCTAGATTTGTTCAATAAGTAATAATATGCAGCAGGGGAAAAAACATTCACTTCTAGAACACAGTTCATCTGACCTATTTTAGACATCTATGCAATATACAAATTATGCCCTAAAAGTATCTATTTCCATTCACTGAAATCTTCAAAAGAGTTAACACTTGCAAGTATTTACACTGGAAGTGTTCAAGTTTGAACAGATGAATCTTGCCCAAATTGTTGTCAATGAGAAGAACAAATGAAGAGGTTTTTTCTATAAACATGGATGAAAACAACCATATTCATCCCCACTCCGGCAACCAAAACAGTTGTTGTGGCCATAATTGTGGGAGTTCAAGTAGAGGTATTCTCTTTAATTCATATAATTTATATGCCATTGTGCTCTAGGTCCTTGTTTTTGAGCCTGTATCCAATTTATTCAGTAGTGTTCTGCAAAGTACTCAAAGGAAAAAATTTCTACTAATTTCTGTTAATGAACCCTTAAAAGGCAGATACAATCAGCTCCTGACTTGTCTTAATGACCTCCTGAAACAGCAAATGCCAATGAATGATTATACTCTAGGAAAAAAGTGCCTTTGTCCTTTAATTTCACTTTATTTCCCTACTTAATACTTTGAGACAGAGCTAAAAAGAATACAGTAGTCATTTCTTACTGATCTTCTCACCTCAATCAAATCCCTATTATTCACCTTATTCAGACTGAATTATCCTGGTTCTTTTCAGTCTCTCTTTGTTCCTATAGAAGTACTACTATACCTTTCATCACTTTCTTAACACCTATCTGGACTCCTTCAGTCTCAGCTTTATCTTCCTTAGGCAACTGTCAGAGAAGGCATTGGGATCACAAACATGTACAGAAATACAAGTACCAGTTTCTTACGTAGGCTTTCTCAGATTAGCAGTAAGCCTGTGCACACACTTGTTCATTCCTTGAACTTAAAACCCAAGATGTTCTTGTATCAGTTTATAGACTGTAAATGATCTTCTAGATTACACAATGAGATAGAAGTTGTGAAAGTTTCAAATGACAACACAAATTTGTAATCTCTTGTAAATATAATGTAGTCATGAAAACAAAGTGGCAGTCTCGCAAAGCAAGTATTTTACAACCGAACCGAGAACCAATATAAAGAACAGAATGAGTTAAGAGAAAAGAATAAGTCATAGGAAATTAAAAAAAAAACAAAAAAACCAGTACAAAATTACTCGATCTAGGGAATCTGCCTAGGTAGAAGAAGGAAGAGTGGTAGGAGAAAGATACTTCAAGAGATCAGGGACATTTTACTCTGGCAAAAGTGTCAGAGAAAATTAATTCCCACAAAGCCCATATAAAATTTTGTTCTGAATCCTATTATAAGTTTATCTAAGAGACAGACATCGTTTCTGTCCTCTCCCCTCCCTAACAAAGAAATGCCCAATGATCAAATGAGATCTTTTACTCCTTTATATCAAGTTGGATGCCAAGGAGAAAACATTAAAGAACAACTTTTCTTGGACAGTTTAACTGTCTATGTAAAGTTCTATTGTTGGTCAGAAAAAGGGACAGGGGTGGCATAACACAGCTGAATGATCTTGGAAGTAAAACTATCACTCAAACTCTTGAAAGATTTCCTACACATTTTTTCACGTAGCATTGATAGATTACTTGGGCCGAATTAACATAACTATTGATATCAACCTAGTTACATGAGGGATAAGTGAGAGTCACATTTTCTTGAAAAAATTTGCAGCTATTTCAAGTCAAAGAAAAAAGAAGAGACTAAGCATTCCATCAGAAAGCTTTTAAACAGATTCTGCATGACCGTGGCAGGGGGGGGAAGCAAAGGTTTGCAGAGAACTGAAAAAAACTTAAGGAATATAGATGAGCCAAGTTCACTGAAACAATCATTCTCCTTAAATCAAAGGTTTTTAGACAAATTTTGTAGCACCAGGATGACATCAAGTGGCTACTTAAGCCAATTACTCCACACTTGCTGGAAGCGGTCATTATGAGATCTCCTTAATAAGCTATTCCTACTGTGTAAACATAATTGTATTACCAACAACTGCCTCTATTTTAAATTCAATTTTTGCATGTCTTAATTTCAAGTCCTCTGTGCTTTCCTCAAGCCTCACTCCAGAAATAACAAACCTAGAAACCTTCCAACTCATGAAATAAATCTTTTTTTCATCTAATACCTTTCCATTCAGGAAATGGGAAATACAGATTTCTTTGCATTTAACATGTTTATTAAACTTCGTAATAACTGCAATAATTAGGCTTAGCTAGTCAGACTTTAACTACAGGGAAAGAAATTAATCTAATTCCTTGAAAGATCTTCTTGGTGTGTAAGGCAGATTATTAATAGTTGAAAGAAATTTCACAGCTTAATACAGTGAGACCATTTCATTCACTGGAACAACCCCCCCAGCAACATCGTAGAGTCCCCATCAATGGAGGTTTTCAAGATGCGGTTGGACAGTGTGCTAGATAATCTCATCTAGGCTCCCTTTCCCATGAAACGTTGGACCAGATGATCTTTTGAGGTCCCTTCCAACCTGGGCTGTTCTATGATTCTATATTCTAGACAAATAACAGCTGTAACTTCTCATAAGCCTGTATTAAGGCTATAAAAATATGATCACCAGTTTAGAAATAGTTAATGGATAAACATTTCAAGCACCTTTTGACTTTATTAATAATATGATTCACTACAGTTTGTATTTCTCAAAATTTTATTCCATGAAATGTCCATCTTTAAACATGGCAGTAAGGAGTATAGTCCAAAACTGAATTTGCAGACAACCAAATATCTAAAAGTATTTATAAGACAATCTCTTTCCAACATGAAGAATGTGATCTTAAAAGTTTACATGTTTCCCTCCTAGCTGTTGCACAGAATTTAAGAAAGTATTCTCAAAGAAAAAAAAAAAAAATCATAAATAGCAGAAGTAGTGGAGCCTTCCTATGAATTTGTATCCTTTGGACCCCCTACCAAGCTTTACTCGCTACAAGAACCATACCCTTATTCCAAAGAACCAGGTGTATTCTGCCTGCTTTTCCTTTAGTGGGACATTATTTTGAATAAATCTTCTGCATCTAACTGCCAGTTGCCACAGATCTCATAGGAATTTAAGTATATTTCAAATTTGCTTGAAAGTAGCTATCATTTCAAATGGTCTTATGAGTGCAATGACCAGATGGAAAGAAACAGAGACAGCATTACAAAGTAAGCCTTGTCTCCTCAAGGAGTTAGTAACAAAAATTAAAAAAATTTAAAAATCCCCAACCCCCCACTAACTATTGCCCTAAACATATATCAATTTTCAAGGTGTCTGTTCTCTTGCTCTTCCAATATCCTATATGAATTTACTGAAGGCTAAGTCTTCCACATTCCTTTTGTTCTTTCCTTTCCCCCCCAGTCTAAATGCACTTGAAAAGATTACCCACTCTGAAGATGCCTTGCAAAATATACCTACAGAAGTTTTGTCCAAACCTTGTCTTGGCAGCAGTTTTTACTCTGCTTGCACGTCAACTAGTATCTTCATTCAAATACTCAAACGACACCAAGCTGTCGAGTTCTGCCAAGAGTTCCTCTAAGTTATGTTGTCATGTTTTTATTTAAAAGCTCTGATTGACTCTTGGAAAGATGTTTTAATCTGCTATGAAGCCCACAGTAAGCAGATCTGTGCTACTTCCTAGAAAAACAGGCCTTAAGGAAGCTAGTTGTCTAGAAGAACTAGGCTGCCCTTCAGAGTCTGATAATCACCCCAACGCCCTCAGGGACTTTTCTGACAAAACAGTCACCTTGTCTTGTCTGAGCTTTGGGGTTTCAGAGCTTGACTTGATGAGGAATGACAGCTCTTAGTCATGGCAGACTCTGGAACTAATAAACTTCTTTTAGATGACAGACAGAAAACCTGCTGCATTTAATGTGATTTTATGGTACTGAGTGTAATACACATTTTTAAAAGTATATGTCCTCTAAATACCTATGCAATTTTTTGCTCCAATCATTTATTCATATTGAAAGTAGTTTTAGAACAACATAAGCATTAGGGTTGTAGGCATTATCAGGATTAATTTAACCAGTGTTACAGTAGTAGCAACATAATAATCACCAGAGGCAACAAACGCTTGATTGTTTTCACTGAAAGTCATGGCAAAATGCATGAGTTTTAACAAGAATAGACTTGTGGTCCTAACATTTTTAATACTTTGGTTTTGGATTTTTAGAATATTTACTTTTAGTAAAACACTGCAAATTCAAGCATCTGTAAAGTTCAGGCCATTATCCCTCTGAAGACTTCAAACTATTGTTTGCAGCTTAGTCATACAAGTAACTGGCCAAGTGTTTAGCTGAAGTAGTTCAGTTGGCTTTTTCTAGTGGTATTCCCTTTTTATGTCCATCTTTGGTAGCTCTACCAATTAATTTTCTTTCCTTGCTGCAAGATCAAAAGGATGTTTGTTCATGACGACTTTGCTTTTCTTTGTTCAGAATATTTTTGGCCTTTCACTTTTAGGACAAACAAGAGAAGTGAACTGTAAGCTTTGAAAGTGTATTTGATTGTCATGATGCACAGATAAGAAATCATGCCCATATTGCAGTCATAGACTGTAAATAAAGAATTCAGAGTTAAGCGCTAACCAACTGATATCATTAAGTCATTGGCTGTAGAACATTGTCAGAGAATGGAAACATGAGGCACTCATCTAAAGCATTTTATACACAAAGTGTATATACTTCAAATAATATTTGATAAATAGCTATAAACATTAAATAGTCACACCACAAAACCTAGAAAACAGACAGGACATCTTATTTCTTAATAAAGGACAGATACACTCAATTAGGAAACCTGTTATTGTTGTCAGATGCATGTTCCAGCTTCCATAATTTATTTTTCAAAGCTTTTGGTTTTTTTCTATAAATTAAGGCTAATAATATGTGAGTGTCAGAGAGATAGCATGAGCAAGTACAAGGAGAGAGAGAGAGCACATGTATGCACAAAAACTGCTGAAAGTCATTTCCCATGGGCTTGAGCTATAATGATGGAAACAATCTCACAACAAATAAACGTAGCTATTTAAGAATCTCTGCTGGGATTCCTTTTTAACAATAACTCAACATGTTTGCCAATACTGACACCATTGGGAAATTCAAACTTTTCCAAGTACAGGAGCAAAGGAACAAAGGGATTGTAATGCAGCATTCAGAATAAAGCCAGAGAGATAGTTTCTTTCCAAATTCCAAGAGAATTTGCTTCCTCATTTTCTTTTGGCACAGAAAACAGAGAAAGGGAATGTGGTCTGAGTACCAAACAGGATGTTTGGGCACCTTCTTGTTTACGCATGGGGAAGGACCTTTACTGGCAGACAAGAGGAAGAAATGAATTAGAGAAGTTGAGACAATGGGGAAAAAATAAGTTACAAAAGCAATGATACTGAATGCTAAGTACTTTGTAAACATCAGAATTACTTTGTTTTGATTTAATTGTTTTAATGAGAAAATATCCAAAAGCCTAAATAAAAACCTGTTAAAGCATTATCACCTAGGAACTTGAAGTTTGTTTTAGATTTATTTTCTTGAGGGCCAGATCCTTACCTGATGGAAATTCACATAGTTCCACTGACTTAGCTGTAACCAGCTGAACTTTCATGAGCTATAGCCTGTATCAACAGGAAACATACAACTTTTATAACTGTAATGCCTGTCACAATGATAACAAATGACTTTTTCCTTTCTGATGTAGAGTGCTATAACAACTCGAGGTATAATTAGTCACAAAGGAGGAATAGGGAAAAGAAAAACTTTTAAAATCCATTTCTGGTCCTACTGACATACACAGAAATTGATATTGCAAATTAAAACCAGGTTGTAAAACAACTAGCTAAAATAATGTAGTTGTATTTGATTCATTAATGTAATCCTGCATTGTGAATCTAGCCGTCAAGAATGCTTATGTTGTTGCTTAGTCAACTGCAGGCAAATGAAAAGCTTCAGAAATAGCATAATACAGGATTAGACCGTTTCATCAACAGATCTACGTTTTCCTTTTGTTACTGACATACTGGTAGCATCACTTACGGCTACTTGTTATGTCCTTACCTAGTTTTAGCTCCAGCTAAGCTTGGCCTTAGAGATCTCATCCCTAAGCAATGCTTTTATAGCATCTTCCTTTGGCACCTATTCATGTTTCCTCTTCCTGTATGCCCCGTTTTTGCATTAAGAAGCCATAGCTGACTATCTAGAGTTCGGAATAGTCTGGTTTTGAGCAGGAAGTTGGACTAAATGACCCTCAAAGGTGTCTTCCAACCAATATTTCTATGATTTTGTAAATTCTTATTTTCACTAAGTACTGATTTCTAAATTGATATTAAATGGTACATCAAAACCAGTACATATAAAAAATGGGGTTTAGTGCAATTTACTCATCAGAATACAGAAAATATTAGTTTTGGAAGCCACAGGGTACTCCCACTTAGTAATCAATGGTCATTATCTCAGAAAAAAGCTATTTTGACAAAAATTTTGGTGCTTACACTGAACTGTTGTTATTCAAATGAAAAGATTTTCTTTGAAGAACTATTACTGTACTGGTTGTTAATATCTTAAGAAAGAGAAAGATGACAATTTCAGGCCCTAAGTATTGATTATTGGCTGGTATAATCTGATTATATACATAGATGTTTTCATAGTTATAAAGACAGGAAAAAGATGTTTTATATTTTCCACATCATGGGAAAGCAATCAGACAAAATCACTTCATTTTGGCACAAAGGGCTCAATTCCTTACTCTTTACATTTCATCACAATAATTTGCACCTGTTCAAAGGGTATGCAATTTGTTACCAAACTGGACTGGTTTTATTTAACACCTAATTTCACTCCGCATATGTGCAAATTAATACACAAGGTGCAAACCAGTGGAGAATTAGGATCCAAGGCAGAAAAGGATTGTCTAGTGATTAAAATTTCATAGTACACTTACAGAATGAAAGTTCATCTGAGGCAATTCCTAAGAGTACAACTAAGTACACATGAAAATATTTGAAACTCTTAATTCTGTCACCTGGCAAGAGGACAAAGTTTTGGGTTAGCCCAAGGATGTAAACTAGGTAAGAGTTATACTCAGATGAGTGTCCAGAAATAGCTGTTCCCAGGTGTTTCCAACTCTGTACCACTGGGATGTCCTAGGCAAACTAGGCAGCCAAACCAAAGTATAGCAGAACTTATGAGCCCAAAGTTTCCTTGTGGACTTTGCCTCCAGATCTGAAGAAATTAAATACTGTCACAGGCAAAGCAGTCTTAACACTCAGGGAATTTATTTTTACTTAATTTAATTTATTGCCAATTAACACAAACTTTAATCACTAATTCAGGTATTGGGAAAAAGAAAATGTAAGTAATTAAACAAACACTTACAGAAACATCTTTCTTCCCCCTTCCCCAGGCTCAGGTCAAGCCAAACTCCTACCCTCTCCCACTTGCAAATCTCAGCTTCCTTTATTTTCACCATGGGTTATGTTCTGCCCATCCCAATTCCCTCAGTGAGGTGACAGGCAGCGCAGGAGGTTGGCATCAAGTGTGTAACGGTTTCTTTCTGCAGCCCATTTCCTGTGCCAGGAAAAGGAGATCCACAAAGAATGAATGAAGGTAATGGCAAGAAGAAATTTTTTGTTACAGGAACATCAAGTCACCAGTATTTGTAGGGAATAAGGAGGTTTTCTCCTGGGAAGACTAAATTGGCACAATGCTTCTCAATCTCTTTGGCTGCCTTTAAAGTATTAAAAGAAAAGGTAAAGATCCTAGGAAAAAAGTTGTCATGCAAATTTGTTGCAAGCAGAGTATGAGCCCCAGCAGGCAGATTCCAAGGTAACAGGGTGATAAAGGACTTGACTTCAAACTTAAAAGCTGTAGGAAGAGCCTGTAGGATGCTGAACCAGAGCTAAAAGGCTATGCTTCAGCTAGATTGATTTAAAGAAATTTCAACCTCAGAAAGAGTGAAGGTCTTTCCATAAAGGGAAAGAACATTTTACATAGTCTGGAAGACAGTGTAAAGAAACAGAACAGGTAACAAATAGCTGGTGTGTGTAATCATCAGGCCAGGAAAAAGCTAAACAGACATAAAATTAATTTGCGGTTTCCATGCTAACAGGAATTATTATATGCTCTAATATGAAACACCTAATGTGGGTGCCTAAACTACAAAACCGAGTTTCTATGCAGAAACACAGAAGCTTCCTGGACTATAATACCCAAGCATTAATTTCCTTTGCACTCCCATGCTAAGAGAACATAAAGCTGTGCTTTTGACCGTACCTCTGCTTCAAAAGGCACACACACCTGATATCACTTTATTCTTTCTCACTAACAAAATGAAACTGGCATCTAGTGGCAACACCCTGACAGCAACAACCTCCAAGAATTTTTGCTATTGATTTCTTCCTTGCCAGGATTCCATGCCACTCATTCATGGCAGAGAAACATGAAAAATTTCAGGAGTTTTTTCCACAACAGGAAAGTCAGCCTACATGGAAGAATGCAAGATTGTGCTGATATATCCATGCTAACTCAGGTTCCAAATGCAAAAGAGATTAATTACTGCATTGTTCTGTCCTGGGCAACTTACTTTGCTTTATCAGCAAAGCAACTAGCCTAAGAAAACTTTAATCTTCTAAAGCTATAGTGCTTTTGAGATCTAAGCAAGTACATAGTACTGCAATGTGCCACGTCAACACTTGCCAACAGCTGAATGTATGTGAAAATATGGAGGTTAGTCTTCTAGGCTGACTTCTCTAGTTTGGACCAAAATATAAGTGAGAACTGATTGGTTGAACACATACCAGAAACGACTGAAGAGAAAAAAGGAAATTAAATGGGAAGATTACAACAACTAATATCTCCGTTACGTATGTATGTATGCCTATGAACAGTTGCAGCTGAGTGGCAATCGATGGGGAGATTTTACAGTCTCTCTGCTACTTCCCCACCATTTATCACAAATTACATGCTGTCCAGGACTGAACTAGGAGAAAGACTGTACAGTCTAATTTTACTGCAGAGTAAACTTAAATTTTGAATGGCCTTTTTTGTTTATTTGTATTTTCAGTTTGTCTTTTATATGACTGTAAAAGATGTGACTGTATCCATGAAAATCCTCTGGAGGAAGGGGTGAGTTTTCTGCTCTAAAATTCAGCACCCAGCCAATCTCAAATAGCTGTGTCTTCTGAACCCTCAAGTTCACTGCATCAGGGTTTTGGGTCTTTGAGCAATGCAAAAAACCCTGTAATCAATGGATGTAAAAAGTAAAGTCTCAACATGAAAATCTTCTTTTGAATATATCCTAGATACTGGTTTTGTCTATTACTTTAGGTTCAAGAGTCACTGCTTATAGTAAAACAATATATGTTTCAGTAGACAAGAAACAGACCATTCATCTTTAAGTATTGACATTAAAATTTACAACAAAGATTGTGGTAAAAAAACAAAAGAAATGAAGACCCTATGATGGCAGATGCATGGCAACATTATAATATTTAAACATAAAACCAGTTCATAATATTTAAATATAAACAAAATTATCTCCTCCTCAAAGTAAATTGCAGTGTCAATGCAAATCAGAATTACAGTACAGGTTCTGGGGCTCAGACATCCAGCTTCTTGTGTAAGAAGAGTTGTGTTTATACATGTTAAATATCAAAACCAAATTAAGCTCTCCCTCTAGTCTGTTTTTTGTTCTCACTAATCTTTTGTTGTTCTAATTTATAGGGACCTCAAGCTATCCTAAATTTGTTCTATCTTTTGATTGTTTTAACTAAGTTCACCTTAACAATAGCAAAAGGAATAGCAAAAACTTTTTTTTAAGCAAACAAACCTAGGAGTCTGCTGAGCTGGCAGATATTCCTGAGCTCTCACAGCTTTAATTTTAACATTGAAAGGCTAATCAAGTTGCATTTTGAAACTCTGCGAAATGTTACTTCCTGCTGCTAGATTCAATGCTGGTAATTACATGCTGGTTTTTTTATAGGGGGAGGGGAGGAATAGATGCGTAAAGCCTCCTTGCCTAAACTTGGCAGAATGACTTTCTGCTATTAAAAGTTCACTCAAAGACTTAGTTTTCTGCGCCTTCGTTTTTGTTAAGGTCATTATGCTCACATGAAAGCAGGTTCATTGCCTGAGTTCAGCTCTTCTCAGGAAGTTTGGTTTGAGTCTGGGAATGTACACTAGTTACTGTATTTCTGACTTCTTTTAAGAAGAAGGGGAGGAGGAAAATATAAAATAAAATAAATCAGTAGATCTCTCAGCTCTCTGTATGTTGTTAACAGAAAACACAGAGGAAAACCCAGAATTTGTCTTTGATTCTAGATTTACTTGGGACTGAATCTCAGCCCTGTCCTGCTTGGCTGTTTTAATAGTTCTTACTTATCTGCTCCTCGTGCAGTCATTGGAGGCAGCAAAAGAAACATCCTCTTAAGTTCAAGGGCTGATTTTACTACGTGTACTCACAGGCTCATTAATTCCTTTCCAATTGCTTCTTGTGGAAGAAAGCACTATTCAGATACAAGCAAGGGAGACTGAAGCTGAGTCTCACCTAATCTTTACTGTTATTAAAGTATATATGAAAAGGGTAGTGGTAATATTATTTTGTCCCTCAGACACACAGAGATACTGTGCATAGCACCTGAGATCTAGGAAGTAACAGCTGCTTTGAACACTGGGCACTCAACTTTCTGGCTGTTGAAAATTCTAATACCATCCTCAAAGCCCTAGAAACCATTGCAAATGGCCTTTTGTAGTATCTTATATCCTGTTAACAGACCTACGAATGATCATAATTTATATCCGACCTGGGTTTGGACATAGCAGAATGTCATGCCTAACATTTATATCTAGATTAAATGTTAAGAGATTAAATTCAAAATAAAACCCCGAGATACTGCAGAAGGCTATTTCATTTCACTTGGCTATTACTGCCATCTAGTGATGTAATTTACAATCGTCAAAACTTTCAATTTAGAAATTATATTGCATCAGCTGTATTTGGCAAGGTGCAGGACATATTCTAAAATCTATGCTTCATTTGTAATGTCCCATGTTGGTATGCAATTATGTCTATATTCAGTTTTGAAAGTTAATATTTTTTCTGTCTTCCCAATAAGCATGCACTTGAAGACCCAGATACAACGCCTAACAAGAAAACTGTTCAGAGCCATAGTAGTAGTTTATAATGCATTCAGCTCCTTCTCTTCTGGCAAATTTCCCTTGAACAGGCCATATTATTTATGACTGCAGTGGTTGTTAGTAAATTACTCATAATTATTTATATTAATATAAATTATGAAAATAATTATGGTCAAGTAAAGGGAGCTAATCTCTTCCTCTTTTCAGCGAGCAGAAAGTGTCCCATCTTTGTTTGAAAAGTAATCACTTTCCTGATCTCCTATCTACCCAACATGAGACCATGAAGTGAGAAAACAAGAGTGAAAACTGACTCCTAGGATATTACTGGAGGCTGAAGTTCAAATGAGAATAAGGCACACGATCTTAATCATGAAGGTAAATTGCCTGTTAGAAACATTTATTATTTGTCTGTGATTTGATGTCTTTAATCAAGATTAATCTTTCTAAAGACTTCACTAGAGCTCAAATGGACAATTTAATTCATATGAAAAGATGGGGTTTTACAATAATCTGGTTTTACTTCCTAAGTAGCAAACTACTTAGCGATTTTCTGTAGTTATGTGCATTTATTTTTTTTTAGTCAGATTATCTCACTTCCCTGCATAGCCATCCAATTCATAGTGCTCCTGAGTTTAAATCAATTTATGCATTGAACGTAAAGACATAAAAACACAGTAAAACAAAAACAATACCTAAGAATCTCAGACTTGACATTATCACATCAACCATATTCAAATTTGGTTTCAACTGTTGATTGAACTGCACATGAAAAGCTTTCCCACACAATTCTACCATGGGACAGTTCAGAATTTCACCTTAGCTTATCACAGGTGCCTGGATCACAGACCAAGCACTGAGGGTTCAATCACAGTGAGTTCTATTTTTTTCTTCACAGGTTGATCTTTATGTTTCTCCAAGTACTGCTACAGGCTTCTAGGGCATGTTTTTGTATACTTGTTCGGATGTCTCTCCTCGGTATCTCCCCTAGCTCTGTCACAGAAAAACCTTTCTACAAGTCTTTCTTCAGCTCAGCTGAACAAACTCTATGTGATCTGCTTCGAAGCCTGTGATATGGGGAGCTGGATAATAAGGCCACAGAATAGATTATACATGCACTTTCTTGAAGAACCTGTTCCCATCAGCATCAATTTAGCAGAGTATTTAGCCTACATATGTTAAGCACATAGTCTGTGGAATGTTGACATTCTTTAAATTAAGTAATGCTCGAGTCCTTTATTCTATCAGAAACCTCTACAATAAGCACTTTGACTATCATTGTGAGCTGATGAATATTTTGGTTTAATATTTCCAAATACCAAACATCTTCCTGTATTTTCCAGTTCTCAATGTCAAAACAAACATGTACATTTAATTCTGATTATGGACTTAACTCTGGATAATTTAGCTCAAAGGTAATCCTATCATCACATACAGAAGGAACCTCAGTTCTAGGTCACTTAATTCTAATCAGCTCCAAAACCCCAGACAGCTTCATTCTTAGATACTCAGCTTTTTAGTCCTAGATAAGTCTCATTGTAACAATACAATCAGGCAAATGCACCTCTGATAGTATACTAACTATGCAAACTGGAAAGAAGAAAATGCAAGTCAGACATTGTATTCTGCACAGTTGATTTCCAGTCTTCCTGGAATCTCTTCAGATTTTGATACCATTAATAAATATACACTCTACCATATTACAGTCAGACATTCAAAATACATATTTCCAACCTCTCGAGTAAACTGGAAGAAAATGCTGCTTCTGAAATCAGAGAGGTTTTCCCATTGTTAATTGAATACACAGATTATGCTGTTGAGCACATCTATGACTTCTTGCATTCACTGGATCATTGTCACAGTAACTAAGTTGATGGACCACTAGCAATTCTAAGTTACGCTATATTGTGAGCCACTGAGTTAAATATTATATCTAAAGGAAGATATGACTTCAAGTGATAGAAAAATGTGCATTTCAAATTATCTTTTTAAGAAGCCATCTGCTAGCGTCAGAAATCAAACCAAGGATAGAAAGTAGAAATCATGCTCATACTGAGAATTTTTATTGTTAAATTCTGTAAATTGCCAGAGCTAGCAAAGGGGATCAGACAGGTACTTTCAAATCAGTGTGTTACCCAGAACTGGTCCAGGAAAAAGCAACATTCAGTATTTAACTTTGAAATGAAATAAAAGGTAATAACTAAGCATTATTTTTTTATGAAAACCACTGTTGGGCTGTTGCAAAAAAATAACAGCATGAGATTAAGTTAGACATTAAGGTCTTGAATTGACCTACTAGTTTGTCACTACCAAAAGGGGGGGATCTTGTTCTTCCTGCTTCTGACTATATATACACGGTTCTTTCTCCTCCTTTCACATTCCGCTTGTTCTGGCTCTCCCACACATCATACCCTGCACTGAGTCAATTCAACTTGTTGAACCAGAAGAAAACTAACCTAATAAAGAAAAGAAAGTTAATAGTTTGTCTATGATTTCAAGACTTGAATCAATTTATCACACAATCAGTAAAGTGCTAGAGCTGGTGTGAGGGAAAAGGCGGGATCATGCAGCTAGGAACAGTTGAGGAAGAATGTACCTATTCTCAGAATAGCAAACTGTTAGATTACATCAGTCATAAAGTCTCACTTTATCCTCAAACTGTGCCTCCAAATCCTGCTTTATTGGTGAGATTTAGCTCCGCTTCCAAGCCATGTATACAGTCTTGCTCCCTCCTATGCCCCAGTTCTGGTGCTTGTCCAAGCAGTGTACTGTCATGATTAAAAGACATTCATTTTTTCATTGTCACTGACATACTCTACTGGGTTATCGTGCTAAAAAAAAAAAAAAAAAAATCAAGTCAAACAAGCCATGTTGAAACTGACACAGTAAAGGAGCAGGAATATTTCACCAAGGCACTTGGAGAAGCCAGGCTAGTCCACAGACATCATACTCGCTTAGTTTGCCACTAAAATTGCAGTCTCCCTCAAACTTAGAAAATGCTTCCACCTCCTCAGCCCCGCAAAATAACAAAAAATATTTCCATAAAGTATTCTCACTTTTCATTCCATTTCCCTTTCATCAATGTTTTGAACTACAATCTTTCTTGAATTAAGGACATGTCAATGATAACAGAACAGGGCCACTCAAAGATAGAACTGGGGGATCATTTGATAGAACAACTAGAAGCTAAGTGGGGAATATTAAGCCAGTATTTAGGCCACTCTACTCCTGATCTTTACTGCAACTGGGAAATTATTTGAGGCTTACAGTTTTCTTAATAGCAAAATTCAGCAGCATGTAAAATTATTTCATTCTAATGATAATTGAAGAAACTTAGCTGAAAAAGATTACCATACTGTGATTAATTGAAAAAACAAGACCGAGCTAAATGTCAAGTTTCAAAATAGCATAATCTTATTAAACTGATTCATTATTTGCTGTAATAAAGCCAATTCTATTATAACTAAGCCCCTATAAAGACAACATGCCAAAAATGATAAAATAACCACCTATGAGATTATGGAATTCAGCAATAACATACCCACTATAATCAGTCTTTATAACCTCTGATAAAAATGAATTACAAACACAATCACAATAACAATTTTGCCTTATCACAGTTGGCTATTTATCTTCATATATTAAAAAAGTAATAAGACAAGGTATATGGAAATACTTATTTTTTGTTATAAATCTGTTGGGGTTTTTTTTAAGCAAAGCTGTACATAATTGCAAAAAGAGAAAGGATTAAATGCTGTGACTTTTGTTCCAGTTTGGAAGTCATGTGCTCAAAAACAAAAGACAGGGCAAGTCACCTTTGCTTTTTTCATTTTACTAAAGGAAAAGTTTTGAGCTAGCAACATTAGAGATGCAGTTTGACTGTTCAGCTACAAAGTTCAGGACATGCAGCAATCAGCTATTGAACTAGCCCACCAAAAACATCAGCTCTGCAGTGACCATCTCTAGGTCAATTCACAATTCACTCTCCTTCAAACCCTTAGAAGTTATCACTAGTCTATTGAAAATGATCAGGCTAACTCAAATGTGATCATTGTGGTGGAACAATCTCAAGATGCACCCATTTTCTCCTACAGATATAGCTCAATGTTACAGCCCTATCACATAAAATGGATCAACTAACACCACTCCACAAAGATCAACTTTCAGGTGGAACAGATGTGAGGAGGTCTCTAGGTGCAGCTTCCTGCTCAAAGCAGGGTCAGCTTTGAGATCAGATGAAATTCCCTGGGGCTTTATCCATCTAGGTATTGAAAACCTCCAAGGACAGAGACTGCTCAAGTCCTCTGGGCAGCCTGCTCCAACGTTAATGCAAATCTGTCCTGAAACAGGATGACTAAATTATTGCCTTTGCACAGTCAGACACTATTGGGCAGTAACAGGACTAAAGGACTATCCTAAATTTTGGTGCAGAAAAGATCCTGGCAAAACCAAAAACGTCTGACTCCTGGCAAAAACAGAAATTAAATAAATTGAACAGTTGATACACGTTCTGCAGAGCAGCCTCTTCCTCTCTTACATTGGCCATGAGGGATACAACAAGAGAAAGCACCCCCTTGTAAATACTCTTCAAAGTACTGATCACTTCTTTGCCTTTGTTCCTCAGAGCCAGATTACCCAAAAAGCTTGCCTTTTTTTTTTTGTCCTCTGAACTATGCCTTCTTGATGAGAGGTGAACTGAGACATTCTGGACAGCTGCTAGTTTAGGTAATATCCATAAGGCAGTTTTCTCTTAAAATTCAGATGGCTGTACATCTAAATAAAACAAGGCTGAAAACAGCAGCTCTTAATTATTTCATTCAGCAGTGTCATTTGGCAGACTGCATTTGAAAAAAACTTATAAAATTAACTGGTAGAATCAAAATTGGTTTGATCTTAGAACACTTAACTGAATGATGAAACAGCCACCTTTGTATTTAACTACACACAAATGCTCCTTCTCATACTGGAAACTGGGTTAAGGCCCAAATAAAAATCAAGACCAAGGCTAAGAATACTCAGTCTATATTTAAATAATTTCCCATCTAAATAACCATTTAAAAAGAGGAAATCATGACTATACATTATCACCTGCTATAATAGTCCACTTCACTCTCTTGGGCAACAGTCAAAAGAAATGAATATTCAGAATTAATTCCTTAATCTTTTCTGAATTAATAATTTCATTTTTATTAGAAAATACATTACATAAGACAATTGCCAGAAATAGACAATGAAACTTTTAATTGTTTGAGTAGGATTAAATACTGAAATCCTTGTGCTTTCAATGAAAAGCAATATACTGTGAAAAGAGAAAAAAACGTTTTGTACTGAAAAGTTTGGAACTAAATATTGATACTGGTTTGCATTTCTAACTTTGCAGCTATCAGTGATGAACTGGAATGCATGTCTTATTTTTGCTCTAACTCAGCTGCAGAAGAGCTGTTTGGGCTTCAGTCATCACAAAGCAATACAAAGTATCTTTATGGGGAGAAAACACTAGCTAGCAGAGAATTATCTAATTCCTAAGCAACAGCCTAACAAGAACCAATGATGAGAAGCTGAAAAAAGGAGAAATGCAAATCAAGATTTTAAACAAGGTGATTAATGGGGGGGAGGGAGGAAGAATCACCAAGAAAAAGAAGGGTCCCGTCTTTTGATATTTCAGTCAAAACTAGGTAATCTTTTGAAAGACAAACTATGGTAAAACAAAATTACTAGGCTCAACAGCAGAGGTGACTGGGTAAAACTTAATATTAATAGCCTGTTAAATGATCACCTCATGTTAAACCTTCTAAGGTTCCTTGTCACCTTGAGTTCCATGAATTCCAGCTCATTTGCAGGGTTTTGCATCAAAACAAAATCATACTTTGTAAGTTTCACAACTCCTTCTAGTGTAATTATAACAGGGGAGAGGGAATCAAAACAGAATTAAACCAGATCTTAAGGCAGGGAGAAAAGCAAAATAATCC
This sequence comes from Haliaeetus leucocephalus, assembly GCF_000737465.1. Lineage (NCBI taxonomy): Eukaryota > Metazoa > Chordata > Aves > Accipitriformes > Accipitridae > Haliaeetus > Haliaeetus leucocephalus. The sequence continues at coordinate 12,099,419 of NW_010972620.1, read as the reverse complement.
CAAGAGGTTTTTCTTTTCTGAGGCTTAACATCTTCAGAGACAGTTCATTCTAACAAGAAGATACAAATATTTTCACTACATTGTCTGATAAAATGCATTTTCTGGCTATAAACTGGAAAATGAAAATGTTGATATTCCCAGTGAAAAGAGTAATTTTTAGACAATAATTCCGGTCATTTTTTGTGTAGTCCTGCATTTCACCTGTGTATTTCTGAGTCTGATTAGAGAAGTGTTTTGCAACAGTTTGGGAGCAAGGGCATAACATAAATGGCTTTTGAGATTATTAATAGATCCCTTATGAGAATGTTTTCCATCTAAAAAGTCCTTTCTGCAAAAAAGCAAAACTTTTCACCACAAAAAAAGTCAGTGTTATCAAAGCTCTGGTTTGTATACATTTTGACAAGCTTCAAATCCTTATTTTTACTGAAGTATTTTTAAAGTTATCTATATACTGAAAAAAAGGAATTTCATTTTCTGTGAATAAACCTTTTCAAAATAAATTCAGTGAAAACTTAGGTTAAAAAAAAAAAAGTAAGGAAGATATAAACTATTGAAAGGTCTTTAAACCCTGCACAGTGAAACCGGCCTGAAAAAAAAATCTTCTATTCAGGAAACCATTTTAGTGTTTACTCTGCCTTAATTTTTTAGTCAAAATAGTGTTAAGACATTTTTCTGATGTGTTTATGACACACACAGATCACCCAACATACTTCAGAACTTGTCATAAAGAGTTAAGATTTGAAACACTTTTAAAGAGTGAATGCTTACTGCACAAAAAGGAAGGATTTTTCTTTTTGTTGTTTATCAGTCTCTCTCAAAAAAAAAAAGTTGGTGCAGATGGTACAGAGGCTGCTTAGAGGTATTCTCGAGCCACAGATACTGCCAGCCGTAGATTACATTCCTTCACAAACTGAAATAATTTCCTTGTTTTCTTTCTCTGTTTTAGGAGCTCACAACTCTGCTATGAAGGGGAAGAAGTCTGTCACAATTCAACTAATGATAGAAGAATAGACCATTGTGCACTGGATGAATCTTTTGGGACAGATGAGCCATTACCCAGTACTACTTACAGGAACCCCTCAAAGCAAAAGAAAAAAAACATCTGTCTAACTACAGATTTATCAAGAGACCCTTAGGTTCAGGAGCATGCAAGACAGTAAAAACAGATCTGAACAAATCCATGTGGACACGTGTAGCAAAATTCTGGCCTAATTACATCTATCAGAAAAATATATTTTTTACTTTGATAGAGCCATAACTTTTTCCTGACATCCGTTTCTATCTGTCCTCATTATATAACAACTTTCTTTCACATACCCTGTAGAAAGTGATCATATTTACACATGTATGAAGCTAGCTTTCTGTAATGTCAAAAGGACAAATCATCATATTACTCTCTCAATAAAAGTGTGTAAAGCATTTAAATGGGAATATAGTATTCTCTAGTTCTTCAGCAAGCCAAGACTAAATCTTGAAAACCTGAGTAAGTAAATTTTGGACCTATGCCACTGCAGTTGTCATGCTGATAAAAAGGGACAGAATATACGTCTAGAAGCTTCAGGAAAGTTAAAATCCTTCCAAAATGCATTTATTCTCATACAGTTATTCATGATATTTCTCCTTTAACCTCATATCTCAGCCCCCTTCATGGTGATATAAAGTAACTTCTAGCTAATCTAATATTCCCCTGGCTAAATATAATATCCAGTCATCTTCATTTGTTCTTTATGTTGTCCTTTTCTCTCTTTCTACTTGGACACTCTTTACTATGAAGTCTTTGTTTCATTAAGTGCTGGAATGCACCAGGAGAATTTTATTTTTCATCAGAATGGCAAAACTGTCCACCATCATAAAATTGCCAGATAGGAGTTTTTAGATTTCAATCTTCAAAGCAGGTTCCATCTCCCATGCAGCAGAGAAAAATCTCATGCTGTAATTCATTAAGTATTATTTCCTTTAAAGGCTCCCCAAAGAAAAGAAACCAACTATGAACAACTGGTTAAATCACAGATCTACAGAAAGAACACATTTTTAGTGCTATACAATACAACAGATTTTCTATATGGCTTCTGCAAGCCTATAAACACTTAATATTTTTAATAACTTTAATTTAAACAAAAAAGGTAACTTTTAAGAATGGTATTGTTCCAGAATAGAGTAAAATACACTCGAACTTTTTCTACACACAATATATGTTAACAAGTTGAACACAATGCTTAAATGGCTCTGAAACAGTCACAGAATAAACATGATCACACAAAACATGGCCCACAGTCACTCTGCTGACTATCTGCTACATGGACAAAGTAGCTCCTACAGAGTTGAACTGGAGCCTTACAGTGAGTGAGCTTCTGGGTTAAGATTCTCAGAAGTTATTAGGAACATAAATGCCTCATTTACACATGTGCCAGTTTTCATGCTCCTGAAAATCAGAGCTCATTAAGAAAATCCTGCATTAAGACTGTTGCAAAAATGGGACCTCTTAGGGACAGCTGCAGAGGAGACATTCAAAAGCATTAGCAGCTTCTTAGTACCTTGGCCTTGGTTGTTTATTAATAGGTTTCTTGTAGATCCCAAAAATGTTTACCTCTAATTAGGTTACACATTGTAACCTTGTAGAATCCTGCTGTCAGCTACATTTACAGTTATGTTCTTGATTAATAACATGCTGAAAGAACCTAAATTCATTATAGACATACTCAATTTGTAATGGAAGAACTCTGTAAGGTGAGAAAGGCTGAAAATTTAATGATTTTTTTCCTTAACTTTTTCATGAAGTGTAGATGTCACTTGTTATTGAATTCGTGTTTTTCTTTAGCTGTTTGCAATGATCCTGGAATTTTGTGTTCTACACCAAACTCTGAGGGTGGGAATACCCCCCCCAAATAAACTGAAATACAAAAGAAAGCAGATAGCAAGCAGATAGCAGCTATATGTCTAAATATATAATAACAGACTTTACCTTTCAATAGCAGAGAACCATTAAGTTGGTTCAGCAGTCTCAAAGAACCACACCTGAAGCATGCTGTTCCACGAGTTTGAAATGTTCTAAATTTTCAGTCCAAAACAGGTTGTGTTGCTCAGGATATTAAACTAGCAAAACCAAATACCTCTCATTGAAGGGTTTTCTGTTCTTCATCAACACTCATGAGAAAAAAGCTGCTGCTAAGCTGAGCAAGTACCCCATTTCTTTTTCTGATATAGAAGGTAACTTTCAAAGTAAGTACTTTCAAAACATTTATTGTCTCTAGAGACAGAAACCTTAGGGGAAGATTATTATTTTTTTCTCAGCTCAAAGTAGTCTGTATTATTTTGTCTTCAGGTACATTTATACCTGTACTTATCATGAAGGTAGAAACTGATGTACTTTTGTCATAAACTGGCTGACACATCAACCTCTAACACAGACATTGTTATTTCCATTCTTCACATAAATTAGAAGACTGATTTCATCCTAATGTTTACCTCAATAATTCACCTCAAACCACTAAAGTTTAGGGAAACTACAGATAATCAAATCTATTTAAGAATATTATGTGTTAATTACTGTGAGATAACCAACATATGAGAACAATTTTTCCTAGTAAAGGCTATTTAAATGCCCAAGTTTAGTTCACATTTAGCTAGTATGTGTTAAAATTCTCTATTTTGAAAGCAGAAATGCAATACTTCATGGCTCGTTTTGCTTTTAGTATAACAATTATCCAATAACACTATATATCAATTATTCCATAACCATATTTAAACTAAGATCTGAAAACAGATAATGAAGGCACCAATATTATACCCTAGGACACAATATTTCTGAAGGAACAGAAATTTAAAAAAAAAAAAGGTGTTCTTAAAAAATAGACTAGAAGACTGTTTATTACAACCACCAAATGTTAGCAAGCTGTCTACAGCAAATATATTCAAGTTAGTATGCCCTACCGACCTATGCATTATATTAGCAAAGTCTCATGTCCTGAAATATAAATTCTAAACATAGCATATGGAATGCATGGTTGATAGTTTTTCAGGAGGTTGCTACAAGTAGAAAAAAAGACCCTCAAATATATCAAACAAGTCTGAATTTTATTCTTATTCCACTTAATTATTTAATCTCGTGGACTATCTGAAACTGAGCCTGAGGCAGGAGCAAGAATTTTAAGTCTGACTAAGATTGGGGTGTTGTATTTTTTACATGTTCAAATTAGATACCTGAATGAAACTTTGCTTTTAAGAAGCAGGGTGAACAATATAATAATTGAACAAATCCTTCGATCAGGCTACAGAAAATAAGATACTGTATTTGCACTCAGAAGTCTTAGCACAAATAAGTCTGCTGTAACATTACTTCAAAAACACAGTAAATAAAACTTAACTGCCCGTAATCAGTTAAGAACTGTTGACCTCTTCATATCCATAACTTTAACACTGTGTCATACTGTTTTCACAAGAATGCTCTCCAAACAGTTTTCAAGGTTAATTTTGCTGTTACTCCCTCTAGGAGGGTAAAAAGATAATTCTGTCTCCTCGCTAATTTCTTTCCCAGCTTGTTTGATATCAGTAACTTGTACCACTGCTAAATGAAGTTTTCATCTTTTGTCAAGGCCACAGTTTGAATTTGTCTACTTCTAAAGGCAATATTGATACTTCAAAGGATGTAGAAAAAACATAGGATGCTTCTTGTAAGTGAGATTGCTAAGAATGTTGTGCACCTTCAGTGATAACATTGTAGGGCAAGCTGCTGTATTTTTCCATTTCTATTTCTGAGTAATTAAAATTAAAGAGAATGTCCTTAAACCTGATCAAAAGTATTTGCCCTTGTGGCTGTATAACAGATTGAAAAAAAATAAAAAATCTGTTAGTCACAATGTCAAAAATTAAGATATAAATTAACTGTATAAGCCTTAAACTTCTACTTTTCGGATCACATCCATGAAAAGGTGTTCCATTCCTCATATTACTCACATTAGTAATTCTACTGAAATAAGACTCTTCTTCTAAGTATAAACATGTACATTTTTTTAATTTGGGGGATGTGATGCTTTTGGGCACAGCCAGCTTAGTTGTTGACAAAATTAATAGATTCAGACTTAAGACTAGATGTAACAACAGTACTATATGTTCAGAAATCCCTTTTATTAATGCACATCTTTCAAGTTTGAACAAGCCTCTAAATACTAAAATATGAACTTTTGTTCAATGTACAGCACAAAAACTTTTGGGCCTGCTGCTATGAATCAACAAAATTTCAGCCCACAAATTTTTACTCATTTACACCAGCTGAGGATCTGGTCCACAGGAGGTGCGTTACTTTGCATTTGAGGTGAACAGATTGTTCAGACACGCTACCACCATTTCCTAATCACTCAGGAAAATGCCTGACATACTCAAAATCTTGTGAAGCAATCCACATATTTACAGGTGAAAGAAACCTTCACATTTTATTAACATGTAGATATTTTTCCACATGCATCTGAAATGTGTCCTTTTTTAAAAATTTTATCTGATGACAATAATAACATGTAATCTATATTAAACTATTCCATTACCTGTAATAAGAGCTAAGGCAAACAAATGACAATGAAGCTGATCCGCACTTGCTAATATTTTATATTAACAAAAGGCCTTCAGCTGACAGACTGACATAGAGCTACAACAACAATAGAGAAATAAAACAATAAAGGCTTTGATTTCATTATGCTGTTTAGCATACCTTACCTACTCCATTTCCAATAGGAACAGAGACAAAACCCAGTTTGTGGGGATTGTGCACAGTTACCAGTTACACCATCCTGAGACAAGACACAGAAAAATTACTATTATTCTGGCTATTTATACTTTGAAGGTGTGGTTCTGCAGTCAGGCCAGCTGATCTTGCTTTTACTAAAATGGGGAGTCCTTATTTCACCTGCTTTTTCCCTACACCTTGCTAATCTGACTGAAAGCTACTTTTTTGTTGAATTAATCTTTCATTGAAAACTAACTAGTGAGTTGAGCTGGGTTATGGAGAGGCACACCAAAAGCCAGAGCCAGCACAGAATAAGCGGCAGGAGCATGTGGCTGGGATTCAGAGAGAAAGCAAAGAGGTAGTAGCAGTGAACTATTAAGACTGTCTCAGCTAATGTCAAGAAACCTAGTCTTTAAAAAGACTTATAACTGCCCCAGTTAAGGATTTGCTTCCACCAATATCTTCCTCTAGATTTCCACAAACATGAATAGTGAGGTTTAACTTTGAACATGCTAGATTCCCCAGTATTACACTGAATTAATTAGTACTTCAATTAGTGTACAAATGAAGCACAATGAATGAAGACAGCAACATCACCTACAAAGACAAACTGAGAATTTTAAAAACTCCTCACACGTTCCTTTCTAATGAAATACAAGATGCCAATGGTTTGAATACTTCTATCAATGCTCAGTTTTAAACATTACTTTTTTTCCTTGAAATCAATGAGTCTTCAGGGGCTTAAAATGAAAATTATCCAAGAGTATAACTACATTGCTGAATTAATTTGAGTGATCCACTCAGGTCATACAGGAAGACATAGTTCAGATATGAGAAGCTAGTAATGCAAAGCCATTTTATAGAGCATTCGTTCCACTGTACATATCTGGTAGAGATACAGAGGCTTGGGGCAGCTTATACCCCCAGTCATAATATTACAATAAGCTCAGCAATCTTTTCCAGTGAACTGTGGAACAAGTTGTTTGTCCTACTGAGGACACAAGGGAGTTGTCAGCTACTGAGCTGTTTAGCCTGTTTCCTCACTGATACTCTGAAGAAGATAACCTGCATGCAAAAGCATCTTGCAAACCTTTATCATACGCTTGAGACGGATCACTTAACACATGAATAATGGTGCACCGCATTTTAGTTCAGAGAGACCACTTGCGAGGGAGAGAGCGACCAGCATCAACACTTTAGTAACAGTTCAAATTTAGCCTGTTCTAATGTGCAAAATTGAAACCAATTATTTTTATTTTCCCTTTAAGAAAGCTGGACTGGTACCCTGATTGTCCATAGCAATCTGTAGTTCAAGACAGCTCTGCACCACATAAGAGAAAAGTACAACTGTGTACATTCAAATTCTACCAGTAGCTCACCCATACAAACAAATAGCTAAGCACGAGTTAACAGTATTCAGAAAGGGGGGGGGGGGGGGGGGGAAAGA
>NW_010972620.1:12071363-12092246 GCF_000737465.1 Haliaeetus leucocephalus | reverse complement strand
AAAAGAAGAGGGGGGGGGGGGGGGGGGGGTAAAAGCCACACTTGCAGGGGAAAAAAAATTATCCCAAATAAAATATTTAAAAGAATGACAGCCTTTCCTCCTTAAAAAGAGCAGCAGAGGGCAATTGAAGGGTAGAAAAACCCTTTGAGTAGTTTCGAAAAACGCTTGTATTAGTTAATAAATACCAAGTGGAACTCAAAAATAATCAGATGGAAAACCTTAGTTTAAAAAACCCAAATAATTCTATTAGTTATGCTGAATTTCTAATGCATCTGTACAGTTAAGCTGGGTTTCAGCTTTGATTTGTAAAATACTGGCATTTCATATATTATTCAGACAAAATGGAAAAAAATAGTGAAGATTTTGAGGCTTCTCTAAAGTCCAGTGTTTTCACTGGGAATCTTTCACTGACTTCAGTGAACATTGAATCAGATCTCTGAATATGAGCTTATTTCAGTTTAGTTTCATAAGCTGTTTCCTGCAGTTTGCATATAATCAACTTTGTTCACCCTACTTGGCCCAGAAAAACAGTTTTGAAGGCCAACTACTGTATCTTGCATTCTTTTAGTAGTTAAGATGCTTGCCAACTTCATTCTTTCAGACACAAAACATGCAAGCTTTCTTTCCAACATCTTTGACCATTATCATTCATGTCAGTAGCATATTTTTTATATTTATGCTTGAACTATGTGGGCATAGTTCATCAGTCTTCATTTTAAAGCAATTTAAGTTAAAAAAAAACCAAACAAAAAACGAGAATAATAGAATAATGCATCTCATTACACAGAACTCGGCATTTGCAAACAACAATGCTCATTCTTTTTTGTTTATATAATGCTTATATAAATTGATTTATGCAAATGAACATTTTTTTGCAAGGGTCACTCACCACCTGCTTTTATGCATTTAGTGTATTTTCCTGAAATGAACTTGCACAGGTCCTACTTTTAGCTAAACATCCAAGACTTTAGGCACTGAACAGTGAAATAATTTACGTTCATTTAAAAAAAAAAAATTAACCTGGGCAGAATGTTACTATACAAAACTTCCAAAGCAGCCTAACATTACAGACAAATATTATGTACATCTTCGGTATTTTTTAGTTATGCTTTCCATTATAAAGTGTACCTCAAATACTATAAATAATAGTAATTTAATTACATGTTTGTCCAGGTAAGTATGTTATGTTACAGGATAAATTAAAAACTTATAACCTGACTGGGTCATAATTTAAATTCAGTGGTTTTGTCTGTAAAGCCTTTGGCAGCTCTCCAACTGTCTGTCAAGAGGCTGTGTGTTGATTTTTGTTTGGTGAAACACACAGGGCAATGTAGGGCTGTAGTTTGAAAGGAGTTCCATCATTAGTGAGAAAGACCCTGGATGGATTCGATTAAGCACATTACAGAATGAAAAAAAAGTAATTCTTGCTCCATACACTTAAGTACAAAACAGAGGACAGGAAGTAGGTTAAAACAACGAGACAATTGAGTCTCACAAATTAGTGCTGACAAATTAGTCATCATGATGAGCAATATGATCAGCCCCACAGCAACCTAGATATCAAGAAAGTTCTTGTAGGTACCATGGCAAAAGGTGAATTTTAACAGAAGATTTCTAGAAAGCTAATCAGAAAGCTTTGTAAATGTATAAGGAAAGCCATGTTATAGAGTAGAAAGCCAAAGATTCTTGTTTGAGAAAGTAACAATGAATGTTGTCATCCTTGCTTAATCAGAGGCACAAATCAACTTCTCAATAGCGAATGAAAGGAGACTGATACAGGTACTGATTGTGCATGAAAGGCCTTGAAAGCAAAAAAAACCAGCTCCTGTTTTATACAATAGGAAAGAGGAAGGCAAAAAAGGCCACAACCTGCTTCTAAATAATGTTGCTGTACCTGATGTCGGATATTTTACCTTTCATAGGGCAACATATTAAGAAACATTGAAACTATATCTAATGTTTAAGAAGGAATATTTCTCTCTTAGGTACTCACAGAAAAAAGTGAAAATAGAAATCAAAATACTTCTTAGAGCAATAAAAATAAGTCATCACGTGCCTACATCACAAAGTGCTTATACATTAGTCCTAAAAAAAATCCCAACCTAGGCCACTATAACCCAAAGCACTTTTAGAATATAGCAACAACAATTCTTCAGTATGTTTTTAAAGCTATCTTCAGAATGGGCATTTTAATTATACTCATTCATAGCTGTTTAGCACAGTTAAAGATAGAAATCAATTGAAATCACACATATATGCCTACACAAACACACATGCATCGACCGTATGTTTATCAAGAATGTTAAATTCACTGTGAATACTAAACATCCTTACATGTCAACTGTCTGAAATTGTACCTATGATCATCATGTTGCTAATCAGAAAAGGTCCACTGGTCCAAGAAAATAAACTTTTTTACAAGTATAGAATTTAAGATAAAGGAAAGAAGAAACCAAATATATGAGCGTGTCTACGTATGTTCAATCGTGAAAGCCACCACTGCAGGCTGGCAGATCCCATGTGGTCCAGTTAACATTTATCTTTAGTCCCTATTTAGAATATAAAGCATAACTCACATAAAAAACAGGTTTTCATTTCTGATCTTCCTCCTTTTGGACATTACGCAATGTGCAATTATGAATGAGCATCCAGTTTTAATTCAGGTGCAATGGTAGAAGGTCTAACAAATACCATTTCTGCATTTAAAAATGTATAAGAAATTAATTAGAAAAGACCCAGCCTTGTCATAGCAAAAGTTTTTTGATAAATACTATTCTAAAAATTTGGGCTTAGTTTGATCATAAATAGTATCTTGAGCTAACCACTTAAACTGCTACTACATTTTCAACTTCTAGAAAACTACGCCTCCACCTAATCATGCTTTTCCAAGCTGCCATACAGGTCCAATAAACTGCGTTCCAACCTAGTTTGTTTCAAAGCTACAATTCAAGCATTATAAATCATGTGGCTGGGAAGATAAATCTAGGGCTTTCTCTCACATCTGTGTGTTATAGCCCAGTTAGCTTTCCCTTCTGGCTGCATCTACTCTGTAACAATCATTCATGGAAGGACAGGTTACAAGTATTTGTTTTAGATGAGCAACCGAGAATAGCTTTTAACATTAGAAAGGGGCTGTTCAAACAGAGTGCTCAAAGATTGGCAGCTACATACAATTAAGAAAGTTCTTTACTTAGGCCATTAGATTTTAAATGTCAGTTTAAAAATGCCAAACTCTCCCTCTTCCCCAAGGCAACGATCAATAAATTAATAACACCAAGAACACTGTGATGGCTTTTTTTCAGATTCATTAGCCTTGACAAATATATGTATCCTTATATTCCATAACCATAAGAACACCAAGCATTCTTTTAAAATATCACTTCTAGTGATTAAAATGAATTGTTAGCTCCATTTAAAAAATAGTGTAAGAGACACTATATAGAATTACTGAGGTTTGAATGGAAAAAGCGCATGGATGCATCCAGTTCAATCAGTGTAGGAACTGGTTTGGACATGTTTGCTCAACATGCGCATGCTGAAGCTAAAGGGAGGTTGATCACGGACTTTAATGAGAGCACTCTCAATCCTACAATCACCCATCTTTGGAGTTGTGTAAGAATACAGAAGTGAGCCTGCCAAATATTTGAAATAACCAGCATTGCCCCACATTAATGCCATCCAGGTTCATTGCAAAACCATTGCAAAAAAAAAGGCTCACATACTAACCGAGGGATGACTGCTTTTCTACCTCTGCAGCTAGTTACAGCATTAGACTATTCAAAAGATATTAACAACATTATTATGATCCTGTCTCTTTGAGGACAGTAAGTTAGTGAATCTTCTCTTTATAATAAATAGGCAGCTGATGGGTTTTTGTGGGATTGGAGGGGTAGCTGGGAGCAGGGGATGCACGGCTTTGGGGGGGAAGGCTGGTGGGGGTTTTTGGGTTTTTTGTTGCTTTGGTTTTGGGGTTTTTTTGTTTGATTGTTTTAAAGAGACTTTGATTTATTCTTCCTGGTCAAGGTCCAGATTGGGCTTTGTAGGGAAGCTGGATACTGACAGAACAGAATTCATATACACAGAATGCATGAGCTATGTTTTAGTAGTCCACTGTCCTGGAACACAAAAGTCTTCCTAGTTGCTCAGTGTAAAAGCAAATCTTTGCAAGATGCCTTCTGCTTGCTCAATGCCATGTATCCTACCATTTTACTTTAAAATCAGCATGAAGGAAATTTTCAACAGACACTTTCTCCAGCCCTCACTTGCATGTTCCACTGAGAGGTGGCAAATAGAAACCCGTGCCAGCCCTCAGCTTTAACAAGGCATTGTACCTCCAAATATTCACATTAGAAGTTACGAATAGTCATAATATAGGTACTTCCTTATTTTAGGAGGCTATAAGCAGCAACTTAAAGCCAATGGCTCTATGCCCCTGCAGGCAGTCTTAATCAACTTAAATTTTTTTATTAAAAAGAAGTAGATTCAGCAATACACAATAAAAGTTTGTAACCAAAACCACCCTCCCCAACTCTGAACTTTCTTTATTCTTAGGGGAAGCGCTCATGTGGTGTTTTAAGTGAGGCTTTTTCCAATACACTTCAACCTCTCTCCCACAAGTTACATGCTTTAACTTCGTCAGCCCTGAATTGGTCAGGCAGTTGGACTAGATGATCTCTGTAGGTCCCTTCCAACTGAAATAGTCTATTCTATTCTAAATTTCTCAGAAAGCCAGAAACACTGAAAAATGAAAATTCTATACAAAGCCATATGTGTCATAATAAAAAAAAAAAAAGAAAATCCCAAAGCAAAAAACAACTTGAGGCCCAGAAATAAATCCTTGCAAAAAACACACATACATACACACATACAACTGCCCATAAATGAAGTAAATAGTCCTTTTCACACTGCTCAACACAGCAGCTAAGAAAGAGCTCTGGTGTAAGCTGATGAAAAATGTGTTCCAGAGCTTCACAAGCACTATAATCTGCCCTTTTGAAAATACATCACAAGATAGTTGGAATTTCTAGTCCTGCTAGTTCTAACTGCTCAGAGGGGGTTGAAACAACAAATATCCTCTAAGATACATCAGTGCTACATAATTCATTTGACTGTTTCTTTTTGTTTGTTTGTCTGTTTTTTAAGCGGCAGCCAACAGCCTTGATCCACAGGTCTACACATATGCATCAAGTTTGCATGGATCTTTTTATAGGAAGAGATTGCTAAATATAAACACTTATGATACCAAATTACACATACAACACGCACATAAAATACTGGAGACATCAGTCCTTGTATGCATTAAAATTTCAGGCTATTTATTTTACACTAGCTACCAACTTTACGTGGCTTTCAGAGGAATGCCTGAATGGAGTACATTTCAGAAATCATGCCTTAAGATTAAAAGGGATCAGATCACCTCTTTGTATTCAACATCAAAGGCAAAAGATTGACTAGTGTGTTTACTTCATTATTTTTTCTAAAATGTCAAAGTTGCCTGCTCTATTTGTATTTCTGAATAAAACATATAATTTAATAAAGGTTTAATTCTGCAATCCAAATCAAAACCAGCTTTGATTGTGTTGAGAGACTGATAAATTACAAGTCACCTGTACCAGGTATTTTCCCAATTCACAAATAAATAATACCAATTATAAACCACAAAAATCAAGAGACTGCTCCTTCACACACAAGTAAGCAATCTTACTGCTCTCAGTGAGAACACTTATCTGAAAAGCCACTCTTGTTCATAAAGATGGAAGCCTCAGACCCCAGTCCAGATCTCATTAAGGTCTTCTGTGGATTAACCTTAACCAAAGCTTCATGCACCATCTAATGTCAAAACACAACATTCCCGAATTTGGTGATGCTTTCACCCCACATTAGACGGCCTATCTAGGACTCAAGACAAAAGCATAAGCAGTGCTTATATTCCAGCTGCTAATCCAGCAATTTAGCATTCAATCCCCTAGGGAAAAAAAACCCAAATATCTCTCTATATATATATTTATCAGAAAAACACATACCAAAACCAAAACTGACAATTCCTCTAGTACGTCTGTTATATGAGAAGCTGTTCAGCACTGCTCTGAACAGTCTTTGTTTTTGTGCAGGATAGGTTTTCTCTTTCCAGGTGACATAACTGTCTGATTGAAGGCAGAAAGCCCAGCAGAGCTGAAGTAAATATTGCATATTATAAATCACAAAACATACAATACTTGCTTCAGGACACAACTAGGATGGCTTCAGGCCAGAAGCCCAGAACCTCTCTGAAGAAAAACTGAAAGAATCAATTGTATATTTTTTAAAAAATCTAAGGAAATATTCATCCTAAAAAGATTCCTGGTTTTAGTTTATTTCACGGCATTGTACACAAATCTGAATGCAATGACTGTTTGTTATGACAGGAAGGAACAGACAACCTGAGGTTAGAAAATGAAAATTGGGAAATTAAGGAAACTCTGACATATCTTCTGACACTGAAAGAGCACACTTAATGAATTTCAGGAGTGTCCAAACTTATGAATAAACAACAGCATGTAACAATTAGTATTGTGGCTACTTGTGACACTGTAGTACGCTGAATTAATTTGAATCAATTCCAAACAATTTTAGCTGATCACACCAGACTTCTAATATATAAAATAGATAATCTTTACATAGAAGATCAAATGTTATAACATGATAAAGGTCCTAAAAGAAAGACAGCAACTTGAAAGCAAATGGTTAAAGAATTTGTTAGCAAATAGGACTAAATATGGTGAAAGATGTTTCCCAGCCTTGGCATCCAGCAGGGAGCCTCACTGGTGCCTGGATAAGCAGGGGAAAGCCTTGTACACAGACCTTGATATCTCCCCAGTAAAGTCGTATTTGCAGTGAAGGACACTGATAGAGATTCTCGAAGAAGTGCACTGGGGAAAGGGGGGGGGGAGACAGAAAACATAGCACAGGCTTTGAGAACAAGAAGTCCTCTCCCAGATTTACATTTTCCAAACACCATTGACGTATGTGAAAGAAAACACAGGCGATAAATTCTCATTCTCAGTGCACATTTCAAGCCACCACTTTAATTATTCTTATCAGTCCTGTTGTCCATTGCACTCCCATTTCTACCTCCCCCAACATATGAATGATGCTTTCCATGTTTTCAGCAGTTTTACAAAGCAGCACTTTTTGTGCACCCGGTCTGCAGGTGCAGCAAAGACCTTGGCAAGGGGCGAACCGATTATCACTTACGAAAACAGTTACACTCTATTGTTCATACTTCTTCAAGGTCTGGAGCAAGGCATAAATTCTCATGAAAACGAAGTTATTGCACTTCAGGCATCAGATAGCTAACAAGGTAAGACTTACCGCTCTTTGTAGAGACAATTTTACAGTATTTTTTAAATTATAAACTTCTTTTCTCTCTCGCGTGCGCATTTGTTCAGTAATTCAGATAGGTATTTTCGCAACTCTTAAAAAAGCCTCAAATATTGTGCAGTAGGGCAATATACTGAGAACAGAATATTGTTACTGACTTGTAATTCATCTTCAGGTCTATTCTACAGAGATGGATTCATTTTTTCTTAGGTTTACATTTTCTTTTATGTATTTCAAAAAGCAAGATTGCACTGATGAATTTTTAACATACTAAATACTGTTAATTCTCTGCTGAATCCTAGGCATTAATATTGGTTGTCTCATAGTTTAACCTCTGTTCTAGCCTGCACTAGTTTTTTAACAGCCTTATAGTTCAAAAGAAAAAGGCACTGCGTATTTTATTCTCCTTAATCTATACATTTATCTTCCAGGTTTACTCTTGCCACAAGTAGAGTTGATCTTGATCTGGCTCGTTGTTCCTTTTTCCTATGCATATACTTCTTTGAGAATTAGATCTAAAGAAGCATAGGGCATGGGAAAATGGGGCAACTGAAGTACTTCACCGTTCATTTCAAACAGCATTGCCAAGGCGACTGTAGAAATGTACAGATAAAACAGATGCACGAAGAAATGAAAGGTTAATTTATGAAACTCTCACTTAACCATCAAAAACTGAATAAAAAGGTACTGGTGTTGTTTACTCTGACATAATGGTTGAATGTTGGTTTCTACCTAAAAACCTGATTTATCACAAGAATAGTATTTTAAGCATTTATGCAACTACAGTATTTAATACATTGTTTGGTTTAATGTTCTGTCTAAAATATATGCATTGCTAAGAAGCTACTTCTGTAGTCCTTATTCACATAAGCCTCCAATTGAAAATAATGGGAATGTAGTCACACAAACTGCAAAAATGCAACTCTCTGGACCTATCTCACTGTTGCTGGGAGTCAGTCTTCACCAAATTCAGTTAGTGCCGACTCAAGTGTGTAAGGCTCAGTCATACAAACGTTACCCAAGTGGGCTGTCTTCAATGTACTATTTATTCATGGGACTTGATCCTTTAAGATCCCAAGTACCTTTTACATGATTCCTGCCTGTGTGACATTACAAATTCTTCTCTTGTAAAAAATGAGACAGTTAATAGTAAATCAAATAATAAACATGCTAATTTTTTTTTCTTCTTTCACCCATAGGTATCTTGGAAGTGGAAGTGCAGAAGTTCTCTTGGCTTTTTTCATTCAGTAGAAAAATCACCATTAAATGCATTTTTTATGTTTCTGTCCAATTACTTTTATTTACTCTAAATAGCAATGTATCACATCAATTCTGGGGAAAAAATATTACTATTATGAAACAATGTAACTGTACATACCACATGTCAAATAAAAATCTAATGTTTCAGTTATAGATTAAAAGTTTGTGTTACCCTGCATCACAAATTCTAACAAGTCTTGTACAGCTATGTGCTTAGAAAAAGCAAAATTAGGTGCATTACAAGTCATTTTACTCGGGGGTTATTGTTATGCTATACTATTCAAACCTAAATGAATATTTTAGAAGTTACTGTTTCATTTATCTGCAACATAACAGTGTCGGAGGACTATTCTATTTACATATCTTTTTTTTTCTTAAATTGAAAGGCAATAAAAAATTGCACACCCAACTGTATCTTTATTCACTGATTTCATATCAAAGCTCGTGGTAAAGGGGATGGAAGTGCATAAACAATACGTTACTTAATTCGCTTGTGGGAGAACAGAAGGATTTTCTGAATATAAAAAAATATTAAATCTAATAACTGTCATTAAAATCAAGAGGAACCTCTAGAATTACTGCACATAAATGTGAAAAAAGGCATAAAAAAACCAAACAAAAATATAAACAAGAGAGAAACCCCTATAAGGTATAGTGTCTCAAATACCATGTTAATATAAAATTTTTAAAAATGCAATTGTATCAGAAAAGTGTGTATTTTACTTTTAATACCTCTTGTGTAACTTAGCCTATAACAATTCCCAGAGCCCTATGCAACAAAACTGATGCTTTTTTTTTTTTTTTTAAGACACAGAGTACACAGTTTAAATTAAAAGCTAATAGGAAAAATAATGTCATCTCAGCTATTACCAAAAAGCAAAGAAAACAAAGTGTTTGACTTTGGAGTGAAACCAATAAAAATTTCAGGCCAAAGATCAACCATATCAACCATGGCAGTAGCAAGGCAAGTAGCAAGACTGAACTCATTTGACAACATGAATGTCAATAAGAAGAGAATTTTAATATTTTCTATCTTTTTTCCTTTAATTTAAAAATTAGCAGCTTTTATAAAAAGAAAGTTAGAACAATCAGATAAGATACCTAAAATCAAACAAGAAACGCAATGTTTACATTCACTCACTACGTTACGGGAATCATTTCAGCTCATTTACAAAAACTCGGGGGAAGGGGTGCATATGAACCGATAAAAAAAGCACCTCATTTTTTAAATTTTGTAATGGTTTTGGTTTGGGGTTTTTTTTAATGTTTTGAGGATAGCAAATCTAGTTCTCGCTCTTCTTAAGTACCACTGGTTACTGATCCCAGCTTTCGTGACTAAAGTCGAAACTTTACAAACTGTAACATACCTCTAAATATTTTCGAATTCCGTATTTTTTTAACAACTCTAAAACACCAGTCTTTGTAAGCATATATAAAGCGATGAAACAACAGGACATACAAATGGTAAAACTCAGGACAGATATTGGGAGCAGAGCTAGCAAATCTGGAGAAGGGATGGGACAATGATGAGACAGTGAAGCACAGATTATCTACAGGCTTTTCCACCTCTATCCAGTTTGGGCTTAATTTCTCAAACAGAAACCATAATCTTATGCTCAAATACCTTCCTGAATAAGACTGAAAGGAGAGTAAAAGACATGGTTAAAGTGCAGGTGGAGAGACCTTTTCCCTTTTTCCTTCTGGCACAATGTAAGATCCAAACTAATTATCATAAAAAATAATTAAAGTGGGAACAGCAAACCTAGGAGGTAAGGACAGGAGGATCCCTTTCTGTAAGGCTTAAATAGAAAGGCAGAACCGTAGCTAGAAATGTCCTTTTCACCTCCTGAAAACATCGACTTAAGATGAACTGACAAAACAGTACGATGAAAATAACATACAGAGAGGTACATGCCACATCATTGAACAGTAAATACTCAGTGGAGTAAAATGAAGGGCTGGAAAAATGCAAAGAACACTGCAATACAAAGACAATCAGTATTAAGGATTTCACTATTCAACAACTATATTGCAGTTTGTACCACTGCCTGAGTTAAATGGGCAGTGAAAGCTTTAACAAAATTCCTTTGCACAACTATACTCCTACTGTTCATTCTGTTTGTCATTTCTCCTATAACTGTTGGGAAATGGGGGGGGGGAAGGGACGCGGGAGAGGGGAAAGTGTGAACTTTCCTCTATCTGCAGATAAAAGTACAAAATGTCCACTACTAAAATAAAATTAAAAAATTAAGTCAGGTATGAATCAAGACAGTGATGAACACTGACACTATACCAGTTGCACAAAGAGTGAAGCACCAAGTTGGGAAGGACTTTTGACTATTTATTGTTCTAAAGCATTGCAAATCTACCTCTAATATAAGAAGAAATCTAGTAAAATTCAGCAGCAGATAGTGTCTTTTCCTTTCTATCAGCCGAAACGTAAGTAGAATATAATCATTCTATAAGAAAACAAAGATTACTAAAAAACAAGCTTTGCTTGCACTACTACAAACACCAACATTTTGCATTACAATGAGTGGAGTGTAATCATGTCATATTCCACATGCTGTACAATTGCTCCTCTGTATTCTGTAACAGGTAATGCAAGCAGATTTTTCATTTTGGAATATTTTTGCTATTGTATCTCATCTGAACCAAGATTTGTTTCAAGATTCTATGTTGTACTGATTTTGAACTACATAATTGGTATATATTTTATGCACAAATTGATAATATCAGCTTGTACTTATATGTGATACTTCAAGCTCATTTAAAATACTGGAGGTCTCAATTCTGAAGTCAGATGTACAAGCAAATGACTTTACAGCTGGGAACAATTTAAAATTGGAAACTATTTATAAATAGGAATAAAATTATAAAAATAAAGTATTAAAATTATCAGCTTAATAAACAATGTAAACATGTGCATGTCCCAGATATTAGAAATCACTTAGTAAGGACAGATAATATCATCTAGAAATCCTGGTTACACATATTGCCCTTCAGAGCAGGAATGTTGTATAGGAGTCCTATATTACCCATCTACAGTTTCAGCAAAGCAACAGCCATGTGAAGGTGCGTTCATCTGAAACGCGCAGTTACCTTCTAATTTTAACTGCATTGTCCATTCATCTCCCCACACAAATCTCCATAGCCAAAAGAGAAGGTGCATACTGCTGTACCTACGAGAGTATACAGTGTTTATCCCTTCTACATATAAAAAACATAGAAGCCATACAGTTTTGGACTGGCAATAGATATGCAACAGACGTGGTGAAACCAAACACACAGCACAGAAAACAATAAAGGTTAAATTGTGAACCACCTAGAATAATAATTTCATTTCAAGGTTCTTAGAATAATTTTTCAAATTGAAAAATCCATATATTATAATGCAGAACAGCCTTAAAATATTCCCCAAACAGAAGACTATTTCACCAGTACTAAATCTGTAAAATTAATAAAGTATAGTATTGCAGTTACTATATAGCATAACTCTGTAACATGTTATGTGTAGGAATATATGGTAAACACACATGAAAAAAAATAATTCGGGTAATTCCTGAATATTTCTGGGGTTTTGCTTGGTCGCTTTGTTTTGTTTTTTAATGCTCTAAGGCACCCCCAAGAACAAATACATTTACCTAAAAAAAAACTATACTGAAAAAAATATACTTATTGTATATTAATGCAGTTAATATTATGAACCTAATCCACTGTCTCCAAATAAAGAGCACAGCACTAGGAGAAGAAGAAAAGAAATTAGCTTAATCTAAGTTACAATGCCTACACTTTTAAAAATTTCTGGCCAACTAAAATTTCCTATTTGTTATGGTATTGCCTTCTGTAATCACTTACAACTTGAAAACAGTTAAAAGGATAGAAGGGGTGACATTTCAATCCCTTTTTTCTGCCCTGATAGTCTCTTCCTGAATTTGCACTGCCTATGGTAGTTTTCAAACCCTTCCATATGTGCCTCTAACTTAGTAATGCAGCAGTTAAAACCAACCAACCAAAACAAAACAAAGCCACAGTTTTCTGTTATGGTAGTGGGTTATGCATGAGTAAGACCTCCTCTAATAGAGGAATCCAAAAAGTGTCAGTCATAGCAAAAGTTAAGGAGCAGGAGTGTGCAACCAGAAGCTGAAAAGGTAAGTGCAACAGCACTGTAAGCTTTTAGGTAAGGTGTCTTACAGCTGCGGAACAGTTCTCTAAGGAGCACAAATAGTTCAGACAAATCAACTAGAAGCAGAAACTAGATTTTCCAGATAAGAACTGCTGCAAGAGAAATTCAACGGTGCTGATAACACCACTTCAAAACAAGTCCCTGGGATCTGACAGAGTTAGAACTCTCAAGTAATCCTGTCAAGTAATGTCAAGTTTTGAGCAGGTAGAGAAAAGCTAGCCTTCAGCTGTTTAGTATATTTTGCCACTTAGAAATAGTTCTTTTATTAATCATCTCTTCACTAGTTTATGTATTAGGAGATACTGATAAACAACGTGGGTTTCAATTACATCTAAAGCATTTTAACATACGAAAAGCAATCCAACAAAAGCGCTCTCAGGAGTCAGGCTAAATTAACTTCACTGCAAAGCTTTCATTATCACTGCATGCAACAGTCTTACAAGACACAGGGAACAATGGCTTTTTTCAGAAATAATGCCCTCATATTTGGTAACAATGTGCATTACATGAGCAGTATCCTGCAGTTCCTATGACTCCCTATTCCTACTTTTGCCTCACTGCTTCCGAGCTTTAAACTAGATCAGAGAACCAACCTGCCTAGGGAAAAAAAAAAAAAACAAGCAGACAAAACTTTCCTCTTTCCCCCCCTCCGAGTGGAATTAGTTCTCTGATCTGATTCATTTTGTACCTGCAAAAGCAGCTGCATCAATATAATGAAGGAAGAGAAGCAGGAGTTGCTTAAGTTGGAAGGGACACTTTAGGAACATCTTTGGAATCGCAGTTTGAGGAAAGAGAAAGTGCTTACGTTTTCTCTGTACTCACTCTAACACACAAATACCCGTGACAGATTTGCCCTAGAGAAGAGAGCCAAGATTTAGCTAGAGGGAAACACGTTCATCTCTTGCCTTTTTCAAAAACTCACTGACGTGTAAATTTAATTCATCTGTAATGCTACCTGTCAGCACTGGCACAAGTGACAGTGGGAAAGCAATAAGGAATCATGGTCTGTACATCCAAATACAGTGTTTTGCTGCAAAAACTAAAACAGCAGCAACATACTATGCCATGAACATTTAGATCCATTTTTAACTGAAACTAAAGCTAAGTCTTCAAATTCTTATTCCAGCATCTACATAAAACTTTTTCTTCTTTTTTCTTTTTTTTTTCTTTAAGATGCCAAGAGGTCAGTTTCATTACTGCATGTGAACAAGAAAGGTGCAGTTCTATATGAAGAATTGAGCAGATTAAACAGCTCACTGATGCTGAAAAGGAACAGTCCCTCATACCTTCCTCCTCCTGCTTACCTTGCACCAATTCAGGCTAGTTTTCTGACCCTCACTTAACTCTTACCAAAAACATCCAGAAAGAAGAAAATTCTTGAATTTAGGTTTAAAACAACAACAACAACAAAAAGGCACACAACAAAACCCACCAAAACAACTTCAAATATTTTTTCTTTGTTAACTTTTTTTTTCCCACCGGAGAACTGCAGTTTAATGAGAATTTATACATCATGCATGTGTGCATGGGGGGGTGGTGGGGGGGTGGTGAAGCACCTGACTTAATACCCGACCTAAAATAGCTCAGTCTGGGGCTAATTTTTTTTTTTTTAACTACAGCAAACAAATGCTACAGCAATTTAATTAATGAGCTCTAATTATTCCAACTTTCAATACTTGGACTAGACACACAGCATGGAAGTATTAGGTGTGTATCTGTTCTTTTCCTGATGAAAATTGTTCCAACTTTTAACAAGTCCTAGGTGTACTCCGCCCCCCCCCCCAAAAAAAAAGCCCAGTCAAACCAATTAGATTTCACACAGACTCCAGAGACGACCTGTTGAGATTTAGCATTCCCCAAGAACTTTCGGTCTGCTGTGGCTGGCTTCAGCTCGGGGCTGCGCGGAGCTGGGCAGCACTGCTAGCAGCACTGCTAGCAGCACTGCTCCCACCGCTGCCCCGCAGCAGACCCAGCCTCTCCCGCGGTCGCGGCGCTCCCCCTGCTGACACCTCCCCGGTAGACACGGAAAGAAGGAAGCAGCTGTACCGAGATGGAGAGGCCGGCGGTAGATACGGCATGTCAAATCAAAGGAGGTTTGGTTTACAAAAGCAGAGATGAAGGAAGGAAAGGACTGGATGTTTATGAAGCATGTGGGAAGCCATGAGCTACTGCTGAGAGGAAAGGATTTGCGGCCTTTAGGTTTTTTTCTGTTCTCTTCTGTTTCTCTAACACAACCCCTTTCAGAACCTGGGATTACAATGCTTATTCCTGTCAGCAAAATGTATCTTTTACCATTTTTGATAGTGAGCTTTGATACATATCCACATTGTGGGTGGTTTTGGTTTTTTTTAATAAAACTTTGTAAATATTAAGCAGTCTACCAGGAGATGAAAATTTAAACCATACTGGAATTACTCACACAATCTTAATTCTACTTCATAGAACATGCATGACAATGCAGTCTGGATTCAATCCTCTTGGTCCTATAAATTATTACTTCCCCCCCCCCCCCCAGGCCTACTCCCCCTTTCTGCAGGATCAAAGCCTTACCAGATGTAGATATGGGAAGCTGTAGGTCAAGTGAAGAAAGGAAAGCAGAAAGAGAAAGGAAAATTCTTACGATGAAGAAAGGTTAACAACATATCAAACAACTTATTTCTCGTCAGGGACAGATTTCCTGTGAGATGGGTCAAATTTTTTTGAACAAATATCCTTGCATTTTTTCTTATTTTTAGTGTCTTATAGTATGTCAAGGGGGTTATATTAAGACTAAGCACTATATGAATTTTCATTCTAAAAAAGTATTGTTTTGCATTAAAAGTATTTTTTTCCCATTACCAGGTGGTATCTTTTAAGGAAGGAAAGCATTACCCACTGTCAGAGGGAGCCTGAAAGCAATAACAGACCACCCCTTTATTGGAGCACAATGCACTATTAAAATTAAGCTGTTAGTCAACTGTTGCTGAATCACAGATATATAGTACTTAACAAATGGCAGTGCATGCTTTTAGCCCATTAACAGATTCTGCTTTGAGTACTGCAAAGTGCCACTAGGTGATGTAATTCAGGGCCAACATAAGAGGCCTTGCACCAGTGCAAGCAAGCAACATTCAATTCGATAAAGTACTGGAGCAAGGAGCAGAGAATAGACTACAGGGTCAAACTAATCTAATCAGAACATCTAGAAAAGCTGGCAAAAAAAGAAGCCATGAAAGTAAAAGTCATATTCAAAAATCATTATTTATTTTTTAGTGAGTTACATATGTGTTTGTACATCACTCCAGTTCTTATCTTAGTCTGTCTGGAGAAAGTGAGTAATGATACTGACCCATTGACTGTAAAGACAGCATTTATTTATATAAAGCAACAAAACTACTCACTACTAAAAGGAATCATCCTGCTTCTTCCTCTTCCCTTCCATGCTCCAAGCATTCCTCTGTGCAAGTTATAGACCTTATCCAACTTTTCAGTGAGTGGGTTTAGCTCTCCCAGCTGTTAAAAAGCCATGTGCTTTTCTTTTTTTTTTTTTTTCCCCTATTTGTTTCCTGCTAGCTTAGAAACCTAAATGGACTCCCTGATAGATCAGAGGGTTACCTAAACTCAGAGCATGTGAGAAAAAGCACGCCCAGAATGAGGGAGGGAGGAGTGAAACGACTCCAACTGCAGAGCTGTTAGTTCTACTCAAAACATTTTGTTTAGCTAGGAGTGTCCTTTGTATGAGGTAGAAATGAATGTGGTACATAACATTTTTATCTGATGAATGCTCTTAGTATTTGTTCAAATGATTGAATTAATGTATCTCCAGTGTTTTTCATTGCTTAGATACTCTCATTCCTAGCATACTGACAAATCCTAGCACAGCTTTTATGCGTTAATATTTTCCATAAACAAACCAACACCACGAGAATAACTGTTGCTTTGTAGGAAATGATCTTCACAACTGATGCAACGACTAAAACCGTATTAATTACCATGAGACAGTCCGTAAAGTTATTTCAACAGGAGACTTAAATAGACAAAAGAAAACATAGCTATAAGTGATACCACTGAGATCTCCATCAAGAAAGGTTATCGTTAAATGGACAGCAGTAAAATGTGAATCAGTTACACCTCCACTACACTTCTCTAGCTTACTATATACACTCAAAGTTTTGGTCATTATGTTTTTTGTAGTCTATGCATTCATAGAAAGCGCTAATAATCAATGGAAGATTGGATACATGTTTCACTACAGGACCTGCCTGTTAGCAATTGTTAATTGCTAACCAGAAACACGCGGCAATTACCCTTTAAATTGTAATTGCTCTCATGTGATGGTCGCTTATGGCATTACAAACACTCCATCAAAGTTCTTTGAATGGGGGCTTTGCCTCAAGCCATCTTCTGTATCTTAGGTAAATCATCACAATAACATTCAACGCATGAATATCAGCGTTTTAAAAAAAGTGTAATTCACTTCAAGCATATGTTTTCTTGTGTTTATCACCTTAATAGCCACTGACACTCCCTCTTGTAGTTTTGTTGAGTTTCCTGTTGAGTTTTGTTCTAACATTGCAGGGTCGAATGGTCTGGCAAAAACGAAGTTTGTTATGAATCAGGACCCCCAAAAAACCTAAACAGCTAAAGTTTAAATATCAACTAAAAGAAACACGACAGAAAGATCTTACAGAAAAACAATCATATTGAATAATACTAAAAGCCTTAAAAAAAAATCCAAGCAAACAACAACAACAAAAAAACCACAAAATGCATATTGAGTTTCTAATATAGGAGAACACTTTTATAGTGCTGTCACATGCCACCACAGGAAAGTTCAGTCATTATGTCACCTACTTCTGTTTACAATAAATGGGCCAGTATTTAAAACATGGGCAGCTACCACAGCCACTTTCATTTTATGTCTGCACATGGTTTTCTGCCAAGTTATACCACAAAATTATTGTTGCCAATACATTTTGTTTTACCCAAGAGTGGCAAAAGTCCTTGATGGTACATCTAACTGTATTGTGTACAATTATAAATTAGAACTACTAGTATCATTTTTAAAGTTATTGCATTAAATGCAAAAATATCCTCAGCAGCAAAAATTCTCAGAGCAATTCTGACACAAATCTATGGAAATTTTTCTCACTAGCAGATAAAGCAAAGGAGATTCCCCACCACCACCCTTTAAAAAGATACCTGATTTTCAAAAAGAGCTGGGCAATATGGAAATCCCTACTCCTAGCCTCCTAAGTATAATTTCAAAGCCAAAATACTTCAGAGGATATAAAGAGAAATTCCAGAAAGACTTTCTCAGGTGATTCAGTCCCATGAAAAAAAAGTAGGAAGGAAGCCTCACCAGCGTCACTATAGCATGAGTGTGAAAGACAGCTCCACTACAAAAATACTATATTAGCTTCCTGTGTCTTTTGAAATTAAAGCTTTTCTCCTAAAAGGTATAAAATTTATTATTCCAATCTAGTCAGATAATAACATGATCAATGACTGAAGGATTTAAAAAAAAAAAAAACACAAACCCACAAGTTTAACACTAAAATACAAATTTAAAACCTGACATCATAGTGGCAATCCTTTTGTTGCTTAAAAACATTTGTTCATCAGTTAAAATAAGCACAATAATATTTAACAACTAGAAAGAATAATATAATAAAGCAATGATGTCTTACTCATCCTTCTGATTAGATGTTACCTGTAACACTAAATATATTACAAGGATTCACTTCAGAAATTTTCTATAACTTTATCATTTTTCCAGACCAAACTTTATTTTTTCAGGGACTAATTTGCAGGTTTGCAGGACTAGGAACCAAGCAAACTAGAAGTATATGTAATGGTCCGTTTCAGACAAATCATCCTGAACACTGAATTATTTCCCAGTAATTTTTCCATAATGTTACGCTAAGGGTTCAGGACTATATCCCCTGATTGTTGTGAAAGCAGACTACTTAGCAACCGTCTCCTTACTGTCTTTTGGGGGCGTTTTGGTTTTGTTCAGGTTTTTTAAAAGATTAATTTCATCTGGTAAATGCGGAAAAAGTATCTGCAGATTTCTCTGTGGGTTTTTTTGTTTGGTTTTGGAGGGGTTGGGGTGTTTTTTCGTTTAAAAGGAAAGCTGCAACTTCTAACTTGCATCCTAATTGTTTCTAAAACCTGTAGATTGCGGTGGGTGGAATTAGAAGCACAATGCAACTGCCATCCCTGTTAGTCTATTCAGATAAGCTTTTCAGTAAAACCTAAATGTCAGCTATGCAAAGTCATTTCTTTGCTTCAAAGCCTATGTAGTCACCTCCTAGAAGTTTCATGGTGATAATAAAAAGACCAACAGGCTACCCAGATGGATATTCAAGAGAATTTTTCTCATTTTTACAGGAGAATAAAAGATTGTATAACTGCAGATGTATCAAAGTCAGCATCTAAAAATTTCTTACTTATGTCATACTTCAGGACATTTAACAAAAGAGCATGCAAACCCCGTTACATTTTATGGGAGAAAATAATATTCCTGCCTGAGAAAATATTGAAAATGTTAGAGGAAGAAGAGCTAGAAGCGTAGCATTATCGGACTTTTGCTATCTCATTACAAATGCATCACCGTTCATAAAAGGTGACATGAAGTTCTTTGAAGTCCCAGAATTAACACATTGTCTCAAACATATTCAGCTCTGCGTGAAAGCTAGTTCATTATCTCTGACTGTATAAACCCAAGCAGTAGTGACTGTTTACTGAAACAACCTGTAAATGTGTTAGCCTGTGTTTGCAGAGGATAAGGACCGTGCCATCCCAGGCCCACTTCAGACCATAAAAGTGGTTCTTTTCTCACCCTTATCTGAATCATCCTTGAACAGACTGCTTCTGAACAGAGTTTACACTCCTCTTCTTTGATCTACTTTATAAGAACATCAGAACTGTTTACTTTGAAATGCACACATTTTTTTCTTGGGGTGCAGGGAAAGGAGATCGTGTTTTAAGACATGAACGGATAAATTCAACCCAACTAGTCATTGTTCTCCATGTTTCTTATCCCGTCCAATATCCTGAAACATAACTGTTCACTGCTTAATCTTATTCTTAAATAAATTCATAACAATTAACTCATTCTACTACCTATTAGATAATTCAAAACTTCCCACCTTACTTTCTACAAATGACCTAACAAATTGCCATGCTAACGCCACTGTGATCTAGTTTCAAACCTTCTCTCCCCGAAGACTTCTTTAAATCTCTGATACTACATAAACTGAAGTCAACAACTATACCTCACACTTCAGAGGAAGATGAGAGTCCTAACTCTGTCTCATGGACAGCAGTGAAAAATATTTAACCTTACATTTCCAAGTAACTCCCTAGTTCAAACAACATCTACCCACCCTGACTTGATAAAAAGCAGCGTGTTACTCGTAGGCATATTGGGAAGATACTAGTCTCAGTGTTTCTCCATAATTTTCACCTGTTTGCAAGCTCGAGGACTACTTACTTGTTCCTACCTCGAGTCGCTCTCCTTTGCTGGTAGAAAGGCAAAAGGATTCTTCCAAACCTTGCATCGAGCAAGCAAGAGGGGCTCCAAATTTGAGCTTAAGTCTCACGAAAGAGGCCTCTCTATGTCCTCCTTTGTTACCAGTCCCTTCTGAATCCTTGTCCTTCACACCAGGAGATAAAGACTGAAAATCACGGCGTGGTTCAAGAGTCGAGGCCAGCTCGGGCCGCATAAAAAGTCCAGGCCGTGATGCGATTATCAGCGGCTACGTGGTCAAGAGACAACTCCGAGCTGAACTTGGCGCCAGGTCAGGTAGCCTTGAGTTCTGCTAACTGCCGCGCTCAGAGATTAGGCGGATGTAACAATCACCTGAAAGGGGAGATTAAAGCGCCTCTCAATGGGGCCCTTTGTTCTCGGCCTCATTTGATGCTTTGCGGCCTTTTCAAACCACGTCGCGGAAGGCGCTTTAAATGTTTGCCCCCGCAGCCAGGGCAGCTTCAGTGAGCGGGGACCGCCGGCAGCCACGGCAGAGATGGAGAAGGGGCCCTTCTCGGTGGAGTGGCTGGCCCAGAGCAGCCGCGGCGCAGCCCAGCCCGCGGCC
>NW_010972620.1:12065877-12071353 GCF_000737465.1 Haliaeetus leucocephalus | reverse complement strand
GGCTTAACGGTCGCCGCACGCGAGGCCGTCGGGGGACAGCGGCCGCACGGGCGGCCGCTGCCTACGTCACCGCCCGCGCGACCCGGCGCCCGCTCAGGGAAGGGTGTGTCGTGTGTGTCTCGTGTGTGTCGTCGTCGTCCCCCCCTCCCCGCGACGTCCCCATCCTGTCCCCGCAGCCGCGCTCCGGGACCGGGAGGCCGCGGACCGCAGCAGCAGCCCCGGGCACGACGCGGAGGCGGGCGGCGGGGCCGTGCCCGGTCGGCCCCGCACCAAGTTCTCGGCCGCGCAGCTGCAGGAGCTGGAGCGGAGCTTCCGCGAGCAGCGCTACATCGGCCTCAACGAGAAGCGGCGCCTGGCCGCCGCGCTGAACCTCTCCCAGAGCCAGGTGAGCGCGGCCGGGGCGCCCCGGGCCCGCCTCTGCCCTCCGCCTGAGAGGAGAGACGGGCCCCGCGCACCGTCCTCCGAACTGCGGGAGACGAGGGGCGTCCGCGGCCCGAGACTGCCTTGGTAGGCACCTCACGACCCTCGGGGGGATGGGGACAGCGACGGCTGCCGCAGGTGCGGCGGGTCAGGCCGGCTGCCTGCCTCACCCCTCTGGCAGAGAACAAGCTGAAGCAAGCTTGCAAGCCTGCTTCAGCTGGCACAGCTCTGCTGTCCACCGCAGCTTCGTGTTAAACCAGAAACAATACGCAAATGGAAAACGGTGATTACGAACTTTAAAAGGTGAAACCTCATCGGAGGTAAAAATACTTGCACAATCACCGGCATTTCAACTTTCAGGGTAATTCTTCCTTAAAATTATGTGCATACTTGGTAGTAGTGCAGGATTTCTCTCTGAACAGAGCTAACCCTACCCAGCCCTTTAATCCCACTGCACCAGTCTTGAGTTACAGGCCTGGTCCAAATCTGATCTCTGAGAAATTGGCTTGCTATGCCTCATGGAGTTGTCACAGCTTGATTCCTCCTCATGCCAAGACAATTGCTCTACAGTGAATATAGATCAATGTTAATTAGCCCTAAATCTTGTAACTGTTAATATATTCTGTTACTCTGACAGTCTGAGTTCAGGATGTACTACTCTATGGAAAAGGGACAAGTGGGTTCATTCTTGACTTCTTTGGTTTTCTTATCCTCAGATAAAAACCTGGTTTCAGAATCGTCGTATGAAGTTTAAACGTCAGACTCAGGATGCCAGGGTGGAAGCTCTTTTTTCAGGCTTATTTTTGCCCTATCGTTACCCAGATATTGCCACATCCAGCTATTCTCAGGGGATGGATATCAATGCATCTTCTGCTTCTGCTGTTTCCCTTCACCCAGCTATGCCAAGCCCTGCCTTGTTGTTACCTTCTGTTCCAGCTCCGTCCCTTCAGCCAGTTTTGCCAAGTCCGGCTTTACTGTTGCCTCCCAGCCCAGGATTATCTTGTTACTCTTCTGTAATTCCAGCAATGACGCTAACCGATGACCTTAAAAGACTGAGGTTCCAGCCATATCTTCCTTCCTGTTAAAAATGCCAAAGTTTACCAGTAATCTAAATAAGAACTGCCAAATATCTCCAAGAGTAATTATTTAACTTATTGTGTTATATTAAATAGATTGACGATTCAATATTTTTTTTTTAAATCAAATTTGGGGGTTTATGTTAAAGGAGAAGAGAATTTGCCTCTGCTAGAGAAGTAATACTGAGAGTGGAAGTGGAAGACTTGAAACTTCCCTTTATTCCTACAGTCTTCGCTATGCTGTACTGAAACTTCTATATGAATTTTCCTATACAAAAGTTTGTTTTCAGAAAATAACCTATAATCATGTGGGGATCTCCACTGAAAAAGTGGAGTGCTGTTTACACTTCAGTTTACATAGTAATTATATCATGTAATAGACAACAGTGTTAAAAACTTTAGCCATTCTACTTGAGTGTGGGTTTTTAAGCAAAAATTTGTAAACTACAGCAAAAGCATTGACATGAGAATGGTACCAAAGCTGGCAGCCCTATGAACAAAACTGAACAAGTTGTCCAGTATTGTCTTTTATCTGTATATTCTGCACCATTGCTAAAGGGGTCTCCCCCTGTTTGTTGATGTAGATATTCCATTTATGCATTTAAAGAGAGTTGAGGCTAAGGAATTAATTGGCAAGCATGTATTTTGATGCCAGTGTCAAACATGCTTATAATTTAAATCTGCTGATGAAAACATTAGTTGTTCACAGGTTCAGGTCTCCTGGGACACTCAAAATGAAAATGTTTCAGTTTTTACTTCTAAAGTTTCAGCTGTAACTTGGCAGCGTCACTAATTTTAAACTGCAGCATTCTGTTAGGCTTGCTATCAGAAACACTCAGGGCTGTTCCTAAAAATACCAAAGCAAGCATTATGGAAAATGTCAAAGTGGAGCCTTTGGGGAATAATGAGAAACAAGATCTTGCATCAGCATAAAGCAACTGCAGCAGGTGTGATTACATCTCCTTCCCTCCCTCTGGCCATCCTAACCTGCTTGCCTGGTGATGGTTAGGCTACTTTGCAATTGTCAAGAGAAAAAAGTTGCCAAACAGGGCCTACAGCCGCCTTGTGCCATGCCCTCCCTTCTTCCCCTCTCTCCCCCCTCCCATTAACAGTTGTGTTGTGGGGCTAAGGAGAGCAAAATTGAAATCAGTCTTTGGTAGACAATAGGAATATTGAGATACAGGAGGGGACGTGCTTCCATCCAAATTCCTGACTCCTGTGTCTCATCTCCTGTCTGATTATAACCTCTGGTGATAAAGAAATCCCTGAGCATGCCATAGCGTGGTAATCTCTGAATCTCCTCTCAGGCACCCTACCTTTCCTACCCAGGGGGAGGGTGGGAGACACTTGAAGGAATCTCCCCCTCTCCCACCACACACCCTCTCGGTGCCACACCAGGACAGCACTGCTCTGAGATGCAGCTAGGCAGCCAAAGGGACAACACATGCGTTTCTCAGTCACTTTGAACACAGACTATACAATGCAGGGAAAATGCAGCATGACCATTAGTGAACAGTCGGCCTCTAATTCCACACCTCGCTTCCCCCAACAACCAGCAGGTTTGCTTTCAACATGTCAGCCTGGATCTTCTTGGAGTTAAGACTGCTTCTGGTTTGGAACAGCATAATTGGAGAAAATTCCCTTTACCCCTTCCAAGTCATTCTTTCACAAGTAAGAAGGCCCTAGGTTATTAAATCAGAAACTCTTGCTGGCTCACTGGATTGGAGGGTAAAGCAGCGGGGAAATTTAGACTACAATGGAGCAATCAACTTAAGTTTCTAATGCATTTAGAAGGCTTTTCAGGTGAATTAAAGAAACTTCATTAAAGTCTAAAAGATCAATAAAGAGTGATAACTAAACTCTTTCAGGAGAGGAGTGAAAACTGATCCCAGGAAGAACTAAAAAACCCAACAGATTGCAGGATTGCTAAAGCAAAAACTTGAGCTACTCCCTTTAAATGTTTCTTCTAAAAGGTTCAATTTACTAAAAAATGGTTCAAAATACGCAGTTATCATGGGCATGTAGTGGTGAATCAAAGGCCAAATTTGCAGATTAAAATCCCATTTAGACAATATGGCTATGAACTGAACACAATTATGCTCTTAAATTTTTTACAAAGTATTTGTTTTGGTAATTGTAAAACTTTAAAATTCCATACTGAAGGCTTGAACTGTTTAATCCCTGTTTAAAGAGCCACACCGACTTAATATTTGTGATTAACACAGCTGATGCTTTCATGTGGAAGATGGGACTGGAAATGCAAAGGAATAAATTGATTAATATTCAGAAGAGAAACTCACCAACAATTTATCCTTCCTCCTGGAGAATGCACTTAGCCAAAAGCACACTGCAATGCAACTGTTAAGGTCCAGCCTCCCAAACACACTCAACAACAGACAGACTATATCTCAGCATGAGTGTAGGAAAGTCAGATAAGATGTATTAAAACATCTAAATCCTTCCCCATTACCCAAAACCGGAATTCAGGTGGCCATGGTCATTTACATTGCACAAGTGCAAGTTGGCACATGTAACTTTGTTCAGATTTTATTTTTACATATATATATATATGGAAAACTAGGGTTGTGCACTGAAAACCAGTTTCTTAACACGCCAATTTCAGACTAAACTTAATAACTTTGCCCTGCACCATGGGAAATCTGGTAAATGCAAGTTTCTGCTACTGCTTTTCTCCCTCCAGTTCCCTTTCAGCAGCTTCCTTTCAGTCTACTATCTTTTGAAGGAAGACAGTAGACTACCAATATTTTTAAAATTAATAGCCTATCAAACAAAAAATTACTGAGTGGCATCACATCCAGTAAATTTTAATACCAATTAGTACAAATATAAAATTACCCCGTTTTGCGTTTAACTTAAAATAATAAACACATACTCTTCCAAATCAGACAAGAGATTCTGAGCACAAAATACATTACAGCATACAACATTTTTCCCCGTTGCCTGCCCCTTTTTGTTTTCACTATAATACATATACAGGGTGGCATTGCTTGTCCATTTTGTTCTGGATAACTGGATGGAAAGAAGGATGAGGAAGAAAGTGTTGCTGGTAGTACGGCTGCTCATTTGCCATAAAGCTGTAGGTGCTTTGCGATGCATCGTGTCTAGGAAAGGAGAAGCTGAACTGCACAGCTGGCACCGGGGTAAAAGGCAGGAGTCTCTGGTGCTGTGGAGCAAAGGGGTAGTGGAGACCATCCTGAAACAGAGCTGGTGGGGTCCCCGGGGGATAGCTGTAGAGCGGAGCAGGAGACACGAGGCTGTGCTGGTGGTCCTGTATCTGCCTCTTCAGTTTCATCCTCCGGTTCTGAAACCAGGTCTTGACCTGAGCAACAAAAAGAACGGGTTGGGGGGTGGAGACAAATCAGGGACTTTGCTTAAAAATAACGTGCAAACTACGAACAACTGTATCTCGGCTGCTTTTGCCATTTTGCTCCAGTTGAATTGACAGAGTCGGACTGATGCTTTCGCCCCAGTTAACCGAGGGCAGAGGATCTGGGCGGTGTGGAGGGGAAGAGGGTCCGTGTTCAGCGATTTTAGATTAATCCCTTTGAGTCTTTAAGACCCTATATAAGCTTTGCAAGGTCTACGCAGATAGCTGTACGTCAAGGACAAGCATTTTACCTTATTAAGAAATAAGGAAGCTTGATACCTCCCCGGTAGAAAGTGCCCCCAAGTTCCCCGAGTGTTAACTCGTTAAAATTCCCGAGGGATCTCACTACCCTTCCCCCAGCCCCTGCTAAACCCAGCTGAAGACGGCTACGCCGCTTCAGCGCGCCGAAGGCCGATGCAAGACCCGGCTGCCCCCGCCCGACGGGAGCGGGCAGGGTCCGCTTCCTCCGGGACCCACCTGGATCTCCGAGAGCTGCAAGGCAGCCGCCAGCTTCCTCCGCTCCGAGGCCCCCAGGTACTTCTGGCGCTGGAAGGTCTTCTCCAGCCGGCAGACCTGCTCCGAGGTGAAGGCG
>NW_010972620.1:12065124-12065802 GCF_000737465.1 Haliaeetus leucocephalus | reverse complement strand
GCCCGCGCTCTCGCTCTCGTAGCCCGAGGACTCGTCGGCGCTCAGCCAGCCGCCGTCGGGGGCTGCGAAGGAGGAGGGAAGGGGCGGCCGTGAGGCCTCTTCCCTGGCTGGGGGAGCGCCTCTGCCTCCTCTCGGCCCGCCGGGCCGTTGCACCGACGGGAGTCGAGGCCCCGCGCGTACGCGTCCCGCCCGCTCCCCTCTTCTCCCACCTGGCTCCGACGGTGGGTGCGGGTCGGTGGGCTCCGGGGAACCGGCTCCGCCGGGCTCCGCCGCGCAGGGCTCGCCGTCCGCGGGCTGGCTCGGCCGCGCCCCCCTCCGTCGGGGCTCGGCTCTGACCAGGAGGGGGGCACTGCCGAGCGACGTGGGGGCGCGGGGAGGGGGCGCGCAGCAGATGTGGGGCCTGACCCCGTGGGGCTTGCTCCCTGCCGAAGGGAGCTCGGTCTGCTTCATGGCGGAGAGGGGCTGGGGGACCGCCGGGCTCGGCCCGCTCTTATATGGGCCCCTGGTCCCGGGCGGGCGGGTTTGCAAGTGTGAACCCACATCAAAGTGGGAATCGAGCAGAGATAACAGCTACCAGCGTGGAGGAAAGTTCACACGTCTGGCAAATGTCTACAACCGCTGGCTCCAGCGTGTCTGCGGGGCCCGGGAGACCCCCTTGAAGTGCAAACCTACCCCCCC
>NW_010972620.1:12061961-12065114 GCF_000737465.1 Haliaeetus leucocephalus | reverse complement strand
CCCCCCCTCAAAAGCCCACCCCCCCCCCCCCCCCCCCCGGAGGGAAGGGCACGGGCAGGCCCAGCCCCGCAAACGGGCGTTTAAAGATCCCGCCGGTGCCGATAACAGCGCGGTGTTACCCGCTCCCTTCTCAGCCGTGGGGTCCCGCGTTGCGCAGGTACCCAAAATCAGCCGCGGGCCTGCCCAGCCCGGCCCTGCCCGCACCGTCGGGGCGCGGGGCGAGGCCGGGAGGAGGGAAAACGTACCGCCGGCAAGGCCTGCCAGCCCCGCCGCCGGGCATTCACCGCGGGGGGGCTGTGGAGACCGGCCTCCCTGGGAAAAGCCGTGGGGGGCCGCCATCGAGAAGTCCCTATCCCCGAGGCTGAGCCTTCAGCGCCGGTGACCACACCGGGCGGTGGGGTCAGCAGGGCCGCGGGCCCTCTCAGCTTGAACTTGGCGCCGTCTGTCTAGCCAGAAAGGGCAACCGGTGTCCCAAAGGGTTTAGCGATCAAAGCACTAAGTGAGCAGCGAAGCTCGCACCTCACCACCTTCAAACTAGACCAATCCACACACGCCGGCATCCCGAGAAGGACGATGCCCTTGTAATGCAGGGAGAACACCAAGGACACACACACACACCCCTGGCAAAGCTTGGTTGGGGAAAGGCCGGCTGCAGAAAGGGGCATCCCAGCAGCTCAGCCCATCTCCGGGCTCTTCTTGTGTCCGCCTTACACCCGCCCTTTGGCCACCCCAGTGAAAAAGACCGCACCGACCACGACCCCCCTGGCAGTAGTGATACTTGGATAACACACACTCTAACCCTCGATGCTTCCTAAAGGGCAGGGGACACAATCACCATCCCTGTAACTGGGTGAATGCACTGACAGGACCTCAATTTCCACTGAAGTCCTCAGAGTTCCTGCCAGGATGCACAACTGAAAGGAGTGGGCACCATAAACCTGGGTCTAATGGACCAGGAGCTTGTTTCTTTCTAAAAACATAGCAATAATCTAGGTTCCCACACATAAGAGTAGATGGGAGTTTTCTTTCTCTAAAAAGAAATTTAATAAAATATTAAAAATAAGTCAGACACCCCAACCAAACCAACTCCCCTCAAAACTCCCCAATTTATTATGAAAGATCAGAGGAGAAAATCATAGTCATGCTGCCCATTTTCATTGTTTCAAACGTTCCCATAACCCCATGGCCACGGGAAAGGACAGAGCATTAACGACCCCTCCCACCCCCACAAAGGCCACAGTGGCTTATCCCAGTTCTGGCCCCAGGGGAGCGATAAAGCCCAGGTACTAGAGCAATGCAAACATCTTACCGAGCCCACAGAGCCCGGGAGCCGGATTGTTCCTGGAGCTTTGCTTGCAACACCAGCCCCCAAGGGCAGGGGTGGGAGAGAGTGTACTTGCCTCGCACAGCCCTGATGGAGAGATGGGCCTGCTGGGCACAGCCACTAACGGAGGTTCACTTACTGCTGGCACAAGACTGTCATTTTGACTGATATGCACAAGCCAGTGCAAATGCCCAAGCAGCCGAACACTGAGCTGGAGACCAGACTCCCTCCCTGGAGGGCACGTACCTGTGGGTACCATTGACCCAACCAAAACCACTGTAACAGGGGAACGTTTAAACCCCATAGCATTTCCTAGACACATTTCAGTCAAACAGGGTTAGGTCACTCACTGCTCCCCGAAAGAGCTAAGTGCCTGCACATTAATTTTAACAACTTCTGGATTTAATAACTATTCCTGAACTATTCCACCTGTCTGCGGTCCTTCTTTTTCTGGAGAAAACTCACCACTGTACTCACTATCTCCATCCTATTTCAGGGCAGCCATTTCTGAATAACCCCATGTGTGGGCAAATCCAAGCAGAGAAACTCAGGCTTCGCCATGTATAAATTCATCCACAACAAGTTGTTTCTTGCAATGCATTGCATACTATCTGCAGAGCCTGACTGCCTCGCCAAAACCAAGTTTGGAGGTAGTACCTGAAACCCATTGATATTCAGGAGCTCCTAAGCTGAGCACACACCTGCCCAGTGAGCAGCGTGCTCTCCCCAGGGTGGCCTCCCCACCGGTTCTCCAGCAGATTAAACCTATGCCAAGCCAAGCCAGGGAGCCCTGGGTCCCTTTGATAGCATATTTCCATACATTCTGTATGGTATGTCTAAATATTTAGATGGTTTTAATATTTTGTACCAGCCATGGAAACTGGTTTGCTGCTAGGTGACTGTAAAAGTGAGATTTGGTAAATAATTATTAGAAATCTTATACTAACACTATGATTGAAACAATAGACAAAAGTATAGCCAAGCAATTAACTAGTAGAGGTAGTTACTCATAAGTTTTGCAGTTCTTTGCTCTTATGACTAGATGTTCCTGTACGCTACATGAGAACAATGTTGAAACTGATCACATGTGATGGAAGCTGCGTTCAGCTTCACGATCAAAGAACAAGGACAAGAATAAAGACTTCAAGGACAGCCAACAAGAACTTCAGATGGGTCGGTGGTTGTAAAAGCAGCCCTTCGACTCAAATGGATCCTTCATTGCGCATGAGCGGATGTAGGCAGTACTAAGATAATCAGTTGCAATTATTTTTATGTATATGTATACTAATCTGATTAATACGCAATTAGTTATTCTATATAACCTGTTAGTGCTAAAGCAGTGGTATGCACGCTAGCTGGAACTATCCCCCATGCATCCAGTGCTGCAATAAAGAATGCCTACTTTCTAAAACTCCAAAACGAGTCTTAGAGAGTTTCTTCGACCAGCTTTTTGGTATCACCTTGTGCCCTGCAGTCCCCTCACCCAGGCACACAGGGACACCCAGGGACTACCATCTATGGAAGGACGCTTCATTCCTACTGCCAAAATAAAACCAGGCACGAGATGACCATTCAGTGCTGTGCCCAGAGAGCCCAGCATGTGCATTTGCATTTATACACGGTGTGTCTGATAGAAGGAAACTGTGAGTAGCCCTGAATAGCTGCTGCCATTTCCCCTCTCCTTTGTTGCTGAAGATGCCGGGAAGCTGACCTGTCCTACTGTCTGCTGAAAGGCAATGAAAACTGACTTTTTTCTTTTCTTTTTTTTTTTTTTTAATTTAGATTCCAATCTGAATTGCTTATTGAATAAGATGTTTATACCTAACCCT
>NW_010972620.1:11973591-12061940 GCF_000737465.1 Haliaeetus leucocephalus | reverse complement strand
CTCCAATGAATGTAGCTGCATCTGTGGACCACAAAACCCTGGAACAGATGGGGAAGGGGTGTGAGGTGTTATGTGGCTATTGTAGCTCCCATCAGAAAGAGGTGGCAGCTTGAGAAACTTGAAAACTTTGATGACCCTGGTGGATAGAGGCTCTACAGCTGCAGTTAAGTCCTCCCCTCACCTTGCAGAAATATGATGCTTATAGGAGACACAAATTTACTTCCATTGAATTATTTTCTATCACTCAATTGATATATAACCACGATCAAAAATAAATCTAAGTTTTTAGGGGCATTAATGTCTTTTCATGTAGAATTCTGTATACCCAGAACTTGGGAATGCTGTATTATTTTGGAAAATACATGTATTTTTCTTACCTGATTTATATTAAGAACATAGTGGACCCATTTCTCCAAATCATATTTCAAAATATTTATTGTTCTGCATTTGCATGTAAGCCTTACAACCGTAAGAAACACGTTCACCTCAGGAAGTTTACTGATAACTTATGTGCACTTGTAACTTAGTACGATGCCCTGAAATTTAGGTTCGGTGATTAATACCAGGATGTGAGAATTACAGCTAAGATCATCAGGACAAAGCGCTCTTTTCATGTGAACTCTACAAGACTTCCAGGGACAAATGGTGGATCTCACTGGGACACAATGGGAAGATTTCTTTTGGGGCTTTGTGCACACACACAAAGTATAACCCCATGAGAACAGGCAGGATTGTAGCAGCTCTCCACGCAGGAAGGTATTGTTGGGGGGAAGGTTCAGCCCATGATCTAGGCTGCAGCATTTCGTGGACCAGTTACTAGAAGCTCACCCTTTACTAGAAGCTGAAGGACTTGTATTCCCCAAGGATGCTGTTGGTGTGCCAAGTCCTTCAACATACCACCACACCTCTTTTTGTGTGACAGCATAAGAGAAAGTGGCCACAAATTGGAAAACAGAACAAACTTTTTCAAGAAAAATAATTTCTAGCATAATTGGGCAAATCTTCATGTTCCAAACTTTCCTTCTACTAGCCATGTTTGTAAGTAGTCCATGAAAAAACAGTATACTGAGCAAACTATCATAGCATTTATCATGGATTAAGAGCTGATGCACTAGGTCACCAGACCTGGGACCTGCTGGGCTACTAAGTTACAGGTTCCATCATAGGCAGATCTCATCTTTCTGAAAAGCCCAGATATTTCAAAGTCTTCTTGACAAAACTGGAGAAGTGGGAGGGATAGAGGATGCTTTAAGAACAATGGCAATGCTACCCCAACCCTCGGGGGAAAACCACGCAAACGCCCCACGTTCAGCTGCGCAAACAGGCAGGAGCTGAGAGTCTGGGGCAGCGTGGCAGCCCTTCAGAGGCAAGTAAGCTGACTTACTGCAGGGAACGAGGTTGACATTGCTGGAGGTGCAGGCAAGACAAGGTATTTGCCCAGCTCCAGCCGGGGCCGCAGGAAACCCGGGACTGGGGCCGGTCGCAGGGCCCGGGCTGGGCGCCCTGCCCCCGCCCGGTGGGACAATTGAGGACTGTTGGTACCCTCCGCTGCTCCCCTTTGGAAATGCTAACTAGGTTATTCAGAGCCTCCTTTGATGTCCTGATAGGTGCTATTAGGTAGTCAATTAGGCATCAACGAGATCGATTGTTGGGGAATAGATGCTTTTCTGTTTGAAGTACCCGTGAACGCTAACAGCGCCATCCCCCAGTCGCTCCTTCGCCCGCGGGAGCCACGCGGGCTCACACACACGCGGGAGCCACGCGGGCTCACACACAGCAAGTCACAAACGCTCCTGCCTCACTCGGCAGCGCTCAGCCCTCTTCCCTCCCGGCTCACACACTGCAAGGCCAGGTATTCCCGTTCAGCAGTTGTGGGAGCAAACACGCACTTTGCATTAAAAGCAATTTATCGGGGAGATCTCCTTCAGTTCTTTGCGCAACTAATAGACAAAGCGCCTAGATAAGTTAAGTACAAGTTAGCTGGAAACAAAATAGTATTTGAATTCCCATCCGCACCATCACCGCGTTGCCCGAGGACTTGTGACGCCTCCGCAGTTGCTCAGAATTGCCCAGGCAGAATAGCTAAGCTCCAAAATAAGAATTAAAGCGCTTAACCTACCTGCATACCAAAGAGATGCCGGGATTAGCTCCCTACTAAATACTGTTAGAAGATAACGCTAGGTCGGAACCTAGGAGTTTAAGGGACAACTATAAAAGAAAAGTAGTAAAATTTACACAAGGAACACGTCGAGACCAAGAGATCTCTCCTCTTTCTTCCTCCCCCCGCTTCAGCGGGATTTATCAAGTTAATTGTCATCTAATTGCGTATCAAAGAAAGAGATAATGGGCAGCAATTAGACGTAATGGCCTGCCAGTGCGAGATCTCTCCCGATTAGCACGCAACGCCGAATAACTTCACCTGGTTTGTAAAGAGGCCCCTGGAGCGGCTCCACCGTGTCTGGGAGCTGCGGGGGGGGAGGATACCCCGACCCTATTCCCGGTCCCCTCTTGGCTGCTCTCGCCAAATTGGGGCAGGCGGTAACGAGCGCGGGCTGCAGACGGCTCCCTGCCATTACCGCGGTGCTAATTCAATCATGTTTCTCCCCCTCCGCGTACGCACCGCAGGGGAGAAAGGCTTTGAAGTTAGTGCTCTGGCAATTTTTCTCCTCCCGCCCCCTTTTCCTCCCCGGGGAGCCCAGTTTCCAGGTTATACAGCCTCTTCCTCCAGAGCCGCCGGGCCGGGAGCTCCAGCAGTTTCGCCGCACAAGCATTAAGCTGCTCCTCCCCAGCTAATCGACTCAGCTTTTCCTTCCATTTGTAGCTGACTTGCAGACACCCCGCTTTGTCTTGCCGGAGAGCATTCCGGTACTGGTGCTTATTGTCATGCGATTAAAGACACAAAGGGGAGTGCTAGAAAACGAAGGGGGCCCTCGGCCGCGCTGGGGGGGGCAGCTCGGGAGCTTATCTGCGGGGCTGCTGAGCCGGGAGGTTATCATCAGCTGCGGGGCTGCTGATCAGAGCAGGATGCTCTGCGGTGCCGGAGCAGGATGGTTTTGCTCTCCGGCGGGGTCTGCCGGCGTGCACGGGTCCTGCGCCGGGACTAGTATGGCTTTATTGCTGCCGGGCGTAAAACACAGTCAAGCAGGAGTGAAATAGGAAGGGATGTCCGAGTTTCTTTCTCTCAGATCAAAGGGAAAACTTGCACCCGCGCTTTAGGAATAGAATTGGACCGTTTTGGCAACGATGAAAGGGTTTCACATACAGTTTTCTAGACCGCTGGGATGCAGTAGCTACCTTCTAGAGAAAGCCGACTTTTGCAGGTAGAAGAGGAATTATCACGTAGATATTCGGAGGAATCTGCTACCATTAGGGACTCGGTCAAGCGAGCATCACCTCTCGCGTTTATTTGAGCTGTTGTCGGGAAACGAGACAACATTTGCAAGCTAGCGCTGCCAGAACACCGGCTAGGCATTTCGTGTGCTTGTAGAGCATACATGTGGCCAAAGAGTCATTATGTTAAGTGATCATTAGCACCTTTTCAAACAGAGCCCGGCTTCTCCCTCGCCAGCCGTTCTGCAGCTCATACGCCCGAAGAGAGGGCACCCCCTCAGCGCCGCTAACCTGCCCGCGCCCCCAGCACGCCCCCCCCCGCCTCAGCAAGACCACAGCCAGCCGCACACACGCACCCCGCAAGCCAAGCCGCCACCTCCCAGCTCGCCCCGTGGCCGGTGCCGCTCGGCCCCGCAGCCCTGCTTGTCCCCAGCGTGGTCCCCGCAACCCCCGTGGGTTTAAATCGTGGCAAAGACTGCAGCACTCCGTGTTGTCCCGGCAGCCCCGGTTGCCTC
The DNA here is from genome assembly GCF_000737465.1 of Haliaeetus leucocephalus. Lineage (NCBI taxonomy): Eukaryota > Metazoa > Chordata > Aves > Accipitriformes > Accipitridae > Haliaeetus > Haliaeetus leucocephalus. Next base: position 12,058,095 of record NW_010972620.1, on the reverse strand, counting down.
TGGCTTGCTCTAAACCTTTGCACGGAGGGGGCAACTGCCCCCCCGCCCCCGAGCACCGCTGGACCTCAGTCGAACCGTGCTCGGGTGCGGGCAGACGCAGCGTCAGGCCGGCTGCGTGTTACCAGCCCCGGGGCCGGGAGGGTAGAGCCGGGGAGGACGGGACAGACACCCCGGCAGGGCTCAGCCAGAGCTGCCCCCGGGACACAGCTCACTCGGGACGTCTGGAGACCCCGATAAGGTGCGCTTCTGCCCCTCCCTTATTATCCTCCGGGGAAGGCTCCGGCCCGGCACAAACCCTGCCCCACGGAAGCAGCTCCCCTCCGCGGGTGGGAGCGCTTTGTTCTCGCTCTCTCCTCCCGAGCCTTTTCATCTCCCTCTCACTTCCCCCGGGCCCAGCTGCGGTGGTTCCCGTCCCCCCTTCCCTGTCACCACCCCCCCCCCCTTTTGGCCCGGGGCTGGGTCGCTCCCGCAGCGCTGCGGGCAGCCCGGAGTCCTGCGGTCCCCTCGGAGGGTGCTGCCCCCCCCCCCCCAGCCCCCCATACCGCCGGCTCTGGCTTCTAACAGCACGAAGGGCTGTTACTATTCCTTTCGTACGGGGTGAGCAAGGCATTTGGAGGAGAGGTGGGGTTCTCCTCTGGCCATACAGGATTATAAGGGGATCACCTAACCCCTCAACCACTATTGCCTTGAAAACGGGAGAGCCAAATCGAGTCTCACACTTAAGGCCCTTTTGTTTATTTTTTTAGGTATTTTTTATATTTGTTGGCCTTGACTGTTTTGCTATTTTAAAAATGTCGCCGCTTTAGAGCAGAGAGAATATTCACCATTGCAGAGCTTTCTGGAAACATCCCCGTTCCCTAATGACATTTGAAAGATGCAGAGAGAATTGCAGATTTTTTTTTCTTCGAATCAATACAACCATTTAGTAATACCTGACTTTGAGAAATAAGCTTCCATTCAGTGGGAATTTTTATCTCGTGTCAACAAATTTCCTTAATCCCAAACTGCATCATATTCTTGAAGAGATCTCAGCAAGACTGATAGCACCTGAGCCCTCATTAGTTTTCTGAAACTCTTGCATTAGAGCCACATTAATTGTGCAATTGCAAGCAAATATCTCAAAAGGCTAGAAAAATACTGCATGGATTACAAAATAATTAAGGAGACTTCCAAATGTGACAGCTACTCAGAAAATCAAAGGCCACAGCCTTCAGAGGCACATAATGTTGCTTTTTACCAGGCAAGTGTACTCAAGTGGCAGATTGGCCCCTGTATACAAAAGAAAATAGGTGTATTCAAGGATGACTGACAGAGAACCTTCAGACTATTCATTATGTGGGCCCAGATTACCAATGCGCCGGAAATCTTCTAATAACCCCCGAGATCAACTCTAAAGTGATGGAAATTTTTATTGCTCTTTTCATGTTAGTTGACAATTGACTTTGAAAGATTTATGGCAACTTACATCAGTCAAGGATCATTTCTCAGAGCCCTTTCTCTAGCCTGGAATCAGGACATTTTGATCTTAAGTCTTCTAGAGCATTATTCAAATGAAAAAAGTGCATAGCACAATGGTAACATACTTTACTGCCACTTAGGGAACACCAGCTTTGGAATGTTACATTTCTTTTGGTCATCGCCCTCACGTCACACCCCATCAGGTGCATGTGAGATGCCGAGATACTGTTCTGTTGATAAGAAATTTCAAGGCTACATGCTTTCCAAGATCTGTTTAGGCAAGAGGCCCTACTGATCTACTGAGGCTGCACATGAGAGCATGATATATTTAGAAAGTAACTTTCTACATCTTAAAATCATATTCTATATGTTATTTAAAGGGCTCCAACAGAAAACATCTGTTCCACTATAATGACAAGCCCAGTGTTAAGTGTTAGTAACAGGTGCATCCACGTATTTGGTTAAAAGCACAGTCCCATCAGAGAAAGTGCCACCTAGGACGTAGCTGAAGGGGTTGCATACCGGCTTTAGAGGACGGGAGAAATTCATGCTTTTTTGCACTCACCCTCAGTACATTGCAGGAAGCCAGAACAGATCTAGAGAATAAGGAGTCTATGCTTCCTATAATGAAGAGGAGCTCTCTTTTAGGGCAGGATAAATAGCTCTACAGTCCTTGTGGAAGGAATTCACATGAAAGCTGGAAAAAGTTTAGGTTTATTGAACGATTCCATTTATATTAGTGTTTGTCCCACTGTGTTTCCATTTTACACAGTTGCCTATAAATGCAGGGGCCTAAAGTCCACGATTCAGATTGTCCAGTACGCCCCATAAAATGTTTTGCTCAGTGCTGCGTCGTAACTCCACCAGGCAGTTACAGGCAAGGGCAGCCCAGATAGCATCAGTAGTGCAAATCCTCCTTAGTCACAGTCCGTATCAGAGGGTCAGACACCCAGCAAGAAAGCTCTGGGATCCCTGTACCCTACAAAGCAGGGTGCCGCCCAAAAGCCCACAGGCTGTGCTCTGCAGGCGCTGCTGAGGTCCAGGGCGGGTGCCGGCACCGCCGCCAAGGTGAAGCCCGCAGAGGCAGCCCCTTGCCGGGGCAGAGGTGGTGCCGGGGCCACGTACGTGAGCGGCAAGGGCACGCCGCCGCTCTGAGGTCCGTAGGGGAGGGGGGCGCTGCAGAAAGGCTCCGTCCTCAGCTCCTGCAGCTGCCGCTTGAGCTTCATCCGGCGGTTCTGAAACCAGGTCTTGATCTGGGGGGGGGGGCAGAGGGGAGGAGGGACGAGGAGAGATGAGGTTACAAGGGCACCCAGCCCCTGCCCCCTGCCCCGTGCCCCGTGCCCCCCGCGCCGCCGCCGCCCTCACCTGCACCTCCGAGAGCCGCATCCTGCCGGCCAGCTTGCGGCGCTCGGCCGCCCCCAGGTACTGCTGCCGCTGGAAGGAGCTCTCCAGGGTGCTGAGCTGCTCCGCGCTGAAGGCCGTGCGCAGCCGCCGGCCGCCCCGGCCGCCGGGCTCCTCGGGGCCCGAGCACTCGGCACCCCCCTCCGGCGGGGGCTGCCCCGCGCCCCCCGGCCGCCCGCCTGCTCCTGGGGAGAGGGAGAAAAGGGTCAGCCTGACAGCGTATGTCCGTACGTTTCGACCGGCTTTTTCGGTATCGAGCCGGGCCCGGGAACCTGGGGGGTGCCCGCCCGCCCGCTCCGCCTCGGGGCAGGCACCGCACCGTCGCGCCCTACCGGGGGCGGCGCAGGGCCCCGTCCGCCCTCCTCCCGCCACCGCGGGGGCACCAGGATGCCCCGACGGCCGCGGAGACCGCCGTTACCTGCAGCGGCGGGGGCCGCCAAGCGCTCCCTGCTCCTGCCGCCTCTCCCGGCCCGCGGGCCGGCGGACTGCTCCTTGCTCCGCTCGCTCAAGCCGGGGCTGGAGCCGGAGCCGGAGCCGGGCCGGTGGCCCGCGGAGGATGCTCGGTGCGGGGAGCCCTCGGCGGGGCTCTTGAGGGCCTGACTGCTCTGGGACAACCACTCCACTGAGAAAGGGGCCTTGGTCATCCTGCCTTGTTTCGGAGATGCCGGGAAGGAGGGTGTCGGGGAGCACGGCTCCTCCTTTATACGGCAAGTCCCGGAGGGAAACGTTGTTTGTGTAAATACACATCAAAGGGCCAGATAAGTATCATCTAATTGCCATCAGTCCTCCCCCCCAACAAAAGATACCGTTCACACATTGCCACAGCTCGCAGAGGCTCGGCTCCGCCGTGTCTGCCCCTGGAGGAGCTCACTTCGCCGTCAGTGATTTACAGCTCTTGTTACATCCTATCCCGATGCAAATGGCATTTATAGAGCCGAGCGGCCTCAAACGGCGCTGGGGAATGCACCCCCGGGGGAGCGCACAGGCACCAGCATCCTCGGGCGCTGGCGGGAGGAGCGGGGACGCTGTTGCTCCCGGTCCCCCTTCCCCTGGAGCTGGCTTTTTCATTCCTTTAGACGCTGAAGATCCACTGTCTAAACGGAACTTCTCAAGCCTGCTCCTCTCCGGGCTGAGCACTATGTTCCCGAGACAGCCTGAGGCAGGCAAGTGGATAAACTCACTCATTCCATTCTCCCGGGACTGCAGCATCAGGCTATAAGCACCAGGCATAGGGTGAGGGCTTTGGAGAAGGCTGTGAAACAGAAAAAGGTAAAGGTCAAGGCTGTTGGGTCGTACGAATCGACTGGGCTCTGGGTGCTTATATAAAGTATGTTCTCTGGACTAAAGAATCAGAAAAATACAACTATTGCCTTAGAATTAACATTCTGCTGAGATTTCTGCTGAGGTTACAGAATTCATGTCATATCTTCCCTCCCAGATCTCTCGTGGCTGTGCAGGTCACACAGGTTTCTCTGCTATCTTACTCTCCCTGTCTTTCCTCTTATTACCTTATGCATGTCTTTCAGAAGTGTTCCCCTCCATCTTTGGGTTTTGCGTGCACCAGGAACACTTGGCTGCTGCAGTAATGCCTCCATAGTATATTGACAAGAGGTTCCTGGTGCTTCATGGGCAGTTTTTCACTGCAGGGTACCCATGAATTCCCTCCCCTTATCATCCTCCCCTCCTGTGAAAGAACAGAGTGAGACTATGGTACCATCCATAACTCCTATCACACCCATGCTTGGTATCATTCTGCCTCCAGAAATCACGACTGCATGTCTGATTTGTCTGTCCTTGTTCCTGCCTTCTGCTTTACGCTCACCTCTACCACCTGTACACAAACCCAGTGCTCTACTGTCCATTTACCCTGTGGCTTGCTCTGTTATTCTGCCACTCCTGCCTGATTTCTCAGCATTCACTTTCTCTGCGATGACAGTTAATGTAACTATGCTTCTATCTATTTCTTAGACTGTCAGTGAGGCAGTGGCTTGAAGACTGAACCCCTCCTACTTAGTTTATGTCTAAATCTTTCAATGTATTCAATTTTAGTCTTATAAAGATATATCCTTTTCTTTATATTAATCCAATAAAAAGTTTTATTCAAACCCTCTTCATCTATTTGTTTCCTAAACCCAACATTTCAACTTCCTGTCTGCTCAAAATATGGTTGCTATATTCATCCATCACGAAATCCTACCATTTTCTGCTTACTAGAAAATTGTTTCATTGAACCATGTTCAAGTTTGACTTGTGAGCCCCTTCTAAGCTCTGTCTCTCCCTTCTTCATTCTCATGACATAGTCTGAGCCCTCCTCTGCTCTACCGGTGACGCCACTGTTCCAGAGTTTAATTGTCTCTAACCAACAAAAATACAAACACTATCATCACCTTTATTTAAAGGTGGCTAATAACCTATCTAGAACCACAACTAGGAATGACCAGAGCCCCCCTGGAGCCCTTCGTTTCTGGCCTCTGTAGGTAGGGATTGACATCGCAGCCTGCACTGCAGCAGTAGCCTGAGCCCACTGAACAAGCTTCCTGGAAGAAACTAAGGGAACTGGTGTAAAAATGTCTAAACAAACGTTCAAGCATTAATGCCTCCTGTACATCTGTTACCTACCTAAAGAAGTCCACAAACATCTCTAGCATGGACAAAGCCCTGCAGGACATACATATTTGGGTTTTTTTCCACTGTATGAAAGTGTTTGATATCTAATTACTTGAAACCTCATCCATTTATCCTTCCTAAGCATTTTCTGATTAACAATGGAAAGTTTAGAAAGTTTACTTGGCCAAATTGTACAAGATTGGTTTTAAATTTCCTTTATTTTATAAAGAAATCCCCCCCCCCTTCCCCATCCCACCTCAAGTATTGCAAGTACAGGCTCTTAACTATTCTTTTCATTAGGTAAATGTGAAGACCACCCCCACCACAAACCTGAGGAAATATTTTAAAATATCAGAACTTCTGAGCATTAGCCACTTCTGGTGCCAACATATTTCACAGAGCAGACCAAGCAGGCAGGAGATGGAGAGGAGACATACAGGAGTCTGCTCTGTTAACCGAGTTACTAAATGACAAGTCCCTTGAGTTCGCTGTATTTAACAGGTGGCCTGGCAGCAGCCTCTCCAGTCAGAAGTGGGAATACTAGTGCCATTGCTGGCCTGCAGAATCCTGCCAAGCCTCCTTTGCAGTAAGGCAAAATACCTTTCTCAAGGACTAAATTCTTACAAACATCAGAAAAAGGAAGTGTAACTTTCCTGCAAGCTTCCTTCTCAGTTTAAATCTCTCAGTACTTTAACAGCATTCCGCAGCACAGATGGGGCAAGATCCCATCCCAAGGAGATAAATATGTCCCTCGTGTCCAGAATTATTTCCATTCCTAGTCCCTACATAATATTTTATATACATATAAATGTGACTAATATAATTACACGCTACTTACTTTATATAACATATATACTTATATAGCTATATACAAATATTTTTTTTAAAGTATAAAACAGTCTATCTGTATGATGTTATTTTTTCCAGCTTTATTTTATGTCACCAGATAAAGGCACTTGGCAAGCTGCTGGATAGGACAAAAAGAATACATGACATATGATGGTGCTCTAAAAAATAGAAAATCTCGGGTTTTAGCATCCACTGATAACATCTGTCACATAGTTTCTTTACAGATTTTAAGACATTTTCACCATCTGAGCTGCAAATTACATCGTTATACACTGCTGGTTTATTAATTGCATTTTATTGAGGCAAATGTCACAGCCAAAAGATGGTGTCAAATGTTGAGCTCTCAGAGACACAAATTGATCATGTTGTGACAAGGTTAAACCAAATCTCATTTCCATTATCCATAAAATGTGTAAGTATCCTGGATGGATGGCAGATGACTTCTGGATGTAATGACTGCTACAATATTTAACAGCTGCTAGTTTAATTTTATCTAAAATTCTTAAGCTGCCTTCTTTCTGTTTCTATGTATTATTCATTAGGTATTTGTTTGAAAACCTCCTGCTAAATGTGATTCAGAAATACCATGTTTAAAATCAAGTGATGTTGCCAATGGGATGAAAACCTGCTCATGCTGAAGTCCTCAGGAATTTGTCAGAGTGTGAAGCAGTAACAGACAGGACTCTTCACTCTGCTGCTATAAGGAGGTTAAGACAAAGAGCTGATATACAAACATGACTGCCACTAGCACGAGTCTTAAACTTTATGTAGGTGTTTGTACAATACATAGTTGCTCTCTTTGGGGAGTCAGCACCTTCCCCATGAAAATAAGGGCCATCAGCTTCCTGAAGACCAAAGGAGGCTGAGGATCATAATGCCAAATGCCACCCCAGGCCAGGCCATTCTGTGGGAGTTGATGTAGAAGGGAACATTTTATCATCCAGGGGAATTAAAGTGAGTTGAGATTTGTCACTTAGCACTGACCCCTATATTTTGTGTTAGCTGCAGCTGCATTCAGAGAGGCCAAGAAATGGCTTTATAGATGCCTGGCTGGGACAGGTAGGATGGGATCAAGATAATGGTGCTTATATGCAAAGCAGGTCCGCAGAAATGTATACATGCAACACTAGTCTCAGGCTGAGGAGGTTCTGTGGAACTAGCTAATCCTCCTTGGATGCCTACTAGGCAGTTGATAACAGATGTATTTTGGGATAACAGCCCAGCCTTTGAGAACTAATTGCTGCTCCACATCTTCCAACCCAAAGGCCAGCTCTGCCCTAGTCAGCCAGCTCGGAGCCCTGCAGAGGGGCAGGATTGTGCTCCAAGATATCCCCTTCTTACTGAAGCTTTGAGAATAACTAAGGACTGCCAAGTATCTTGGGTTCCCCACAGGTACTGGAGAAAACTGCCATGACTTGGCCTCGCTGCAGGGGAGGTACACACAGCCAAATGAGGGGACTGTCATTTTGCAGCAGCAGGTGACCCTTTATTGTAACAGTAGAGGGTCCTGTGAGACTAGACTAGAGTGAATGTGTGGTCCTTGGGAGTAGCTAGGTGGTGATGCAATTAAAAGAGTGAAAAAGGCAGCTTAGGACACACAGGAGGATGTGTGTTCATCTGTGGACATGTGGATTTCCTGTGAAGGTCTGCCCAGTGAAGCAAGGGCTGCTGGCATCTGCTATACAATTTATAGGGTCTTTGACATGGCATGTTTATCCAACCATTGTAATTTCTGAGAAATCACTCTTTAGGACTTAAAAGCATTACAAATGGCCTCTAACCAATCTCTTTATTATCAATTATTATAATCTTTCCTCTTTGACAGAATAAGAGCTACTTTTCCATGAGGAATGAGAAGACCATATGTCTTTTCCTGGCAGAAATAACAGGAGGGCCTGGAATAAACAGAGTGACAATGCATAGATGAAAATGAAATGTCTCAGTGTCTCATCATGCTTGGAATTGATCTAAATCAGCACAGCACTCAAAATGCCAAGAGCTCCCATGGCTCCTTAGCATAAGGCTGTTACCAGCAGCTAAGCTGAATCCGTGAAATGTTTTTAAAAGATATATATTCTGCAGAGAGATGCTGTAAATGTTAAGAAAGAAACCACTTATATATGTTACGTTTTTAACAGTTCCTTACCCCAAATTAAGCTTATTAAAAAAGAAGTCAAAGTCAATATGACTCAGGACCACATTTGAAACATGTACCACTGCTGTTACAGAAGCAAGTTCACCAGCAGATTCCTTCTTTTTTTAAAATTTATTTTACATTTTTATTAGACAAACTATTATAGTTGGAAAACCAGCCAAGTTTCAGGCATGTAAATCCTTCTTCAGCACTTGTTGCTGTCATACTGTCATTGAGAGAGATCTCTATGGACACCACTCAAACAGAAATGCTCAGAAGTCTGTATTTAGATTTATTCTGTCTAGACTAGTAATTAGACTGCTAAAACTATTAGTTGAAAGGAAGCAGCATGAAAATGGGCTTTAGAAGTGGTTTGATTTTCCAGAGTTGATAGGGTTTAATTGTCAGGTGCATAAATATGCTTTAGGATCTGGGTTGTGTTAAAAATATGAATTATCTAGGGTTATGACACGCACCTATAGAGAATAATGTGCACATGCAAATTGACATAAATCCCACTGGTTTTAGCAATTGTTCAGATTGCTTGGACTAACAATCTGATCAAGACCACAAAATGGCACACTGAGACACCCTGAAAGCTTTTCAAAACCTAACAGAAAGGCTTACTTCACATTTTAGATCAAGGCTTTTTCCTTTCCCAGTCTTTGCTGAAGGATAAGTTTTTTCCACAATGGTTACTTCTAAAGTTACATTTAACAATCTATTACATATAAAACTAAGAATGCATTAAATCAGAAATGTTCCATTATTTTTACTTTTTGTTTCCCACAAATACCTTCTAAAGAAATTTAGCCATACTATGACTAAAGCATTTATCTTTCCTAAAAGTAACTTTTCACTTTCAGCTATTAAAGGATGAATCTTTTTTTTTTTTTCCCACTTGATTTTAGAGTTAGCATTTGAGCATGATGAGTCAGCAGGAGAGTGAGCCATCACAGCTGGCAGCCCTGGGTCATCCAGCACCTTCTGTGCCCATCCTGGTCTGTGCCATACAATGCTGCTTTGAAATGCATTGGTCCCAGCAGTGAAAATATTTTACTGACTCTTCCTTCCCTTAACTAGCACCTAATATAAATCAGATCTTTGCACTGCTCCAAAACCAGTCTGTTCAAATTAAATGGAAATAAATGTTACCTTTTTCTTCCCCCGACTTCAAGGCTTTTCTCCATTTCATGTTCCTAGTTTTTTCTTCCCCTCTTCTGTATTCTTCACTATAGACTGTTTCTTCCTATTTTCTTTCCTCCAGACACTTCCAACAAGCACCCGGCAAATGTTACTATCAGCTGAGGAAGAGAATAAATTTGGCAGGATGCAGAACTGTAGCAACAGGGCACAAATGACTCTGTCCATCTACCTTCACTGCACCCCAAAACAGGGAGCAGACATATCCTGACTTCCCCTCTCATTTTACTGATAAGGGAAAAGCTAGCCTATAACAGGTGAGGACAGGAATGTAGTTACGCAAGATGCTTAACACTTCCCCTGTAACGTGCTATTCAATGTCTGTGCTTCCTCCAAGCAATGCAGCCTACTTCCTTTGACAGGTTTTACACCACCGAGTGCATTACACATCGAGAGAAGGTAATTAAGGTTTAAAATTATGAAGTTGTGTGTGCATGCATTTCTCTAAAAGATTAAAGGGAGCAGCTGAATATAAACACATGTTCGTTTTAAAAATGGAACACAAAAAACCTCTGCCATTTCGCGTTTGCCTGTTTCTAATAGGCAGACATCTAGAAGGCCGATGGTTTTCACGATACCTTTGCTCATAGTGCAGTACGTACATCTAAAAGGCTGAAAGGGTCTCTTGTGCCATCTCCTGGTTATATTAAGACTTCACACCCAGTAAACTGCTACACTAAGGAAGGGAAAAGCAGAAGTTTAGCTGAGGCAGTGATGGAATCCGAGAATCATTTAGGTTGGCTAAGACCTTTAAGAACAGCCAGTCCAACCGTAAACCTAACCCTGCCAAGTCCACCACTAAACCATGTCCCGAGTACCACATCTACACGTCTTTTAAATACCTCCAGGGATGGTGACTCAGTTCCTGGACTGGCAAGACTTGCTTTCCATCCTCCCCCAACACAGGCATGTGCATGGGGGACTTTTACCCCTCTGCTGTTTTTAGAACAAAGTCACTTTTCCACTGCATTAGCATATGTATATAAAGGAAATTCAGTATCCCTCCTTAATATCTTTTACATAAGGCAACACCTACTCTTTTGCTATGTATCCGTGAAAAAATGTAAATAAAACCCTTAAAAATTAAAGTGACTGGAATACAATTAAATTAATAACCAAATTAATCACATTCCCTGATTGCAGGTAAGTATTTGAATTTGTGTCCAGTCTACTTTACTGAGAACACAGGGGGACTGAAGATCACTGCTGAGTCCCTCTCCCTTCTCAGGGGCAGGACCAAGTGGGTCTGGGCACTCAAGACAATTTTATCCAGTCTGTTCTTACAGATTTACAGGAAAGGGGATCCTACTGGTGTGTTATAGGTGAGTAACCTATTCCAGTGCTCCACACAAAGCTCTCCAATGTAAAAACCGAAACTGAATCACCCTTGCTTCAAAATTAATACTGCTTGCCTTAAGCTTCACGGAGCATGGAGCAAACTCTCTCCAGCTACAATAACTTTTTAGAGCAACATTTCACACACACAGTCCTGCTCAAACTAATCTTTTATATGCAAGTCTAATTCTTTCACTCTTCCTCTATGTTTTCTAAACATGTTTTTATTACTGTCCTCTATTCTCTTTCGTTTTGCCTGTATGTATCTTAAGTGCAGTGTCTAAATGGTAAAGTATTCCTGCTGATGCTTCACTAGTGCCAAACAGAGCAAAATAATTACCTTCTGTCATATATGGCTCTCCTATAGTACACCTCCGGTCTTCCCTATTTTTTTTTTCTTTTTGAAAACTGTACACATGGATTCATATTTGGTTTGTGATCCATTATGGTTCCCAGAGATTTTTTCCAAAGTTCTGCAGTTATTTTTCATTTCATATTTATCCTTCAGGAATGTAAGATTTAGAGCTTAAATTTAAACCATCATCACGATTATTGTGAGTTCTAATCTTGTATGTTGTGTAAGTGTGCTTTCCATCCCACTCTGTATTTCATTAGTAAAAATCACAGACACAATTGGATCCAGGCCCCACCCATAACAACATGGTGTAGGGTGTGAGAAAACTTTGCTACGGTAACCCAGGATAGTTCGCCTTCCCCAGCCAAGTATGTAGAGTCCCAGGCATGTCTTATCTTGTTCATTCCTGTGACCTGGAATAGTTTGCTTCTTTCCATCCAAGTATGCAGAGTCCCAAGCACGTTTTATCTCGTTGTTACAGTAAGCCAGGATAGTTCACTTCCCCCACCATCTGCATGGGCACCATGGTGAAGGCCAGCTGCGGATCTCAGAATTCAAGACAACAGCACCTGCGTTTCATCAATTTGCTAACGAGCAAAACAGGACATTGCATATGTATGATGCGTTAAACAGCACAGGTATTATTAGTCATCCCTGTGGTGCTTTCCCTTGAGCTTCACTCCCAAGCAGGGCTCTACTGCATCAGGTCCCCATTTGATTAGCATTGGTGCCCCAGGATTCTCACCTTGGTAATGCTACAACTTTGAAAAAGCCAAAGCTTTCACTTACTGAGTCTTGTACCTTGTCCCTGAGGGATCTGCACCTGCTTTTCACTCATAACGTATAAGTAGTCCTACCCCTACTACACCCCACTCAATTTATCTTCACAATTTAACAAACACTGGTAGTTACCCTTTGAAATGATGTATTAACTACTTGTGTATCCACCTTACAGTACCATCATCTGGATCTTTGCAACCTAGTATATAATCAGGTCAGGTGGATCTGTTGTCAAGGGGTTTATTGACTTTAACATACAACACACTGTTTTTAATCTATTGGGACAGTTACTCTGACAAAGGACACCATTAGGTTATTTAAAAATTACTTCATGGACAAATGCATGTCAGCCTTTTAAGTTAGTCTCTATGTTTGCAGATTTTTAGACAGCTTTTTCAGTAACTCTTCTGGTATCAAAGTTCGTCTGGCTGATTCCCCAAGTCATTCTTTTTACCTTGCCTTTCCACTCATTCCTGTGCTCTTGCCCACTTCTAATAAGTAGTATTATTTTCTGGGAACTCACTCATTCTTCCTCCATCAAAAATATAATCATTCCAAGATTATTTTACAGTTTTGCTCCTTATTATTACAGAACATATGTAATCAGAATTTAATGTTCTAATACATCAAATTAGCTTGATAGTCTCCCATTCTGACCTGCACTCCTGTTTCACTTTGATCATGATATGCATTGTTTAGAGGGTAGGAAGTAAAATAGCAAGCACTTCAGGCTTTTGCACCAAATCATACCTGTTCACCTCTCCTGGTAAGCACAGAACTCTTATTGTATAATAGAAAATTATTTAGGAATCAATTTTTATTGTTTTGCTTTTCCCTTGCTGGCAATAGCATTTTGTCTGTCCAGTTTTGTTCCTAACCTGCTGTGCTGTTCTATTTGTTCTTGCCAATGCAGCCTTCTTGTTCCTACTTTTTTCAGTATTATTTTTTGATTTTTTTCAGGTCATTGATGAGCCCCTAATGCAGCCACACTGCTCTATTAGTTTTCTTTCCTTTGCCTGAGGATAGACTGTTGTTATACTTAAAAAATACAGCCTGTTCTAGAAACTCTCGGCTCTCCTGAACTTTTCTTTGCCTTAGAATTCCTTCCTCAGGACCTCATGTACCAATTCCTTGAGTTTACTGAAGTTTGATTTTTTTGAAGCCCACTCCTGTTATTCTGCTTCTTTCATCCCTTTCTTTCCTCTGAATCATGAACTCTGTTGTCTCATGGTAACTTTCATCTTGATTGCTTTCCACCTTCAAATTTTCAACTAGTTTATCTCTACTAATCACAGTAAAATCTTAAATAGCAGCCTGTTTGTACAAATGAAGTCTCCACACTCTCTGGCTGATGATCAGTTACAGACCCCATACTATGGCACCTAGCCCCTTTAAACCCAGAAAAAACTATGTAGGCCTGTGTTTAGATCCTAAAACAACTATATACATTTTTGACATAGATTTTAGTATTCTTTCCCTTTGTCTTTCCTTCCTTCCAAATGGTTGTTCCCTCCAACACTCTGTAACAACATTTTGTGTACTACAGGTTTAGCCTTTTCCCCTTAGTCCTCATGCTCCCAGCACTAGCTTAGACACCTAAAGCTACATCTAAACTGTCCCCATGCCAGGCTCAGACGAAAGCACGTCCTGGCTACCATCAGAGGGATAAGCAGGTGGTATCGGTAGAGAAGTGAAGCACAGTGCACTGCAATATGTCCCTTGGTCTGTACAAATAAAAAATGAGGGACTATTGGTGGCACTTCAAAATACATTTTCCTTGCAATTGTAGATGCAGCCTAAGATACTCAGTAATTTGCCAGCTATCTCATCTTATGTATTTGGTGACCTATTGCAGTTCCCTACATCTTTCTCTAGGTTTCAGTCTTTTGGTCAATTATCTTTTATTTAAATAAACTAATTTGGGGGATTTTGTATTCCCAACAATGGTCTTTAACAGATGTATCCCATCTTTGTCCTGCAGTTTACCTTCATGGAGAAAAGTTACAAAATACTTATCTCAGGAGTCATCTGTTGCACCACTCTGTGGTTATCCAAACAAAGGTGGATCTGCCATCTAGCAGTTTTTTTCTAGATCTGTTTCCCTAGCTTGTTTGCAAAAAGCCTTATTGTGTATCTGTTACTTAACGGAATAATTTACTACTGTTACTGTTTATGAGCTTTATGAGATATGATCACAAATAAGCATCTATTTGCAGATTTTAACTCAGTCTGATGCTCAGGCTGACCTGCACCCAGTCAAGCTTTCCAAGTTAGGTTTCTTTGATAACAGCAATTCAAATTGTCCAGTACTCAAAGCTCTTAATTTCATTATGACAATTGAGTTCTACCAGTTTAAAACACAGTATCTATTTTAGTATCTAAAACCAGTATGTATTTGCCTACATAATGGCAACATCAGAACAAGAAGACCAACCCTAGTATGAGAATGAAGGATCCAAGAAATAAAATAATCTTACAGCTAAGACACAGGACAGATTTACAAGACAGATATCCAACTCCTGCCTTTTAGGCAACTTACAAAAGCATCATTTACATCAGACCAAATATGAACAAACAAAACGATGCAAAGACCAGATCCTAGACTAGATTACCACAATGGCCTGATGTAATTTGGCAACGGCCAATTCCACTTGCATGTGAGACACTGAAGTACTGCTGAACAGGAAGCACACTGAAATAATGCCAGGCTGAAGCTCTCCTGGCATACTTTCAGGTTGCTCACAAAGAATGTTCATGTAATAGCTAAGAGCCTTCTTCAAACATTGCAACAGAAGAAACTAAAGAGCTTCTCCCCGCAAAGGGAGGGAAGAAGATTCTGCAAATCAAAGTTTCTAGTCTACAGGGGTTGTCGTCACTCACTGCTAGATTATAAACAGCCACATAAAAAGGTCCTTCAAATTTTTTTGCTGCAAGAAATTTAAATTGCGGATACGTAATTTAAATGTGGATATGCTTTGGATTGTATTTAAGCAAGTATGAGGGAGAAAAATAATTTATCTGCACTCTTTCCCTCATCGTAATATGAAGGATCGAAACAACCAACCATAGGTTTAACACTGAAAAATTGTTAGCTTCCCTCCTTTCAAACTGTAGTTTATTAATTTGTTATTTAGAAACAGATTTCCTAAAATTTTAATCCTTTGCAAATCGCATACAGTACTCACAGAAGTTATGAGTCTCAGCAATGCTTATGAAACAGATACAGTACATAAAGGAAGAATGTAGAAAACCATAAAAGCAAAGTTTAGAAATGGTTGAAAAATTTCTAAGGAAAGAAATTTGTCAGAATCATGAATCGGCATTGATTCATGAAATATTTTCCAGCTTCTTGGTTTGGGCTCTTCTACGGAATAGTTCATAGGATCCAGCTGAATTCATCCCTGTTTCCTGGCACGCTTCTGGAGGTGTTGGAGCTGGAAACCTGCTTTCAAATGCAGCTAGTGTAACTAGGACACAGTTCCCAGCTCTCTAGCAGGAGGCCTGAAAACCCCAGGGATCCTGGGGACAGACACGGGTGAAGGGACACAGAAAGAGCACCAATGCACAGAGCAACTGGAAAGGCTCCCAAGGAGCAGACTTCATTTCAGAAGCTCCATGGGTCACTGTTTGAAAAACAAACAACATAAAAACAAGATGAGGGAAGCATGGAAAAATGAAAAACTAGGACAGCTGGTGGCAATTCTGGCTTAAACAACAAACTCCACTTTTTTCCAAACATTCTAATTCGGTATTGGAATGGAAACATGGGGCCAGACTGCATAGTCCCTCAGTTATATGCAATACAGTTACTGATGCCAGTAATTTTTTGCCAACTAGATACAACTGAACTTGCTTCTTTGACATGTTTTGTCCTGTGTTTTCTTGTAAAAGGCCATTCCCCACAAAGAGAAAACTTTAGCCTAACCCTTCCTGCTTGTTAGTCATAAATACGCCGTACAGTTATATGCTAGACATAACTGTATTCCAAAATCTGTGTCACGTAAGATGTGCATACATCAGTGTTCATGGACAAAAGCAAACCAGTTTCCCTGTAAAAGAGTGGTAGGTTTGGTTTTTTTTTTTCCCCAATAGATATTTACACTTTTTGTTGTTGTGGGGTGGTGTCTAAATACAAAATCTTGTCTAAATACAAAATCTGATTGATGAAAAGACCCCAATGTAGTACCATAACTATGCATTTATAGCAATATAATGTCTGATAGACTGAAGCATTTTACAGAAGATATGATACTATTTTTAAATTTTTGTATAGCACCAGTTATTGTCATAGAATATACATAATATTTTCTAGATGTAGTAGTTGCTTTAAATCCTGATAAAGCTGTAAGAAATATATAGCTAATTATAATAAGTGCAAAATATAAATGATAAATAAATCCACAAAAGCAATTTCAACGGGCTGACTGGCAACTATATAAAATGAATTTATTAAGATCATGTGATTAGCAAGTTTTGTGGAGTTCCTTACATTTGTAAAGCTTATGCTACTTTAAATTTTATTGTCTTTCAAAGGCAAGGCGTGGCTTTAAGTGAATGGTAATTTTTTAATTGAGAAAAAACCAAATAACTACTAATAAAAACAACTCTTTAAAATAAATGCATATAGATCAAATATGTGAAATGTATGCCTGAAGATAAGGTTATCATTAACATTCTTAAATCACTGTATTATATAAATACAGGAGGTAAAGACTAAATGTTTTCACATTCGTCAATTTTTAGAGAAAAGCAACACCTTTTACTTCCTTAAGGGTGAGAATACTACAATTAATGACATGTTAAACCTACATATGGTAAATAACAAAATAAATCATCTTAATAGTAGAACAAATGCAAGAAAACTCTGCTGAGTACTGAGTTATCCAGTTTTTAAATCAGTAAGAGCACAAAAGTTAGTCTGGTATTAATATATTAGTATGAAAATGTAACTGAGGTATTTAATGGAAAGTAGGGACATACCTTGTATTTGACTGAGAAAGATGAGAAGCAGGTGGCCTGTGATGTATATATTGCCATTATTGACAAGAGAAAAGGAGAAGCTTTCCTCTTAAACATTGAAAAATCTGGAATTTAACATGTGCACATGCATTTCTGTCAAATACAATAGTACAATTTGCAAAATACTAAAGATATGCACATTCCCATTTCTTATGTCATTATCTTCCTCCACCACCAAAACATGCCAAGACAGTTAGTTCATATCCACTCTTCACATCTCTCGAAACATTTTGGTTTTCATTTTTTTTAAACACAGTTCTAGCAAATCACTTTCAGGACAGGGCTCATTTTAGCTGTTTCTTGCCTTTCCCCACTTCTCTTCCAATAGTACTGTTGTTCCCTCTGGTAGAAATACTTGTATGTGTAACTAATTTGTAGCCTTAACATTTTGGCTTTGCATAAACCTGGGTAGCTCAACAAACTTCCTAGCGATAGCATCACATTTCATTGCCATCTAGAAGTTCTTGTAAGTATAAGCTCTATAAATAGATTAGCACCAACATTTTACAATTTGCAGATCCAAATTTCACACAGTTATCTTCTATTTACTGCTGCTGGGGCACTGCAAGCTACAAAAGCAACCTCAGGAGCAGAAGCCATAATCAAATGCGCACACATACATATGTACACAAATTGGCAAAGTGATTATTGTGCCAAATACAGAAAAAAAAAAAAAGCAGTTTCACATTTACTGTTTTCACAAGGCCTTGTGGCAGAAGCAGAGCAACAAAGTGGTAATGTTTAGATTCAGATCTTACTTTCATTTGGAAACAGTTAGTTCAATGACTTTAAAACAAACAAACAAAAAAATTGCAGCATGGCATTCCTCTCCTTCCTTAGTATGCTTGAAGAAAAAGACGGCCAATTATTTAAGTCAATTATAGTTTTCATAATACACAGCATAAAAGCAAGACACACCAACAGTCAAAGGATAGTAGAGGATCTGTGTCCCTGAATTATATGCACAGTGTGACAGGATACAAGTGTCCTATGTTTATATAAAAAATATATTCAACATTTAATGAACTATACTTTGACCTCTCCTAGGCCAACTTTGTAACAGAAGCTGTAATTTTAACTTATTTCCACAGTATTTTTTAGATATTTGTTTGTGGGCTAATTATTTTTTTATGCTAAAGAACAGTGACAAAATTAATCATCCTTTTCATCTATACTCTCTCTTTACTTTTATCTTTATTTTTACTCTTTTGATCTGTCATCCAGTTGCCAGGGATTCAAATTTCATTAGTCAGCATTTCATAATTCCATGTTAAGAAATACATCATTTCAACTTGAGATATTATTTTAAGTCACTTCACCTAAGTATTTGCTTGGGAATTGGTCCAGGAGATAATGTCAGCTTAACCCAGTTTTACGACCTACACTTGGACTAGAACAGATGAAATGTAAATAATTACTGAAAGGTTGCCTTCATTCTGCGCAGTGCGTCTTGAATTTTTCGAGAATGTTTTTCTGCTGGTATCTGATGGAAGTTGGCACAGTTGTCAGCTGCCAAGGCAGAAATGTCTGCATCTTTAAAATGAGTTATTCTTTGCCTGAGGTAAGACTGCAGCTTGAAATCTGGTGTATATGTATAAGGATTCTCTTGAAATGCATGAACTTGGCTCACAACTTTTGCAATATTTCTTGAAAGAGAACATGGTAAAAAAGATTAGTTTGTTTTGCTGCTGATTAAAAAACACCCCAAACCCCAACAAACCCCAAACCCTCAGCCTTTAAAGGAAATTCAAAGGCATCGAGCATTCTCTTCTATAGTAACTGTCCCTTTAGTTAGATGTCAGAATGACTGAAACTATTTAAAGTGCTAACTGAAATGTTGCATTAGCTCTCATTACGCCATTAGACAATATTATATTTTAAAAAGTTAGGTGACATACCTACATAATTAAAATAATTACCTAAGTTTTGTCCACTTGTGAGCTCCATTTGTCATTGTGAATCCTCCAGTTTCAAGTTGTTGGACGTGCATAGCCAAAACATGGGCTGATGGAATTGTTGGAAGTGTTTTGAATCTTTCTCCTTCCATCAAGCACAGGCTGTCACTTTTTAAAAACACCTAGTTTAAAAACGCACACAGATAAATCTCACATTAAGTATCAGGGCAGGTTTTACAAGAAGTTCTCCACTTCATGTGTTTAGCACTATGTATTTATTTGTTGTGAATTTTAACTTTTGGCATTGAAGTTGAACACAACACTATGAATTAATCTGGTGGCAAACATTTTAAAGTACAGAAATAAAGAAAGCAGTTTTAATAAAAAGATACTTCATACACAATTTTTAAATTGTTCTAAATCACAGCCAAAATTACATTTTAGAACTTCACTCTATGATTCAAAATTGGATATATCAGTAAGAGAATGCCTGTGATAAAATAAACATTTAAGATTTTTCAAAACAGATTGCAGCCACAATGCTCCTGCAGAAATTATCAGAAAAAGTGTATCTAATGTCCTAGCTTGCTTTGAAATTTCTTTCTTGATTTTTAGTCACACAGGATACATTTTGGAGAAATATTGAGATGAAAATTAATTTAAACTCTCAGATTAAGAGTCAACAGTTTTAAATCAAATGAAAATCTCCTTCATAATACAAAGTAATAATTATGGCTTTCATCTTGCAGAGGCACCCGTTTAAGCAGATCTTGCATCTTATCCAACCCCAAAGAAGTATTTTTACATTAAAGACTTTATACTATACCTCAACAGCCTTGAGTTCCTCCATTATTTCAGCTACTTTTGCAGGTAAAATTTTCCAGGCCTTACAATAAAACAAAATATATTTTTGTTTTTCACATTAATGTCCATATTGGAACAAGATTATGTTAAGCAAAATAGTTACAGAACAGAGTCCCAGACTTACTGGTAACTGTCGTACAATAAGATTTTCCAAGCCTGCTAGGATTTGCATTGCGGTAGCAAAATTTCTTTGTTCATAGCAGCATTTTGCGATAAGAAGAAATTTGGATAACAAGCTCACCTGCAGCTGAAAAAAAAATTAAGATATACTATATATATAAATTTTATATATTATAATATATATACTGTATACTAAATAC
Source organism: Haliaeetus leucocephalus (assembly GCF_000737465.1). NCBI lineage: Eukaryota > Metazoa > Chordata > Aves > Accipitriformes > Accipitridae > Haliaeetus > Haliaeetus leucocephalus. Next base: position 12,037,875 of record NW_010972620.1, on the reverse strand, counting down.
ATATACTCTATCTACATAATAAAATTAAATGAAAAGGAAGAAAGAGAGATGCATTTTCTTTTTGTATTTGTTATCAAAATTGTTGAGTGTAGTAACATTTTCCTCCAACACAAAGTTTTCTCTTTTCTGTCACTGAGGTGTCCTTGTTAAAGTCTGACATCTATTCTCCTCAGGCAACCCATTTCTTACATTCTATTAGGTTTTGACACCTGCTACTACAAAACATCCAAGACCCTCCTTGTGACAACAAACCAAATTGTTAACTGCCCACTCACAGGTGTATTTCAGAATATTTCTTGCAGCTTTGCTACATAGCAACTCATATACAATAACAAATAAAAAACTGTTTCATAATTAATAATACAATAAAACAATGACGAACCTTAGATGTGTGACATGTTACAATTTCAGCAGCAACCCAGGTGCTGATACTGTCTGCATTTCTTAATAATTGTAGAAGGTACTGGTCTTGTATGCACTTTGACAGAAACAGATTACAGACTTTAAGTGAAACTGCCTCAGTGGAAACAGCTCTATGGAGAGAATGGAAGAAAAAAGCAAAAATAATTCATGCTGACTTTCGATTTTCAAAGAAAATCTTGATTGTGAATATGCCAACTTCTAACCATTTAAAATAATTTTGCAGTGCTTGCAGTCTTGATTTTATAATCTTTTACAAAGTACATAGTAAGCTATGTTACTTTTTCTTCCTTATAATTACAAGATAATTATATGTCATTACAAGATAGGCATACGCAGTACACATTTCTGTACATAAAGACACCTTCACCACTTGTTACTGAATAAAACAAACCATCCAGTCTGACACAAAATAAGAGCCAAAATAATCCAAACTCTTTAAAACTGCAGCCATGTAAGAAATCAAGCCTGATACCTAGTGGCACCACATGGTTTGTGTCCCATGCCTGTACCCCAAATCAGTATAAACCAGCTGATTTAGCCTCTGCTATTTAACAGTCTGTAAAAGATGAGCTGCTTTAGGCATTCATTCCCTATCCTTAGACAGAAAAGTCTACTACAGGTAGGGCAATTAACAAGTACTAAGTACAAGCTAGCTCAAACCACTGAGTATGTAAAAAGTAGACCGTAAGTGAATATAATTAGGTCTATGTGGCTGGATAAAACCATTAATTACCATTGAGCAAGTAATTTAAATAGGTTGGTAACCACTCTAATAACTATAGGGAAATTTTTAGACATCTGTGAATACTGATACTTCATCTGCCTAACAGGACAAAATTAATATTGCACAGAGAGGCTGTGGACTCTCCATCCACATTCAGAATCCAACTGCACGTGATCCCAGGCAACCTGCTCTAGCTGACCTTGCTCGAGGCAGGGGGGTTGGACTACACGATCTTGAGAGGTCTTTTCCAACCTCATCTATTCTGTGATTCTGTAATGGTCATTGAGATTTTATATACACACGCACAGGCATTATCAAGTAACCTGTTTCAGAAACCATTACAATTTTTTCCAACAAAAATAAAACCTCTGAAGCAGCCCCCCTAACACAAATCTTCAGAAATATTTTGGCCTGACCCACTTTAGATTTCAAAGAAATCACCTTGCAAATGTGACCTACACGTATACGCATAAGTACATATACATACATATGTATAAAATCTCCTGAAATTCAAAAATTTATGTAAACAGACTAGCTAGTCTGTTGAAAAGATATAAAGTATTTAAAACGTTTCTCTCTTCCTGGATGTATTAAAGGTGTAACATAGTAAGTCACTGTGCATCAACAGAATGGAAGGACAGTTAAAATAACCAACTTACTTCTGGACAGCAACACATTTATCTTTAACACCAAGTGCTCTCGAATTTAGAAAGTGTACTGGATGACATTTATGAAATACTTCCTAAACAAAAAGAGCAAGATATATCTGTTGTTAGATCTAGCAGTTCTAAAGTGCTTGGGGATAAAAATGACAGAGGTTTCCCCTCCCTGCCCCACCTTCAGCAAATTTATCAGAGGGATCACAGCCTAAGAATAGAATTAGCCATTCTAAATTTTACTGTAGAGATTTCAAGAGAAAAACAGATTATTTTAATTCAAAGTCTTATGAAATGGTATGAAATAAGATTGAAACAGAGTTGGGAAATGGTAGAGAAAGGAGGCTGAGTATGAAGTAAGAAGATATTATTTGTACTTCCAAGTTAACTTAGTCCTTTGTACCTGTTGCAGTAACGTCAGCTGACAACAAAGCTGTTGCACACTGTATTCTATTAAGAGATATGGTCCCACTTCATCTGCTTTAGCAAAGGAGACTGGGAATTCTTCTGTAAAACTGTTATAGCATGGCTTTGGCAAAACTGATGAAATTGTGTACAGTCGCTCTCTCTGATGTTGTGCAATTGGTTCCATACCTTTGCAAAGTTTCCAGTTAAAGTTCTGTAGAAAAAAAATATGTAAAGCTACAACTTCTCTAAAGCAAACAATATGTCTCCTCTTGATTTAACTTTCTGGTATGTTTTGTTAGAGAAACACCTTTGTGGATGCAAAACTCTTCAGCTAATCTTCAAGGTTAGCCTGGACACTAATTGGTTTATTCAACACTGCTATTTTAAGCTAATATAATACATATGGTTGATGGGTCTGAGCCTGAGGTTACCAGATCTCAACCAACAATCAAAACTTCTGTGTATTCAAGCTTGCTGCCATAAAATAGTTTATATTCTGAAGTTTTATATTTTATGGTTTACATCTCTCTATCTCTTGCTATTTCTTGTACAATTTTTGCTTAGAATCAAACAACCCTTTCCAAAGAAATATTTGTTTTTCCATTCTTTTCCCTTCTTCTACCTTCCAGTATCATTATGATGCAGCGACAATAGAAGAGGTCCATGTTTGTCTGTTCTGCTTGCCCTTTATCGGTTGAATCCCCATTATACTCTATGGAATTCTGCACCTTTATCAAGAGGCTGATTCTAAATTCAGCTTGCGCATTATTGATACATTTGACTTCCACATGCCACTTTGGTCACTCTGTAGAGAGATCTTTTTTCAGGAAAAGCCTACAGTATGCTCCAGCTTCTGGGGTTACTTTTCACCAGCACACTATATGAACCAGTAAATACAGACAAAAGTTCAGACAAGTTTTTTGCTACAAGCTTTGAAGTTCTAGCAGGAAACCCCTTACCCCCTACTGTTGTTTTCCTATATTTATAGACTTACAAAGATATATGCCTAATAAAAAGTATTAATGTTTCCTAGTAACTATGAGTCATGTGCTAGTAGCAAGGATGAAGAGTTCAACTCCTCTCAAAATTTTGATTATCTGATCTATTATTACTGAAACAGCTGACAGGGTGCAATTAAGGCTTAAGCTTACTTCCACAGTTATATAACTGTTTAGGCCTTAGATATTTTTAAAAGAAAATTTAAAATGCAGGTACATAAATTTTACTAAATCAGGGTGTAGACCCTAAGCTGGATACTCTAGTTTTTGTCAGAAAGTAATATATGGACATGTGCTCCATATACTGCAGTCTGAAGAAAAGACATGCCTTTCTAGAAACATCTTCTGAGAGCTTTTTACATAGAGAATGTAATGTTTTTCTGTCTTCCTCGCCCTCCTCTTCACATCCGTCCATGCTGGAGTACTGATGAGCACTGCCACTTTTCCTGGCAGAAACATCCTCAAGCAATAACAACAAGCGCTCACCATAGCCATTTAATGGAGCAACCTGTAAATGCAAAACAGGTTAACAGAATATTGAACTCAATTTCCCATAAATTATAAGCAAGACACAATATAGTTGTAAGATTCTTGTCTGTCCAAAACCAGACATATTGAACATAGCTGTCAAAGATACATTATTTTTCTTTTACTTTGCTTTAATTGAAATTAGGACAGGTTTTTGTAATAATCTTATATATACCATAACTGACTTCAATTGAATTTTTTTTTTTTTTTTCCTTAAAGCTTCTACTGAAATTCTGACTTACCTTGGAAGAAATAAATTCTTTTAGGGTATACAAAAGATCAGAATTTGTTGCAAAGTCTACACTGTAGCAGTCTTCAATCCAAGCCTGCAGGATGTAGAAACTGCGGTTACATATTTTGGTAAGTGATGTGGAAGGATCCAGGCTTGCACTGGTGAGAAGAAAAAGGCACTTATTTCACCAAAATTGACATCCAATTCCAATTTAAAAATAAATGTTGAAAAAAACAGAAGTATTACTTGGTATTGACTGTACTATCTTAAATTCTTACGTTTCATGTCTCTAGAATCCATGGCTATGTGGAAACAAAGCTGTGGTTGTACTTACAACCTATCACTGAACAACCGGCAAAAGACTCAGATTCAGAAGAAAAAAGAAGTAAGCACATTGTCAAATACATCACTTGCTCTAGTTTCACTCTCACTTGTCAAGAGAGTCTTACAAAAACAAACATAAAAATTCAATTTAATTAAGTAGTTCTTTTCAGAAACAGCTATTTGCCATTGGGGGAAAAGTCAACTGTGCTTCTATAATATTTTTCACAGGAAATTACTGTACCTGGATAAAGTGCTGCTGATTCTATCAAGAAGAAACTGCAGAAATTCTTCTTGTGTGCAGAAATAGCGAAATGTGTAGAGAAACTGCTGTACATAACCTTCTAAAAATGCATTTCTGTAAAGCACAAGAAAAACTTCAGACAAGTAAGAACACAATTTCTTCTTGCATCAGAGTACAGCAACAGCAAAATAATCCTCAAAATATCAAGAATTAAAAGGGATTTTAAATTCTCAAGCTCTACATAAAACTTTGATTCCTTTTTGTTTTATTTTCACACATCAAATATTGTGATTGCCAACACTGAAAACATAATTTGTTTTAAAAAAAGTTTCTCTACTTGCAATTTTGTGAAGAACCACTCTGCCATTTCTATTATTATCAAAAGTTAAATTCTAAACAGAATGGAAGAACATATTTAATTTTTGTTTTTCTATCATCTCACTTTATGTTGTTTTAAAAGATTTTTATTATAACAGCAGCATAAAAAGTAGATACTTCAAGCAAGAAAATATTTCCTGTACCTCTAATTAGAGCAGTAGTTGCTTTAACAACAGAATATACTTATTATACACACATTAAAAATGAGTGTGGTTTATTTTTTTATATATACACACACACACTCAAAGTCTTAACACAGGTTTATTGCCACATCTCCCTGCTGGCTTATGGCTAACTATGAAAATTTGGGCTTGATGACTATGGAAGCTCTGATTCCAAAACAATTTGTTCACTTTGTGCAAAATATTGACTACCAGGAAAAGCAGCACTTAGGATAAGTAACTGGGTCTCAGAGTCAGGATGAGCTGGGAGCAGTAGCTGCGAGGAAGTTGCTTCCTCTACAGTGGCACAAGTCTGATGGAGTCTCTCAGGCAGTTTCCATCCTTCATACTATTATGGCTAAGGTACCTTAAAACAACACTGCCCTCACCCTAGCTAAAGGTTAAAGGACATCATTGTCCCCATTTAAGCCCTGAGATAAGCCTGCATCTGGATCAGTCCCAAGAACTGGGGCAATAATCTTTAAAACAGAACCTACATGTTTTCATATCCAGACCCTATTAATAAGAATTATCAAATTATATGTCCTGAAGAATTGTTATACTGCTGGCAGTAACATAAAGCCTCGATTCCATGGCAACTATCAGAGCAAAAACTCGAATATGTAAAGGATAAAAAAGTTTAAAGTTATTAGGTTTTGATTTATTATCAAATGCTTCAAGTTTTAATCAAATCCAAACTTAGCAGTTTGGCTTATTTCTTATCAGACTGTCTTTTGCCATTTCCATGCCCATTTCTGTATATAAGTGTTCATAGAAATAACATTAAACTTGATATAAGAGAGAAGAATTTATGCAATATTGAGTAACTAGGATTTATCATGGACTCTATTTTTTCCTGAATTAGCAACTATGCCTCAACCCACTCCCAATTAAGGATGTGCAGAATATACTATACCTAGAATATAAATAAGCCATTAACCCAAGTGGTGTACCAGCCTGCAGAACTCTTATTCCATTTTGATTACTACATTGGTGTTTCTCTGTGTTATAGTAAAGAAGCAATGACGGCTCATCCATAGATGCCACATCCACGGTGTCAGGTCTCCCATTGTGAATGACTGTAGGCAGCACAGAGGATTCCACACCCCACTGCTCTACATACATAATCTGCTTAAAGATGCAAAGCCGTGAAAAAATAAAACATAGGAAAATAAAGAGGAAAATCCACACAAAATGCAGTCAACTCTATTTAAAGCCAAATTGTATCCATACAACTGCTTTTTGCCTTTTTAAACAATACTGGTAGCAATTACCTTTATTTTAATAATTCTTTTAGATCCTACTTAATTTGGCACTTTGACACAAAACTTTTCACTTTTCATATAGTGACTTGAGCAGCCAACTACACTGATGCAGTAATGAAATTACAAATGAAAGGGCCATGAAGATGATCGGGGGCTGGAGCACCTCCCCTGTGAGGACAGGCTGAGAGGGTTGAGGTTGTTCAGCCTGGAGAAGAGAAGGCTCCGGGGAGACCTTATAGCGGCCTTCCAGTACATAAAGGGGGCCCACAGGAAAGAAGGGGAGGGACTCTTTAACAGGGACTGTAGTGATAGGATGAGGGGAAATGGTTTTAAACTGAAAGAGGATAGATTTAGATTAGATATTAGGAAAAATTTCTTTACTGTAAGGGTGGTGAGGCACTGGAACAGGTTGCCCAGAGAGGTTGTGGATGCCCCATTTGTGGAAGTGTTCAAGGCCAGGTAGGATGGGGCTTTGAGCAACCTGGTCTAGTGGAAGGGGTCCCTGCCCCTGGCAGGGGGGTTAGAACTAGATGATCTTTAAGGTGCCTTCCAACCCAAACCATTCTATGATTCTATTCTATGAAACACAAGCAAAATAAAGTCTGACTTGCCTGCATGTATTTTTTCACCAGTTCAAGAAACTGCACTTTTGATTTCATCTCCTCTAGCTGTCCTCTCAATTTGGGCAACATAGATTTAGTTTCAGGACCTTTACGTTTAAAACAGACAGCATAAGAACATCAGTGATTCTGATTTACAGAAAAAAAATCCTTAAAAGTATTATGCATCCATTTCATTACTGGCAAGTTACTGTAATATTACCTTTGCTTCTTCTTTCTTTCTGCAATAATTTCTGGTAAAACTTTATGGTCTTTCTGTAATTTTTTGTCTCCATCATTAGCAATTGTTCTAGTTCCTATTTAAAGAGAAAAAGGATTCTGATCAGAATGGTAAATGCAAGGTTCTAGTAGGAAACTGAAGTTTTAGAAGATAATTATTTTGTATAAAAAAAGAACATCCAAACAGACAAGAGTATGATATTAACCATGAAAAAATACCTTTCGCGCCTGTGCTTACAGCCAAGTTACAGCAGGCATCACCTGTCCCCAGAAAAGCATTAGTTATGCCCAGTTCTACAACTTAAGAACTGGAGCTGGTATGTGTATGATGAGACACATTGAAGTTTTTCTGAATCTGTTTATATAAAAGTGCCTTTAGTTATAATTGCACTTATCTGGTTGTTTTCAACAGTGTTTTTAAAAGTTACACTCAGAAGTCATCCAGAATTGGAAGTGATGGGTTCTGAAATCAATGCAGACCCCAGAAATGCTCTGTTAAGCAGCTGACCTGTATTTGCAGCAAGAACTGAATGTTTGACTGAAAGCAATGGTTTCCAAACAAGTATAATTAAATTATATTATACAACCAGGTCAGAAGGCAGACAGGAGAGCTGCTCTATAAATAAAGGACATACCAGTTTTGAAGTTCAGCTTAACATATTTTATATTTATGCATTTTACATAATTGAAAAAATAAACTAAATTTCTACAGAATTATATAACTTAAGCAAAGGATAGAAATGAAAGTATATTGGCTTCTCACAATGATATCAAATTTAATGTAAACATTTATAATTGTTTGCATATCAAAGGTTTCATTATTTTACCAACCAATGAAAATGGGCCATCCACTTTGGGTTCAGCTTCTGATTTATTATGAAACAACAAACACGATGTGTGTTGTGTTTTATAAAAGTGGTGGCTTTTGCACTTGGGTCCTAAGCTAACTACCAGTGACCCAGTTACATGAAACAGCATTTTAAATGGAGTAAGTTCACTGAATGCAGCAGACAGAACTCCCACAAGCAGAATGATCAGAAAACACATAGCTCAGAGCTAACATATCAAACAACAGATTGGTAAATAGGTTAGCTTTAATGGGATGGACTTACTAGAAATTAATTTGAGTTTGAGAAAAACCTGTCACTGTTTTTCAGAAAAGCTCAAAAGGTTTAACAACACAGTTCATTAGCAGCAAGAGTCACAAGAGCCCTGTGGATTTTTAAAAGATTTACCGCTACATAGGCATCACATAGAGAACAGTGAAAGCATAGAAAAGCTATTATCCAGATTCTGAACTGGAAACTGCTTGCTTTTACTTAAAGGTTTGGTTTTGTTTTATCAATTAAAGTGAAACCAACTTGAGTAAGAGACTACGAACACAGAAAGGGAATCAGAAAGAGTGGCCATTTTTTGACTTTTGGAATCTGATGGACAGAAGTGGTTTGTCCCCTAAATAACTTCAGGTGAGTAGCAATGAAGTCAGTAGCAAATTCCCAGTCTATGCCACAACATCTTCCATTTTAGATAGGTCTAGAATATAAATGTTTCTGATGAAGCTATACATTCAATTGTTCTACTCCCTCTGAAGTACATTTAATTTGTCAGGACACTTTTCTGTAGAACAACCCTTAGTCTAGGGAACAAAGTAATGATAGAGTGACTTTGCTTATTTGGGAAAATTGCAAATTCCAATCTGTCCTTGAAGCATAAGTTTTTCACATGCTGAAGGGTGGCTCCACCACAGGATGTAGAATACTGGCAGAAGGGAAAGGAAAAAAGGAACAGAAAAGGGGAAACTGTGGCCAGAATATGCAAAACCTTTGCTAGAAACATCCTAGTCACAGCTTGGGTGCACTCAAGTTTGGTGGAGACTCCTACAAGTAGCTTATAAGATCTGGGCATAACTGAAACCTAGTGCAGGCAAAGAGGAAAAGGGCAAAGGCTAAGGGTGACGGCTTGGGGCTGCAAGAGAACTGAAGCCAGTTTATCAGACTACAGAAAAAAACCTCTTCTCATTGTGAGGGCAGACTTGGACATCCCCCTGGAGAAATGGCAGCCCTGGTAGCTGCCTTCCCTTCTTGCTCTGCTGCAAGGACTTGGTTTGGTTTGCCTGGATGCACTCTGTATGAGGGTGCAAAATCCTGGATTAGAGGTGATGTGAGGCAGGAGACATATACTTGCTTACCTAAGGACTAACTTTTCTAAATGCAGATTAACATTTGCTGACCTTAAGAATGGCAATGAACTTTCTGATAAGCACCTACGCAGTGAAGCATTAATTATTTTTATGACATTTGAAAGTGTCACCTTGATCCATAAATATTTCACATTCCTTCTAAACATAAGAGTACATATTACCATTTTTTTGAATCCTAATAGCTTGATTAATCCTATTGTTAATATTGTTCATCATGTAACAAATGTTTTACTTTTTGCATCTTATTAAATCACAACCTATCTAAGGTGCAGACAATATCCAACAGGTTCCAGTAGAAGAATAGAAAAGTTAATTATTTTTATGGCAAAATAGTTAATTCTGTCATAAATATAATTACGTATTCTGGTAGTCAGAGTTTTGCAGTACCTGCATGTTCTCAAACCTACTTACAGGTATACAAAAATAAAAAAACTAAATAAATTTAATTGCATTTAGTTTTAGAAGGTGAATAAAGAAACATTTGAACCATATGAATATTTTCATTGGAGAGATAAGTGTATTAATGGGATGTATGTCTCCAAAACTGTAATTTGTTGTGTGGTTAGACTCTCATTCAGTACTCTGTTCCAGTTGCAGACTAGACTTGAGCTGAGTAAGCAGACCGATCCCTATGAAAAGGTAGTGCCATTAAGTCAGGACAAATGTAGTCAAGCCCAAATGTCCAACTATCTTTAAACATTCACTCTTTGAAATAGCAACTCCTAAACACTGCCTTAACACTCTTTACTGCAAAGCTGTAGAATCAGCTCTACTTTACTTGCTGACTTTTGAAAAATCTGTCAGAGACCTGGGGCAAAAAGTAGGTTGATATAATCCTTGCCAGACAATAACTAGACTACAGTTAATCAAGGAACTGGTTTCTGAAATAAAACTAGTTAACAGATGATTTAAACAAGGAAGGATAGGGTAGAGACAAACAGCTCTACCTTGCAAGAGAGGCAGAACTTTCCTCCAGCGACTCAAACCACCTTCCTGCTCAAAACAGCCACTTACAAGCCTTCCTTTGGCCTTTGTAGTCCTCCTGCACTGGATACGGGACATGCATTTTCTCCACTAGATTTTATAGTGAGAAGTTGGCAACTAGAATAATTAATTTTTTTGAGCTTCTACTTTGGTAGAAAACTCATGTTAATTTTCACACTGAGACCATTTTATTTTCTCAGCATTTTGGTTCAGACGGTGCAGCATTCCCTTGAAATCTGCACAGCTCTTATTTATTGTTTACACATTAACAGTGTTAACAGTTCATAAATGCCAATAATTAACGACCACATTTATTTTCTAAGTAACATGTACTCCAAGTATAACATGTATAAACATTCATATTACCAAATAAAACTAGCCGAAAACACTTTGCTGTACAAATACAGCTGTTGGCTACATCCAAGTACAACAATACACAAGGACTTACAAATGTTAAATCCTACCCCTATCAATCCATATTGTTCAAAATGAGATATGAACTGGTCTTTGTCAGCTGCTGGTATGGAGATTAAAATCATGATATACAGTTTCACAGTTGATTTGTAGTGTTTGGTTTGATGAATAAGGCAGCAGAGAGACAGCAGAAAGAAGCTGGGTAGAGCTGCTTATCACCTACATGTTGATAACTGATTGTCTTACAGATAAGAATCATTGTCTCCTGACTGCTGCAATAGCAGAAAAATAAATTTCAGATTCATATTTTTCCCTGTCTTTTTTTAATATATATATTTATATAAAAATATATAAATATATATATATATTTATATTGACCAGTTAAAACTTGTAACGGCTAATAGGGTATTTCAGAAATTGTCATGACTGATGGAGTTTGAAAAACAGCAGGATTTTAGGAAGGTTTTCGTTGCTCAAGTTAAATGTTCAAGATTGCTGCAATTAGAGCATCATGGTTCTGTAAGTTTTTATTTAAACACATTTGGAAGAAGCTGTGTTTCACAAAGTCATTGTTGTATTAATGCCAGCATAAAGATTAAAGTTGTTGATGCTATGGTATTGAAAGAAATAAAAATAGTCATAAGAACAAAAAGTAACTGATAGTTTGAAGTATCCTCTGTTGAATTTGTAGTAACAAGACACTTAAAAAGCATTTTAATAAAAAAATATGAAAGAACATTTAATACAATGTTACTAAAAATATTTCAAAGATTATATACCCAAATATTCTAGTATAACAAGACTTTTTTATATAAACAGTACAACAGAGAATATATATATCTGCACATACATGCTTTTTTGTGAAGATTAACTTTTCTTTTGCAATGCATTCAAAACATTTCTATGCTGTACAAGAGTATTTAATCTCCCATTCATCATCATCTCTGAAGAAAATGGAATATAAACTGAATTTGACTTCATGATTGAAGATGACAGTTTATAACTGTATTCCTTGTAACTTGGACACAGAGGAATCTCACAAATTAGGAAGGCTATTTATGTAAGTTACCAAGCTTCTATTGTCTGCAAATAATTATTTTATTCTAGTTTGTCCACCTGGCCTCATATGCAGTCCAGATCACATATGTTATTTCTGCATTACTGAGACAGATGATCAGAGTCTCGTTTTTGTCCAGCCATTAAGTTTTCACACTAGTTTTAGATAACACAAGGAAGATTAGCTAACTTATCGTCAGAGTAGTATGCATCTTTCAGCTATTGGAATGTGCGTTCTCTTGCTCTCCAAATAAATTCTTTACTAATTGCTAAACTGAACAAATTGCACTTTGTATCGATAGTAATCTTCCTCCAGTGGAATGTACTGGGCATGAACACAATATAATTTTCTACAGAGATACCTCATAACTATTTTCCCCCCAGCCTCCTGTATGGTTGTTGGGTTAGCCAAGTTCTTATGCATTAATGCATATAGTAGCAAAGTATAATAGCATGCATTAATTTCATAAGCAAATTCCAAAGCAGACTGTTAGCGCCATAAATCTTGCTTCATTTTTGTTGTATGCCTGTTAAATAGGGAAAACAATTGCCAAGAACTCAGAAGATAATTAATCCTTTTGAATCAAACTAAATTGCTGAGTAGTTTGTAAAATCTCAAAGTAAAAAAGACTGCCTGCTGAAACAGAAAAAAAAAAAAAAATCTATTTAGATGCTTAGGAAAACTCCTTGTGAAAATCTGTTTTTCAGTCAAGAATCACTCCTTCAAGTAAGAGAGATTATGCAAGCCCATTTTTCTCTGGCTAGCATGTTTACACAGGATTAAACAGCCCTATAGGATTAGAAATAGGAATTTTTGTGTAGATGTAAATTTTTGAGAGTGACAGTCCTGAAAACTTTTTTTTTTTTTAATTTTTATTTATTCATTTTTACACAAACCAATAGTAGGTCAAGTTTCTTGTGCTATTTTCTGCTATAGACTTATACCTGAACATTAAGGAGCAAAAAAAAAAAAAAAAGTAGAACATCCTCAGTGATTCAGGCTTTAACTTGCTTAATAACAGAAAAATAGTTACCTTTTTTTACTGAAAACTGAAGTGAGGTCATAGTGCTTAAAAAAAAATGAACGTAAATAGATCCACTGGGATTTAAACTGGCTATCTGAAAACGAGTCTAGATCGTGTTCTCAGCTGTTCAGTTCTACTTTGCCAAGCTCACTTAAAAACTAAAGCAAAAAATTCAACTAACTGCCCATGGTAAGGAAATGCACAAGAGCAGTGCAACAATTGCTTCATCTTTATTAAAGATGTATCTGGCAGAAATAATAAGGATACACAAACTAGACAACTAACCTTTCTCAGGGACACAAAAATATTCCAGATGTCCCTATAGTGATAGGTCTTCCAGTATTAATAACTCATTTACATAAATTTTTCCTTTACATAGCTCCAACTATATATTTCTACAGTTTCATATATTATCCTTGCTCTGTGGCTTTGGACTTGAAATATTTACAAAAATAATTGTAAAGCTTGTTATAGACAGATGCACAAATGTAAAAATTAAGTAAATGTGATCAATATGATCTTTAAGGGAATGGAAGACCTTGCTAATCTAAAACAACCTACCCATGTTCCCCCACGCCCCCCAAATTGCTTAAAAGGCACAAGGCTCCATTCATCATGATGATTAGCCATCTCCAAGGGAAGATGTAAGCAAATAACTGCCATTCTGCTGGCAAAGAGTGAGAAGCTGTCAGGAAATTCACCATGACCAAGGAAAAGGGCTCAGAGCACGTGACAGGGAGGACTTCTTGAGAGCCTGTGCTACACACCAGTCCTAGTTGTTCTTAGCTCTTTTCTATAATATTACCACTATGGTGTTGGTGCATATGGCAGACAGTACTTTTCCAGTCAACTTCAGGAAGAGAAGATGGGTTGTAGGTCAGTGATTATCAATTTCATGTCAGTGCTCTTTATTTTGGAATACTACCCTTACACTGGTTTATTAATAAGACATCAAAAATCTTGAGGATTTTAAAACACTTAAGAGTCAGTATTTAAAAGAAGAAGGGGTTTCAACTCACTATAACATAATAAATATTATAATACTTTTAACCAGCAAGTAAAGAGGTATCTTAATGATTTTAAATCAATGTACTCACCACTTTTTTAGCATCTATGTTTTGTGACTCACTTGATTTCTGCTTTCCAAGGTTTTTCATGTAACTATGAACTTCTGAATTAAAACATTCAGCTCCATAAAATGCACTGCTCCAACCAGGACTACAGCCATGAAAGTCAGGTAGACTGGGAGACACAAGGTAGCTGTTTCCAGCTATCTTTATCATGGTCTCTTCTTCTGGCTCTGTATTTTCCTCTGCAAAGCCTGGACGAATACAACAGCCGTTGCTTTGTAAAAACTGTCGCTCTTTCTCTATGGGGATAGTATTCTGCAGTCTCAATTCTTTTTTGATATTATTTGAAGGTGACTCATCAAAATCCATTTCAGCTACCAATGTATTTATCACAGGCTCAGCCTTCACATCAGAGGTTGCTTCCCCTTCTAAAGACGGTGTAGCACAGGGGGAGAAATAATGGTCATGTGCTGCGATACATACTTTGTTGAACTTAAACACTACACATACAAAACACAGTTATGAGACTACCTATGTGTTCTAACAGTTGCATTACATGCTTATTTTGGCTCTGTGCTTTCTTTTTCTCAACTACACGTTGTAAAATGATAAAGGTTAAAGACATTTCAGAACTATTAAGCAATAGTTAAGCAATACATTTCTGAAAATTACAAAATATTTTCTGTGCATATACAACAAGCATTTAAACAAAGCATACTATAGAAGCTTTAAAACAAAAGTTAGATATGTCAGACCTGTGCATGCATTAGTAAAAAGCTTAGCTCTTGAGTTTTTTTCCATCCGTAAGTCTTGAAGCTTTTATTCCATACATATAGGGCAAGAATACTTGATAGAGCCAAAGGGGACATAGATGTTAAAACTTCTACTCCTACAAGACTCACTCCCTTGAGCTATGATGGAACTTCTTTGCAGTTGTAACAGCTACTACCAACCTTAAGGGACTGAGGCGACAGTCAAAGCTTGGTATGATGCTGACAGGAGCTTTTACACCTGCCAGAAGTCTCCCTTTTCACTTGAGCAACCCTCCAGGACTTACATATGCCACCTTGGAGTCAAATGGACCTAAATTACTGGTGCAAAGAAATCATATACTCCATGGGAAAGTCTGGCTCTACGTTTGCAATTTTTCTGAGCCAAAATGGAAAACTGTAACATAGAATGACAGCAGCCAAGTGCAAACTTACAAATTTATGTTAACAATGTAGGGGTATAAGCCATTCTGTAAAGAAGTTTAACTTTGCCCAAAACAGAGAAGTAACCAAGTTTAAGTGCTGAAACTTGGCAGAACTATCTTGGAAAAAAAATATGAAATACTGATACAACAGCAACCAAATACAAGCTGTCCATGAATACACCAAGCCTAGAAAGGGTAATGGTTGTTACCAGTCCCAGCTCAGTTTTGATTTCAGTTACTGAAAGATGGAATATTTTATAAACCTTCAATCACAAAGTATGCCAGGAAAAAAGCAAAACCTACACTGAAGAAGTACAAATAAACAAGCACTAATATAACCTTAATGACTGCCCGAAAATGGTGTCCTGTAACAAAGTTTGTGATCAAAGGGCAAAACTATCTTGATTAACAAATCACTTGACCCACTGTTCATTTTGCTATCTATCTTTAAAAAGGCAATTCAGTGGATAGAATAGGGTAGTGGAAGAATTCCTAGGAGAGACATAAAGACTATTCTATTTTACCTGTTTGCGAAAACCCTTTTGATGAATAGTTAAAAACATCCATTTAAATCCAAAAGCCATTCAGTTTCTAGATTTCTGTACAATTCCCTTCCCCAGAATTTGTAAATAATTTTATTGACAATACCATTTTTTATTTTAATACTTTTTTTTTTTACTGCCTAGTTTTGTTTTAATTCTGATAAGTGAACAAAGAAGGACCAGATTTGTTGCACAGTAATCCTTCAACCAATTCTCAACTTCATCAGTAATGCCTAAGCGGTCATAAGCATTTTCTAAAGCTCTCCTCTCTGCCTAACTAAGCTTGCTATATTGTGGGGAACTGACTTAGTAAGACTGTCCCCCTTCCCTCTCCCTCCCTTAAAGCACGCCACTAGAACATCTACTGGATGAATACAAGAAAACCATATGTAGCAGTTAGGATTTTGGGAGTTTTTCAACAGACACATCTGTGTATATAAAAGTAAGTAAAAGTAAATGAAACAGGCATCCCACTCAACGACATTTGGTCATATGTAAGCTTTCTTCCTTCCTATGTAAGCTTGGGGACAATAGGTCCCCAAGGCATTGATAATGTCCAGATTCACTGATAATGTTCATAAGTGCTAAGATGAGTGTTTTACTGAAGACACACTCAAAGTGCTAATCTCTCAAAACTTGTGTCATTGGTAGATTGCTAGCACACAAAAAGATCTAGAAACATGAAGTTCCTTCTCACCCTCTGTCTGATCACTGCTTGCCAAAAACCTATTGGATTTCTTCAGGTCTTGGAATAGATTGCCACACTTTGAATCATCTGCCTCAGTTATGCTGAAAATACAAGATTAGGAAAATTTAATGTTTCATATACTTTTATACTTATATCAGTAAAATGAGATCTTACAAATGACTCTACCATGTATGTGAAGGGCTTCATACCTCCTGAAGTTTGCATGTTCAGCATCAGTTGTTATTTTACAAGGAAAAAAATGTTCAAACAGACATTAAAGCACACTGAGTAAGATACAGGGATTTTTCTTTATAGCATTTGGCAAAATTCCAACAGAAGTATCAGAACACATACAAACAGAAGGCATAACTCCAGGCATAACTCAGACTGCAAATTACTGTAATGGGTTTTTCACTCAGGATTCAACCTCTGGATAACAGTCTGACTCTAGAGTCATCCCTAATAAAAATAATCATAATTTTAAGTCAAAGAAGTTAACAATTAAAACCTGCTATATTCTTTGTCTAAAGAATGTTAAGTAAGCAGTGCCTCGGAGATATTCTGAAGCAGTTCTTGTATGTGATCTAAAAGCTAGACCTGTATTTTAGTACTGGATAATAAATGATGATTTCCTTTTCACTCCTGCTTTAAACAACTTTACTTTGTGACAATAGTTCATACAGAGGATGACCTCTTTGTATATGTCAGTAATTCAGCTGCAACAGCTCAAGTTTCTCCTACTATAACATTCAATTCTGGGGAGTTAAGAGCCTAACCTCCAACGAATTTTCAGTGGCTCCTTACAAATCCCAACCCAAATGTGAAATAGGCCAACACACCAGGGCCTGATATCTGGAGGTCGTAGTCTATTCTCTCTGAAAGCTGCTGTAGAGATTATACATCTTTTAACACTGAAGTTTTCCTAGACCGTATCTACCAAGCTTTGTCAAAACTTCCAATTTGTAGTTCCAGACCATGACAGACAAACCACCCATATAAAACTTCCACATATAAATGGATATAAATGTTTACAATAGCCTTCAGTAAGCAGCTTTTATAAGTATGCTATATTTGGTGGCTGCAATAAAACAAGAATGTTTTTTATTATTTTTCAGGTAGATATGTCATTGAAGACGAAATAGTAAAAATGAGAAATTAAGCAAGCTGGTGTTTTCTCACTTAACAGACTACTTGCAAAAGACTGCCAGGAGGAACACCGAGTCAAACTAAACCAGTTAAGTAAAACGTTTCTAGCAAAGCTAAATTAATTTCCTTGTTCCTGGGTGTGAGTAGAACAGAAGGATGTATAAAGAACTAAACTCAAATGGAATAAGCAAAATGAACAGTAAGAACAATATATTTCACTTCCCGTTAAACAGCCTCTTTCTAACAAGACTATGAAGCTCTCCATCAATGGTTGAAAGCAATATTGATCAGGTTGAATTAGGTTTCCATTATTTAGCTATCCTAAGATAGCTTAATAGAAAACATTTTCTGCTAAGCCGTTAGGCACTGTTTGCTGAAGAAAGCCATGAAGTATCTAATAGACTGGGAAGTCAATGGTTGGCAGAAAACAAGTAAGGATACCTGAAGAGAAGCAGCATATCCTTTCCTGCTTCCAGGAATTAGGATGAAAAGCATTAAATTGAACTATAACAAGGAAAAAGTTGAAAAACACCTACCACAAATGTGAAGGTCTTTCTCCATTTACTACCTGATAGAGATTCTCCAGTAATTTTTCATCCCAATAGAGGTCACAAAACTTCTCACAAATTGTATCAGAGAACATACCAAACTTAATTTCCTTTAAGTTTAAAATGAAGTTACCTTGTTTAAAAAAAGAAGAAACAAGAAAAAAAAAAAAAAGAGAAAAAAAAAGACATTAACAATATTCTTACACATGAATGATAATAATATACAGAAGAAAATCTACATACCCATATCAAAAACTTCGACTCCATTCTCTAGATAGCCATCAAATGCAAACTCCTCTTGTATAAGACGAACCACTTCCTCTAGTAAAGTGTCACTTGTTCTGTTCTGCTGGGGCAGGACTTCAACATCAAAGAGATGAGAATTGTCTTGATTCACTGAGGTACATGGTGTGTGTTCTTTTTCAGTGAAAATACTGTCTACACTGGTAGCACACTCAATTTCTTGGCAGTTGGTTTGAACAACAGGGTTACTTTTATCAAACTTGTTCTGTGTATTAACAATCTCGCGGTTTTCCACTTTGCAAAGGGAGGCATCATTTTCTGTTTGCGTGCTCGTTTTATAAGTTGCAAAAGTGCTTGAAAGTAGCACTGGCAAACTATGATAGCAATCATAAGCAATTCTTGAACGAAGAGGTTTATTTGGTATTTGCTCTGATACAGCTAAATGTACTGGTACAAATGTCAAAACTCTTTTCTCTGAGTCCTGTTTAAGAATGATGTTATTTATATGAAGAAAATTAGGAGATGTAGGACAAGCTACGGAGCTGGAAGGAACTTCAGATAAAATGTTCCTTCCCTGTAGAGTATGTGAGAAATGAGATGGCGATGGTAACGTAACTATAGAAGTAAATGCATTGCCTGACTTTTGCTCTTCTGAAGATATCTGGGCTGAGTGGCCTGGAACTTGTAAATCACACTCAGGTATTTGAGGTGCAGTTTCAACAATGTCTGTGTCCTCAGTACCATAGCTTTTAGAGTGTTCTATGTATCCTGATTTGTTGTAGTCCATGTGTTTTTCTTTTCCTGTCTCTTTCTTGAATTGTTCAGAAACTGGTACGTGAACCTCTCTGAAAAGGAGCAAAGAATTTTTTTGAGAACAATTCCAGCAGATTTAACAATGAAGTCTCAAGTTTAACTTATTCTGCTTTAGGATATACTAACTTTGTTATATTTGCATTTTGTTGCAGAATAATAGGCTTAAAGTGAGTTGCAGGAGAGGTGAATGCAACAGGTAATGTAGCTTTCTCACAATTTAGAGAAATCTGGCATGGTACTGGTCCTTTAACTGCTACAAGTTTACTTTCACTGGTAATAGGCACAAATCCTAAAAACAAAAACACAGTTAGAAAGATGAACAGTAAGTAAAATATAAATGCAAGGTAAATAACAATCAATTTAAATAGAAAAAAAAGAACTGCATACCTGACCAACTAAATCTTGCAAGGAGAACTGATCTAGAGAATACTAAAATAAAGTAAACATATCAGAGTCTGACTGCTTACCTAGACTTGACTCTGAAGGGACCACTTCATGTCTTTCATTTTTAAACTCAAAAGCAACATGATCTTGAGATGAGATTACTTCTTCCTCAACAGCCTAACAATAAAAATTGAAGTCCAAACTGAATTTATTAGCATTTTCTTTTTTTAAATTCTGCTCAGCACATTACTTCAAAAAAACCCAACCCCCATATAAAACTAGAATCTTGCAAAGCAACAACCTAGTCATGCCAAGGTGGAGAATTAAAACAAATGACATCATAGAAAACTCTAAGGACTGGTAGAACTGTTTAGAAATCTTCATAGCCCTCTGTTTCAAATCAGAACTTTCAGGTAATCAAAGTTTTGAACAAAGTCAGTTCCATGGATTGACTGAACACTGTGTGCATGATATACATATATTTGAAACATAAACAGAACACAACAATTACATATAAATGTCTCCTGTTCTGATAAGAGGGGTGGTAAATGAAAGAGATTATGAAATTAAGTCACTGATTCTTCACTCATACAGATTGTGGTGTCAGACTCATACAGATTGTGGTGTCAGGGACCAAAATCTGTGGAGCGACCACTCCAACTGCAAGAACTAGAAAAAAGTTAATACTTAAAGACTACTTGAAAATAAATTAAAAAAAAAAAAAGAACAAATCTAACTATGCTTGCAGGGGACAAAATCTTACTGGAATACAATTTACAGAATTAATTGAAAAAATGTAGAGAATTAAAAAAGGTGGCACTCTTACCTTAAAGACAGATTTATTCAACAATGCCAAAATTTTTTTGCTGTTTATACCTCGTTCAAGTAAATAATGATTGCATGTCTTAAAAAAAAAAAAAAAAATCATAATTTTCAGTCAGTAAATAAGTTTTCAATCAAGTGAGGTATTCCTGGACAAGGACAAAGTCAAGATAGTCAATTAGAAGTAATCTAAATTTAGGAAGTCTTATGAACATATTCTGAGTACCTTATTGACAATTTCAATATAAATTAAAAACACACCCCTCTGTGTCCCTAGGGAGGTAACTTTAAAAACAAACCCCAAAGTGACTGCTTATGATTTAATTAGGTATCAGTCTATTACCAAAAATAAATTAATATTTTGATATTCAAATCACTAAAATGAAACTTTAGACACAACTAGATTTCACATAAAATTGCTTAAACCTAGTAACCTTAATTGCATCAGCTAGAGAAGGTCTTTCTTCAGGGTTTTTTCTTGCCATATCCAGAAGAAGTGTTTTTAATTTTCTTGGCAATGCTAGTTTGTGACTCGATGGAACACTGTATTTTGCAGCCATCCACAGAACTGCTGCAACACCATAAACGCAGACCTATTGGTATAATGTAAGAGACAGGAAAGATGTAAACAGACAAAAAAAACCCCTTCCACTTCAAAACCAATTCCAGCAAATTATAAAAAAATTCCCCTAATTCCCTGAAAAAAAAAGAAAAAAAAAAAAAAAAAAAAAAAAGACTAGAGCTTCCAAAGTGCAGATCACATTTGGCTTCTGAAGATGCTGATGAAAATCCCAGCCCATTTCAAAAACTAGCTGTTATGCATGCAGGGCCAATAATAGTAGCTAATTTTCTACTGTTGGAGCAACAGACATAATTTGTCTTATCCTTTGTCTAGGAAAATTATTCAGGAAAAAAGTGGTATTAGAATCATTTTGAAGAATTCCTTTCTTGTGTAAAAACTTAGATTGCTGAAAGCAATGGTAGAGCTCTACCATAAAACCTGGCCAGCCACAATTTACTTAAAAAAGGTGATGATAATTCAGCAAGTAAATGGCATAAAGTAATTACAAGCTAGCCAGTACAAATCGTATTTTGCAGAAAAGATTACAGCTATCAGGAGAATGAGGTACTGTATATTCATTTTAGCAATTATTGTGCTACCTGCAGCTAGACCAACTGAAGTTGCCATGATGAGGGACCTTGAAAAGCACTTGATCTTCACAAGCTTTCTTGCTTTATTTGAAGAATTACAGTTTTCAGACTGAGCCAGATTTAGTCTACTTAATGCTTAGTTTACCCATGTTAGCATGTACTACAAATGCAATTTTGACAAAGTTAAAGCACTGTGTTTCTTTACATTGCCTCTGAAAGATATTAAAAAGGCTCAAGGGACAGAAACCTAAGCACAGTACTAAATAACGTGGTCTTATAAAACAGTGTTTTCTAGCACTCTTGAGCAAAGTGAACAGCAATGAACACAACATAACAAGGAAGTTCACTGTAAAGAAAATAACTTGTGAACCATTTGAACCTTTGAACAAAAGCTAACAGGTAGAAAAATATTTGAAATAGGAGAAAGCAGCTCCAAGAAAACAAGCAAAAAAATTTTCTTCCCTTTAGGCTCAGAATTCCAAGAGTCAATGGGATCTCAATTTTAACCTAAATTTATTTATTTAGGAAAAACTTGCCATCCAATCCAGCATATCCTTCAAAAAAGTTCCTTTTCCTGAGGTAGTACAGTTATGACTGCCACTACAGAGTCTTGATTCCTATACCATAATTCTAACTAAATGTTCATAACAACCAGAAAGGTATAACAATATCAGGAAAAAACCAAAAAAACAGGTCAGCTTATTCTATATATAATGCTGTAGAAAAACAAGGAAAAAGGTTACTTCAAATTTTCTAAGGAAAAAGAATAAAGTATAAAGACTTTAGGATTATTAACTTCTACCGTCTGGTGAAACTGCTGTATTATATTTCAGGGTTAGTTTAAGCTTCTGAAGCCTTTGAAAAACCTGCATGTTGGATCAAGGCAGTTTAAGAAGAAAAAGCAACTTTAAAGAAGATGATATATAAACATTTTCTAGTTACAGATAATTTTGCAGAAAGTCAAACTCTGTCTTTAATAGATTTTTAATGAAGGTTTTTTTTTTCTGATTCATGACTACTATGTCTAATTTTAAAGAACTCGTGGGGCACAAGGTATTTATTAGCTAACCTCTTTTCTTGTTACATAATAGAAGCATACCGTAACTTCTGCTTTCCTAACTCTTAAGACTACTGTGGTACAGTTTGCAATTCAGATGCAGTTGCAGTGGAGAAAAATACTCACCTGATATTTATTAACATTTTTATCATCTTTGGTCTGAGAGCTCCTTACGGCTTATATCCATAGCAAAAAGCTCTAGGAAAACTGTATTGGTAAGAGATATAATTCATAACGTTCCCATAGTAAAAATACGCTGTTAGTGATATTTTTATCCAATCTTCCAAATGAAATTAATGTTTGGGCTTTAGCCTAGACAGTCTAAAATACTGATCTTAGTGTGACCTCCAGAATGTGAAAACAAGACTTGAAACTCTGTCCTACTGCTAAAAACCTGAAAATAATTAAGCCTCATGGAAAACTATTGAATAATAGATTTTTGGCAGTTACTCCAACAATTTTGGAAGGCAAAATTATTTTTCAGAAGCAAATAGTTTTATGGGAGATTAATATATAAAAAACCCCACAGATAACCAAGAAATATTGGGAGAAATGAGAAATATTATTAGAATCTTAGAAGAGTTTAGCTTGCTTCTTCAAACAGCAGAGGGACACAACTGTCCTTTGATAAAATACATAGCAACCTAAATAACCTAGCACATTACCTTCTCAGTATCCACATCCTCTTCTTCAATTTCCGGAGCTAAATAAAATATATCACAAGATTCTAAATGAGAAAAGAAACCAGAAACAAAAGGTAAGACATTTGCTACCTTCTCCACTCCTCCTCAAAAGAAATAAAAGCAGAGCATGCAATGTATTAGCTTACCTTCAGCTTTTGGAGCAGCAAAGAGGATACTTCCATGGCAGTCAATCAGCACAGAGTCCAAACATAAGACCACTGCAAAACAAGCCACAAAATGGTAAGGCATAATAAATATCTGGTTTTGTAACTATTTGACACTAATAAAAAGAAATTAAATAATTTAAAAAATAATTTGCAATGTCAGCAATTACCCTATGATAAATGATGCTTTAAATAACACTAATGCTAGAACAGACACCACCCAGTAAAGAGACAGTAGATGCATGATCACCCAAAGCAATTCCTGCAGAATGAAGACAAGAAAGTAAAAGGAAATGGGATCACAATAAATAAAAGGGCTTAGAATACTGGAATTTTATTCTCTTTATACCCAGCATTGAAAAGGAAGGCCAAGAAAGGAACAAAACAAAAAAAGAAATACAACAGCTAGATGTACTCTAGTCTTCTCACAAGGTACCAATAAAAGATAGTCAATTTATCTTAAGCATTTAATCTCTCCTCTCCTCCCTCCTCCAACCCCACCAAAATATAGGGTCATTATCTGGAGACAGCTGAGACATATGTGGCCAGATCCAGAACTCCTCTAGGTGGGATAGGATATGGGCTCCAGTTTTGCACAAATAGTTATAATCACACACACTCTCCCACTGAAGTGTTATGTAGATTGGTGTTTGCAAGGCCCTGAAATTTTCCATAGTTAGGAAAGAAACAACTGACTTCTAAAACTATTTTAAATGATCTGAGGTTTTCAGGAACTTAACATTAAGGTCATGACATCATATTATATAAATTCAGTGATGAATTTATGAACCTGTGGTAAGACTGTGTCTATCTGTTTGATATCTTCAAAGCAAACTGTAATTTTATGTGTTTCAACATAATAAGCCAGTTGGCTAGTAATGTAGTCCTGCCTTTGTAGACTACCATCAAATACGGTGTTTTCTTATTAAAAAAGAGAGTACAAGGAGAACAGATTCTACATTAAATTAAGAGGTTAAAACATTAAATTTATAAATTATTAAATAAAATATTAAGGACGTCTAAGAGTAAAACAAATATTAATTTATTATTAAATAATTAATTGAAGAGGTCAATTGAAGAGGTCTAAGAGAGAAAAATAAAGAAAAAAAGGAAATCATACTTTTGCTTTTGTAGTTACCTGTACAAAACACATCTAAAGCCATTAAATTGTTCACTATGTTCAATGTAAATAAAGACTTGTCTACTACCTTCAATAATATTTAAGCTGGACTTGAACTACATGTCTTGAAAAGCAAAGCTTTCCCAAACGGGAACCTTTACTAGTTATTTCTGCAGAGGCAGCTCCCCTGAGAACTCTTCATGCTCACTATCTTTGCTTCTGAAGAGTTAATGCCTCTGGCCCTGAATCTGCAACACAGTTACTGCAAAACAGATCTCAATGAGTTCAGTACAACAGAGAATTCTCACCTGGGTTCTCTAAAGGCAACATGTAAGCAACATCCTCTGATAAGAGGAGAGGAAATAAGTAAAGTCTCAATGGAGGGTACAAACAACTTTTGTAGCAGGATTGAATTAAAAAAATACATGAAGATGCTAGCTTTGGGGTATGTTTTCTTACCCAGATAATTCCTGCTTAGGATAACAAAAAAGTGTAGTCAAGGAAGGATTTGGAGGAAAAGGCTGTCTAAGTGAATAAATAATAAATAATCCAGCTTGTTCCACATTTCATATATGTAACTGTGACTCAGCAGCTACCAATCTTACTCTACCAGTGTTAAGACAAAGGGTATTTTATCAAACACTTTATATGGTATCAGCTTCACCTTTAGTAAGTTCATATTACTCAAAAGGAATGCTGAGGGAACTTTATGTGTGTGTGTGGGGGGGGCACTGTAGTAGTAACAGCATTGTAAGTCATTCCGCAGTGCACAATTACTCTCACAACAGGCAGAGAATCCTCTGGCAGAAATAGTCTAAATCTGAAAACAATATTCAACCTGAAGGTAGCTTTATTTGTCAAATATGGAATTTTAGGTAAGGTGCCTTCCATTTAGCAATTTGTATCATTATGTTCACTTTTACAGGCTACTTCAGGTTCAGATCACAACTCAGCCTTTAGTATTTTGAAGACTTATGCATTCTGAGTGCATGTAAGTGTGGTAACAGAGGCTGGCTAGGCATATTAAATTAGAATCTGATCCATTATGTGCAGTTATTTGAAACCTTCACAAACATTAGGAACATGCTATGAGGCTGAAATAATCCTTCTGTTGCAAGGTATATCAAATACTTAGTTTAAGTGTAACATTGCTTAAAGTGCTCAGAAATCTCCATTTATGGCCAGTTTCCTTTTTAGCAATTTTATATCATGAAAGATAAAATAGCTGAAGCTAAAACCAAAGAGATGCAGTAAGTTTTCTGCACCTCACTATCCAGTTGTTTATATTCAGTTACAGACTTCAAACTCATCCCTGTCAAAACCCTCAAAAGCAGGCTTTTTAAACCAAGAAAAAGAAAAGGCAGTGGGGGGTGAGTGGGGGGCTGGAACCTCTGCTCTGTTTATCAGAACTGCTACAGATTTATTATTAGTATAAGCTAAACCAACATTCACAACGCCTATGGAAATTTACGATGGTCTTCTCCCAAGTCACATACAACATATTCCAATTCTGTCAAAAGACTGCTCCCAGTTCCTTTCTCAGAAGTTGACTTCTGACAATTCTTCTATAAACTGAAGCATAGGGAACATGGAAGGAGTAATGTCATGACAAGACCCTGGGCGCTTTAAACTGACAAAGCCCTGTATTGTCAAAAATACATCAAGAATCATTTGTCACAAAGAAATCCAGGCAAGAGAGGAAGTTTTATGTTTACATATATATAAAACTTATTTCTTACTGCTTTCAAGATACAAGTTCCGAATGCTTTTCTTAAAAGTCACAGTACAGTTTCTCCATGCCCAAAATGTCTAAACACAAAATTTGTTTCACTGCTTGAAGTCAAAGATTTGTTTCCCCTGCAAAAGCCATCAAAACTCAGAACAAAAAGAAAAGAAGACATTCTTCTATAATATGGAAGAAAACTCCAAATTGAATAAAAATTCTAAGCCACAGTTTAAGAGAGTGAAGTTAGAAATATTACGTATTATTTTTTCTGTACACAAAATGAACGTTGAGATGTTTTGCATCAATAGAATAAAGAAAACACTAATACAGTGAACATAAATAGCTAAGCAAATATTTTAAGATAATTAAGACTATACCTGGATAATCAATGCAAGTCTGCAGAGTACATAAACACTCGTGACATAATGCCCAGAGTTCATAGTCTTTCAGAGGTTTACCATACCAGGACAACAGAATTTTTAGAGAGATCCACTGAAAAAAAAGAGTGAGGATGCAAAAAAGTTATTAAAAATTATCACAAACCAAAAATGTTTACTGATGCAATGAAAAAGTAAATCCTAACATACAATGCACTCACCTAAAAAGCATTAAGAAAAGGTATTTATTGCACTTGCCAGTAATGAACTAGTAATATTTTTTACTGAAAAAGCATTGCACAGTTAACTAGCTGTATAGATGAACCAGTAGTTTCTTAATTGCATAACAAAAGTGTAATTCAAGTGAGATTTCAGCAAGAATAGAAGTGTTTCAGGAAAAGTAAGCTGTTTGGAAGCTATTTCTCATCATACTAAGGAAAAACTCTTTTAGAATGTCAAAGATGACACATAATTATGGGGACATCACCTAGGCTTAGAAACAGAAAAATCCAAATGATCACCACCACAAAAAAATCCCATATTCAAATCCTGATTTACCCTGACAGGTGCATTACAAGTCTTACCTTCAAGATTTCATCATCATTTCTTGTTCTTCTGTGAAGGGCGTTAACAATATTGACAGAATTAATGACAGGTTTATTTGAAGTTCAAGCACGTTGTTCTGTGTTTAATCGCTGGCTGCTCAATTTGTAGTAACCTCCTTTGTTTTTCTGGCTATCAATTTAGATTTTGATACCTGGCATAATACCTTAATGTGACAAAGATACTCCTCCATGGAAACTTACTGTTCTTCAGAGAATCCATGGTTTACATTTTGCAATTGATTTTTTTTTTTTTTTGGTGAATATACAAACTTGACATTGATAGTACTGCACAGACACCTTCCTGGATCAAGCTGTGCTAATAGAAGAGCTTATCACTACTAGTGGCTCTTGATATCAGCTGGACTTCATGATCTCCATTCATCTACCAAAGGAACAGTAAAAAATTCACTGTAGGCAGAAACCTCTGGTTTAGAGCAGACCCGTCCAACTATTTTAGAAAACAGCACAGCATATTTTTTGTTGCATATGCAGCCCTAAGCTAGTAAACTACCTCTAAACGTCAACTTTAGGCCATGCTGGGGAAAAGAACTACCAGAAGCAATTCAGGTTTAACTCTGAAAAAAACCTGTAGCACAAGAGACAGAAACAAAAATTAAAACCCTGAACTGTTCTGTTTTTACAGGTACCTTTATATCCCAATCAATGTCTGTAAAATCTAAATAGACTAAGGCTTTCTCTCACACACAATTCTAGTACATCATTACATCTGACAAATCAGTCTCTGCACTCTCATTTACTGCAGTCCATTTTTCATGACCATGACTATGAAACACCCTTCAGTGAGGCGCTATTTGGATTTTATCATAAAATATGCAATTAAGACTACTGGATTAAATTTCATCAAGATCAACAAGCAGAAATAGCTTCCCTGTGACCTATGGGGAGGAGAAAAAGAACCTCATTAATTTCTGTAGCTGAAACTTTGCTGATAATTTAATTTTTACTGGAAGACTTTCTCAAGGAATGTAATACTTTGAGCTTATATTGTTTAAATATTCCTTGAAGGTGAACCAGATAAACCATAAAGTTTTAGAAAGATGTACTGGCAAACATACCTTTTGATCTACTTAAAATGTTTTGTATTCTGTCTACCTCCAACACACATAAAAATGTGGTGCTTTTATTCTCCCATCCTCCGTTGTGGCTCATTGCAAAAATTAGTAACTTCAGCATAGACAGATTTGAAGCCAGGTAATAAGGTTAAGCTTCATTCTCAAATTTTGCTATCACCAGCATCCTGGAGTGCAAAATTATTTCATCAATGTGTTCCTTCATTATCTTATTATTATTAAGTAAGCTCGAACTGTCTGATAAAAAGACATCAATTAAACACCAGGAAGGAAGAGGACAGATAGTAAAAACAAAAGAATTAGTCTACAGAACATTCAAGATAGAACTTCATGCTGTTGATTGATTACTATCCCTGATCAGTGCTGCATTCCCCCCTCCATAGCATCCTGATTCTCATGTGCCTCAAATGTCTTTGCTCACAGACACTTTACAATGAAAGAAGCAGCCAAATACTTCAAATTCACCCTGCACAGCTGAAACGAGTGGAGAGAAATCAAAAGATAAATTCCATAGAATGACTAGAACATTAAGAAGGTTTTGGGATTTGGGAATATTTTTGTAATAAGTACACACCGCTGCCACATGTTTCTCTAAGAGAATCCCTCCTCTTGAAGTTTATGTCCCTAGAGGCTCTAAAAGCTGCAGTGGAGAAAGACGGGCTTCCTCTATTGCATATACAAATCACCTTTCACTTCAGGAGAAGGTGATGAATGGCTAGCAAGGGGAAGAAGAATCTCTTGCTAAACTGGAGACTGAAGTTAGTTGTACAGCAGAAAGCTGAAAAGTATTTCTCATCACTTCTGGGATATCCAAGCTCTCTAGAGGAAGAAAGAAATGACAGAAAGAAATTTAAGCACAGCAGGAAAGTAGGAATAAACCCTAAGAGCAGCAGCAAAAGTTTATGATAAGAAAGAAGAAAGTGTCAATGATAGATAACAAAATAGAGGATGAAAAGGCACCAGAAATAAATTCTGTTTCAGAAGAAACAAGGATGTAGGAAAAGCAAATCTTAGCAGAAGCGAGAATCACTGCCATCCACAGGATGGCCAAATTAACCTGAGTCAGGAAAAAAAAGGATGCAGTCTGGTTACAGGTTGATGAACTTTATTTAAATGTATACCCTCACTGTTTCTCTCTGGCAAGCATCCTAAAGAAAGATTAAACTTCAAATATTAATATTGCTAGCTAGTATTCATATGATAGTTCTCTGTGATACTAATAACAAACTGCATTGCTATTGTCTCTTACTATAATTGAAGGCTCTCCCCACCTTGACCATATCAAAAGATTACTTTTTATTCCTGAAAATAAAAAAAACAACCCAAGAAGGTTAATTTTCTAGTGTTCTAATTATTCCAAATGCTCACCTTCCTACACCAGAAAGAGAGAATTCTAGAAGACTTCATCTGAAGACTGAGGGTTCAGACCTGCTGGGACTTATCCTTCTAACAACTTGTAAAAGTTATCTGATATAGTCCAGGTATACAGTAAGACATGTTTCATCACACATTTACATCTGTGATGAAAAACACATGCAGTCTGGTTAAAATAGTTTCCAAAGGAAAAATAATACACTTCTCAACCTAAGATTGAGGCAATTTTTATTTAAGCCTCAAAACTTAAATAAAGGTATTTAATGCAATGCAACTCATACCCCACCTTTAAGATGTTTAACATTAGATACCTCAAATGTATTTAACACAATGCACATTCAAATTCCACTGAACCTGTTTATGTTTTGGTAAACATTTAAGTGTAAAAATCCCTTATTTAGGCATGTGTCTCACATTTGGTTGTTTTGGGTTTTTTTCTAACATTTAAGTCTCTGATTCATGGCTATTACTATTTCCTACAACTTCAAAAAGCCCCACTCAACCACCAAGAAAAAAAATCTGAAGTGCTGGAAAACATATGATTAAAATTTTTTAGTCAAACTGCCTGTAGCATGCATTGTTACTTAACTATCTCTTCAGACATTTTAGCAAAGCAAGCTCAAGACAACCGTTCGGCACCCGTAAGGCCTTGAGTCCACTTCATTTAAAGAATTATTTTAATACTGATACAAAACATTTATTAGTATATTATCACCAGTAAAATTGCACCAAACAAAATTATAATCCAGTGCCTCTTCCTGAAATTTTTTCTTCATGTTCTAAACCAGACCTTTTCATAACAGAAATCATATAACCAGTTTTTAAAATAAGAAAATGTTTTTCACAGCACAGAAATTTTGACAGAAAATATGAAAAAGCCATATGACTGATTATTGCCTATAGCTACATACTGGTGACATTTTGTTTTATGCCAAAAATACTGCATTTTAAACCTCACTTGTTGAAAAAGTGATGTTTTTTCTTCAGTGCTGCAAAGAATACTTAACAGATCTTTTATTTCATTGCTGGTACCAGAACTGTAAAACCAAACTTTTAGTAAAGCATTCAGACTATCCCAGCGTACTATATTTTATGAACATAATGCTGGCATATTTTAAACAGCCAAAGCAATCAAGATTGTCTTTATTCTTTTCCTAATAAGTACTATTCTGGGAATTGACAACTTTTCTTTCCTTCCAGTGTTATTTCTCCAGTGTTCAGGTGTCATTCTCTAGCTACGTGGCTTTTCATTTCTCTCATGCTTGACTGGGTATGAATGATCAACAGAAAACAAATGTGTGTATGCCAGGTTCCCGTTAGCCCTTCCCATGTAAAGGCCATAGGATTTGTATCACAGAGAAAACATTTAAAAGCGTTAGAGATGAGACACACCTGATTGGAATGAAATTGGTTAGAGAAATAAAAGATCCCCACTCAAACTTGAAGTGAAAAATATTTATTTATGGCATGCAAAACTATAAAAATTACTAGGAAAACCCTCACAAGATACATTGCAGTAGCCAGACAAAAGCAAGCAAGTATTTTTTAGTAATGCTTACTAGCAGTAAAGCACACAACATTAAGAAGCAGTGTTGGAGTATTAGAAAAATATTGTCCACTGGAGAAGTATTGACAGGCAAGAAAAACTGTCTGTTCTCCAGAGTAGACAAGGTTGATCTTCAACCGGATGGGACCGGTATTGCAATTTCTCTGAAGAACAAGAAATATTTAAAGAGATGCTAGAAATACTATTCTAAAAGCTCTATTTGCTGCAATCATACTTAATCTGTTACAGAAAACTAGTGAAAGAGCAGCGCTGTAAATCTTCTAAGGTGTTTTCTATTTAGCCCAGAAGATAGAAATCACATTAATTGGGGCTTCACACTTTTTGTGCCTTTGCAGTAAATGAACAAACTCTCAGACTCAAGTTTTGGCCTCTTAAAAAAAAAAAGAAAGAAAGAAAAAATCAAACATTTTTAGATATTCAGTAAAATTCTGGGACAGAGAAATGAAAGGGAACTTGAAAGACAGACATCAGTTGTAACTTTTTCACAGAAGGGATAGCACAGTATGGCTTTATTTTTGCAATTGTCAGGAGGTTAAGACAGAGGCAGAAACTGTTGTTTTAGAAGCCTGAGGAATAAAATCTGTTTTCCAAAAGAAGAAAAAGAAGCTGAAAACACTACCCCACCCCCCCAAAGATTTATGATAGAGTCTGCCATATAGTTTAATGACTACTGAAAATGAATGACTTTCCTTCAGAAAACAAAGATTACCAGGCTAGAAGCTCAGCATTTCATAGAAGAGACAGCCATTTCGAAAACTTAGGTGTTGCTCACAGATGTTGATATATTTAAATGCTTTTTTTTCTCCCTACAACAGTTAAATAATCAAAGCAGTTTTGGGGGTTTTTGCTTTTTTGTTGTTTTGTTTGGTTGGGGGTTTTTAGGGGTTTTGTTTCTTTTTTTTTATAAGACCCATTTATGACTTCTCTAAAGAGCATAATATTTTTATGTGGCAGAACCTGAACATTTGCTGGAATTTATTATTAAAAAAAAAATATAGAGCATGAGTCTATCAAACCTTTCTTCTACTGAAAACACAGCTATAAAACTCTGGTTTCATAGACAACTACCACGCTGCTGTCTTCATTTCAGCTCATATGTATTATAACACTGCTTATTATGGTAACTGGAATAATAGCTACCTTTTCTAAATCACTGTGATTGTCCTGTGAATTCAGTGGGAGCAGGATAACCTCACTTCTACTAAGAGCCTACTTAGGAGAATAAAATTCTGTTCAGGCTGAAAGAACACTTCATTTAAATTGATGATGAAATATTTGAAGAAAAAGAGGATTTCAGAAGAATGGCAGAATAATGTGAAAACATATTTTGGTTTACATTTCTGTGTGCCAATCTCAAGTGCTGCTGCAGGAAAAACAAACAGGACATTCATTACAACTTTTAAATTGTGCAACAATTTTGGGAAACTCTAATTCTGAGGATGATTATTTTCTTTAAAGTATCTTCATGTACCCAGACTTAAACTGTTGTCCCAGTAATCCAGTAAGGACAGAATATAGGTCTTATTTCTACAGATTTTTTTTTCCTCCTTAAAGAAGAACCCCTATCACTACACTCAATTTATTCATGTGATGGCAGCTTATTCACCACACCTCTCTAGTTAACATGGAGGCTTAAGTAAGTCCACTTCCACCTCAAGGCAAATGACTGAAGTGTGCTACCTTTATTTCTTGGAACGAAAAAAACCTCCTAAAGCCCAACAACAAAAAAAACCCAAACCAAAAAACCCAACAAACCAGCTGCAGCAGTTTTACAGTGGTCTGACAGCCTTATCTTAGCCATCCTCTCCATGACAAATAAACATGTAAATTAATTCCTAGGTTTATACAGTTTAGCATAAAAAAAAAAAAAACTCCATTCAGAAAAAAAAGAGATTTGCACATATGATGAAAGACAGTTGTTTCTGTTGCTTGAATACTAAGACATAGCTAGATTTCTGTATGCTAACAAGCTTTCTCACAAGAAGTCGGTGACTGAAATTGCTGTGATCCTTGCTAGAAATACAAGCACATCTACCAAATGAAGCAGGTTCATGTAAATCCAGAGTAACAAATGACAGAGCAAAAGCAGAAGACTTCGGAATGATTATAAATCTGATTATTACTTTCCACTCTCTTCTGAATATGAAGGTTGCATAGTCCAGAGCAGGAAGGGGGACGGTGTTAGGGGAATCATGTGTCTACAATAAATGGATCTTTTCCCAGAGTCTGAAGAATGCACCTGCAGGATTTAAAAACTAAATAAAGGACTCAATATGCATACAGTAAGTAACTCCCTCAGAGAGCAAAACCATGCCATGTGGTACTTATCCATATTTACTATCCTCCTGCACTATGAATTTAATAAGCACACATGCTATTGAGGGGACGAGAGACAGGAAAGGAAAAGAAGCAGTTAGAATCTTCA
This sequence comes from Haliaeetus leucocephalus, assembly GCF_000737465.1. NCBI lineage: Eukaryota > Metazoa > Chordata > Aves > Accipitriformes > Accipitridae > Haliaeetus > Haliaeetus leucocephalus. The sequence continues at coordinate 12,004,227 of NW_010972620.1, read as the reverse complement.
ATGTTACATTAATTTTTTAGCTATGATGAACCAAAGGCAAATTACATACTTGACAGTCCTATGTTACTACTCCAGTGGAGGTGTTCGGGCAAGGTGAAAAGAAGGATGGATGCAGACTGAACATAACCCTATCCATAACACGGCATGGGATGGCTGGAAGACTGGCTATTAGGCAAGGAGAACAAGGCTGAGTTGTCAGTAGACAAGTAAGGGAAAAAACCCAACACCTTCACCTAAGCATAATTTCTGGAAATGAAACGTGTGAAGTTTGTGCTGCTCATTTTTATCAACTCACAGCAAGGCTGGAGAATCATCAACCATCCTGCATTTTTACCCAGCAGCTCTCTTATCACATGGATTGTTTACATCTCTTTGAGTGTGGCACAAGAGAAAACCATCTAGTCAGAGACCAAACTTGTCCACCCTGAGAATATGTAATTTGAGCAGAGACCACACTACAACTATCTATCAACAAGTTCTAGTAGACTAATTATCAACTCTCCCTCTTCTTATTTGTCTATGTATAAGGATGAAATGCTTGAGACAACAACATCATATAGTGCACATATTTGAATTCTATCATGAAGTATACATAACAAACACAGAGGTGGTAATTTAAGAACACAGAACAGATACAGCATATGTACAATTTTTGAAAACTTAAATGTACATGTAGATTAAAAAAAGTGGAGTCTTTTCACCTCCTGAAGCAGATGGGATATTGCCATTGATTTCGATGAGGTCAGGCTTACAGTCAGGTACTCTGCAATTTTCATAAGCACCTGGGAGGCCCACTGCAAGGTAGTGAACTTTATGCGTTGACAGTAACACAAAGAGTTAAAAATCTACATATGCTTTGGTAATGTTCTCTTACAAATGTAATCAACTATTAAGTATACTGCTCTAGCACACTAGCGAGTATACTCCATTTGTAAAAAAAATAAAAATGAAAGTTGATTTTGCAATAGCATAAATTTCACTGTAGCACTTTACTTTTAAAGAGAAAAAAAGGATCACCAATTTCCAATATTAACTCTTAAAGTGTGCAGACTAGCAAAATTCGATTTTCCAGGATGCTAGAGGGGACAAGGGGGGGAGAAATCACACAGTATTTAAGTCATTTCATCTCCACATAAGTGACTACAGCAACTATATAATGAAGACTTTATTTTTACTACCTGCTCATTACTTTTGATTTCTGACCCTCTGCCTCCACAAAGATTATCTTCATTATTGTTTGCGCTCATTGCACCGTTGCTTAATTCTGGAGACCTAATTAGGTTTGATCCATATCTGTTCCCACTGGGTTTTGTCGTTAACACTGAAGCCATCTTGTTAAAATGTGGTAAAGAATTTTCATTTGACCCTTGAAAAGTTTCAGAAGAGTCTTCCAACACCATGTAATTGTCTAGCGTTTTTGCTCCAGCAATTGATTGATTTGGGCCTTTTAGCATACCAGCTGTATTTGGCATTTCAGAGGTAGCATCAGAACAGTCTTCTTTATGATCAGATGAAGCAAAACCTATCTTTTTACCATTAATAAGTGACATATGTTCTTCTAGATTCATGCCAGACACCTGTGTGCACACACATGGAGCTTCTAAATGAAGATCATTAACCTGGTGATTCTTTGGTTCTATTTTTGGTGGACTACTAATAGCAAATGAATTAAGATTTCCCTTTGAAAAAGCAACCTCATTATTATTGTCTAGAGGTAGTGACTCTTGTGTTAGCAAGTAATTTTTCCTAGCTAGTGGTCCACTGTTGGTTACAGAAGTAAAAAAGTTATTTGTATCTGCAGGTTCAAGTGGTAGCTTTGGAAAGGTTTTAATTTTTCTCAAAGAACCTTTCTTAAAAATGCCATCTCTCTCCAGGTCAATAACACATGATTTTATATCCAAAGCAACACTAGCAAAAGTGTCAGTATATGCTGCATGTATGTCGTCTTCTTTGCTCTTTTTAGCTTGAGTTGCAGGTTGAGAATGTTGAGTTTTCTCATTATCCAGATCAATTTGCATTTCCTTCAAACCACTTTCTCTGCCAGTCACCATAGTAACTATAGCAGAGTCCTTATGACAGGCAGCTGTCACATCTTCCACTGCAGACGAATCATCTGCTATGTTGTTTTTCTCATTTGAATATAATTTAGGTCCCAAACTTCTCTGACACGTTCTTCCCTTCCACATGTTATCACAGACATCTAGATGCAAAAACAGATGCTTATATTAAATGTGTATTTAAACCTTCTAAACTTTCCTAGTAAATCTTTATATTGCTTTTTCCTGCCACTGCTGTTATGTATCTTCAGTACGTTACACAAATTAATTATTTCTGGACAAGTCACTTTTAATCATAAAAGACACTCTAAATATATTAATTATGTTCATTAAGAGTTGTATGTCCCCTGCTCCCCACCTCCAATCTACAAATATTTCATAATAACTTTTTCAATATCTAGAAAGGAACCTATAACAGGAAAGTACACAAACACAGCATTTTAAAAATCATTAGATATGTCATGCAATATAAAGTTCTAGGCTAAATACATTTTAAGGTTACCTTGAGAAGCACCAAATGATTCAATTGAAAGAACCCTTCTTCCAACAGCAGACAGGCTTCGACAAATACTACTTGATGAAGCAATCTTCAGTTTTTCTTCACATAATGACAAAATACTCTAGAGAAAATTAGTGTTAAATACTTATTTAATAATGAATAGAATTGTGAATTTTGACTAAAGTGAATCATGTTAACTCACACAGTACATCTGAATTTATATGATGCTACATTGAAGGTCCTTCTTGCACTGTTCATTATACCATGTGTTTCTATTATGTGGTTGAATTAATTTCTCATTTTTACCATGGGCTATCATGAAATTATTTAATACAGTTCAAGTTCTAGCCTACAGTTAGAACACTAAGAACAACTCTTAAAAATTAATAATCTTAAAATGTTACCTTTTATGAATAACATACTGAAAACGTAAAAAAGCTAAAGCGTAGATTATTTTTTAAACAGCCAGTGATTCACTTGAATTGAGTGACATAGGCAGGATGATGAATGTTTTTATTACTGGAATTACATTAAAAGTACATCCTGAATCTTTTAAAAAATGCAAAATACAAATATCTAGAAAGCACTATTCCCAATTAGAGAAAGCAATCATTATCAGATCACAAGAAGAAACAGTATTACATATCTCTTATCTGTAGCTTGAGCATCATTTGACGGCATTAGCATTGGTGTCACATATGATTAACTACAGACATTCACACATGTAAAAACCTGTCACTTTGGATGGGAAGTAGAAGATAGCTGCCTTTCCAAATGCATCCCACTGTTTCCTCAGTAACTGTTCCTACATAAACACTGATGAGACCTCATACTGCTCTGAGGAGCTGCTGTTACTTTCCCATTAACCTGCTCAGCTGCTCTTCTGCTGTTGTGAGTGGAAGGAAGAAATCAGCTGTTGGTTCACATATCAGATTGAGGAAGGACAGGAAAAGGTGAGACAGGTATCAAGCTGTGCTGGAGTCTAGTGAAATGCCTAGAAAAGTCTACGGGTTTTCCCTCCATATAGCTCCCCTCACTCCCTTTTACCCATGAATGGCCCAGTGGAAAAAGAATGGAAAAGAGAACAGAGTCACAAAGCAACCTTCATGTATTAATCCAGACCAGCCTTGACCCACTCTATTTTTGGGCTGATGTAAGTAGTCACCAAAGCTTTCGGGGACTACAGACCAATTGGAGATGATAGGGAGTGCTATACAATCCCTTTCCCAACTATGCTCCAAAGTAAACAAATAGAAATACAGGAGTTGATTAAACAGGCTCTATGTCAGGAACGGTCTCCTGCCTGGGCAGTCCTCAACCAGGGAGCCAATACTATTTGCTTCATGAAAATGAATCTATTCATTCTTCTGTTGCAGGACTCTTTCTGCAAAGTATTGCTTATAGGTGCTATACCATTTAGAATTTATGCTATCAGCTCAGAGAAAAAAAAAGGAACAGAAAAGTAGATAGCACTATTCTGAAGTAGAACTGAATCCAAGAAAAGTCACATTTGGACAACTGTTATTCTCTGGCTACAGTCTGAAAGTCTGCAAAAAAAATGCATTAAAGCTAAACTTTCACACATTAATGTCAAATAACACTGTACTAGGTAAGCAATATTTAGAATGTAAATTCTTTGAAAACATCTTCTTGAAAAATCCTATATATCTTCAAATTCTTTCTAAAAACTAAAGGTAAAATAAGAGGCTAAGTGGAATAAAATACAAAACCAATTAAGATGTCTAATCAAATACTATTAAACATTTATGTATTTACAGAAGAACTAGTTAGTAGTAACGCTTTGAACAACACTGCTTTGAACATGCCAAGGAACAGAGGTTTCCTGCAGTGTGGCTACCTCCATCCCCTTCTTAAATGCAATCCAAACATCATTTGAGGCACCATGCAAATTTCACAGCATAATGCCTGTGCTCTTACTTCTAACGACCCTCTCTCTGTAAACTCAATATTAAATGGGAAGAAACAGTGAGAAAATTTAGATCCACAAGTGTATTCACGCAACCTTCTTAAAAATTGAATCACTGTAAAATATCTACATCTGCTTTTCAGGTTGTATCACCATTAGATTAGAAAGAAGAACTTCTTCTGAGTCTAGGAAAACCTCAGCTTTCTTGCAAAATCTGAGCATATTACATATAAAGACCATCTCTCTATTAATGAGCACACGTACAGAAATATTTTTGTCACTTTTTTAAAACAGAAAAACATGAAAAACAGAAAACTATGTAGGGCTGTTTTACCTCAATATCTGGCCTATTTTCAGGATTCTCTTCTTGCATTTGTTCCAGCAGAGTACGCAGATCTTGCCCAAATTCTGATTCTGTCTCAGGTTCTACTATATATTCTATTGCTGCTTTCAACGTTGCACCCAAAGAATAGATATGTGCCTGCATGAAGTTTAAAAAAAGGCATTAAATATGTTAGCAATTCTCTCTCTCCTGCCAAAAAAGCTCTGAGATCACAAGGGATCGAGCTTATATTGTTTTCATTTTTAACTTAAAAGATAACAGTTTACTGGAAGGGTGGTTTAATTTAAACAGGAGTAACAAAACGGGCTTCGGTCCTGCTTTAGGGAATATGTTTGTTGCAAACAAAAAGCAATAACCCTGTGTGTTCCAGCTAGAACCTTTTTTCTTCCTCACCAATAATCAGTACTACAATTGTTCATCAGCTACAGTTAAATATAAAACTCAGCCCCTTGTGTGTGTGCAAATATTTAAGTTAGAAGCATGCTGGAAGATTGCAGTGGCATTTGTCTTAGCAGGGGAAAAAAAATTAGTCTGACTTATAAGTGCTATCAAGCATAAAGAAAGCAAACAGAAACAATACAGCATAATATCACTTGTCTCTGAAGACTCTTATGAAAGAATTTTAAGAAATACTCCATGTTTGCCACCTCTGCTTCTCTTAAAATCCACAACCTTGTGATGAGCTCCAAAAAGCAGAGGTGAGCCAACAACTTTCTTAAATCTAGTGTTAATGCATTGGATTTGCCATACAACACAGCTACCTCTTAATTTTAGAAGTTTTCTGCTTCTTAAAAAAAAAAAAAGAGAGAAAGACATTTTCAGATCTGCTTTAATAGTAATGGTAATTTACCCATGATGGCCTGTATTTTAATGTTCCATTCAGAGAACACAATTCAGTAAAATTTATAACCAAGATCATAAGTACAAGTTTGTGTAAACATTTCAATGGTGACGCAGTACAGCCAGGAATTCAAGTGTACTGAACACTGCCCTCTCAGGTTTACAAATACATACATAAATAAAAGAATGACCAGATTTGTACATTAAATCTGGTTATACTAATGCATTTGCTATATGCTTTACTATTTTTCACCCCAGAAGGACAACTGACTCTAAGGTCAAAAGCAACTTCCTCCCCTATTTTCTCTTTAAGGTGTATTACTGTCTCTAAGTTGTATGAAGGGGAGGTGACCTGTTCTGCAGGTAGGTATATTAATTTACTTTCTAGTGATGCAGGGCACCTCCTTGAAGGGGAGTGCAACACCACCTTATTAGGAAGTGCTGTGTGTGTCACTTGGGCAGTTCCACTTCTTCCCCATCCTCCATGGCCCCCCCAAACCAAGAAAGCATAAACTAATGCTGAATGCTGGACCTAAAGCCTTGATTTACCCTTGGGACACATTGAGATTAGGGGAAAGGTCAGAAAAACAACCTATATGACATCTGATCTAAAAAGAAAAGCAATTACTGCAAAGCAGTAATTTCAGTCTCAAGTTCTTTACTACTCTGCAACTTCACCATTAAGCAGAAGAGGTAACTGAAGACTCCTGGGGTTTTTTTGAGAATCTCAGAGGAACTCAGACTGGAGTTGGTACTATTTTTATTTTGATTTAGCAGAAGAATGAATGCCATTCATCTATTAAAAGAGTAAGGGTTACTTCCCCCCCTACCCCTGCCTCCCCTTAACCACATTAAGCTACTATAACCTACTTAGTGTCAGTAGCCCTACTGAAATACACTGTTGACAAATTTTTTTAATTTTTTTTTTTTTTTTAAGATAAAACAAGACTATATTGGCAAAAGGATATGAAACTATGAAGCCTGAGCAAGTAACCCACTAACAAGGTGATGGGAAGACAGTTATTGCTTCATACTTCCTGAAGTTACCACTACCTTCACCCATACTTATTTCAGCTGCAGCAAAGGAACTCCACCCTGGACTAATAGAACTACTCACAAAGGAAGTACAACTCCTATTAATAAATGTTTTGAGGATGATGGTCTTACAGTCCGCACAAGTTACTTGCTATAAAACTAACTAGGTATAAATTAACACCTTTCTAAGCCTGCCCAAGACTGAAGGCCTGAAAATGTACCTGCCTGGAGAAAAATCAATCAATCTAGATTTACACTCTAGTATAGTTCAATCTGTGGAAAAAATTTAACCAAAACTCCTTCCCCAACATCCAAGAATTAATTAAGATCGTTTTAAGTTTAGGGTTTTTTCTGCAGACTGTTTCATAAGCTTTTGAACAGTGAAGAGGAAGTATAGAGTGTACAACTTATTCCTTTACTTTGATATTAAATACTCAGTTTCAGTGAGCTATGTAATTTTGCATTTCTCAATGGACAGCATTACAGAAAACTGAACATAAAGTTAAAAAAGAACAAGGAAACAAAGACAAATTCTTAAAAATATAATACAGCTCTATTTAAAGAACTTTTTGTATAAATGTAATATTGTACTGTGGAAGTTTAATATAGTCAATTTTAGTAAGTTATGCATTTGATATGATCTGCAGCAAGTGACATCACCTCTGTTCCATAAAATGACTATTAAAGAAAGAAATTAATCACTCCTCTAAGAACTGAAGGAAAAAATCATGTTACGGATGTACACTATGCAGACCAAGCAATGTCAGAATACCAGATGAAATAATGCCATATACTGTGGGGACACCTTTGAATTCAGAAGGTACTTCTGAACAGAATAACCAATTTCTGCTTCCCTATACCACTCCTAAAATCAGGAATGGGTAGAAGAATTGCTTTGTTAGGAAAATTTGCCTTTAGACTCTAACATCCACTATATAACCAACAGCAAGCTTCACTGATGATATTTTAAAGATAATATATTGCTTATGTGCTTTTATATCATGTGGCAAAGTAAGCAACACATTACATTTGTACTCTATCAGCAAATCTTGCACATCTATTTATTCAGTATAGTGTTCTATTTATAGAAATGCTAAGGTTAACAAAGGCAGCAGCAGCAAAAAAAATTAATCTACTTATTCATTCTTTGGGGGGGGGGGAGAAAAGAAAGAGAAAAGCAACTAAGACTCAGCCTCCAAAAACAGATAATGTTGTAACACTTGGCATGACCCTAACAACTCACATCAAGAGGCAGGCTGTAGTCATGAAGTAAGAATTAAAAGCAGTTTACCTCAAATTGTCAACTTACTTGACACATTTCTTTTAACCCTGTTTGGCATTTAGTAAACAGAATACTTCAGGGAAACTCAGTGAACTAGAATAGGGATGGAAAAGATGCTTGTTCCTGCCGCCTCCTCTTTTTGTTCAGTTCAGAAGTGGTATCTTACATGTGTCTACAGGCATCACTTTCAAGGCTATTTTATCATTTGGACATTACCTGTACATTTAAGCATCTCCAAAAGACGTGTGTGATTCCTCAGCATCTGATTTCATCTACAGAATGTAGTGTCTACTCCAAATACACAGTGCATAAGAAGAAACAAGGCTTTATCTAGTCTTCCATCAGTAAGAAATTTATAAGAAATAAAGTATTTCTTATAATACAGAATAATAAGAAAGCATATTTGGATATAATCTCATTATATACAACTCAAATACCAACTCCAAAAGCAGGACAGAAAGATGGGGAACTTAACTTTGAGGGAACAAAAAAATTGCCTTCTGACAAATTTTATTCATCCATATAAGGATGGATGTGGACATTATAGGACATAAGAACAGGGAGGGCAGAGCAACATATTACCTCATCCCACTTTTTCCAATTAATAATTTCTGTTCACAGTGGAATGTAACACATATCTCCTAGTCTGCCTTTAAAAGCACAAATGCCTGAGGTGCAAGCAGACAGGCTTCCACTCCCTCCATTTTGCTGTCCTTTTTTAAAGAAGTTCACTGCATCTTTTCTTGTACAAGGGAAAGGCCAGTCTGATACTGAATGAAAAAAGATTTTTTTTTTGTCCCCCACACAGAAAATTGTTCTGTTGAGGTACTTTCTTTCCTCTGACATCCAGGAAAACTAGTTTTGAAGATGGCCATTTCAATCAACATAGTTTGTAATTGATTTCTATGTTAAAACATTTATTGGGAACTTCAACATCTTTTCCAACTTGAAACTTTCTTTAATGTAAATCCCCGTTTTACCTTTCCCCTCTCCCAGCTCTCCAAACACCACCAACAACAACCCCACAAGAAAAAGGGGAAAGAAAGTCCTACTATTTAATTAATTTCCTGAGCTAGCAGTAAACATGGTTAATATGTAAAGTAATCCAATGTAACCTTAAGTCTTCTAGCTGAACGGGAGCAATGAGAAAATGAGTTTGCGATCGTCCACTAGGTGGCGTGTTCCTCAAGTTTATGCATCGAATCTGCTTCTACTTAATACGTTATTTAGGCTTAGGAAGAAAATTTCACTTTCTGGGAAAGGAAAGCAAGATGGTAAATGCAATAAATAAAGCAAATTCATAAGTATAAAATATGTACTGCTCACTAGAAGGGACTGCTCTCAGTGAAAACAATCTCACAATTAAGCTAGGGCTTTTTTTTTTTTTTAGTGTGTTACAAGGAAAGTAACAAATAGGAAGGGACAGCAAACAGCTTTCCTTCTCCTGCAAGACAAGCAAAAATTGATACTGTATTGGCAGTTAGGAATTTTCTTGAAAAATTAAGAGGGTTTTTTTCCAGTGAAGATTTTTCCTTTGTTTCTGAAAAAAACCTCACCTGTCGTAATTCTAGCTAAGGAGAATAGTTTATGAGTTATAGGAACTGTTGCATTACAGGATAATAATATTAATAGCTGACAAATAGCATGTATTTCAAGAAAGATCCAAAAGAAAAAAACAACAACAAAACAACCTCTTCACAATTCCTAAAGAGACTCTTAAGTTAAAGACTAAATGTAACTTGTCACAAAAAATACACAGACCCTGCTGGTAAGACTGCACTACGGTATCAGCTTTAAAAAGTAGGGGGGAAAGTGAGAAAGTCCCATCAGGAAACCGATCTCCAGATTTGGTCTTAGAGCGTACACCTACTCTTAGCCAGAAGTTCGCAAATGTAACAAGAATCGTAGGTAAAATCATAATTGTATGCATCACTAGGAAGGCCATCATGGAAATAATGTGCCCTTTAAAAATCAAAATGGCAACGTGAAGAAAAGATGTTTGAGAAAAGTCACAAGTATGATTTGAGGTCCTGAAAATTTTCCTTTCAGCAACAGGCTAAGGGAGCTCACGAATTTCAGAGAAAAATGTGAAGGTCATAATCATACGAGTAGCTTCAAATCAAGATCAGTTCTAATACTAGAGTGGTTTCCAAGACACAAAAACATAACAAGACTCAAAAGTGGAAAAAAAAAGAAAAACAGATAAAAATTCAAAAGGTGAAGATACTACATATTTTTAAAATGTTCAGGGCTAAGTACTGGAAGCACTTACCAAGGGAGAGGACAGCTTCTGCCATCATGTTAAAATTTTATATTATGAGTGAAATGCATTCAAAAAGGTTTCTGTCAGTTCCAATAAAAAGTTACTGGGCTTGCTGCATGCCATTTTATCACCATTTAACACTATAGGAAGTGAAATCAGAGAACAGTAATGATCTGCTCTGGATTTAAAATCTGCAAATCAAAAGATCAGGAGAGGAAGTAAAAGCTCCAAGCCTACACACAGAGTATGACAGAGGCTCTGTTGTATTACTGCTCGGCAGGGCTAAAGAACTAAGCTTCTATAGGAACTCATACTTGCAGACAAACACTACAGAAAAAAGCTGACAAAAGAGCTTTTGAATAGTGACTGCATAAGCATTTAGCATATTGCAATTACGAATAATGACCATTTACATTTTGTATTCAGATTTCACTGAGTTCAGAAATGTAGGTCCTCAGCAGAACTGTAAAAGACAGACCACAATAGAACTAATAAAATATTTCTGACTAAATGATAAGCTATGGGAATAGTATAAGACAATTCTTGGTTTTGACATTCATATCTGACCCTTATTTTACCTTGCAGTTTTTTCCTTTTTTTATTGAGATTGCTGCACATACGTAGGTATTTCCACCCTTTCACAATTCAAAGCATTTAAAGGTTCCATAAATGAAAGCTTCAGTGTTGTTATAAAACTCAAAGTTTTATAAACAGATTCAAGCTAATGCTTGAGAAAATTACTATTGGGAGAAAACATTTAATATTTATTTCTGTCTTTTTTCAATGTAGTCACTCTAAAATACACTATTTTTGTTTGGAAAAGAAAGTGAGAGGATAATGTTCTTCAGCAACAAAATGAATGGGAAATAGCCCTATTATTTTTAATACTTTCCTTCATTACAAAGGGACTAAACACTTTTCCACATAACTGTAATTACTGGAACGTGCTGTATTAAATATTAGCTTTTTATTCATTTGGCACTTTGGATGTGTAGATAATTAGTCTGCAGAATGTGCTAAAAGTGCTAAACCACTGTAGACTAATCACAAAACATATACTCTAGCTTGAATTGGTAGCAAATGCTGGAAAAACATTTTAAACCAAAGCTGTTCTTGCAGTTTGTCCCTTCTAACTACAGTTGCTACTTACCTTTGTCTGAAAAAATTCTTTCCCAAAAGACTTCAAAAAAAATGGGCACAAAAATGAAGCTACAGATCAGATTTTCTCAAATAATCCACTGACAGCTGAAGTTTGCAGGTATTTCAACCCTCAAATTGCCTTTTAATTTACCTAACAGCTAAGTGAAACCTTTCAAGTTTTAATATGTTCTTAGGCAAACGTCAGTTTACATTACAAGCAAGGCTTCATAGATACAATCATCTAAAAAGTTATCCTACAACAACATAAGGAGAACTGAACCAAGCAGAATCTAAATGCACTTGGAAAGAGCATGTATCACATATACTATGACTGAAAGTTGTCTAGTCCCTACATTTTACTCTGTTTTAGTTTCTTGTGATCTTTATTTATATCATTCAGTTTGAACTGTGGAACTCTAGTACATCACTCTAATCTCACTGTTTTGTAGTTGTGGGCTTCTTGTCTGTAATGGTTTGTGACAACTGTTTTATCTCCATGAATTTGTCTTTATCCACATGCAACCTTTTGCATCTATGTTTTGCAGCAAGAATTTCCATAGCTTACTGCATATAAAGAAGTATTTCCTCTTGCTTGAGTTCACCTGTGTTCATCTCATTGTTGCTACCTACTTCTTCATTTATGAGGGCTGGCAAATACTCACTCCATGGCTGCCACCATGGCATACTTCACAGATTTCTAGCATAATTTCTCCCTCAGGGCATTCTCTTCCAGGCTAAAGAATATTACTCTAAGTAATTGCTTCTTTTATGAATGCTGTTTCACCATCTGGTCCTGGAAATTTATTTTACTGCTAATTTTGTCAAGTTGGTCACTAGTCTATTCTGACACACTCATTTGAGCCAATTAATTCCCCATAAAGAAGAGTTGCAATGTAAGAAACTCCTGAAGGTCCTACAAGATGAAAAAAATTAAACAGTTTTTCTGCTATGGCTTTCTTTGAAAAACTCTTTTGTATCTTGTTCATCTGCAATCATTGCAGACTTTGAGCAGCATTTCTGTGTTTTGATAGATTTGGAATAAAATTGCTAGTTTTTCAGACTTTTGTAAGCTTTTTACATACTTTTTGACTTACCGCTAATCACCTCCTTAGGCTGCTGTATACAAACTTTTTTTTTTGAGATCATGTTTGACAGGGGATACATGTTGTTTTATTTTGTTTTTTAAATAAATCATACAATAGGCAGTCTCCATGCTACCTGCACTTTATTTTAACAAAGATCTATTTTGACTTTCCATATGGCTATGTAAAACACAGGTGACTACTGTCCATAGATTAAACTGCCAGCATCTATAGCAGTAATTAATTTGAAAGACAATATTGTCAATCCAGAGCTACATGCAGAGAAAAAAAAAAAAGTCAGAAAATACAAACTTTTCAACTGGACCTCAATATAATTTCAAGAATCTGTTACCTTAATTATTGTAGTGAAGACTGAGATATACCTTGAGCCACTGGCAACCATGTTTGTAAACATTCATTTCACTTTGAGAAGTCACATGAAGATGAACATACACAGAAGCTTGACCAAATTTAAACCATGCTATGTGCATGAAATTACTCATGTGTTTGCAGAGTGAGGACACAAATTAAGAACAGGTTTCTTACACTTCCATCACATTTTCAGGCTCCCTTAACCAAAGATCAGCACCCCAACACAGATGAATAGCACACTAATTGACTCCTCTCCTGCAGGACTGTAGAAGTATAATTATGACAGGTAAGGAAGAACATTGCAATAAAACTGCTGGACACCTCAGAGGTTAGATAGCAAAAGTTACACACATTTATCTTTAAAGCTTCTTGAACAATGCAATTTTTCAAAAACTTCCTTTGAAACAGAGTTTCATGTGTCACAACTCTCCCTATGATTTATCAGCCATTAACCTCCTTACTTTTAAGTTACCTGCCACAGGTAATTCATTTATCACTTAATTAACTAACACAATTTATTCCCTGTAGGTTTAGAAACAAGGAAACCTGGGAAACAGTTATATGCACGCTGAGCAGACTAGTTCTGTCCTCTCTCAACTGTATAAGATTTTTTTTCATTGTAAGGCAAATATAATGTTATTTGCAGTTATTGACGTTATTTGTTTAAAAAAAAAGTATATTTTTATCTTAAACCTAAGAGAAGGTGCTTACTGGTAAAGTCTATCATTCTTTGAGCTCAGTAATACATTTGTACAATCCTGTATTGGGGGATGCTTATTCCACATTTTGGAGCTGTAAAACTTCAGCGCAACGCTTCCAGTTAAGAACCCTATGGGCCAATAAACTCAAATAGCATCCCAGTTGCTTTAGCATGCTATAAATCAATGACATCAGGACCATGATGTGTAAAATAGTTGTTGATGTACAGTAACCAGTTCACTCTCCTTTGAAGTAATAATCTATGTAGATTTTTTTCTTCTGTTTTTTTTTTTTCCTACAAGGAACATATATAAGAATCTGATAAACTGCAAATGTAAAAAGCTGGCCAAACATTTCTGAACTTATCCCACTGCATAATATCTTGCTAAGACCACACTCAAACCACTGATTTTCACAGAACAGCTGTAGGTGACTGAAATAGCAAATGAGCAGGTAGCTCTAGTGTATATATGACGAATGTAAACAGAGGAGCATAAACAGGAAGGATTTGGTTTTTTTCGGGAAGGGGAGGGTTGGGGCTGGTTTGGTTTGGGTTTTGTTTGATTGTTTCATAGGGGAATGATTTCTGCAGAAGTAAACCTTGCTCCTTCTCTATTCAGGCATAGAACTCATGTATAATGTGATAGGACTTGAAGTGTATAGCCCATAACCAAAACCAATTTTACAAGGAAAGTGTAACATACATATTTCATTCATGTGCTTCTTCAAAAATTGATTAGAACAGCATTCCTGTGTAAAAAGGCAACACCTGTTGCCATTACAATTGAGAGAAAGGAGGAGGCATTGGTTTGGGGGTTTTGGGTGGGGTTGTTTTTTTGTTTGTGCTTTTTTTTAAACTTGGTGAATGAGCTCAAAAGTTCAAGAAGCCTGGAGTACGTATATACTAACAGGTTTATACAAAACCTGCTCCAAGTGTTTATCTAAGCCTAAGTCACTTGCAATGCATTTCCCAGGAGACAAGACCCTTACCTTCAAAAGCATGTTCTCAATTGTTCTTTGAAATGCTGTAACTAAGGAGAATGATGTGTGAGTGAAAACCATTTTGCCATAATCCTGAAGGCTCTGTTGACTAAATCTCAAGCAACCTAATAAGATAACTCTACAAACACCTAATTCACAGTGAAAACTGAACTAGTCTCAATTTTATCTGGAGATTAGGAAGTTGTCCATTCTGCCATCTACTTCTAAGTCAATCAGTTCCTGAACCTTTCAAGAAGAAAGTGGTACTTATGAATACCACTGGTGAAATGCCTCTATTTTCAGTTCATGCAAATGGTAAAGGTGAATTGTTTGTCATAGTTCCAGGGAGTATAAAGTCTCCAGATCCAAGCCTAGCAATGATCATGGATCTTTTAGTGACCTGAATATCCATGTAAAACAGACATAAAATTAATGAAAGAGAAATCTTTTGATATCAAGTAATGACAAGGAATAATTTTGCTGGAGGTCTTCATGTTGCCTTTAAGGGTTCAGGCTTACATTTCAAAAGCATTTTTGAGCATTCTAAAGAGTAAATGATGGAATTAAGCAGAGAGTGTAATAGAAAATTAAGTTCTGCCAGTAAAACAGGTATGATGATGGGTTCACCAAAGAAATGAGTTTGAATGGGTAGCACCAGAAACTGACAGATAATTCTACCAGGACTAAGGAAGACAACTTCATCCATAGCAGAAAAAGGCAGAACAGTTAATGTGGAAGAAGCTGGAGATAAACAACTGATCCAAAACATTTGTGGGTCTTTAACATTAAGGAGCCTAGAGTTTCATGACACTGCACAAGCATAATAGGAGAAAACAATCTGTCCTCTTTTCCATAGATTTTTGCTCATGATGTGAACTATCTGCAAATTTATCCAACACAGCTCCTCAGGCTTCTAAAAGAGTAAACTTAAAGAACCAACTGTTTTAAGACAGAATACCAAGTCCTCTTTCACTCCCAATCTTCCCCTCACAAAACAAAAATCCTCAAATAAGCTCATTTGAAAAATGCTTTTGTGCATCAGAGGATAATCTTCCTCATTCTCAGGGAAAATGTGTATCTTAGCTTTAATAATGCCTTCTTATAGGAACATAATAGCTGAATAAGGAAGAAACCTAAAATATTATGTATTTTCATTGAGCAGGTTACCTGTACAGTCAGTCATTTCTCTTCTGAGGACATTTTTCTGCCTAAGAGACAGACTACTCCTGATAAAAATAGAAGTTGGTCTGTGAAAAGTTGTGTTTCAGATTTAGAGGCAAAACTGTAAAAATACCAGCAATATGCTCAAAAAGCCAGCTAGAAAAGGCCAATATGACAACTCTGCAAGCCCAACTTCAGAACTAAGCAACAAGCTGTAGGTTTTTGAGGTAATCAAATGATAAACTTTAAGTTAGTCTATACATTAAAAAAAAAGAAACAAGACTAAAAAAAAAAAATCCTGTTGGCCTCATATTCTTCCTTTGGTTAGCTCTTTGTATAAAGCAACTAAAGGGTGATACTTGCTCAGTATTAAGTTCCTGAACAGAACCTCAATTGGGCTGATGATGTAAAAGCAAGAGCAGGAGGATTCCATTTCCTCTTCTATAGCACAGTAGAGGTATAGGCAACCAAATAAAAGTAGTTTATTTTTGTCACTGAAGGAAAAGACAGCTTTAAATAACACTCAGAAGATAGAATGGTTTAGACTACAGGAGAAGATAAGTTACCATTTGCTGATGACAAGCCTTGCTGCTGTTAGATAGAATTAGTCTCAAGAGGAGGCTACATGAAATTAAGGGAAACAGAACTCAAGAAAAAAGGCACTAGGTGTTTCAAAAGACTTATTTCCCCCATCAGATAAAAACAAAACCCAAACCCCCTCTAGGAGAACATGTAAAAAGTTTTCTTTTTTTCCTCCTGCACCAAGAGCTAAAGAAAGAATAGAACAGTAGAGATAATACCACAGCATTCAAAGCTACTGCTTTAAAAGACCAGGGAAATGGCAAAGGCAAGACTTCCTTTATATCTTCTGCTGTTTTGATTTGGGAGAAAGATGAAGGCTTTCATATTTAGAGAAGGACCAACAGCTGAGATCTGAGCACTAGCTCAGTAATGATCAGCTATTGAGAAATACTGCAGTACCAAACTGTCAGCTCAGTTTTCTTCAGTAGGACCAACAAATATATACCCCAAACCTTTCTTTATTTCCTAGAACAGCAGGTTTCATCTGGCATTTCAACCCATGCATTTATATGCATATAAAATATTTGTATGTGTATGGTATATATCAATCCAACTGCCTTGTCACATTTCATAGGAATAAGCCATATGAATCTTAACTACTTAGTTTTCAAAAAATACGTAATACATTTTAGCTTGTCTTTTCTATTTGCACTAGTTATACCCCTTTCTGTAGAATAGTTTATTTTTAAGGTTGTTGAAACACTTGGACTTTTTTTAATATAATATTAATCAACTATAACCCACTGAGAACTACACGTCAACAGCTTTCACATTCTAGCAGAGACAGGCAGTGTTCAGCCCTTTCTGGCTCTGATTCTCCCCCAGGTGGGAGATCAGCATACCCCACTCCTGCCATGAGAGCAAAAAGCAAGAACAAGTTCTAGATGAGAAAACAGAGGAAGTGTGAACTTCACTTTCTTCCCATTCTCCATCCCATATTTCCCCCTTTCCTTCAAAGTAGTATTCAACTCTGTATCACTATTCCAGTTCTTTTATTTCTGAAAGGTTTTAATCCTGCTGCATACTGAGGTTTCTGAACTACTGCATTTTATCACCTCTAAATAATGGAAGTCATTAAACAGAAGCATTATCCAGTCTGCTTTAGATATATAAAAAAAAAAAAATAGGCAGACAAGACTGAAAATTCACTATTTCTGTTACAGAGGTTCACCAGAACAAGCAAAATTGAATAGCCACATTATTAAAAGATTATAAATGCAAGTTCACACATGGCAGACATCGGTCCTTTATCTCACTGAAAGCTCATATCTTAGAAATGTGGGGCTCTACATCAATGAACCTCTGTGTCAGACTCAATGGCAGTTTTGTGATGCAGACAAACAGCTATTTGAAACTGGTTTGAGACAGCCAATGTTTTTAACCTGAGGCAAAGTTGTACTGTAGTGATAGAAATAAGGCTATTAATGAACTGACCAATATTTAACTATCCCTGTTGTGTCTCCCATTGGTCAAATTTCATAAGTCTACACTGTACTGCCCAGGGCAAGAAAATGAAATAGGAACCATTTTCATTAGGAAAAGGTTAAAGCTCTTCCTATTTAGAGGAGGGAATCAGGACTCAGTATTGGTTTATACAGAAGAAGAGTTGTTTGATAAGCCCAGTATGTAGTTAAGTAGGTCAATTTTAAAAGAAGCCTCAAATCTGTATTTTTGCATCTCAGCCTCTTAATGTTTTTCTAGAACAGAAAAATACACATTCTATACTGCTTTCTACAATAGCATACTAGTAAAACATTACAAAATTAGAGACTAGCCTTTATACTCAAGATGTTTCTAATTGACTTCAAGCTCAAGATTCAATGAGAACAAAAAGTGGTCAGCATTTCCTATAGGAAATACAGACACACCTTCCAGCTTAGAGGAAAAGCAGAAAGTGAGGTCTTTCCATCAATGCAGGCAAGTAACAGCTTCAGTCATCAGAAAGCTTTTACTGAGCACAGCCACATTACATACCTGCATATGCATTAAGAGTAAAAGGGAAGATGACAATAAATGTACTGTACAGAAATTCACCTTTTCTTTGGAGTTAGTGTGGATCATAACTCTAAGTTTCTCTCCTGTTCCCCTTCCTTTCTTTGCAGCACCAACATTTAACAGTGCCATTACTAAGGCACAATAGTAATATAAGTCTGTAAGGAGAGAGCAAAATTAGAGGGGAAAAAAAGTAACATGAAAAGATACCCAAGAGGTTCTCTATTTTAGTCCAGCGCTGTCCTAGAGACCACCGGTACCTGCTTGGCTGCCTTTTTTGCCCTTGCACTGTGACAATGCTTACACCAGGAAGAGGAGGACATAACAGAACTACCCTATTAAATGCTGCTCCAACACCTTAGAAACACAGCCATTTCAAAGTCTCTTGAGACTTTCAGAAACTGCAGTCCTTCCTCCAACCCCGCAGGCTGGAACTGTGGCAGCACTGAAGAAGTCACCAGTTGGAAAGCTCTGCCACACTTTACTGTTGGCACCAAAAGCCCCTTTCACAGCTACTTCCTTCTTAACATCTTTCTCTCTAAAAAGTCTATTCTATACCTGACACTGAAGCTGACAACTCCCTGAAGGGCTAGTTTTTACCTTCCTACTCTCAACAGTAATTGAAGTTGGTGTCATTATTCCCGCTTTACAAATGGAGAGCGGGTCAGGAAACAAGACACAAGTCTAAAACAGACCACGTGAAATCAACTACTTTCCAGTCCTGTGCATTGTCATTTGGACAAAACTTCAGATCTCTTGCTATTTGAAATCCCAACTAGAAACTGAAATTTTTAACAGTGTTGTTTCAGACACCAGGACAGTAACTCATTTCAGTTTGTTTCCTGTGTCTATTACCCTTGTGTGCTTGTGAGTGCCAGCTAAGTTTAGTAACTAATTAGACTGGAGTCACAATTCCATTAGAGGTCTGGATCAGTAATTCACCAAGCAGGAAACAAAACATCTCTTGTTGAAATAACTGTAGCTTTATTTGAGGGATTAAAAAAAAAAAAAAAAAAAAAGAGTTTGAAGAGGAAGAAGTCATCCAGTAGCTATACAAACCTCATTGTGTGCTTCCATTTTAGAAGCCACAAAATAGGTCATGCTCAAATCAAGTGAAACCTCTGGCTGACATAAGTATTTTAAAAAAGCTGAGCTTTGACACTGGAGTAACAGCTATCAAAGATCATCCTGAACATAATTAGTAGTTCCAACACTAATTTTTTTTCTTTATATTGAAATGGGACTGTTTCAATACAAACAGTACTTCCCAGTTCTCAAAAAAGCATACTAAGCAGCTGCAAAAACACTCCTTTGACAAAGAACAACTGAGTAAGGTCATTACCAACGAAGAAGCAAGCAGTGACACAAAAGATTTCACGCCCCTGTAAAAAGGGCAGCTTATTGATATACTACAAAGAATCTTATAATACTGAGAAAGCACAAGGGTCCAGGGTTTCCTCAGAGAGATGTACATAAACCACTGCTATTCTGCTATCGCATACTAGGAGGGTTACAACTAGGGGTGAGGGGATAGACAAAAGTATCAATACCTTTGAAAAAGAGAAGAACTTTAAGTATTGGCACCATGAAGGAAACAGCTAGCTTGAAAAGATTACAGTATTATAAAAACCTTGTAACAAGTACATAAGGATTAACCCACTGTAGGTCTTAGAAACTGCAAAAGCAAGCAGAGCTCAGTGTGGAATCCCTAGCAGAATTTGATCTGGTACTGAAGTACTTAAAATTGAACCAAACTCTACAAGTGGTAAAGCCTCGAAAGTTCTCCAAATACTCAGAATCCCATAGTTGTCTGACAAAACGCACACAAATCTCAGAGTAAAACAATGCACCTCTGCCTCAACAAAGGGGAAAGCCCTGGCTTTTCAGTCTTGTGCCTTGTCCTATGATGGTCAACAGGAAACAGCTGAGACAACAGGACACTGTTGTAGCACAGCTCTCCCTGCTTTGCAAGGCTCCCCAACTTGCTAGATAAAGAAATAGGAGCAATTGACAGAAATCAGTGCACCCAGACCTTTCCCCACTTCACAACAGGCAAGGCAGTGTATGTTCACTTCCTTCCGCACAAATGTATACCTTCACATATCTTCATCAACCTTTGCAAAAAGAGTTAAACAGTCAATGTTCAGAGCCACTCCTGATCCAAAAAGCTTTCACTGACTGTACAATTGTTGTTTGTGCTGTGCTTGGTATTGGGATCCACTGGGGCTTAACAGGCTTGCAAGTACTACTGAAACAGAAGAGTTAAGTAATAAATCTCTACACAGATGAGTTTTACCCAAGAGGGATACAGTGGCCTTGTATATCAGACAGAACTAAAATTTCAGGTCATTCAGTATTTCCACAGTCTTCCCAAATCCCCATTTCACCTTATCCCATCCCCTTGGTCTTTGAACCTCTTTCAGTGTATCTGTTTGCTATATGCGTAAGAGTTCAGCAACTCCTAGAGGACAAGAAAGGGTTGAGGGGAAATGCAAGTTTGCCAGAGGAGCAAATAATTCCACAAATCTTGTGTTTCTGTGTCAAGTTTTGGAGGCTTGTTAAGGGGCAAGGGATGGAGAACATATTTATGAAAAATCTTAAGTCCAGTTTCAGAAGTACAACAAAAAGAACAAAACAAAAACCAGTCACCTTTGGGCGACACTGGGACTTGCTTTCCTCACCCACATCTGAATGTAAAAACAACCACAGTTGCTAAGTTTACATGCAGTAGTGGTCACCTCCTAACCAACACCCACCTGCATTGGCCCCCTCTCCCCAAACAAAGACTCCCCCAAAAACCAGCCTGGGGGTAAGGGGAAGCACAAGCACAAAACCACTAGAGCTCTGCTGGCCTATATAACTACATTAACAAAGCACAGCAACAGGGAAAAATGTTGCATCTCTAACCTTCAAAGACTGTACTACTTCATATTCTATACTATCTTCCTGCCTTATCATTCTCATCTTTCTTGTAGTATTCCGCACTTCCAAGGTTCACTTATCCTTCCCCCTCCCCCTGAGGAAATACAGAGAACTATAAACACGAGTATGAAGGGTATAACTACAAAAAGTAAAAGGTATTTGTATTGAACTGTAAAGAAACAGAATAATTTTTTTAATACCTTGACTAGAACATATTGCTAATTAAAGCATTTGAATTATCTAAGAATACATGCCAGAAAAAATACTGTATTAAAAAAAAAAGGATATTAAGCAAGCACGCAAGCGCTCCTGCAGCATGCAATGAGATGGTTGACTTGGGAGGCTAATGAATTAGTATAAACAATTTAAATCTGATTTAATTTAACAATGTAGAGCATTTGTGCATTGCAAAGCAACAGATAATCATTTGTTTCTTCATTAAATCAAAGATAAAATTGCTGATTACCCTTCCATGAATTATTTTATTGAGGAGGATGGCAAACAAATTTTATACTTAGTCATAAAAGTTCATGGCTAATCCCCAAACAAGCAAATGTAACCAGTGAAGGATACCAGTGAACATAATATAGACCAGCTGTGGTTTAGGGCAACACATTATTCAGCCAAAACAGATTCTCACATTTTAACAGTTAGTGAACAAATGTTCATACAGAAAATTAATATAGCATTTTAAGTTTACTTTTTATTTCCACAAACCATATCTAAACAGCACAATTTATTATTCACAATCTTTAAATGTGTTAAAATTATACATTGAGAATGCTGAGCATTTGGTACTGCTGCCAGAAGTACTAAAATGATTAAACCCCCCTCTATTTTACAGATAAATTTATGAACTTGCCTCAAAAGTGTTACCGGTGATATCAAATTCTGGTGGAACAAAGGCACCCTCTGGATCATCTTTGAAAGCAAAAAGAAATGTGTCAGATTAGAAATTAGTAGCCTTGTTTGTTTAAAAAACAAGCCAATTTGGTGATACAAATTTAATGATACACTCATATCTGATATGAAAGAAACTATGTATATAGCAGGATCTTGGTTCACTCATATCTGATGTACAAAGAACTCATTATCCATGTTTCTAGTACTGTAAATAAAATAAAGTGCTATTTTCAAATCTTCTGCAAGAAGATACCATACTTTTCCTACTAAGAAACAAAACTGACAAAACACTCCCAAAGAAATATATCTACTATGCCTAACCACTTCTTGCCTTCAGACATTTATGTTTGGACCAAGTTATCACCTAAGCTGGTGTGGCTCAGCTGTGGCTTGCAGGTTTGATTTGATTAATGGGACATTTCCATTCACTATTTTCCACTGCAGACCTGGGGGATAAGGGTTCAAGCAGCAAAACCAACCTGAACAGCTAATTACCTCTTCATCTACAGGCCAGCTTAGAACCTTGACCTTTCTGCTTAGTTTGTTTTAATTATGATAAAGGAGTTGGAGGCACATTCCCCACCCATGTGCTGCTTAGCAGACAACTGAGCTACTGCAGCAGCCACTTTTAAGTGAAGAGGTGGAAGGAAGAAAGGAACATCTTAAGACAGATCGATGTTGCTGCTGCATCCAAGCATGCATGTAGTAGTATCACACTGTACTGATATCACACAAACCCAGTAAAGAACAGCAGGGGGTTAAAAAAAGTGCCCAAAGGAAAACCTACTCTTCATGTACATATTCAACTCATCTATACTTCCATGAAGCCAATGGATGATTGAGATCATTTACAAGCAAAGACTCCAAGTTTCCCTTCTCAACAGGGAGGAAAAAAAAGTATGCTCACAGGTGTAGCATACTCATCATAGCTTTAGCTCTAATAGAAGTTTTGTGCCTATACTTTAGAAGTGAAATGCAAAGCTCTTTTATTGTGAAGATACTAAACTCAGTTATACGGTAGAGAGAGCCAGAGAGGACTTTTTTCACATATTCATATATTGCAGCTACCTGGCATGGCTGACTACGCAGATGCCAGTAACCGATTTACAGTTCCTCACTATGTTCCTGATTCTACTTTCCCACTGAAAAAGAGGGGTACACAACTAATTCTGCATTCCCCTCTGTGGAATTCCTGGGAAGCAGGGCTTCAGTATGTGGAGTGGTTGCTCCAGAAGACAAAAGTCCCCCTTTCCATCTCCCCTTACTTAGCTTTTATAGCTGAGCTGATGTCACACAGTATGGAATATCTGTTTGGTTAGTTTGGGTCAGCTGTCCTGGTTATGTCCCCTCCCAAGATCTTGCCCAGCCCCAGCGTGCCGTTGAGGGGGTGCAAAATGTTGGAGAGACAGCTTTGATGCTGTGCAAGCACTGCTCAGCAGTAGCCAAAACACTGGTGTGCTATCAACACCTTTCTAGCTACCAATGCAGAGCACAGCACTACGAGGGCTGCTATGGGGAGAATTAACTCCATCTCAGCCAGACCCAATACACCCCCACCACATTTTTTCCTGATATCTGGAGCGGCAGAAGGGGAAGAAAACTAATGGACAGAAGATGTTTTGTCCCCCTCTCTTTCCCCTACTCCCAGACTACTGGCCCTTCTTTTAATCTCCCCACTACCTTTTCCCTTTCTTTCAACAGAACACTTTAAAGGCTATACAAGCATATAATTTTTATCACTGGTAAAGCTCACTGTATTCTTTTAATATAATGTTTACAATGGAAATTTGTCTGATTTGAAGAGACAAGAAGATATCAGAGCCCTTGGCAGAACATCCTATTGAATGTTTGTCACTTTAGCACCACAGAACCTGCAGGAAGCAGAACACTGCTAAAGCAGAGACGACAGGCTGTTCATTTTCTCTCACTGGCAAGGAAATCCAGAGGTTATAATTCTCTTCTGGAAGAATAAATCCACAGGCAATAACTATAGGGAAGCAAAAAGGACAACCTCCAAGTGCCTATCTAATAAACTATATTTTAACCAAATAGTAACAACATCTGAGGGAAAGGGGAACAGAAACAGTCAAAGACACAGTGGAGTGTGTGTGGGGGAAATAGAATACATACATACCTTTTTGCATTCCTAGAAAAAAATGCAACTTTCTTTAAAGAGAACTAATGAAAAGTCTCTTCCTCAGAGACTAACATGACTCCAGGGAACAAAATCTTTGTACATTTGCTTTGCATGGGAATTTGTTATCCCACATTTTAAGCACTTGAATACAGCAAATTCCTGGATCAATGGTTTGCCAGCTATTCAATTAGACTAAAACATTTAAGAAGAAATTGATTTTTTTTTCTTTCCCAGCTGCAAGCAAAGATCTTAGTTGAGGGGCATTTTTCATCCACCAGGTTTACTGTCTTCAACAAGTCTTTCATATACCCTTACAAATACAAAGCCAACTTTTCTTTCTTTTTTTTAATTTCAAGTTATGACAAGGTCCTTACAGTAAATAAAATTGATTCCACATTACCCTGTTAACATGGAACTAAAAGATGACTCATATATAGTTGTGAAATTTAAGCACAAAAATACCACAACAGTTATGAAGATATATTTTCTTCTTTATTAATTACATTTTATGATGTTACATGCTTATTTGAAATACTACCTTTAATTCTAAAGGCAACAAATATTCATCTGTTGCAAAGTTACCTTACCCCATTTTTTCTAAATACTGTTATCTAGATTTTGACTAAAAGAATGAACACTTATTCTGACATAGATTTAAAAATAAGTTAGGTTAAAGAAAACATAACAAAAACCTGAATAATGTGTATATGGACTAGAACTGTTCTTCCAGTTACAAGCTGACATAATTTTAAAAGGACTACAGAATAAGAGTTGTGTTGGTTCTTTTTTTTTTTTTTTTAATATCCTGAACAGGCTCAAGACAAAGACTCTTGAGATGGGTCATGTGAAAGGGGAACAGCAACAGTAACATGCTTTTTTGTCTGTGCTGAAATCAGAAGTCATTTTCCAAGTTAAGCATCCCTCCATTCATCTGCTACAATACCTGAAGGTCTTACATGCTACTACATACTGGTTTTTAGCATATTAAAATTCATTTCTCAGTCACCACACTTGTTGAGTTTAAAAATCATGACTTTAAAAAAAAAAAATAATCCTTTATTCACTTGAATATGCACTAAAATTGCCCCATTTTCTGTGGCCACAATCATCAAGATGCATTGAATGTCAGAATTCTCTAGAAACAGAACATATCCACAAAATGAGAAGAACTAGAAGAGACCAAGAACGTGCTTTACATAGGTAGAGACTTGTGCGCACAGATACACTAATACATAACCTACTGTGTTTAAAATGGAGATAAATTACATTCCCCTGGATAAGTCTTAAAATAACTAGGAAGAATCTTCTAAGCAAACTCATAAAAGCCTTTGTTCATAAATCACAAAACTGAGCATGTGGTTTCATATGGATCTATACTCACCCATTCCTAAACAACTTTTTGGTTTCTCTTTATTTTAATCACGTCTTAAGACTAGAATATAATGCTTTACTACAGTCTCTCACTATGAGTTTCCATAGTTCTAAAACAAATGGCCTGGAAACACAAATACTTACCACTGAGCTGTTCCATGAAGCATACATTGCCATTGGTGTTAAAAGCCAAAGTGTCAGGAGTGATGCAGAGTGTCTGGAAGATTGCAGAATGGGCAATGCTCTTCAAAGAATGGCAACACTCCAGGCAAATTGCCCAAATATCTTGCTCAGTAAGACAGCTATCCCGCAGTGACAAAATATCAGCAAGGGACACATTCTCCTGCCAAGATAGGAATTCGTAAATTACCCTGGATTTCATGACACTACTTTGTGTATGGTAGATTACATTTGACACAATTGGCTACAAGTAACATTTCCAGCAAGTTCTCAGACTTTCTAGGACACTGATTAACACCAAGAAACACCAAGTGCATGACTTTGCTGGTAACACAAAGTCTCTTAAGAAGCAGTTAACCTGAACAAAGGTATCACAGTACATTAACATCAAAAAAAGACTTACTATGGGAGCTATGTAAGTTACATAAACACTGCATCAAAGTTAGGGAAACAGACCATTCAGAGGTAAAAGCAGAGAGACTAAGTTAAAAGATTTTGTTTAACCCATGTCTCCCTTAAGCTCTCCCAGGTGCCTTTGGACAAACTGCTTAAAAATTCTCTTCACAGCAGTTTTTCCTACCATCTGTGATCTAGGAAAAAATACCCTTTAAATTAGCCTGTCTTAAGAATGATGGTGTTGTGAGGTTTAGTGGTGTAGACCATTTAATAAACAGTCAAAAGCCAAACAAGCCATAGGAAAAGTGTTCTTATACTTCAATTTAAAACCAAACACTTCGGTTGTCCTAGGCCTCCCCATTACAGCCAGAGCTCCTGGTGATCAACACAGTTTACGGACTTCATTTCTGAGTTACTGTCCTAAACTACAAGTCAACTTCATTTGACCTCATCATCACAGTAAGGCTATGATGAGTTCAGTTCCAAAAAAAAAGTGGCTCTAATGTGGCTTTTCTGGTCAAGATGTTCAGAAACAGTGCTTTGTTCGAAGCAGCTAGCCTTTTTATGTACATTTTTTAGAATACAAAACTAATACATTACCTATAGCTACAGAAGTAAAAAATTTTCATGAACTTAAAGGCATGACAAAAAACATACAAACAAAACATCAATTCCATCTGTAAAGAAAAATAAGCTAACAGAAAATGGAAGTATCAACAGAAGTTACTTTGCATCAAAGCTATACCACTATTAATTACACATAATATTTTCTCATTTATATGTAGTAATTAAGACTAAAGACTGTACTTCAAATGATATTAAATACACCTTGAATTGAAGATGTAGCTGCATATTACTTAGAATATAGAAAAAAGACATTATGTCATTCTCAGCAAAGCAGAATGTGAGATATCGTAAAGCTCAGAAAACTGTAGTGGTTTAAACTTTTAATCCTTTGGAAAATACAGTTACAACTTTCTTCACATACTTCAGTACTGGACAACATCAATGATATTTGGATTACCATTTACAGAAGGGTTAACAGTTTGTTAACATATTTTTCAGAGACATAAGTATTGCACTCATCCTTCAAACAAAGACCAATCTTTAGTGTAAAAATCTATTTTGCTTTTTGGTCAAAAGTATAATACTTTAAAAATATGAGAAAAAAAACAGACAGGAAATAAAGCGCACTCACTATTATTTGGGAAACTTAGCTTCTATTTTCAATATTCTAGTTTTCATCAGCCTAGAGATGGATTGATTTACTAATGGCGGCATTACTACAGTGCCTTCTAGCGCTAATCATGGACCCTGGTCTCATTGAGTTTAGTCCTACATAATAATGAACAGCAAAAGCCCTTACAGTTCAGGTACATGATACAAAAGATCTCATTTTCTCTGTGCTGTGCTAAGCACCATATGCGCAATGCTGCCATCAGATTTGGAGGGTGCATAAGGAAGTTTGCGCATCTTTATGGGGAACTTCTTCCAGGCATGAAGGGCAGCACAGAGGTTCCTGTATCTGAAAACAAACATATGACAAGGAGCTGGACCACAAACCATTAGGCTTTGAAGCTGACCAAACTGATACGTAGGATGAAGATAGGCTTGGAAAGGAAAGACTAACTGCTTATTCTATGGCCAACCAAAAGTAGTTAAAAAAAAAAAAAGAAAGAAAGAGGAAAAAGAAGTTCTATGACCAAAGCAATGAACCAGTAATTATTTTTATTTTTAACTCTCCTAGGATCATCCAGCTAGGTTACATGACAGCATTAGCCAAAACTGCAAAAAAAGAATGTTTCACTAATCAAGATGCAAAATTATGAGAGTTTCATCTGTGCATACAGACAAGAAAGGCTCAATTTAGAGATTATGTGAAATAAATAAAAACTGCAACCTTTAAGACAGCCTCAATATCAAATTCCAGTCACTATCAGGACTTGATAGAACTTCTTTTGAGTCAAGCTTTGAGGTTGAGCTCTACAGTAGATATTAATCGTCACTAGCGGTATCTACAGTTTAAACCTACAAGACCATCTTTGTCTTGTGGTTATTTGGGGAGTAGAAAAAAAGATGATGGTGATCTCATGTTGCACAAACTTATCTTCCTTCCAAGGGATGGGAAAGTTAGGTGATACAGGAAAAAAAAAAACAAAGGAAAAAGGAAAAAAAGAAAAAAAGGCCTATGAATGTTCAGTGGCTTCCAACAGCAATGGATGGCTAGGTGAAGATAAACAACAAAGCAAAACACCACCACCAACACCACCACACAGGAAGCCCTTCTCTTTCCAATGCTCCAGGACACGAAGTTATTTACTTCACAGAAACCAGGTATTTCTCAAATGACCACACTATCTTGACCTTAGTTATTAAAGCGCTATTGTGGCAAAGCAAAGCCTTTGTAGAGAGCGAAGCATTGAAAACACCGAGACATGCATTTGACTAGTTTGCATCCCCAAAGCAACATGGAAACAAAGTTTTCACTGGGGGGGAAAAAAAATCCTTTTAAGACTGTTAACACAGGAGTTTCTGGCAAGCTGAAGCTTCTGGTGAGCCATGACTTCAGTACTTTGGATCACTGAAAGTTGGTTCGCTTAAATTACAGGAAAACTCGAGTGTGTTACATAACAGAGATGCTGATGCCTTTTCTCTCTTGTCTCATTATCAGTAAAAGGTACTTGCAAAAGCAATTACTGTTTAATAACTACGAAAAGTGAACTGGTCAGACAACCATGCTTTAATTATTCACTTTAGTTCTCAATTTTCCCTTATATTTTCCTCGGAAAGTATAAAACAGTTCAGCAGCATATGTAATTAAGTAGAGGAAGAGAGAACAGGAAGAGAAAACAAATTAATTTGCCACAGACAGCGTCTTAAAAAATTTGAAATTAAATATTAAAGTGTGAGATGAAGAAAGCCCTAGTAAAGAAAGGCATTTGAAATATATTCTCGCCCTCAGTATTTCCTATGCTTCAGCTCAGGCAGCTTCTTGCTTCACATATTGGCTTTTGTAAACCACATACATCGGACACGAACCTCATTCCTTATACTACGTACAGTGATGAGAAGCACAGGCTCCATTAAATGACTAAGCAGCTGAGAGTTGGGTACATCAGCATTCACAGCTTTCTGGCACCTAAGTCTTTTTGCCAAGATAATTCACTCAAGCTTCAAAAAAATCTATTCCAGAATCATGGAAAATGTGGCAAACACCATTCATTAAATTAATCTCATTTGAAGAAAAACACTGGGTTGCCTGGGTAAGCTCACCAAGTACTCTTCAAAGCAGCCCTTTTGCATTAACTTCTCTAATCACCAGGTGATAGGTCATGCTCATTCTCCCAACAGGAATATTGAAAATATTCATCTGCCTGGAATAACCAAATAGAAGGGACTAGTGGGAATCCACAGTCCAAGTATATATTGAGCAGGTGAGAAAAATGGGCTCAGGTCTTCCTCACACAGAAGAGCTGACCCTCAGCCTTCTCCCATCCTGAAGAAATACTCTAAATATTTAAACTAACCTGTAAAAAGGAGGCCACTACCACCTTCTTTCTATATTTTGCATGGGCCAGCCCGAGAGGGCCTACTACACAGAACACTACAGATGATGTGAGGAAGAGCCAAACTGCTGAGCCATTAGATGTCTTACGAAAGCTGGAAGGGACTTTTCACTTTCAAACTCACTTTTAAATCCTGATTCAACTTGGGTTCTTGAGATAGCAAGTAAGAAAGTTTGCAAGATCTGGTTTGGGGAACAGGTGGCTCACACACGGTTCACCCAACTTTTACTTAGAAGAAACCCCAAAACATTTTGCCCAAATGTTCACTAGGGGGTAAGGAACACACTTCATGTGGAAAGATACAAAGAAAGATGAGCAACAGCAATAAAAAGCATGTGCAAACCCACACACAAATTGAGACAAATGTGACAACAGAACTGGGTTTAGCTACAGGTTATTTGGCATAACAACTGAAGAAACAGATTTAAGTTTGGGGTTTTTTTTCCTTTTTTATTTCCCAGTGACAAAGGCCTTTTTACACGGGGCAGCAAGAAATGGCTGTACAAAAATCTGGTTGGGAGCTACTGGAAACACTTTGCCCATGTAATTAATTTCCCGTTATCATGTGCAACAAGGACACGTACATGCCAACTGCAGCATTAACCCACGACTACGACAGGAGTTAGGACACACTCCACACTTGAGGACCATGACTTTGCTGTTGTGTGGAGAAGGTGCACGGGGATGGACTAAGCCCAACGTGGTAGCTGGGATCACTGGACAGGAGAAAGCGGGGAACCCACGGGGAACACAGGGAAAGCGAACGGCTACGTCGACGCGGCCTGGCCGCTCCCGGTGGGGCGGGCGAGCCCCCGGGCCCCAGTCGTCCCCGGGGCCCGGCGCAGCCGGCGGGCTGCCCTCACAGCGCGGGCGGAAGGAAGGAGACGCCGCGGGTGGCGGGGGGGG
>NW_010972620.1:11973288-11973581 GCF_000737465.1 Haliaeetus leucocephalus | reverse complement strand
GTCCGCGGGCCTCCCCTGAGGCCGCCTCAGCACAGGTGAGCGCAAGGGCGGCGGCGGCTCCGTCCCCGCACCTGCCTCACTCACCTCATCCTCCAGCAGCGTCGGCAGAGGCTCGAAGTCGTAACAGCTCACCTCCTCCTCCTCCTCATAAAACACGTCCTCTGCAGAGCCAACGGCCTCCATTCCGCCCGGCGAGGGAGCAGAGGCTTCACCCCCGCAGCCTCCCTGCGCGCCCGGAGCACGGCCCTCGGCCGCAGTGCATCCCCACACCCGCCCGCGGGCTGCCCCCGGCG
>NW_010972620.1:11634505-11972718 GCF_000737465.1 Haliaeetus leucocephalus | reverse complement strand
CCTCCCGTGAGGGGCACCTCGGGTAAGCTTAAATCCCCGCCCTGCCTGCCCGTGTGCCTCGGCCTCGTTTTATCGTCACCGGGTCCGCAAATCACTGGTTTTACTGGATAAACCACAGCGTTTAAAATTAGGCAGGTGACCATGTATTTGCACGATCGTGGCCAGAACTCCTGACGCGGTTCCTAACAAGCACAAACAAAACCAGTCCAGTATTGCCAGCTTTCTGTTCATTAGCCCTAGCCCATTTTTGCTATCCACAGGGTTTAGGGTGCCTAAAATAACTTAAGACTCCCTTCGAAATTGAAGGTTCGAGATGAAGGATTCCCTCAAAAGTACCACCTGCGTAGGCACGTTTTTGTTTCAAGTAAACCCCATTGTAAACTGCAAATGGTGGTGTGTAAACGGGCCGTGGCCGTTCCCCTTTCTGCCTGGGAAGGGGAATCGGCATTCGGTAACGGACAGGTAGCTGTGTGCTGCACGAACCCCTGAGCAGCTGTCTCCTGATTTAACTTTAAGCATGCGTGCTGCCACATCAAATCTTACATGTCCATTTTAACCAGTGCAGTGGATGGAGAGAATAGACCACTTTCTCCTGTAATTAAATTTCACAACTAGAGGTACTGGGAAAATAATAGTGCCATTTTCATTATTCTGCTTTCCTGTCTTCCTATAATTCTATGTCAAAATGGAGTATGTTAATGAATTAATCTGTGCACAGTACATCAAGCAAAGCAAGAGTTTTACATTATTTTTTTGTATGCAGTACTCTTTGGAAAAGATTAATACTCTATTAAAACATACATTAACAAACACTGTGAAGCAAACAAAGATACTTTGACTAACTGCCCCATAAAAGTCATCCTCCAGCAGTTGTAGGATTTCTCCCAATTAAACATTAATTGGATACATTCCATAGTTATGGCATGCTGCTGAGAAAAAACCCAAACCCAGGCAGATTGGAGTATTTCATATATATGCTGTCTTCTTACTAACAGTTTGAACTAAATTGATGTGAACAAAATGTATATATACTTATAATTTGGTAACTCAGGCTTTTAATTGTGAACAAATATTAAAGCATGGGAAACAGTGAGTACTTGGTGCTTCTAAAAATAAAGCCCAACATTACTCCAATAATAATATTATTATAAAATGTTTCTTAAAATGTATTTCACTGGCATATTTGGCCAAATGATATTCTCAGGCAGCATGATCTACTCAAGAAGAACCCTGAATTCTGGACCCTTGTGGGCTGGACTCATAAGTGCATTGTAAAGAAAAAGAAAAGAGAAAATTTTCTCTGGTGCCTAAATTGGGTCTAAGATCTACACTCGTCCATAAATACATCTTAGACGAGCACTCCCTTGCAATCACCACTTCAGCATTCACAAGCATTTCTGAAAATGATAGTTTAAGTCAAGCCTATGGATGCTGCACAGAAATTAACATGGTAGTTTTGAAAGGATCAATATTTTTTGTTGAATAAGAGAAATTCCCTTGCTAAAAGCAATTAGTAATTGAGTGATAGGGCATTTCTGTGTAAGGTTAGCAGACTCAGATTCAGATACATACCCGGCGTTATTTGGACCGTGAATCTAGGCTTGGGTAGATTTTGTCAGAGTAAGTGACTAACTGACTGCATCCAAGTGATTTGAGATACTTGAGACCGATCTCCCAGTTGCTCTGGTTAACTTACTTGCTCTGCTGAAGAACTATTTATGCCAAGTGGAATATGTACAAAGTGGAAAACAAAATGAAATAAACACAGGATTCCTCTGTAAAAAAACCTTGTAGCGGACTTGGCCTTATCACAAGTGCCTTGATAGGCAGGACAGAGCTGTCACTGGAACTGATATGGTTTGGTAGATTTTTCCAGAAAAATTGCTGTACTAAGCCTTTGCTCTCATCAGTAATTCTGTTGCTTTGCTTTCCTCGTTGGTCTCACGGTTGAGACAACTGTCAGAAAAGGCATTGTAACTTGTTTGATACATTCATGTAGCAATTCTCACACTAGAATATTCATTCTTATTAACATCTGCAATTAATCATGGCCCATGGGAGTTGTTGGAGGACATGCAACACTACACAGTTCAGCATTAGAAAAAACCCCCACATGTAGATGAAGCTGTCAGTTTGTCTGCAGTCATATTTTCTGTTCTTTCTTTTCCACAATATTGCTTAAGAAAGTTAAAGTTCTTAAGAGGTCATTGTAGGGTATAAGTAGGCATTGTCTGAAAGACGTTTTGATGGATATGTGAGTGGTTGTGGGAATTATTTTCTGAGTCTGAGGCTGGCTGAACATACAAGTGAATATCATATTAAAACCAGAAATATATAGAAGAGCAATCAGGTTCTCAAAGGTGAGGGTTCTCAAAAGGCAGAAATAAAAATGTTATTTTGCACTAATAATATTCTATAGCCTGAAAAGAAATAAGAAATGTTAGCATACATTAAAGGAATATACTGTGACTAAAATTGTTGTGGTAAAGGATATTTGAAACAGGTTTCATTATGGAAGTACGAGAGAGAGGTTTCATTTTGCTGTGATCAGATCTTGAACATGAACTGAGATCTCTTTAGCAACAACTATACCAGGAATCACAATTATTAGAGATTTTGACTTCTTAATTGTAGATTAGAGATCAAAAACTACTAAGCAGAGGTAAACTCCAGGTATAGTGTAGATATATATGAGAAACCTCTTGACCAAAAGAGTAATTGCAACAGCACAGAGTTTTGTATCTTACACTTGGTGTATGATCACAGACAATACAGAGGGACTGGATCAAATACTCCTGATTTCAGTCTTCTCACAGTTTAGCATGCTCCCCTTAAGCTGTATCTAATTTGTAGTAAATGCAGTAGAGTTAGGGCAGTTTGTAATTTTCACATAAGCAGTGTTTGCAGCAAAATAGCTGACTTGATTTCTGTCTCTGACAGCAGTCGATGGCAGACATCTAGAGAAGAGTGTAGGAACAAGGTAGTTATATACTACGCTCTTCCAGTACAGTCTCACAGCCTCCAGAGTCGCAGTTCAGATATTCCCTAAGGCAGTGGTAGTGTCTACTGGTTTAAGAGACACTGGAATATTTTTCTTTAATGAATTTGTTCATTCACTTTTTGAGTCTGAATAGTTTTACTATCCATCATATCCTACTGCAAAATTCCTCAGCTGACCCACACATTGCATAAAGTAAATTCTTTGTTTCATTTGAGGCCCCTAATTTCTTGTGTTTGAAAAGGTGGTAGATAGATTCCCTATTTATCATCTTTCTATCATTTATGATACTATAGAGTTGTCATATCTCCCCTAGTTTAATCTTTTCAGTTGAAAGGTCCTGGTTTAGTTGCTCATTTGCAGAATAGAATTTTTTCCATGACTTTGATCATGCTTTAGCACTTCATGGTACTTTTTCTAGTTGTGTCATTATGTAATTAAAAATTGTGAAAGAGAAGGTTGGAACCTGAATGAATGAATGAATGAGAGAAAGAAAAAAGAAAGAAAAGAAAGAAAGAAAGAAAGAATTGGTAGACTCTCAAGAGATTTTTGAAAATAATATATTAATGACCTGCAAACTTAAAGGAAGTACTTCTCTTAACCATGACACTGATTTAGTTATGAGCCTTGTGCTTTTTATTTCCAGATATCTGGATTCATGGGATATTGTAAAAAAATAATTCAGTGGGCGCTAGCCACAGAGAGTACATTCATGGTAATTCAGGGAGTGACTGTCAGCACCCCTGTCTCTGCAACATAACCTAAATACAAGCTACAGGAGAAAGGAAATTGTATAGGGTACTACTGTTATGCCACTTTGTGCCACTGGAGATGTCTTTCATGTTCTTTTGTAGGTTTTTCCTTTTCATTATAGTACTTTGGTTATTCTTTTTAATAGATTATATAATCATAATTGACTATTAAAATTTTGAAGTACCAGCCTTGTAGATGAAAGGTACACATTTGTTACACTATAATTAGATTGTACATTCTCCTTTTAAGAGTTTTTTTTAATGGTACTTTGCCTGAAGGTTCTCATTTTAATTTAGTTTGGGTGAAACAGGGAACTGAAGGATTGCAGTATAAAGAATTGGGTTTTGTGTGTGTATGACTTACATCCTTTTCAATTGTTTGGTTTTTGTTAATCAGAGATTGCTTTCATGGCATGGGCTTTAATAATTTTACAGTCTATGAAACTACTGTTCTTCCTTTAGCAGTTATATATATTTCAAGACAGAGAAAAGCTTTCTGCCAGTTGCCAACTGCTTCTGCCTCTGTGGCAGCAGTGAGAAAGCACTGTAGTAAAAAGCAAATTATGTGTTGCTACTACTGAAAAACCTGAAAGAATTCAAAGGTAAAGACTGCATTTTTTAAACCAGCCCCATTGCTGCTACGAATTGTGTATGAGCATAAATCTGCTTGCCTGAAGTGACAGGTTAGTTTGTATTCCAAGTACTTTGGGATCTTACAAAGGCGATAGGGATGCGTTAGCTTTGCATTTCTGAAAAGGATCAGAAAATTATATGCACAGACTGCTTACTGTATGGGAAAACCCTATATAGGCATTCCCTTTTCATTGGTTTGAATGGTAGAAATGTAGACTTCAGAATCATCAAGCACAGTCTTTAGTCATTATAGGCACCTGTCACATCATTCTTTTCAGAGAAATATCAAACTCACCTGTTCCTACATGTTAGGAGTCTTCTGATTTCCAGCCTCTACTTATACTTATTCACTTTTGCCCCAGCATTTTCTTTTATCTTTTAATCTCAGTTCCTGTTTCTTTACAGATTACCATATTACATGTACATCTGTTCTGTTGCCTTTGACTTTGTTTATGTCTTTTCCAAACAGTGCATTTTCTTAAACCTGTGTTCTAGTCATGATTGCTTTTCTACTGCACTACACTTTTGTTGTCTTAATTTCATAATTTCCTCAGGTGCTTAGGAGATCTGATCTTTTCAATAGAGTCCTCTTATATCCCCCCCCCCCCCCCAGTGTATTTCTTTATGGAAGCTTGTGCCTTTTTTTCATCTTCATAATCTTCTCACATGTCCACTGTCTAAAGACTTTGATTTCATTGCATCTTCTTTGACTAGTAGTTTCATTTGTCCTCATATGAAAGACTATCAAAGGTTTCTTCACTGTTCTCCTCATGACATCCTCAGTCATCTAATATGTTTTCATCTGAACTGCAGCTGCATCTCCAATTTCTGTGTTCTTTCTACATGAACTCTTATAGGTGGCACTCCAGGCATAGAAAGCTGGCATCAGGAGCTACTTTAGGATAATGTGCTTTGCATTTAGGCATCTCCGCTTTCTTTGTCATTCTTTAAATATCCTATGCTGTTGCAGTTGGATATTACCTTCCTGTACCAGCTGAAATGCAGGGAAAGGCAGCAGAAGTAAAGATATAATTTGGCCCCAATTGAAGTCAATAGCAAAACTGTCATGGCAAAATTTCCTTTGAAGAGAACTCATTGGGATGCAAGATCAAAGACTGAAATTGGTTTTATTTGTATACAAATGGGAAAATAACCTAGTAAGGATCCAATATGCAAACACACGGCTTTCTTTTCACCACTGGAAAATTAGTACTAGAGGAGATAGGAGTCCAAAATCAATCCAATGCTAAATCTGGTATTTGGGAATTTCTGAGTTATTGTTTAATTAGTTCAATTAGATTATTAGGTTTGTCATAGGCAGTATCTATCCAGAAATATATGTGTGTGTGTATTCATACATATATATATATATATATACACAGAGAGATTGATAATGGGATTCTTTCCATTGTTATCACTCTCAGTGTCTTAGTACATCACAGGTATTCCCACAGTAGGCTTGTATTGCGAGGTGGAGACCGCTTTGCTTGTTTCACAAAGTAAAGTGAGGCACCATGGAAATAAATCACTTCCAAGATTACTCAGGAGGCTCATATCAACTGGAAATTTAAGCCATAAACCTGGAAAGCCAAATTTACACTATAATTGCAAAGCATCCTGCAATTGACTCTGAACTGCTTTAGTTTTGACATTATAACATTGTCTTCATAACACAATATTGTCTTTATAGTACCTATTGGTCCCCTTGCTCTTTTAATTCATTTTAGTGGTGTTCATTTGAAAACACTACAAAAAGTTGTGCAGAAGATCATTTTAAAAGATAATGTGCATAATAAAGTCTAATACGATGCCTATGGCAGTTTCACACTGGAAAATAAGCTGCAGGGTAGTACTAGCCATCCTTTAGAGAAACACCTCGTAATAATTAACTAAATCTTAAATTCATATTAAAGAAACATAAAAATTAACTATGTGCAGGCAGAATTCTAAGCCTGAGATTGCTTATACTTCTGACATTTGGCTATTTCCTTAAGCTTTCCTCTGTAGAGATTTATGAGATCATTATGAGCTGCTCATAATGGAAAGGAAAACACTGACAGGACAAAGCATTCTCCTATCCATGGGGCAGTGAATCAAACTGCATTGTTTAAATCCTTCTTGAAGTTAATGAAGCAGCAGGAAAAGTCCATCCTGAAGATCTAATGTCTCCAAAACAATCACCTGGTGTCCCCAACAGCTCATACGAAATCCACGAGTGTCTTTGTTGTTCTATTCCTTTCCCCAGAGACATGACCATTGTTATCCTGGGAATCTTTCTCAATAAAACATAAAGACAAACTAGAACATAGATGACACGAGCTGCTAGCAACAGTGGTAATATACAATATTTACAATTTAATCTTTTTGATTTACTGTGACTATTTGTCTCCAATGAGGATTTAGCTACTGTGTTTCATGCTTGGGTCACTGCAGTTCTTTCTTCCTGACATTGAATTGGAAAGGCATTCAGAAATTCCACCTGTGCAAGACAAAACAACCCAAATCTCCTGGGAGCATACCAGGTGCTGTTCTCCATATTCCTTAGAGGCCCTCCAAAATAAAAACATTGCTAATCCAGCAACCTGTTCTCCATTCTTACCCTAGGAAAACAACTGCTCTCCATGGAAGCCCAAGGGCTGCAGTACTCCACTGTGAAGCTCTCAGGAGCGGAGATCAGACTGTTCTTGGCAGAGGGCCCTATGTTATGTTACTTTGTGCCAGAGCTGATTAGAATGAGTCTGATCACAATCAATTTCAGATCACAATGCTGAACTCAATCTTTCTGCCAAGCCCTTCAATCAGTAACAAAGATAGTTGAAAGAACTTTCAAAGGTACAGATCATCCAATAAAGTCACTTGACCTCACAAAAGGTGAAGAGCAGAGGTTTTTTACGTACAAACTGAGGCAAATCTCATACAGAGTATCACAAAATGTTTGTTGAAAAACACAGCAGGAGCCGTACTGAAGCTATTAAAAATGCAGATTTAATTTCCAAAATAGTTCCAGGGAGACTTTTATTTTTCACGATAGTTACAACCATAGAAGAAAAGGGCACTTGCTAAGGTTGACCTCTGCTATGATAGCTTGAAAATGCTGTGAGTAGGGTGCACTCCTGGCAGATGGAAGAAGTAGTCCTTTATGCAGGCAGGCTTTGAGTTTGAACCCTGGTGCCACACAGATGAGTGCCCTTTTTGCATTCTGAGAAAAAAACCCAACACTTCTATTGCCAGTCACCCTAAATTAAGACTCTTTTCTAACTTCTCAATTCAGCTGCTGCACTGAAAAAATCAATTATTTGCACTACCCAAGTCTCAATTTTGTAATTGCTGCCTAGATAATTTGCTGATGGATGCATTAGTAATATCTATGTATTGTGGCACTGGGGAGTCCTTTATACTGGGAAATGCTCCTCTGAGGAGAAGCAGTCAATACTTTCAGTTGAGACTGAATCTTGTACATTGCTCATGCAGATTAGCAGGAGGAGAGAAAGTCTTACCAAAAGATCTCCTTTTACCGAGAGACCTCATCAGCAGAAGGGAAAAAATAGCCCCTCAGCCTTCGCATGATACATTGAAGAATTGAGCTGCAGTCTGGTTTACGTGACTGTAAATTTTTAGACTTCCCTGTCTTTTTTAGAACTAATTCAAAGGCAGAGGTGACTGATTTGCAAAGGCTCCTAAAGACATGATCATTAGCTGTATGTTAGTGGAGCTCAAAACAGTGTTTAATGACCCAGGAAGAAAGATAAATTGCTGAGTTCAGCTCAAAGTCTATAGTAGCTACAGCGAGTATGTGTTTGAAACATTTGTCATTAATTAGGCATCGTCGGTTACATCCTGGGTGAAGCCAAAGCCATCTTGGGCGTCATAAAATCCATGAACTGCAGTATATGTCTCCAGAATTTGATAATCCAAATGAATCAACTGGGCCAAACTCTTTTCCAACCTGTTAGAGCTGTTGATTCATCTGGATCTATATCATGTTATTAAATTTTCATTCTTAGTAAAGACAGTTGATTTATATTAAGAAAAAAAAAGAGGGAAGATTGTGTGTAGTAGGCAGTTAGGTACATGAATATCCCATAAAGATACTCTCACAACACACAGGGAGAAGCAGAAAGAGTACAAGGTAGTGCCAATGCCTCCATCCAGTATTGCATAGGATTCTGCTGATTTCACAAAAGTTTTGGTCTTTGGATTGGTGTCTCCATGAACACCCCTTTCAAGAGGCAGGAAAGAGTCAGCTACTTGTATCTCAGAGGCAATACATCACAATTTTAATCTGCCTCACAAGGATAGGTAAATTATTTCAATTCAGCTTCTTGAAATAAACCACGATTATTTGTAGGAGCATAGCCAGGACGGTTAAATGGTTAAAATGGTTAAAACAAACAAACAAAAAGGACCTGCATGCAAACTTCCCTAGTTAGACTCCCCTAATCCTGGCCTTTCCTTACTACTGCATGGAATAAGGGGGAAACTCTTCCTATCGTGACTTCTCTCTGAATACCCCCATAAGGCCTCTTCCGCTTGGGACCTGAAAACACAAGGCTAGATTCACTTACATATTCAAGGTAACAACCTCCAGTCGTCTTAATGCACCTGGCGCCTTCTGGGTTTCCCAGATGTAAGTAGTTGTCAGGGTGGCATGGGTCCACTGGAATGGCTTTTATTCCTACTTTGTGCAAAAGGCTATCTGGGCACAACCAGAGGTCTTGGCCTCCAGGAATGTCCTCCTGAAGCCAGAACCTCCTTGGGACTGCTCTGACCAGCGTGAAGCCAAACTACTGGACATTTGGTTTGGTATGAAGAAGAGCCTTCAGGTGCTACAGAACCAACACAGGAACATCCAGCCCATCAAGTATTCATATGGCTTATTCCGTCCTAGGCTTGGGGCAGAACAAAGCAAAGCCTAGCAGCAGTCTGGTGTGCCAGTTCCCCTCGGCTGTGCCAGGCATACCTCAGCTGAAGCCGACAACCTGGCACTGAGGCTCAATTAATCAAGAGAGGTTATATAACAAGCACAGAATTCCAACCAGAAAAATTAAAACGTATCTGCACACAAACCCCTCACTGTCCAGTCTGGTCACTTCTGTTCTGCACCAGCTGCTTCTGTGAACAATTTTTCAGCTGATCCTCAAACAGTATCTGTCCTTGATCATTTAATCAGTATTTAAAGCTGTGTCTGTGATGTTATTGATCCCACTTGTGCCTCCAGTGTGTGTTTCCGATGGAAAATCCAGCACAGAGGGAAAGTGCAGAACACTTTCTCAGCATCTGCAAGAAGAAAAAGATGCATTTTTCCCCTTTCTGATTTTATGGTTTGTTGTATAATAGCAATAATCTCTATTGCTTTCATATACTTGCAATAAATGGCTTTTGAGATCGATGAAATGTCTGAGCTTCACTTTGGCTATTAATCATTCTCAGTAGCCATTTATTGCTTCATATATTACAAATAACAGAAGTTATTCCTTAAACCTACCCAGATAGCTGAGGACTGCAAATTTCAAACCTAACTCTGAGAGACAGATTCACTGATGGCAATCCCTGTGTTGTCTTTTATAACAGTAAGTAATAATAGCAGCACTGTGCCTTCCACCTGCAGATTTCAAAACTCACTATACAGTGCATTAAGGAAAAATGAACCTTGCTTCTGTAGTTGAAGGAGGGGAGAAGGTGAGGATATAGGTAAGAAATATCTGTGAAGATACCTCACCAGTTTTTTTCTCATTATCTGAGAAAGCAGTATTTCTAACCTGACAGAATTTGTAATAGCTGCCCTTGGTGCCATCCTGCTAGCAAAGCTCCTTGAGAGTCAACCCTCTGGCTGCAGCTAGGGCAACAGGCACTGACTGCCTTGGGAGAGGGGCTGTGTTGCTGTTCCTGGTCAACATCAGCAAGACTGGTGTGAAACAAATGTTCACTCAACAAACTTGCTCCACACATTTCTTGATCTGACCAGTCTTCAGTCCCTCTCTTTGCTCCCTACCCTCCTTCTGCCTAGGGCCTACTCATGTTTTTTGGGTTATCATAAAATAAAAATGGGCAGTGGCATCAAAGGAGAGAAATTCCCTATAAGTTTGGGTTGAGAAAGCATGTTCTAACCCCGAGAATAATAGTGTGGGTCCTTCACAAATAATGAACTGCCATGAACTTGAGCATAGTGTGCTATTCTCTTGTATTAGAGGCATCTGCTTTGACATATACCTGCCTCTTAGATGCCTCTGCTTTGATCATCCATCATCCTTTATTCCACAAAAAATACAGAGCCTATTTCTCAGTTCAGTGGAATTCCACATTTGTTTACTCAGGTGATGACACCAGTATAATTTCTTTGCCTACACACGGGATTTACCAAGTCTGGTAAGAAACCATCGTGACTAGTGGCTATGACCGCTTTGAATGCGAGCGGTCAGTTGCTACGGGGCAACCAGTGTGTTGTCACGACACGGCGCAAAACAACTTGCTGTTGCCACAGGCAGCCTGTGAGGCTGCGCGAGGTCAAGCCGTGCATGACACCTGGCTGGCTGGGAATAGATGTTGTTGGGAGCTCAGAGAAAGAAACCCAGATGTCTTGTCTCTTCCATACGAGTTACGTTACATCAGGGTAAGGGCAGATGGATACCTCATTATCCTAAAGATTTGCAGTCAGATAATATGAAAGTGGGATGTTCTCTCACCTACTTTTCTTTTCTGTAAGAATCAGAAAGCCAAAGTGAAACTGGACTGGCATATCACAAGTTTTTTGTTTGGGCCTCAGCCAGCATGAAGAAACAGAGGGGAAAGCAGCTTTAATGGTTGTGACAGCATTTTGACAACAGGCTCAGTGACTGGCTGTTTCATTGGGGTTTTTTATCAACTAAAGGACAGAATTCACTTTCTTCTCCCATGTCTAGTCTAGGTACTCCACTCTCTAATGTTAAATTTTCACTCTCTAATGTTAAATTTTCTTTAACCTTGCCTCATGGTTGAAAAACTCTTTATCCAGATTAGCCACCTCTGTTCCCAGAGTTTATTCTAATGTTTTCTACAATTTAATAATGATCCATCCTGCTGAGTCTACTTCTGCGTATAAAATAGGTCTATACTATTAATGACAGCAATTTTGTGTTACTATAGCATACAGTTGCAACAGGCACTGTGCGAAAGGAACAGCTGAAAAAAAGTCTGCATTAAAACTTCATTGGTTTTCAACAAAAACTTTGTCATGTTGCATTTCCATTAGGCTTACATAAGACATTGTGCCACCCTGCAAAGTACCTATGTCTTAACGGTGCCGCCTTCTTCCATGAATTACTTCCCTATCAATATTAGGAACCATATTTTAATAACGGAAGTAGAGATGATTTGCTCTTTACTCTCTCTAGCTTGACAGAAGAAGATCAGAAGGGAGGGAATTCTGTTCCTTATGCATCACTGGCTGAATTGTTTCCACGTTTCCAGTCTAATCTAAATTACACTTGTGTAACTCCAGAGTATGACAGAAGAGATGCAGGACTGAAACTGAGAGAGCTCTCTGGGAAGTTTCAAAAAGTATTACTAACCTCCTCCCCCACCCTCCCACACTCTCCTACCCTACTTTTCACAAAGTCATTTGTTAGGGATGTCTGAGGTGTTTGTTCATACAGCTCAACAAGGTCTTGACAGCCCTCTTCAGAACTGGGTGAAGAACAGATCTTCCATATATCTGATGAATGCATATTAACCAATTAACATTTTACCTCTAGGTACCTGAGGAGGAATATAAGCTTTCTTGCCGAAATATAAAAAATGATGTACTGGGTCAAACCAGAGATCCAGTCAGTTCAGCTAGTTATCCTGTCTCTGCCACTGGCCAATAGTATATTCTTAAGTAAGACTATAAGAACACAGTATGTACAGAATGATCCTTCCCCACTTTTAAAAATCAGCTTTTTACTGTGATTACAAAAAGACCCTTGTTAACTAGTGAACAGAGCACAGGAGTCTGGAAAGACGAGTTCTCTAAATGACTCTTCCTTTGAATTGCTTTGTGTCCTCAGGCAATTCACAAAGGTTGTGACTCATTTACCAAGTCAGTATGAAAATTTTCATCGGGCTTTGCAAGTTGGTAGGGACTGAATGCCCTTATAAAGCTATGTGTCACTGCAGCATAGCCTGTGACACAATAGCCATAAAATCTGCTACTGACAATAAGGGAAAAATGTGCCATAAAAAGTGGCTTAGAGATGCTCTTACGTCTTGAAAACCAAATCGACAAATGAGGTTGTAAATTTATGATCCAGGGGAATTTGTACAGAGTAGAATGGCAAAGACAAGTTAGAATTATGTGGTTGTATTAAAGTAAGGGGGTTTTTTGTTTATATTTTAATAAAAATAACAAGAGAGCTAATGAGCAGAAAACAATAGCATAAGTTGCAGAGAATAATAGCATAAGCACCTTTCAAACAAATATTCAATGAAAATTGGCATTAACATGACCTTGCAGCCCCAAAACAGAGACAAGGAAACTAGTTTTGTATTGATTTGAAACACAAAGGTTTTCCTAAGACTTGCTGTATCCAAAATTCTCTA
The DNA here is from genome assembly GCF_000737465.1 of Haliaeetus leucocephalus. Taxonomy (NCBI): domain Eukaryota; kingdom Metazoa; phylum Chordata; class Aves; order Accipitriformes; family Accipitridae; genus Haliaeetus; species Haliaeetus leucocephalus. Next base: position 11,959,779 of record NW_010972620.1, on the reverse strand, counting down.
CAGCATCTAAGGGGAGTATGCTGTAAATTCTTTCTTCTTAGAAAAATAATAAGACAGTTGAGTTTTTCTTTATTTGCAAGTTGATTTCAGAAACCTCTAAGGTATTCCACGGTTCTGTTTTGGAGACATTATTTATCATATTTCTATTTTGAAGATGCTATTCTGAACCCATCACTATGGCCTCTTTTTTCACAGTCATCTCCCAACATATTTGTATATCAGTTTTACATAATTACATCAGTGACCAATTTTCAAAATCTAGAAAACAGAAATATAACTCTACAGAAAAAAACCCTATACCTCATATTATGTCTTAATTTCTATTTGTTCTTCTATCTAAAAGAAAAATAATAAGAAAAATAAAGAAAACTAATTTACTCAGTGAATTGTATATATAAGTAGAAAAATATGCATGAGTTTCCCTGCTATATTCCAACAAATTGCATATTATCCATCAGTAATATTATCTGGTCATGTGGAATATTAAATAATAGGTTGGCTGCTTTCCATGAATTTCATCAAATATTCCTTTTATACTTAAAAAAGTCTTACAACTTCAGTGAGAAAAAGGTCAGTCAGAAAAGTCCAATCATATTCTTCACTATGTTAGATAGAGCAGAGATTTTAAATGTCTGAAATAATGGAGTTCTGTCTTGCTTCATTTGATAGGCTGTCCTCTTCTGTATTGGCTGCTACTTGATATGGTGATAAATTTTCCTCTAAAAACCTCCAAGCATCTTCCAGGTTATGAAAAATGTATTTCATTCTTTACAAAACTATAATTTATCTAGTGACAAATTGTCACACGACCCTTAATACATATGTAGTCTAGTATTTTTCTCTTGTTCTTCAGAGTGTCACGATTGAATCTTATATTCACTGCATTCAGGTTTGCTCAGAAAATGTAAGAATTAATGGTAAAAAATTTATGTTTTTAAAAGGTTTCCCTTCAACATCACCTGCCATAAAAAGGTGTATGCAAGTTTTTTTGCAAAACGTTGCTTGATCAGCAGGAAGGAAATTGCTTCCTCTTGAAGTCTGAATGTTACTATATGGCAATATTCTCATCAGATGGGCTTGCCTGTACAGAAAAGCTGACCAGAACAGTTCTTTTTCAAAATATGGTTTTCTAAAAAAGCTGTTTTCAAAAGTAATAATTTACTTTTTGAGTGCAGGAATGATGTGTCAGAGGGAATGCATTGTACTCAATTTTGTTGCATCAAAATCTCTGTGAAGAACTGGAGATGAAATTTGCTCTTTGCCTCAGTCTTTTAAGAGCAGCATGAAAGCTATTAAATAACATGGCTGTGATCACGAGCATTTGTGGCACGTGATCTGCCTCCATTCACAGTAAATCACTGAGTCATCGTATTGCATATTCATAACATATACTTCCCAGAATATTCTCTCTCAGATCAATGGACTCATATGGTTTCTGTTATCTATTAGGCACTAGAGAATTCCACATGCAAATCCATTCCTCTAAGTATAATTTAATTATAATTTGCTTTGTGCAAGGGAAATAGCTGCAGGCAAGTTAAAGAGAAGGATACTCCATTCTTATAGTTGTCACCAAAGTGGTCCAGACCATGAGTAAGCAAACCTAGAAAATAAATTCTGTCATGTCAGCCAGATTATCTTCTTGCTGGGATCCTAAAAGACTGAAAGTAAAAAACAATATGGCAGAAGAATGCTCTAACATAACACCAGCATAACTGGAGAAAATCTAGAAGGCTGTAACAAGAAGGCATGATGTATTGTAACTGCATAAGGTCAGAGTGGCTGTCGGCTGTTTCATGCCAAAGTCTGTACTAATAGTGGACTATCAATGCCATTATTTTTTTAAAAGAACAAGCCTAGATTAATTTCTAAAATTTATTTCATGGACTCAAACCTATCTTCCCAAAGCTATGAATTTGCCCAGAGTAGGAATAGACCTAGGCAAACTGGAGAGAGTTTGACAGAGAGGACACTTTTCTAACTTACGATTATGCCAACAACTATCCCTCTTTGTTCCAGTTTGTAGAAGGGGATTAAGAATGCCTACTCATCATTCCTACAGCACTCTTGAGAGGTACAAAAGCCAAATAAATATTACATTTAATTTTGAATAATGTTCCAAAAGTAACTCTTATATCGTGCATCGCTGGACCATTATGTGACTGTTCATCTGCACAGGTCTGTGTATCTGGGAAGGAAATTGAATGTTATGCGACAGGAGAAATGCCCTTTGGTTGAGTTATGTCATAAAGTGCTATATTATATATTGCACTTCTCCATACCATGGCCAGTGGCCAACAGTATCGAAACATTGCTTTCATTAACATCCAGCTAAATTAATTGCAATGGGTCCTATCCTCTGCCGTCACGGGTTGCGTAACCATACTGTGGTCAGGGAAACTAACTTGAGTTATTCAGCAGAAAATCAGGGCTACCAGCCTCCTTAGATACCCAGTGGATTACTTGAGGTCAGAGTTGAGCTTCTTGATACTATTCAGGTGTTTTAAAGAGTGAAATGAATACAGCAGTGTTTGCATCAAAGAACAGTGTGTGCTGCATACTAACTATCTCCCTCATCTTTATGGAGCAACAATATCAATGGTTGTCACAGACTTCTGTAACAGACCAAACCACCCCTCAAGGCACAAGGTTTTGTCAACCTTTTTACTTCTTAAGATAATTCATATTTCCATTAATAGGTAAAATGTTACCTTTAAATCAGGTTTCGCTGTTATTGAGAACATCACAAGTGAGGAATTGCAGGACAACAGAACAGAATTTGCAAGAAAAACCTTTCACCATAAATCCCTTCCAAAAGGAAAAAAATTAACATTTCAGGGCCGATGAATTAGAAGTCCTGGATAGCATCCAGCAACCAAAGCCGAGCAGAAAAGCTGCAGCTTAATATCTTCTCTTAAAGGGAAGGAGCTTTTCAACTCCAGTCTGCCTTCCTCCGAGGGTAACCTAGTGCAAGTGCATTATCTCGATTCATGCAGTAGAGGACAGTATTTTACACATCATCACCTCCCTGGCCAACGTGGTGTGCTAACGCAGCCCCCACTTTCATCAAGCCCTGTCTGTTTTCCAAATACAAAAGAGGGGTTGCATTAAGTTGTGGATGAAGCGCCATGCATGCCAAGGATGAAATATTATCAAGACATAATTAAGTAATATCAACCACTGCAATAATAAAAGGATCAAATAGAATTTGTGTGTTAAAGGTGTGTGAGTGTATTGCTTGACCTGAGTTACGCTGTGCATGAGCACCCTGAAACTCCCATCCTGTTCTTCCTGCTAGTATTTACCTGCCCACCACAGCTGAGACCTGGGATAATAATCAAACTGCCACTCAGTCCTTATCAAATCTCTAAATTCAGCCATCTGTACATTCTAAACCTAGAGTGCACGTCTGTGCTCTGAATTTCCTGGAAATTAATCAGATGATACTGAGTACGAGCAAGACAGAGATGCATGAAAATCTAGGGGGAAAATGCATTTATAAAGGTTGTTAAATGATTTATGTCATGCTAGTTGTTTCAATGCTTAACTTAGCGCATCTAGGGAACTATTTAATTACGTTTTCTTTGAAAGATCCCAACTATTAGCATGTTATAACAGGATTGGGAAATATAACTATATTCTCAGTTGAGGCTTTAATATAAATATGTAATATTGACCTGCCTGCCTCCAAGTAAGACACTGAGGAATAAATTTATAATTGTCTTTAAAAAAACCCCATCAGCATAAAAGTTCTGGAGAACTAGAAATTAAATTTTTTTTAACAAATTTTCCTCATGACCCACTTTTGAACCAGTCAGTCATTATGTGGAGCCTTCATATAAATTTGGTTATGAAACATCAATCACATACCTTTGGTGCCGTCATGTTTATTTATTAAGAACAGTCAGAAAGTCAAGCTTTCTGGAACAGTAGAGTAATTAAATGTCACAAGGCAAAATTGGGGATTCTCCCTTCCAATTTCAAGATGCTTTCTGGTGACACCAAAGGTTCTCTTTAAAGTCATGCTATGTGAACATTTTCTACTTTATCTTGTACTCTTTTGTGTTTTCTCTTTGCACCTCTTCATATTTATCTGTTCGCAAAGTCACTGCTCAAACAAAACAGTAGGCAGACCTCGTGTTCACAGGCAAAACTTGCCATGAAATACCACAGTATTACTTGTACTGTTTTATGTAAAAACCACAATCACGTGTCCAGGTTCTGTTGTGCAAGGAACAGTAAAACTGCACCAGGAAAAAAAGATGTCTAGTTGCATAGACCTCAGTCAAATTACATCACCATTAAATTACTTCCCTATGTCATTAACACTTTTTATTAAACGCAAAAAGTTGCTAGATATTTTTGTCCTAGTGTTGCAATGATAAACAGGTGATGTGGGTATAAATTTTAAAGAGAAGAAGGGCGTCTCTGAATGGTCTATAGTCTCACAGAATTTTAGGATATTTCAGGTTGGAAGGGACTTCACAAGGTACCTAGTCCAACCTCCTGCTCAAATTAGGGTCAGCATTGAATTCAGACCAGGTTTCCCAGGGCTTTGTGCAATGGTGTCTTGAAATCTTCCAAGGATGGAGATGCCACAGACTCCCTCAACACCAGTCCAATGATTAATTATCCTCACAGAACATTTTTACCTAATATCTATTCAAAAGCTTCTATTTCAATTTATAGCCATTGCCTCTCATTTTCATACTGTAAAGAGCCTGTCTGCCCTGATAACTTCCTGGTAGGTATTGGAAGCCTACTGTTTTTTTTTTCTGCTATGCCTTCTCTTCTGCAGTCTAAACAAGCCCAGTTCTTCTCATATGATGTGCTCCAGCTGCCTGGCCATTGTGGTGGCCCTCCACCAGCCTAGCTCTTCATTTCTTTCTGTCTGTCTGTCTAACATTGAGGTAAAGTCCTGCAAGGGAGGCATATTTATCTGCACCTATTCTAAAAAAGACTGTGACATGCTTTTATCAGTGTATTACAATTAATTGCAAAGTTAAAAAAAATATCTTTCATATCACTGTCATTAACTGGAATCTCATAAGCAAGTGACCATCTCTAGGCAGAAATAAAGAGCCACTAACTTGACCACAGACCTTATGAAATCCTTACGGTTCTGAGCTGAACAGCACTTACCTAAGGCTTTGGTCAGCACGGCAGCAGTCTTCATTGTGTTAACATCCAGGCCGCCTTAGAGAAGTCTTCACTGCTCACAGTAGATATGACAATCTTGCCAGTCCATTCAGTGAAGGTAAAGGAAGAGGCTTTTCCATCCTGAAAGCTAAAAAAAAAAAAAAAAAAAGTCCAGGGGGTTGAAAGAACAAAATTATTCCATTAGAATATATCCCTTATCATCTTTGACCTTGACTTCGCCAATTTATATAGGCATGTAGCAGTTGTTCATCTATATTTATACGACTACCCAATTGCTGGGAATAAAAAAATAGAAATAATCTATTCATACACATACACAAAGTTATATATACATCTATTGGTAACAGAAGTATTAAATGGACTAGGCTATATATGCTATCCCCCAGCTCAGTTCTATAAAAATTCAAAGACTGAACTTGATTTTTCCATTTCTGATCTCATAGTGTGCATGCCACGCACGTGGCTGTTTCAGCCCTTGGGAATGATTCCAGTGAGATAATCACTTGGGGGAGGTGTGATTTACCAGAGGCCTGTTTCTGCATTAGTTCAAAGGTCTATTAGCAAATACATGGAAAAATTGCAGCTTTTGAGGCATAATCCTTCTCATTCCAGAGGGACGATAAAGCAGAGGACTATAAAGTGCTGTAATTCAAGGCACGCAGCTCCTTGAAGACACGAAGTGTTTCCTTTCTAGGTATCATTAGCAGAATTAGAGTCATAAAAGGGCCTTATTTTAGAATCCGATCCATCTGGCCCACCTCTGTTAATTAGTAAGAATTCTACTTAATAAATAGAACTCAAAATTTCCTTCAAGGAAGGCCCTGCTAAGATCTGAAAATCAGGATTTCACAGGTTCTATTATGGTTAGGACATGTCAGACAGAAGAGAGTTATACAATGCATATGAGACATCAATTACGTCTCTGTAGGCCAGAAACGGGATACAAGTTTCCAGAGGTGTGAGGGGGATTTGGGAGGAGCCCTCATTAATGGTCCTTGTGTGAAAAATCTAAAGCATTCTTTGAGGGGAAAAAAAAAAAAGAAATTAGATAGAAAAACAGCTTTCCATGAAAAATGATCCCATGGAAATAATTTATTCAGTTCTTTAAGTAACTCATAGAAGTTGCAGGTAGCATTTCTCGAATTACTAGAATCCTGGACATTATTTCTTGCTTCTGAAGGGCTTATGCCTCACACAAATAAAGAAGGTTGCCTCCCTGCTTTTACAAAAGGCACAGCTGTGTGTTTCACAGCAAAATGCATTAAGGCACAAGAGAAGTATCTTTCCTTTTGCCTTGCAATGTGTCAGGCATACCCCAGGCATGTAACAAATAATAAATAAAATAACAGCGTAAGCGTGGCTGGGATTAGAATACTATTACCATACTCTGGGGTCTCTGTCATGCTCTTTCATCTCACTCTTGGCAACCCACTTGCCAGTTCACATCATAGTTTGAAAAAGATCTGCCAGGATATCAGATGCACATGAGAACAAGAAACCCAGGATATTTTTTTTTGTTAACTTGCTCTCTGCATTGGTGTATGTCAACAAGGCTTTTGAATATAGCTTGTGAGTATGGGCCGGTACAGAAAAAGAGTGCAATTTCTAACATTCCTTTCCAATTAATTCTTAATCTGTCTTCTGAAAAAAATGGCTGATATCAAGGCAAAATACATGTCCTCGAGTTTTTCCTGCCCTTTCTCTGCTCTAATCCTTTGCTCGTGTATGACTATATTGCATACGTTAGAAAAGTCTGGTGAGGAGGTCTGTCTCTACTAACAGTTATCTAGGTTGTAGCAATTTGGTACATACAGGAAGATGAATGTAAACTGCACAATAAATCCTGGAACTCACCCTGACGTGGCACCAATGGAGTTAAACACAGCCCCAAGCACTGTGATTGCTCCACCTTTGTATTTTATCTGACAGTTCTCTTTCTCTCCCTGGATTGTCATGTAGCCCTTTTGCTCTGTCTGTTCACATTACACAGTAGCTCCTCTGGTGTCTCTTTCAATTTTTTCCATACAAATGCGTTCCCTGTGATACATTAAAATTTGTTCACAGAAGACTTCCTTAGGCTCACTGTTGCTTTGGCACACTTACCTTTATGCATAAATAAATAATATTAATAATATTGGCCAAAATATCGGAAGCATCTACAAAAGTTAATTTTCACAATATATGTCTTAATAGACTGCCAGCATAAAATTTCCCTTGCAGAGGACTTCCAAATTCTTCCATAGCTTCACCGGTTTCAGTGTTTGTATCGGCAAGTGGAGGAACTTGCAGTGACATAAACTGATGGTGGCAAAGGCTTTGACAAGGAAACAGATTCAGATCTGTGAGAAAAGACCATACCTGTCCTCAGGCAGGGCAGACAAAGAAAACATTACTGTGCATGGCCCCTAGTACTACAGGTTATATTACTACATAAATAAGGACTTGGTGGCTGGTTTAGTTTCAAAGGAGAATTGGCAGGTAACATTCAATATCAGGATGTTCAAGTTTTGCAGCTGAGAAGTTAACATCTCCTTGAATAACTCTTTAGTGCTCCTCCTCTTTCCCCGGAAGAATTTGGATGTGATTTGAGCTGACACCCACAGTTGTGTGTTTGAATAGCTCTATTCAGTGCTAGGTTACAGTTTACACGTCAACTTTCCAGACCTAAAAATCACGAAACTCTTGATTATGTTTGTCAGCCTATCCTGACTTTTTACTTCATTATGAAATTTATTGAAAAAGAAACATTGAGCACTTGATTTTCCTCTTTTGGTTCTCTTTTAAATGTTTGTCGTGGTTTAACCCCAGCCAGCAACTAAGCACCATGCAGCCGCTCACTCACTCCCCCCCATCCAGTGGGATGGGAGAGAAAATCAGGAGAAGAAGTAAAACTCCTGGGTTGAGATAAGAACGGTTTAATAGAACAGAAAAGAAGAAACTAATAATGATAATGATAACACTAATAAAATGACAACAGTAGTAATAAAAGGATCGGAATGTACAAATGATGCGCAGGGCAATTGCTCACCACCCGCCGACCGACACCCAGCCAGTCCCCGAGCGGCGAATCCCTGCCCCCCCCACTTCCCAGTTCCTAAACTAGATGTGACGTCCCATGGTATGGAATACACTGTTGGCCAGTTTGGGTCAGGTGCCCTGGCTGGGCATGAGAAGCTGAAAAATCCTTGACTATAGTCTAAACACTACTGAGCAACAACTGAAAACATCAGTGTTATCAACATTCTTCACATACTGAACTCAAAACACAGCACTGTACCAGCTACTAGGAAGACAGTTAACTACATCCCAGCTGAAACCAGGACAATGTTACAGAAAAACTTACTGAATAATATAAATTTCCCCCAAAGGATTTGTATGTCTCCGTATCAGGAATAGGTTATAAAACAGAAAAGTCTACTTTAGGAACTTTGCACAACTAAGTACTCTCTTGTTAATATACAGTTTTGGCCTCTGTGATTTTAAAATGTATAAATCCAATATAAATGAAAACACATATAAAAAGAATTATATGATCTATATACTTTCCACAGAAAATTTAAACATTTAAAATGAATGAATTCTGAAAGGAACAGCTTTGAGTGTTATTGACTGAAAAAGCAGATGGTACAAGGGTACATTAGTGTCACAGAGCATTACCTTCATCCTTAGGAGCAGAGATGGCATCTCAATGATGCACTGGGCTTTTTTCATTGCTTTCGAGGTGGTTCAAGTCATAAAACATAAACCCCCCTGTTTCTTACTGAAGTTATGTACTGGAGAAATTAATGTATTTCTGATTTACTCTCTGCGTATAGATTGCTTCTCTGAGGGGAAAATTCAGCTTAAAGCTGATAAGTCATTTAAGTCTCACCTAAAACGGAGTGTAAGTATGACTTAAATGATGCATGAACCTTGAGCTAGCCTTTGCAGAAGGGCAAACTCAGTTTCTTTAACCCTCACACATTAGACTTTATCTGTTTTCAATTATAAGGAGGATGAAAGTTTGGCACATGAGGACACCTACCTGTCTTTTTCAACTAACTGTCTTTCCAGAGGCCCAGATCTTTTTCCATCACGTAGACATGTGAAACATGCTTGTAAAAATAATTCCTGAGTTTTCTAATAACAATATTTACAATTATCTGAATCCTATCATAACATAACATGGAAATCTCTGCCAGCCCCAGAGTGCATTCTGTAAGGGTCACAGTGCCTTGCCCCAGGCTCTGCCATGCTTCCAGGGGTTACCCAACCCAGAGAGCAGCAGCCAGGACGTGGCAGAGATGCAGCTCCTGTCTCTCCCACCCAGCCAAGCTTTTTACTAGAAAAACAAATTAGAAAAAAACCGTGAACAAACCAATAAAAGGGATCCTATTCACCACAGAAATATATTTCATAAAAATAAAATTCTTTTTATTAAGGACATTATTCTCAGTTCACTTTTTAGAACAGTCTTAGGACAAGATATTTTGCTAGAGAGATTGCAGGAATATTAAATACTTAACTTTTTCTGGCTTCACTCTGAGGTCACCCTTGCCTTTTATACCTTTACCTATCTTCTCAAACACACAGGAACGGACAAGCCTGTTGGAGCCTCACTGTGTGACTGTGACAGACCCAGGAAGTGTTCCCACTCCAGTATGACATTTTAATCTCCATTAATTTTCACCTACTTTAAAAAAGACTCCTCTAGACAAAGTTTAGCATTCAAAGCCTGTGTAAGCATTCCCTGGGGTTTTCTGTTCAGCCAGACATCGAATGTGTGTCTGGATGGCACCTCACAGAGAACAGCTGTACGTCAGCAGGAAGAAGGAGCTAGATGACCTCACAAGTCTTTTGCTGCTCTAACTGCTGCTTCCTGATGAAGGTTAAAATAATTTATATTAAACTGCCATCTGAGGCTGGGCATTGATCCAAGCATGCACACTAGTCCACAGTATCCTTTTGCTAAAGAAGATGCTGAGAGTGCAGGGACTTGCCCTTGGTGTAGAGAAGTAGTCCATGCACCTGGCTACCTTTAAATTTCTCATGCCTTTCAGAAGAGAAGACAGCATGAAAACATGTCTGTGGCAGCACAACTGCCTTTGGAACTGGGATGCACCCACTCTAGGACCCCCTTAACCAGACCTCAGAAAGACAAACAGCAGAGCTATCTCTTAGACATAAAGAGGGAAGATTCTGGAGACCTCTCCAGACTGTCCAGCCATGCTCTGCCTTGCACCATTTACCTTCCTGTGCTAATTAGGAACCATTCACAGAGGAACTTCCACAAGACCATGGAGAAGAATCATGTGTTCCTGTATATCTGTCAAACCCGTCTTTTGTATCACAACTGTGGGAACTTAAAGGAGCATTAGAGAAGAGAACTTTAATTTGGGACACTGTTTAAAAAAATAATTTATTTGCTTTAGCTCCAGGAATGTCTTAATCTATAATTAAAAAAAAAAGAAAAAAAAAGAAAAAAAAAAGAAAAATTAGCAGGATGTTTTAATGATGACCTGACTTGAGCAAAATTGGTAAGAAACTGTAAACTGAAATTAGCCACCAGAGAGAGCTCATTTGGTTCAAAACAGTCAGTGGCTTCATTTACTTTGGCAAAAATACTGAATAACTATGGAAGTTCAGAGAATTCAAACATGCTTTTGTTTATATATTACTATGCATTTACAAGGAGATGGCAGAGAGGATTTATTTGCTTGCCTTTAAAGGTTTAAGTTGATAACACAGAAAAAAATTATCAAATGAGAAAGCATTCCTACAATAACTTAACTAGTGAGCGCAAGATGATTCAGACTTGACACAAAGGGTCCATGTGACAATACACAACTATAGCAATGCATATGCATAAAAGCGTTACAGGCAGCCACAGTGAGTGCATTTGGATACTTTTCTCACTATTGTTCTAAGGAACGGAACCAAAACAATCCCCTTTGAAGCTGCAAACATGCGTGCTTTGAATAATCCATTCAGCCCTAGTCAAACTTGCAGATGAGCTTTTGGAGCCTGTGAACGCAGGCTGAAAAAAGAGCAACTTATTTGTTTATTTAATATTGAAATGAGAGGAGGCAAGAAGCGAAAATGAGGTCCACCTACCTGTTTTTGATGGGTCCAGTTATGACTGAAATTGTGAGTGGCCAGTAAGAGAGTGAAGAGGTGGGGAAATGTCTTTTGAATAGACACCTCTCAGAGTATCTGGTAAGCAGGCATGGACCCCAGGTAGGCACTTCTGGTTAAAGGTAGTATTCTTCTCATCTACTTTAGCCTGCTGGAAGTCAGGCATACGGTATGAGCCACTTGCTAAGTTGTCTTTATACTTGGTGGCGAGAACAAGGCTCTCACAGAAGGTGATTAGTCCTGCCTATCTCAGGAACAGATGAATTTTTGATTTGAAGCGCTCGTCTTCTGCCTGTAAGGTCAGTTGTTGTCTCTCTGCAGGTGATAAGCTTGATTTAGATACCTAACATTTAAATAGCTGTAATTAGTAGAGATTAGTCCTTTAAATGCTCCAACTGCTTAAGCAAATACGGGCTCTTTCTCTTCTAAAAGACAGGTTTGTCAGTGAAAGTACATGCTACAGGTTTCAACTGATGGTCAACAAAGGTCAACATTGCACACTGCCTGTCCATTGTGAGTCCCAGCTTAGGCGCAAAGGGGATGTTGAGGCCCAAAATGTTGGTAAATGGTGGCATTCTGACTCCTCCAGTATTGGTCAGTCCTGGAGGTAGGGCTGTGTCACAAGGAAGTCCCATCTTATGTGTCAAAAAAAAAAAAGCATGTCACATCGAATATTTATAAATCTAATGTTTCAGGTTTGTTTTTTGTTTTTTGGTTTTTTTTTTTTTTCCTAGTGACAACTTAGACAAGTGGAAATAGGCTGGTTACTTGAGCAGAAATTAAATTAAACACAGCGAGAAGTGGCAGGTTTCCTCTTCTGCGTGGGTTAATGAGACCCTGTAGGACAGCAAGAAGGTGGTGTTAACTGTTCTGATTAGCTTGACCTAAAAGCCACTTCATGATTGACACACAGAAAATGTAATTTAAAATGATCAAATTGATGATCAAACACAGACTAGTTAACAATAGAGATTTTAAAATACCTCTTCACAGCTTCTTTTGCTCCTTCCAACCCCATGCCAGATTTTATTTAATATAATGTCCTGGGCTGTGAACAACTCCCACCAGAAATCTTGTATGTTTTAACACAGAGGATACTTTTTCCAGCACTCTTTCAAGTGACATCTTTAAATACACTGGATATAAATTCAGGACAACCACATCTCACTCTTTCTTATACCTCTTTCCTGACCTCCAAAGAAGTAGTCTCTTTGAGGGTGCCCTGTGCTTAGCTTGCTGGTGAAATCTGTCTGGAAAGGAGCTTGCTGAAAGCCTTCATTGCATGAGAGTGCACTGCTGGATGCCTGCTTTGGGGAAGCTGTCCTAGAAACCCCCTGGGAATTCTCTTGTTATAGATGAACACTGTCGACGCTAGATTTTTCTCCTATTACTAGCTATTTTTGTTGGTGGTGCAACTTCATTACTGATGGGGAACTACTGGCATTTTAATCAGGGGCATCTCATTCTGATCTAACTGCTGGTGAAAAGGGAAAAAGAGGATATATTTGACCCATACTTCTAGCAAGGCAGAATTCTTCCTGTTGAATACTACAGAGCCAGAAAGGTAAGACTCTTCAGATGATTAGAGGGAAGATTTGAAATTCAGTTCTACAAACAGTAGTTTGAAATGAAACCTAAGCTGCAGGTTCTGCTATAATGAGAGCAACAGGTTGGACAAATTAAAGAAAGATGCTAAACATATATGTAATGTAAATCAGCACTTCAACTAATCTTTGTACTTGCAGAGGACTCCCTTCATACGTGTTAGAAACATATTTGGACAAGGGATATCAAACAGGCATTGGAGTCCGTTCCTTTTTTTTTTTTCCATTAGTACATAGCCTGAAGTCTTTTCTAAGCCAGAAAAAATACATCTCCTTAATGTGGTCATTGTCCTATAGCAAATTAGTAGAGATCATCAAATCATTCATTCTACTGAAGGCCATTTCCAATCTATCTCATTAGCACAATGTTCAATTCAGTTAAAGCTGGGTCAGACTAAAGTGAGCAACTAATGGACTGAAACACTGCATTTTTTTATATAAAAGTTCCTGAACTCAAAAATATAATATCTCAGATACAAGATCAAATGATAGATTGTAGCATTTTCTTGAGAATGACTCTAAAAATAGATCATAATGTATCTATGCCTGATTTCTTCTGGGAGAAAAAAATGTTATAAAGGGATTATATTGACAAGATACAACAAAGACCAAGTTAAATCCCAAGGTATAACTTGGAAAAAATGAATGGCCTTTTTCATGTGTCTGAATATCATAAAAACAGTGATAAAAGGGATAATCCCACCAAATACCATCCAGCTCATATTTAAATTTGAAAGCAACAATAAACAGCCTGTAATCTATGCATATTTTAAAACAATACAGGCTCTGGCACACATTCCTATTTGCATCTACAAAGTCAAGCTTACCAGCATACTGGTGAGATTTGTATATAGTGACTTGTAAAATTCACTTGTGTAAGGTATGTTTTATACTTGCAGGTGCAAGAAAGGCACAGAGTCTCATATTTCAGTCTGGACATGATCGCAACAGTGCGCTTCTGAACTTCTGGCTACTAATGTCTATGTTGGTATCACAAACAAGTAATCAGAGTTCTGCAGGGGTCCCAGGACATATTTAGCACACATCTACATGCTCAGTTACAGGCAGACATTAGGTTGCTCTGCCAAGCCAGTGGGAGGTAAATGAAATCTCTCTAGACAAGCTGGCAATTTGCTTTGCCTGAGGTAACAGACTGTGCAATTCACTCTGTGGACATATGCAGGGTGGACATATGCATGACCATGTAATTTCTCTTTTCAGAACTGTTGCTTAACTTAAATAGCTTTCACAAAAAAGGGGCGGGGGGGGGGGGGGCCTGGGCTGTTCTCCTTAAAATTGTCTTGAAAATTGGCTGAAACTGACCCTATAAATACAAGTTAATTAGTGAACAGAAGTGTGTTTTTTTGATCCAGTAACAGCAATATGAAAGAAATACAAACTACTGTACAGTTCTGGTGCCCAGTGTAAAAAAATGTGCTAAGAAACTGCAAAACTAAAATCAAAATGGTAGATGGTAGAACTGTAGGAAATACCAAACAACTTAGCAAAATAAAGTTGCTTAGCTTATCCAAAAGTAAATTAAAAGTTTGACTTTTAATATGTTTCCCTCTAAAAAGGGGAACTCCTGCTTACTAAGAACAGTCTTAGTAGGGATCAAAAATACTCGCTGGAAATGGAGGACAAAATTCACATTGTAAATACAGCACAGGTTTAACATTAACTACTGAAACAAGTAATGCTGAAAAGTGGCAGTTTGCTTTCTGGAGGATATACTTTAATCAGAAATGATCGTTGGGCTCCGACATATTGGTCAGTGTAGGTTGTCACTTCTGGCCTTCAAACTCATGAAAATATGAGTTATAAGTGCCTGGTCTCAGGAATGGATAAATTAGCAATATGAACATTTCACTCTACCAAAGAGTGGCCAGAGTTTTGAAATGCCACAAATAGGAGGGAGAAGAGATGGCTACGTTCTCTCTTTGGCAAATTTATGCAGATAAATCCTAACCTGAATTTATATTAATGCTTTTCTCAAAACAATGTGGAGATTGTAACTCATGGGTAAGATAAGAAAAGTGGCACCTCTGTCCATAAAAGAGTGTCACATAATAAAAGGTAGCCAGAGAGCTGGATTTTCGGAGGTATTTGGCCCAATGTTTCTCATCAGAATTGTTTTTAATATACAACTGTAAACTTTATACATAGTCATGATATGTCAAATTTGGTGCCTTCCTAACATCTTTAAAAAGTGAAGCCATAAATATACCTGGGGCTTAATTGTATGTTAACTTCTTAGTGCAAAAGAACCTTCATGTTCCCAAAAGCTAATTTTATTGTCACAGCTTTCAACCTATAGCTGTAAGAAAATGTTTTTGTCCTTGAAAAACTTACAATGAAAATTTGCTTCACAATATAAGGTGATTTTTCCCACTCATAACAACAGAAATTGAATGTTTTCCAGATTTCATTTGCCCACAGTGTTTGTTGGAAAGATGTCTATTTTGTTCAAAATTTTATATTGTGAAAAGGAATCCTGTGAGAAAAGGAATCCTTTGAGAAGCTGTAGTTATAATAGCAATGTTTGTAGTTCATTTTAGTTTTTTGGGGGGGGACGGTGGGGATGGCGTTTTTGTTTTCTTTTGTTTTGAAGAAGAAATATCCTTTCTTTGTCTTGAATAATGACCACGTTGTTTGTCTTCCTGTTCAGCTGATATTGTTTAACATTTCAGGGGGAATGACTTACAGTTCAAAAGCATTAAAGTTATGATCATCATGAGCTTTTATTTTGGTGAAATAAATACATTTCTCTGTTCTTCCTCTCGCCTGCCAGTACCGATGATGATAGGTATGCTGACAACTGTCAGGACTATTAACGTACATTGGGGAAAGCCAAGGGAAAGGATATAGCAAAGAGCTCTTTGCTATTGTTGGAAAATTTCTTAAACCAGTAACAAAATCCAACAGGTGAGAACCCTGATTTTCACAGTTACAGTAATTCTATCATTCAAATCAAATTTGTGCAGTCTGCCTTCATGCTGGCATCTATCAAGATTAAGTGTAAAAACCCCCACCCAAACCTGACAGCATTTAGGAATGAGATTTTCCCTGTGTACAATGGAGTTTTTTGCAGTGGAGTAAAGTTTATGGAATTCAAGTAGCTTTTTGAGTGACCCAGCCTCCTGGTTTCTACAGGTGTCCCTGTCAGTAAACTCCAAAAAGCCAGTGTGCTGGAACCTCTTGTTTGAATTTCATGCTTCCTTTGTATTGCCATCAATGTGTCCTTTCAGCACCTCACAACAGACTAATTGGCTTTTAGTGAACTAATATTCCAAAATCTGTAGGTTTAACTATGCCTGTATGTTACTGGGCAGGTACATTACTCTTATACAGATAAGAAAAAGGGAAACACTGCACCAATTTTAAAAAAGGGTAGAAAGGAGGACCCTGGGAACTACTGACCTGTCAGCCTCTCCTCTATGCCTGGGAAGATCATGGAACTGATCCTCCTAGAAGCTATGCTAAGGCACATGGGGGACGGGGAGGTGATTCGAGACAGCTAGCATGGCTTCACCAAGGGCCAGTCCTGCCTGACCAACCTAGTGGCCTTCTGTGATGGAGTGACTACATCAGTGGACAAGGGAAGAGCTACGGATGTCATCTATCTGGATTTCTGTAAGGCCTTTGACACAGTCCCTCACAACGTCCTTCTCTCTAAATTGGAGAGAGATGCATTTGATGGGTGGACTGTTCGGTGGATGAGGATTTGGTTGGGTGGTCGCATTCAGAGCATAGTGGTCAATAGCTCAATGTCCAGATGAAGATCAGTGACAAGTGGTGTCCCTCAGGGGTCTGTATTGGGACCAGTGCTGCTTAATATCTTCAGTGACACAGACAGTGGGATCGGGTGCACCCTCAGCAGGTTTGTAGACGACACCAAGCTGAGTGGTGTGGTTGACACACCTGAGGGATGGGATGCCATCCAGGGGGACCTGGACAAGCTCAAGAAGTAGGCCTGTGTGAACCTCATGAGATTCAACAAGGCCAATTCAAGGGCCCTGCACCTGGGTCGGGGCAACCCCCAGTATCAATACAGGCTGGGGGATGAAAGGATTGAGAGCAGCCCTGCCAAGGTCTTGGGGGTTCTGGTGGATGAAAAGCTGGACATGACCTGGCAATGCGTGCTTACAGCCCAGAAGGCCAACCATATCCTGGGCTGCGTCAAAAGAAGCGTGACCAGCAGGCCAAGGGAGGTGATTCTGCCCCTCTGCTCTGCTCTGGCAAGATCCCACCTGGAGTACTGCATCCAGCTCTGGGGCTCTCAGCACAGGAAAGACATGGACCTGTTGGAGCAGGTCCAGAGGAGGGCCACAAAAATGATCAGGGGGAAGGAACATCTCTCCCATGAAGACAAGTTGAGAAAGTTTGGGGTTGCTCAGCCTGGAGAAGAGAAGGGTCTGGGGAGACCTTATTGCAACCTTTCAGTACTTAAAGGGGGCTTAAAAGAAAGATAGGGACAGACTTTTTAGTAGGGCCTGTTGCGGTAGGACAAGGGGTAATGGTTTTAAACTAAAAGAGGGTAGATTTAGACTAGATATAAGGAAGAAATTTTTTACAATGAGGGTGGTGAAACACTGGAACAGGTTGCCCAGTGAGGTGGTAGATGCCCCATCCCTGGAAACATTCAAGGTCAGGTTGGATGGGGCTCTAAGCAATGTGAACTAGTTGAAGATGTCCCTGCTCATTGCAGGGGGGTTGGACTAGACAACCTTTAAAGGTCCCTTCCAACCCAAACTATTCTATGATTCCAAGATGCCCTGTTTTGCCCTTGTTAAGTTTTGCAGAACCGTTCTCTTTAATATTAACAACTTTTTTTCCCCCACTGTGTTGCAAGGAAAAAAAAGGATGAAAGCAGAAATTATATTTCTGTGCCTGCAAGACAGACAGCACGGTTGACAAGACACTTTTGGTGACAGACTGAAGAAATCTTGGCTGGATAATGCAAGGCACAAAACAAGCCAATATTCACCCTTCACTATCAGGGAACAGATATATATGATTTTCTTCCATACTCTACTCATCACATTGCTTACCTTAGTGCTTTGTTCTCTATAGCAGTTACTACCAGTGTGAGTAAATTCTGACCTCTGCCATATAAGAGGACTATGGGCTTTTCTAATCCCAGAACAGGTCAGGTATCTAAGGGCAGAAAATAAAAGTCAATTGTCTCTTTGCATCATTCCTGTAAACCACAGCATTATTACAGCGGTCTAAGTAGTTTAAGCTAACTATAAGGAGAGATTCTGCCAGAACTGCTTCTGCAGTTCTGAATTCAGCTCCAGGAGACAAAAAAGTACAAACAAATCTGCATGTCAGGGGCAACACACAAAAAAAGATCTCTCTCATAATAGCAGCCTATTAAACTAGACATAAAATAAGCAAGGAAGGGGAATGGGAAGGACAGAAAGAGAAAAAAGTTCCATCCATTATTGCGTCTTCCTCTTTGTAACTTCAAGTTTGCATGAACAAAATACAATTGAGCTCATCATTACTAAAGAACCTTTAAAGCACTTACATAATTTTCCTCTCCCCTGTAGCTTCCATGAAACAGATGCATATGCATATTAAGTTATATTTTACGATTCATCTGGGGCAACTTATCTCAGACATATCTTTTTGTTTGCTACAAGAACAGCCTGGATTGAATTTTTTTTTTTGGCAAATAAATTCTTAGTGAATGACAGAGTAAGGACTTTAGCTCCCAAAGTTACAAAATTACTTCTTCTGCTGCATGGCAAGCCAAAGCAATGCATAGCCAGGTTCTTAGGAGCTGTCGGGGTACAACCTTAAGGTCACATGTCCTGACTCCACTTAGTGCATTAAGAGAAAACAGTCCCATAGTATGGAGCAAAATAGGTTCAGCTGTGGGATGGCAGCTTTAATTGACAGTTTGCAGGTGGCTCTCGCTGGCTTATAGCTTCTCTCTAGCTATCAACTCACTAACTTATTTTTGAAGCCCTCCTAATGGGTCTGAATGCTTCACTTCTGCAAGGTGATGCTGAGAGAGCCCAGGCAGCTATAGCTGATGCATTTAGCCCTGACTTTCAGCAGTAAGGTGATGGCTAGAATAAAAGTATCGAGGAGCTTCTGGGGTGATGGGCCACAGCATGCTGCAAGGTCATCAGTCCTGATCACTGCACAGGGAACACCTAGCACTAATAACATGAGATTGTTTTTAGTGAAGACAAGAGTGAATTACGTTGCCTTATATAACAAAGAACTTAGATTTAGATAAAGCATAGCCAGCTGAGTGCTGGGAAAGACCTGGCTGGTAATTCTGTTGCTCAAGTTGTTTTCCCCGTCTCTAGCATTAGCTTAAGAGTCTTGAGTAGCAGAGATACTCCACTCCATTACATTATACATCTGCAACATAAAAAGTTCTGCAAGCAGGTCTCCAACAGACAGGTCGTTAAGGTTTGCTGTGATCTAAAAAGGCAAGAGGTTTATAGACCTTGTCATATACTATAGTGGAAGTTATTTTTTGTATGGTATTGTTTATGTAACAAGTCCCAGGATGCTTCATGAAACTTCAAGGCTCTTGCACTTAAGTGTGAAATACTGTGCATGCAGTCATATACTTGATCGTTTCATTTCTGGTTTTTTTGCAGATTGCCAGATAATTGTGCCACACTGGCTCAGCTTTCATTGAAAAATACTGACTTTACTTCTAGGGACAAAGCTACCTTTAGTAACACTAACAAAGTAAGTAACTGGGAGATGTCCACTTGAATCTGCAGACAGAAGCACTAAAAGCAGTGAGAGTCACATCTGTTCATCTCCCATTTATTGAACTTCAAAAGGAAATAACAGCAATTAAGTAATATCTTTCTTTTACAATTATTCCTCAGAAACATTACAGCAATAAGTGTATCCATTTTAACTCCCTTTTATTATATGACTACAAGAGTATGCGTCTATCTAACCAACTGCCTTTTTTTCTCTCAATAACATATTGTGTCTCCATAGTAACATCATATAAATAAAAGATCATTTAATTTGAGAAATTCTATTTTTAATCAAATAATTATTTCTCATTTTCCATTTTTCTTCTAAATGCATTAAAAAAAATTATATATATAAAAAAATTGTGCCAAGACTTAGTTATTGTAAGAGCACATATTGTGGCACAATCCAAATTACTGAGAAGGTATGCAAGATCAGGGAATAATGAAATGAAACCACCATCCAAATTGGAAATCACTCTTTTCTGTAAAGTATGCAAAATCTCAGGATAAAATATCTCAACTGTTAGTCAGTGCCAAGAGTCAAAATCACCTCATCTCTTGTGGATGCCAGGGTCACCTGAAGTGACCATCTCAATTATCAAATCGCAGTTTTACATCTTCACTGTGTTCTTTGCCTTTGCCTTGGTGTGTCTGTGAAATTAAATCTTCCAGTGATTAAGGATCTTTTATCCTTTACTTGTACTAGCATAGGTCCAGTTGGTTTTATGCCAATGTTATCATTTATGCTTCAATAATTCTTTTCTTTCCCCTGTGTTACTACCCCCTCCAGCCTTGATTTATTTTCTCTAAACAAGCCAAGATCATTCTTTATCGAGCTTTATTCTGCCTTCAAATGTTACTACATATTGTCCATCTGTACTCTTCAGCTCAAATAATAAAAGAGCTCTACCATCAAACTGGTTATCAGAATACCCCCCCCTTTTTTTTTAATACAGGTAACCAGAACTGTTTATTGTGTTGCAGATAAATTTGAACTAGTGCCTGATTTTTTTTTTGCTTGCCTGATATGTCTGAGCACAGTTTTTACTTTTTCTCTTCCCTATTACATTAGTGACTCACAAATATGCTGTGACTGTCAAGTTTCCAAATGTTTAACCCCAAATGCATAACTATTGCTTTCCTTCCTAAATGCATGGCTTTGGTATACCTCCTTTGTTCAGTGAAAAAAACCTTTTACTTACCATGGCTAGATATTCCTACATTCTGCCATTATTAGTAATATTTGTTCTAAAGCCTGTTTCTGGAAGGTCAAAATCTCCCATAAAGACAGTAAATCTTCCCTAATGCTAATATTTCTCTTTTTAATAACATTATGGAGATCTTTATCCAGCACAAATTAAACTCTAGGGGGCTAAAGCAGACATCCAACATTATCCAAACCTTTTAATGATCCTTCCTTAAATTGTTTTTTACTCAAACTTAACCATTTTATCATGTTATCCCTTTTTTTTGGCTTAGCACCTTATGAATATGTAATAGTCTTTCACTACCCTGTCTTTTATTTCTAGCTTGCCTGAACGTGTACTCTTCCTATTTATGTTGCACTCTATTATTATTATTCTACCTCAGCTGGGTTACCCTAATTATATCTGGCTTGACACTTTGCACCATAATTCAGTTTCCTCTCTTTTGTTGTCCAGATGATTTTAATTCCTATACTAATAGTTCTATTGCTTCTCAGTAGTCCCATATGATTTCCTAGCTAGGTTAGGGATATTTCATTCATGGCATTGCTCACCTGACTACTGCTGTCACCAGCCTTTTCTCCTTCAAATTCCACAAATGAGTCTTTCCTTGCAGCATCTCCACTGACCTGTGCCACTGCCTGTGGCATACTGAGCAGCCAGGGGTAAAACAGACTAGAAAGCAAATACCCAGTCTCTTCTCACATGAGAAGTCTATAGGTGTGAAAGGACCCAAAGAAAGGAGGACAAGAAGAAAATGTATTGAAATTCAAAGTCGGTCATTTTGCAAGGGATTCATTTGCTCCTAAGATAACTCATGTGAAGAGAGAGCTGGTGGCTTCCTCCTCTCCCCCTCCAGGTAATTCACCTGCTGAGGGTTTCCATGGTTTCTGGAATTGGTCTCCCTTCATCCCCTGCTGTATAGGAGTTGTGTTTTTAGGATGATGTAGGTTTGACAGAGCACTGGCTTTGATGTTAGGCACAACAGAGACTCAGGTGTTTCCCCCAATTTCCTTAATGCAACGATCAAATACTGATCAGTCAATAAAGGCATCTCTGGGAATACCAGGATTTCAGAAATTAAACTGATGCCTGTGATGCTGCATAATTTCATCGTAATGTGCTATTTTAAATTGTTGTCAGTAGGCAAAATCTTGCCCTGGCAGGAAAGTGGCGGCATGTGCAGCAGCTTTTTCCCTACCTAGCATCCACATTTCTACATTTGAAGATGTGAGAAAGTTGTTATATTACTTAGAGATGTTGCATCAGCTATAGAGTTGTGTGGTTTTCTGGATTTTTTTTTTTTTTTAAATTCTGTGACAAAAATACCTTGAAATTCAAATGAAGAAATAAATTCTAAAAATATCCAAAGATCTGACACTGGAGTAGAATCTAAGATTTTGGAGAAGAGGGATTTCTTAAAGGACTTGCATCCCAGGCAGAAAAAAAGAACTATGGAGTCAGATGAAGGCAAGCAGAGAATTCATAGCTGACAGTGAGGATAAAAATGGTAGGGTTTATTCTTTGTGCAAACAGTCAAGCAAGAAACATTGTTTTGGTAGGAAATGAATGGGACAAATCTGACCTTTGTTATTCCAGCTCCTCTGAACTATTAAATAGGGCAAGTACTGAAATAAGGATTAAGGCTATTTTTGCTGCCACTGGAGCAGCACAAAACAGTCTTAGTGGGGACTGAGATCCAGCCGTAGGACTCTGTTAATTAAAATAGCCACTATTAAGATATTTACTGTCCCTAATAATCAGAGCTATGCAATTTGTACTACTGAGTAAACAAATCATGCTTTAGAAGTTCCCAACTGGCTATTACAGTCTAGTCTGTCAGCTGTCATTTAGTTACAAAACCAATTTTCCATGTAGTTTATTTGCATAAACAACATTTTTTCAAAGAGCTTCATGGAAAAAGAAATCACATTAAACAAAATTAAAATTAGGTTAAAGTAATGTTAATAATCTGACAAGCTCCCCAAAGCCAAACTAGTCAAAGATTTTTTTAAAATTTCATGCTGAGGTTTTTTGATGTGTTCACCTCTCTAGGCAGACTTATGCTGTGTTAAAAGAATGATCATTACTGCTTCTTGAATCCTGTTAATTATGCATGCATGTGCAGGGTTATTTGTAATTGGTCCCTCTCCAGATATTCTCTCATCTCTCTGTTTTCATGAAAACTTAAAAAATATCCACGCCAACTATCATTTCCTCACTAATATCTCTCTCTGTTTATATATTCCAGGTGTCCTATAAATATGTGGCCCAGATTGGACAGATATTGTCACATTGATTTTCTTTGGATGGACAAGTTGCATCTGCCAACATTGCATTATTGGGCCACCAACTGTTTTAACATAAAATCATAGACAAGGTACAAGGTACAGAACACTTTTCATAACTTGCATATGCAACTTAATATATTAAATCTACTCGGATACGACAGAGACGTCATACAAGACACCCAAGGACTTTCACAGAGCAGGAAGCCAGTGGGAGTCATACTGCAATATAGGTCGGTGAGCAAATCAGACGGCTAGACTTGCTCTTAATAGTCTGTTAGAACAATTACAGTCTTTCCCTGATCTTCATTAACACTGTCTGTGTGCCTTCACATCTTGTACCATGTACCATAGCTATCTTTTCAAGGTAGGAGCAATGCTTTAGTCTCCTACTTATAAAATTTATTTTATTTTAAAATAATATAAGCTTTTTCTCCGTGTATTATCCCAGTATCTTGCATTTCACCAATGTCATTGAAACACTATTGTTTTCACTGAAGAAAATTCTGCCCCTGAGATATTAATCTGACCAAAGACTGTACGTTAGACAACACTGCAGGGAATCCCATTACAGTTGGAGTGGCTAAAACATTGTTTTCCACTGAAAAATACTGAAGGATGGGCTTGCAAAGTCTGCAGATTTTTGTGGAAATCTCTTTTACTGTGCACCAACCGCCCTGCAGGACCTGAAAGAATTGTTAACAAGTAAGTTTTAGATAATATCTGATCTCTTCTATAAAATTTGCAGTGCTCTACAGTCCCTAGTGAGCTTTTAGCTCTTACATTTATAATGTCAGATGAAGTTTACTGAAAAGGGAAAATACTGAAGCTGCTGACTAAATAAATATAGCTAGATGCCCATGCACCTTTCTCCTGATGACACTGACATGACGAAAATTTGCCAGTGAAGATGGCATTTGCAGGTATAGCAGAGTTGCAAAGAACAAGAAAGGTTTTAAACCGCCACAAATGGCTTTACCTTTGGGGAAAGAGACCTCTTTTTTTATAGGATATTATTTTTTCACATGTCATTCAGCATATGCTTATGCAACCAAAACCAGTCTTGTTATTTATATTTCACAATATTTCAGGCCAGCATTTTCTTTTCTTCCCCAGAGCTTTAGCTGAGCTGCTCTTGCTTGACTGCCTCTGAGCCTGCATCTGATTCCTGAGTGAATGTGCTTTCATACTGCTCAGATAAAGGGCTTTCACTGCAGTCGTGACTTGCATGGGGTTGGATATTATACCTTTCTTACGTCTAGACCTACAGAGATGACGACATGCTGATTCATCTATGAATAATCAAAGTGAACTCTCAGACAGTCTCAAAAATAGACTTCTTTGCTCACTTCTGTTAACCCCAAGATGCCTGAACAATACTGAGATGCAGGGAAAAAAAGTGTCATAATACGTGCTGTGGAGGGATGTACATACGTGTTGTAAGTATGATGAGACATAATGATCGGGAGGAGAATAAGGTTTAACTAAAGACTGCATTCAAACGCTGGAGCTTACAAGTCTTTTTAAGGACACAGCCAGTTATGGCTTTCAGCTTCCAGCTGAACAGTTCATCCTTTGATTCTCAGTGCTGCTACTTTGACCCACAACTCACCACTGAATCACATGAATTCAATTTTGTAGCATTAATTTCTCATTTAACTACTTCACATGCATTAAAAATCGGAGAATGTTTTTTCTCTTAAAGTTCTTTATTAAAGTCTACTCTTTTCCTTGAATAAATATTTTTTTACTGAAATTAGATGCTTGAGCATTGGCCAGTGAGGAGAGAGGGATACTGGACACTTGCTAGGTTTTATAGGCTATTAGCTTATGGAAGGACAAGGTAGCTGGGCAGCTTGGAAACAGCTACAAATCTATTTTCACCCCTCAGGCTACTGTCCCAACAGAACGAGATGAGCTTGAATCAAAAACCATTTATTTCTGTAATGTTTTCATGTCAGCATCGACAACAGGGGATAAACTTTCACAATTTGTCTGGGAGACCGATTCGTGCCTTTTGCCTAAAAATCTGCCTGAAGACATATTTTTTTCCTGTAACTCCCAAGCAATGTGTCTACAGATTGATGTGCATCCTTAGTTTTATGGAAAAAAGTCATATCAGGCAGCATCTGGAATTTATTGTTTATGAATTGGAAGATTTTATCAGTATTTGAGACAAAAAAAGTTAGCTATTTGGGGTGTCACATGAATTTTGTTATTACTTCTCAGATGATTTATCGTATTCCTCTAACGGTCAGTCAAAATGATTGTTGTGTTTTTATTTACTGACTGTTACAACTAGTTTTAGAATTTAGAAAAATATCTTGTGTCTGTACTTTTTTATATGAAATTAAAAATTAGAATTAATTTATTCTAAAGAACTTTGAAATAAAGAACTGGCCTCTATTTAAAAATATATGTTTCTGTGAGGCCTTTTGCACTGCTGATATTTTTGTTTGTTTTACCGTTTACAGACACTGAAGTAAGCTCACCTTCCATGACATAGACTGTGATGATGCTTAGGGTGGTCTTGGGCACTGATATCAGCTGCACCTCAGTTTAGTAATTTTACTGTCTCTCTCAAAATTAGGTCATCCGAGAGCCAAGTCCTAGTTCTTGCCTGTGGGGATATTGCATACTATATATTTCTATACAAGGAGATTTAAATGGAACTGTTCACCCACTATTTGAAAGATAGATTCAGATTAACAGAAATCAATTTTTCTACAAATGCCAGGAAAGTGCATTATTACTTTTGATGAAATAATATAGTATCTGGCTTATGCTGAGATTCCATGCAGTGCCTGAGTATCATCCTTGTATACATGAGAAAAATATAAAATGATTTGCTGACGCTCAGCTTTGCACTTAAGAGCCATGTGACATATTCCGTGAAAACTAGCATGTGTAAAGGATCATGTTATTATATACAGCTGTTAAAGACCTAGAAAGCGAACAATGTGCTACTGACATATAAATAATACCTTCTGTGCACAGTTAAACATTGGTGCTATTTTTGCCAGATTTTAAGCTCTTTTGAGGCCAACTGGAACAGCTGAAATAGAACATTAAAAAAAATGTTTTGATGCTGGGGCACAGATGGCGGTAGCCCAATGTGTCAAAATAAATGTTTCATTTTTGGTCTAATGTGGGAAAAATAGACCTTCTCAATTACTCCAATAATTGCAGGTGCAATAAATGCGCTCTGTAGCTAAGAGGAGCTATTTCAGATGGGCGTTCAGAGAAATTCTACGTACCCTACTTCTAACAGCCTGAAAAGGTAAATTACTTTGGGCCAATGACTTACTGCTTTTGAAAGGGCTCTAGCAGCCGCAATCAAGCCTGAAGCTTTAATCCTTTCTTTGGCACCTGAATTTCATAAACACAGGATTGCTCCTTCTGAGAGACAGTCTGAGAAGGTACTGTAGACAACGGATCTGTTAACTTTAAGTCAGTGACATATGTATGTTTAGGAAATTTAGAAAGGCTCGAACAGACTTCAGCGCTTAAATGTTTGTCCCGATTTTTCTAGAAGGCTTTGGTGGCAAGCAGAGTAAACAGGAGAGTCAATCAAATGCAGGCAAATTGTTTTCACTGCTAACATCTGCCCAGACCTTACACATCACTGGCATTGAACAGCCACATCGAGCTGGGCGCATCCACTGGTCTTTGCAGCAGCTGGTGACACCCATCGTTCTCTTGACTGTTGTGTTTCTTACTGAGAGGACAACATCCACCTTTTGAAAAGGGGCAATCCACCAAGATGCCCCACTGAAATGCTAAAGTGCTCTGAGGAGAAACTTCAGATAACCCACAGGTAACAGTGTGGGAGAAGATACCAGCTAGCCAGGGGACAACATTTAAAATGGCTTCAGCTGGTGATACTCTGCACTGCTTGGTTACAACTACAACGCAGGGCTTTGTCTGTAAGATGGAGCGAAGTTACAAAGAGTGAATGATAATCCTTATGCTACAGCACAACAGTAAAATGATTCACGTTCTCTTACCCAATATTTTACTTCCCATGTGAAATTTAAATCTGCTCCAGCTGGTGCAGTAATAGTTCTCACAGTCTGCGCGGCCAGTGAGGGGGGTGGGAGGGAGGAAAAGCAAAGCAAAGCAGACTTACAACTGAATCTGGAAGGCACCTCTCATTTTCCCGAGACTGTGCCCTTCCATGCAGCTCTACAGCTTGCTGTTGCAGAACTGTGGCTTTGTATTTTGTCATCTGCAGTGAGATTGCTGCATTTCTGCTGAAGAGGCGGGATTGTTGCTTTTCCCTGGGCACTGCAGCACAGAAGGCAATGTATAGTTTTGGGCTATAATGGACCCGTGAGGATTGAAAAGCCTGAAAAAGCCTGTGAATACTGTTGCAGTATTCATTGTCTTAATCTAAACCACCTAATTCCTTACATGCCTCTTTTTTAATCTCTTACAATGTTCCATGTACCTCAAAACATTACTTTTCAGTGGGGTTAATTCTGTCTTCTTGAAAAAAATATTTGGACCAAAATCACCTATTTTCAAATAACCACTAGGGCTGATTCTCTGCTTGAGGATGAAGTGCTCAGTTTGGGTTTTATATGGGTGATCCAAGAGAGAGGAATAAGAAGGGGACTATGGCGCACGCAAGAGGTAAAGAACAAGATCATGAACATGTAGCCTGGCTTTTAAAATGTTTTTCATGAGCATAAAACCAGGATGATAATTAAAACTCTGACCCGCAAAGATATTTCAAGGAGAGCTATGGATGTGCAAGAAAGTCTGTGCAGTTTACTTCCTACATTCAAAGGGCCAGCATGAGGAGGGACAGAAAGCAGGAGGAGTAGTAGACTCCCCAATCGCTTATGTTTGTGAGAAGGACACTTTTCTCCAGAGGGGCCACAAATATCAAAGTCCTTCAACTTCAGATTTTTGTGATAGCGGGCATGCAACTGCAGCCACAGACAATTCTGTCTACATTCTGCTTTAATTCCAGATGGATAAATTAGGGCCAGCAAGAAATGAAGCAGCAGACAATGGCTGGTAAATGACCCAAATAAACTAGGCCAACAACAAGATTTCCAAACAGAGAGTTGCTAGAGCCACAAAACTTGCTAGAGGCACAGATAAGTTGTTGAGCAAGTTAATTGTCAGCATCCCTCAAGTTGTTATAGAGAATTCTAAAGTTAAGGTTGAGCAATTCAACCTCTCTTATGTATGAGAAACACAGCACTTACTCAAGAAAATTACAGCACTTATTCTGAGTACAGAATTCAATTTCCAAGGATTAATAAGTAAACACCTTAATTAATGTATGACTTTAAAATAATTAAAATAAGTCCTTTAAGAGATTTAACATCTTTTTCAGTCTTTTATTTGTCCTGAATGATCTTCAGAATAATAATTATGCAAGCGTTTCATATTTGCAATCTTCTACACCAGCCCCAGTCAAAAGAGTGGTTATAATTAAATTATTAATGATTTCTGCCTCTAATTGTTATGACTAGATAGACTGCAGTCTGACTCATTTAACTCTTAACGGGAGAAACTCATCAATATTTTATGGTTCATGGGGGAATTTCCATTTGTAAACTACATGCATCTGAAATAATTTGAATCTGAACCATGTGGCTTCAATTCTCTAGAAATATCGCATGGTAGTATCCTTTGATTATAAATCAAGACATTTCCATGGAAGGAAAATTCGTTAAAAGGAATTTAAGGTTGCTAATGCATATCAGGAACATACAAAAGGTCTAATTTTGTCCAGCCTGTGCAAAATTGTGTTAAAAATATCACTATTAGGAATCCTGTGCTTGTCTCAGACTAATTTTACAAGTGGCAACTTCCCATACCTCTAGGGAGGTACTTACATTGCAAGTGAAAGAGCAGTCTCGGCCACTGAAAAAGCTTCTGAGGTTTTAGATGGTTCATTCCTTTTATGCAGAGTTGGAATACCTGTAACACTTAGAAAATTGTAGCTTCCATTTAAAACCAGTAGGAAATACTGCAAAACTGGTAATACTTCAGATTAGAAGACACATTCTGAAAACACAGGCTGCTTGCTCAAAACAGAGGGCGGCAGTAACAAGCACCAGGTTGGTTTCTCTCTAATATTCTTCACAGTTCATTTATATGTGTGTGTGTATATCTTCACACATACAAATTATATACATGTGTACATGTGCATACATACCCGTATATATAATTTAGAGCTGTATAACTCCTAAGTGGCACTGAAAGGAAAAACAACCTCTCTGCTTTGCACAGTCTTTTCAGGTCAGCTTCATCCTCTGGTGAGTGACAACAGTGAGGCTCTTTCCAGAAAGGGCTCACTTCAAGAAGAGACCATCTGGATGCTGCCTGAGCTGCACAGAGCAAAGTGTGAGAGGGAGAATAAAACCCAGGAAACAGCAAGAAGCTTTAGGGGCAACACAGAAGTGGAAAATGAAGAACTCGGGCAAGCGCCTTAAAAGAGAAATGAGAAATGATACTTCCTGGTAGATTTGCACAACACCGGTGCTTTTGGGGAATGTCAGCAGAGGACGTTCCCAAATTGGCTGTGGTGCTTATGTTTCAGTATTCATAAACAATAAGTTACTAGGCAAATAAAATAATTACTGTGAGAAAGAGCAGAAATCGTTCCAATCACTTTGCCACAGGTCTATAATCAGAACAACTCTTCCTGTATGTGGATGTTTCACAACAAATAATATAGAAAACCAAGCAGAGCTAGATGCTGCACAGCAGAAGCATTTCCAGAAAGGAAGAATAAAGAAGAGGACACTGTGGATGCCTCGCGCTGAAGTTACACAACGTGCCCGAGAAAGGACACGAGTGATCCTATCACAGGACCCAGCACACTGCAGCAGGCAGGAGAAATGGAGAGGGTGGGGGGACTGCAGCTTAATTATCTCCCTGGATAACTCCACATCTAGGAGGAGAGAGAAAGACAGCAAAGAGCATTTTGGATCACAGCCATGACACTACCCTGTCAGCACAAGACCCGGGGCTGTCAGGTAAGCTGAGGTCAGCACTGAACCTGTGCTGCCTTTCCAGAAGGACGTGAAAAAGTGAGTGGCATAACAGCAATGTGACCACTCAGTGCACAAACCAAAGTCAGAAAATGAAAAATAAGAAGATATGAGAAGAACCATTGTACATGAGGCTGGAAAGAGGAGGGGGGAAAAAAAAGTAAGATCTCCCAACACAGCCCAGAGCCCAGGAACCGTTTCATCCTGTTCATCACAGTTTGAGGTGCACAGATACAAATGCTGGGACTATGTACAAACAGTAGGTGCAAAATCAGGGCTATCTCTACCTAAAAAATACCACTCTGTGCAGTATGTTAGGATCCTAACACATGGTTGCTTTACCTTTGTTCCCAACAGACTAAAGGCTCAATCATTTTACATCAAGATCAAGTAAACATACCAAATACAGAAGATGAAACTTTGGACCTAGAAGCTGGAATAAAGTTTTGGGAAACTTTTGAGATCCACAATTTTTCTACTACTGGAAATGTGAAATCTGGAATTATTCTACCATAAAGACAAAAAAATAGAGGATTATAAAGAATGTATTCTAGTATAGGCAACACCCTGGGAAGCTTGCTAGGAAGAGATTCAATTAGAAACAGCAAATTCTTAATGCAGCTCAAAGTTTGGGAATTAGGTGCTAGAGAGGAGATAAGGAAGAATTTGATTTAACACGGACATACTGATAACATCTAGTTAAGCAAGCACCATTGTAGTTTTAGTCAGAGGTTAAGGGAGTTTTTACGTTAAAGCAGTAACTAAGAGCTTTATTCTGTTGCAGAATATAAAGATTTTGCATTCAAATATACAGTTTACAAAGAACCTGGAATCACAAACATTAAAATGGCCCTTAAACTGAACAGTGCCATGAAGGCCAAAGTCAAGGGTGTTGGAGTACAACACAATTTCCTAGGTCCTCCATAGGCAGGTTGAGACATTGTCCTTTCTATTCTACCTTACCTCTACATTACCTATCTGAAAGTAGGATTTTTCTGAGGCTGTCTACTGAACATCAAATATAATGTAAACTGCCTGGAAAATTTTACCCTGTAGTTCTTATAGCACCAAGGTCAAAAATTTGTGTTTGAAGTAAAATATATTGCTGAAAGATATGCTCTCGAGTTAAAAATTTCAACTCACCATATCACTAAGGAATTGCTATGAAGTTAATTACTTTTGCAGATTAAAGGGCAAGTCCTACTTTCAGCTCCTAATCACTGGATCTTTTCATACCTTTGCTGCTAGATTAAAGAACCTTCTGTATGGTAGTTTCTGCTCATATAGGTACCTGTGGACAGTGACTAAATCACTTAACTCTGCCCCCCCCCCCTTCTCCACAACCTGAACACATTACATGCCTTTAGCTTGAAGCATATTTCCAGTTTTCAGCTTGTTTTCGAGGCTGCTGTCCAAACATTATCCAATCTTTTGGCATCCTCTCTGCATGAGCATCACGACAGGAACAGTCTCACCTGTGCAGTCCTGCTCAATACACTCCTTTACTCATCCAAGGGCTTGCGGGCACTCTTGTGCTCACACCATTTCAGCAGGCACTTGTGTGCTCATTCGATTATCCATTGCAACACTGTCCTCCTCTTTATGCCCCATTTCTCCTTCATTTCCACTGACTTTTCCTCCAGGTCCTTCCCACTGTGGACGCGTGCCAGGACATGCGACCCCATGTTACAACAGAAAGCCTCCATTTATTAAGGTTTGCAGTTTGTCAGTTTTCAGATTAGCTTCTGAACCATTACGCCGTGCCTTTTCTGTTCACTGTGCATTCAACCTAGGACCCATGGAAACTGATGGCAAGGTTCTGCCTGTAATTCCAACTCTACAGCTTATTGCTCTAAAGTGAAAAAGTTTGACTAAAGACTGCATAAATTAAACATTTCCTTGCATCCAGCAGTGGTTACACAAGGCAGGAAAGCCTGTGCTGAGCTGTTCAGAATGCTGCTTTGTCAGTCTCTTTCATCGCTTCACTGATTTAAATTCAAACCTCCTTATATCCTACATAAGATATTTGATTCTTACTTTGTCTAAGTAAAAGGACTTCTGCTAAAGATTTTTCATTCCTACAGCTCCAGGGCCTTTGAAATCATATCCTGTATGTTTTGTCTCTATCGGCGGTTTCCCTACATCAATCTACAATGAACTAAGTAAGCCACTTATACCAGAGACTGTTCAAGTCATTCCAAATTTGATTGGCATATTCTGATCTCCCTGGTTTTGTTAAGCAAGTTGAACCTTAATAACACCCTGGGAAGATGAATGGGCTAATGAAGCAGATTGCATGATCTGGAATCGTTCCCTTACAGGTAAAGTTCTGAACCGCTGACAGTAAGAGGGTTTTTTTTTCTCCATTTTCCATGGTTACTTTTCACTCTTGGTGCAGTGCTCTGTTATGCAGCTGTCTGGCTCTGCGTTAGCTACATACTGAAGAAAAATAACATCTCAGTGTAATACTGATGACTAGCTTTTTGTGTAATTAAAAAGTAACTTTCCCTCTTTTCACTTCAATATTACAAAAACATTTTAAGTGCATGTCCACACTGAATGGATCCTTAGCCTAAACCAGTCCACTAGTGTATCAAAGGATGCAGAAAATATTTCCACAGTACATATGTGTACAGCTTATTTTTACCCAGGGGAAAAGCATTGTGGGTGAAGTGTAGTTACTTTCAATGTACTATAGACCTTGACTGTATGTCACGTTGCTTGCGCTGTGCTGTCAGGTGGAATACAACATTGTTATAATGTTAGAATTAACGCTTCTGTACTAACTCAGAATGGCTGGGGGTTTGTTTTGGTTTTTTGCAGCACTTAAACTATTCCCCTTACTATCCCAGAAGGAATTAGCTGGCCATTTAACTCTTTCCTCCCTGCTTTTTTCTCATATATGAATGCAGGGAAAGTTTCAATAGGTTTTACACAAGATAGAGAGGAGCCAGCCCTCCGTGCAAATGTCACCTTCTCATGCCAGCTTGTCAAAGGGACTGGGGCTTTCCAGCTTCTGACTTGCGCAATGGGCTCAGGCTTAGGAATGAAGTGTGAGTTTTTGAAGGGAAGGGACCTTCCTGGAGCTCACAGCAGAATGACCTTTGTATAAGGACAGGGGCTATGCCTCCCATTTGCATTGAAACTCCCTCCCGGTGTGTAAGGTTAGCCAGCTGTAGGCTTGAGAAGGCCATTGTACAGTGCCAGAGACAAAAGTATGTCCATCCCTCATCAGCCAAAGCTGGCACATCCTGCAGTTTGGAGGGACTGGGTATGCGATGCCCTTCTCAGCAGCCCCAGGTATCTTCCCCATAGAAGGCTTTCCAGAATAGGCTCCATTGTAGAGAAGATGGGATTTACAGGCAGCTGATATGTTGACATGAATTATCATAGTTAAGGTACAGGCTTCCTACAGGCTGTAACACAGCTGCACAGAGCCAGGGCAGGGACCTCCCAGCTTCAGCCTGCTCCTTCTCCTACTGCTTCTATGTCCTCATAGCAACGACAACACTTGGAACAATTATACAACTACTTAATTACTTTGGAAAAGAACCCCAAATAGTGGGAAGCTCAAAGGAAAGTCTTTCAAGCCACTTCTTCCTTTCTAGCACTCAGCACGGGGAAGGGTAGAAAAGCAGAGTCTATGTTATTAGAAGGCTTCAACCTCAAAATTCTTCTGAGAGGGCTTTCTTTAAAAAGTTTCAGAAAAAAACATGGAAAAAAGATGGAAAAGAAAGCTTACTGTGCGTGACTGGCTTAACCCTAGATGTATGCAAACCCACACATTTAAAGAACACTAAAGTGCAGCATCAAAGCCAAGGTGTTAGAAAGCAGCATGCACTCAAACAGTTAAAAACTACATCAAAAAACAGACCAAAGCTGTGAATGCAAGTTCCAAAGGCAACCTTAATTCTAACAGTTCCTCAGTTCGCTGTGTTTGACTTTCAGCTTCACTAGTACTGTTTGAAATCAGTTGTCTTTTTTGTGATAGTTCCTGGATTTTGAAAGATGAGATTAAAAATACAGACATTCTATCATGAGGCACATGAAATATCTGGTAATCAACAGCTTTGAGCATCTGTGATTCATTACACAGATTTCTGACATTTACATTAATGGAATAGCTGACAGCACTAATACACTGTCATTTTCTACAAGGACAAACATTATAAGCGAATAGCCATTTTGCTAGTAGGTTTTCAGATATTTACGGACTGCAGAAGGATCACAAAGCTTGGCTTACATACCCAACCTGGAAACACCCATGGACATAATTGTTTCACCCTACTCTCCCTCTTCCCCATTACCAATTTGATCCCAGTTTCTTCCCAGCCTCCAAGTCCCTCTTTTCAATTTTGTGATGCTCCTTTCCCTCCCAGCTTCAAATCAGTCCCCAAGCCAGCTTGTTGCAGTTTCCTGCTTGTACCAGCCTCTCTCTCCTTCTGGTCAGCTTGCTCCTTTCAACTTGATCCACTGCTAGAAGCTCAGTTTCTTCTTTTCAGTTTCCTCTACCAGCATTTTTCTCTCCCATACAAGTCAGACAGTTCCATCATGAGTCTGTGAGGGGGAGGCAAGCTAGAGAGTTTGGCAGAGAACATAAGAATCAAGGCTCCCTGCTTTCCATCCTAATCCTAGTTGAGGGCAGCTGAAGTCAATCATGTATAGGGCAGGTCCTTTAGAGCCCCTATAGCTTGCAGCAGCATGTGATTGGTGAGTGTAGCCTTAGTTAAGGCATAAATGCCCTAAGAAGGCAGCAGACTTTTCACAGCAGTATACTGGGATATTTTTAGTGGCTAAAATTGTCATCTGTACTGAACTGCTTACTTTCTAGAAACAGCAAAAAGTGCCCTTATCTCTTCTTATAATAGCCATACTTCCCAAAGTTTTCAAATAATGGGCCTTGAAGACAGAACTATAAAAAAAAAAAATCACTGAAATGTGTTATTGTGGACAAACATACTTTCCTCAAGTCTCTTTCCTGAAAACATTGCAGCTGTTTTGGCTGAACTCTTTAAAATCATCTGAGGGCATAAATCAAGCTAAATAGTTAACTTTGAGCTATGTTCTAATTAGTAGAGAACAAGGTCTTACAATGGAAAGAGTCAAGGAATAAGTGATTGTAACTGCTTACAGCTCAGTAACAAATGGGCTAGCAAAAGAAAGTACTGTGAAAATAATTTGAGTAATGTGTTTTGTTGCTTTCTCTTCTCCCAGAGTTCCCACCTAGCCCCAAAATAAGCTCCTTCTGCTGCCTTCCTCAGGTGTCATTGAGTACCTAGGAAACAAATAAAGGAATGAATGAAAACACTGATTATGCTGCACAGTATTGCTTGCCAGCGTGCTGCAGGTTCAGGGGAACAGCTGGAGCAGAGTGACGGGCTGATGGGAACAGTCAGTCATTTTGTTGTTCAGACTGCAAGGCACTACAGAATTCAAACAGATCAAAATGTAAAGAGACAGTAGTACCTATGGGGTATACAGACACCCTGTTTACAAAACCCCCCTTACCTCTCAGGCATGGCCAGCTGCCCAACCTTAAAGCAGGATGTTGGATGCTCTAGATCTTGCAGATCAAATTTCAACCCTCCTTGCAGAGAAGTGAGCCCTATAATACTGTCCTGAATTCACTGATGCTTGCTTGTTTGGCACCTGAAAAACTCAGGTAATAGACTGGTAGGATAAGGGAATAGGGATTCACTTGCACCTTCACAGACCTAGTAAGAGGGAACAAAAAGCCATGGTTTATATAGTCAAGGTAATTTGTAGAATAAGTTTTCTTCTTAGCAATTCAGTTGTTAATTAAAAAATGGTCAACTGGGCACAGCAAAGAAAACAACGAACCAAACCAAAAGCTCCCTTCTCTGTAGGGTTAACTAAGCAAGCAAAAGCTGCCTAGAGCGCCAACTTACTAATGAAATTGCTTGACTGAAGTCAGCCAGCCAGCCTTTAAACCCAGCTGATGGATCCTGATTCATCCAGCTGCCTCCTACAGCTTCTTTCTGAACTGGAGGGTGCTGGTACAGGAACTTGAATTTATGTCCTGGTAAGGAAGCTGCTGAGCTGCTAATGTCTTCATCACCCCAACATTTCTTGTCATAGGCAAAAAAACCTCAGTGAGAGTACAGGTGGTCCGCTTTACAGAGAACCAAACCCACCTTCCTTTTTTCTGTTTCCATGCAAAGACGATTCTATGTTAAGAAGGTTACTGGCATGATGCTGATAGCAGCTTTCTTTTTCCGAAATAGTCAAATGGACAAGCCTCCTCTGTCAGACAATCTCTCCATTGTAAAAAGGCACATAATTTACAGCGGAAGC
Source organism: Haliaeetus leucocephalus (assembly GCF_000737465.1). Taxonomy (NCBI): domain Eukaryota; kingdom Metazoa; phylum Chordata; class Aves; order Accipitriformes; family Accipitridae; genus Haliaeetus; species Haliaeetus leucocephalus. Next base: position 11,923,334 of record NW_010972620.1, on the reverse strand, counting down.
TACCTCCAAATTTGTGGAGTTACAGTCAGCTTTGTAAGCCTTAAAAGTGTCTGCAGAAGAGCAATTTCAGATCTTTGGGGCATCCAGGATGCCTAGACACATGTTCCCACACATGATGAACCTGAAGCAGCTTTGTGACACAACATCCAAAAAGGTTTCCTCCAACCTGGGCTTTTCTGATCATTCACTCCACTGTGCTGTTTCACACTCATTTCAGCTAACCAGGAATTTTAGGTAAGCTGACTAATTTTGCCTGGGTTTCTGTTGATTTGACAGATGTCTGTATGCAGCAGACCTACTAGGCAGGTAGTTTTGGCAGAGAGCTGGAGGGAGGAGGAGTTATGCTGCTTAAAGCCACTTGCATTAGGTTTATCTGCCTTCAGCCCTTAGTGCTCGAGCAGAGGCTGCCCAGTTGCCTATGTTGTCTACCACAGGTGGCCTCAACTTTGCTTTAAGCACAGACTTGCTTTTGGTTTAGACAGCAAGAATGCTTTAGATGTGCAGTGAAGGCTCCTTTGGTGGGTTAACATCTGGATAGGGTGCCCATAGGGTAGCTGGCAGGCAGCTGTGTGGTGAAGGAGAACATGTGTTTACGGCCACTGACAGCAACTGCTCAGTCATATTAGTGCAGACACAACCAACAGACTTCTTGGGAACAACACATATGATCAGGCATAATGTGCAAAAATGTATGCTTTATTTTTACACCAAAACTCTTTATATAGAGAGGCTGGGTAGGAATTCTTCCTGTAAACAGTCTATGTGACTTAAAATGGAGTCACTTACGTGATCTGAAATTTGGTCACGAAAACTGGGATTGGCAGAGAAGAACACTGCAGCATCAGAGCATATTTTTATCCTGGTAGTACTGTAATAACAACCCTTCAGATTTCTGTTGATTGCATCATTCTCCAAAAATTATCTTTTTTGGATGAAATTTCTCTTGCTTAATCTCAGACAGAAAGCGAACATTAAAAATCTGTTCAGTCATTTTTATGTCATCAGTGAATCACCAAAACTAATGCTGACTTTGAAATGTTACATTGTATGTCCGTGAGGAATTTACTAGGACAATATATCTCTTATACTCCACTTATTTCATTGACTTTATTTTTATACGAAAGAAAATCAGGTAAAGTAGTAATGGTTTGCTGACTATAGTTGACCAAAACCCCACAATAAAACAAAGCCAGACTCCCAAAGCATTGAAATTATCTCATTTATCTTAAGGAAAAAAAAGTCAAAAGCACAAAAAGCATTTTGGTCAAATTTGATGTTAAAAAACATTTCTATATTTATTTAATATCACGTTCTCCTACTCTGTAGTTATACTATATATTTTCTGAAAAAATAATATGCAAACAGATTATTGCATAACACATCTTTTCCAAATTAGCCCAGAAATATTCACTAAATTAATTTTTAACACAATAAGAAAAGTGTTTTAATATTTTATGTTTAAATTCCAGAGAGTTTTATCACATAAGATATTCTGTGGAAAGCAGCACCTATTTACTTCTTTGTAAGCCATTACGAAGGTGGAACTGGCCTCTCAGACAAAATAACAGAGGTGATTAGAACACAAGCTGAATAAAGAAGCTCACGGAGTGGGTTCTTGCAGAGTGAGTATTTCACTTGGCTGTGTGTGTGTGGAATATTTTGCATAACGGTCTACAGACCTCCTAGGATTTTGCGATTACAGAATATACATATACATAGTGCTGAGACACAGAGAAGTGGTATTTCACATTATGTCTATGCTTGTTTAGGGCTCACTGTCTATATGGAATGAGTGAAAGTAATATTAAAAGAAAATAATTTTTAAACAGAAAATATTTCATTATGCAAACAAAGAAAAATACTATATTTTAGTTTAGAGACAGTTCAAGCATATACAGCATATACATAATAAAGCTCAGGCTTTTTTTTTTTTTTTTTTTTTTTTTTTTTAGCTAAAGAAGCAGTCATGAAACTGTTGTATATTGGCTTAAAACTTGACAACCACCTAGTGCATTCTTCTTGCTCACCTTTTAAAAATACACGATCTGAGATGGATACATTGCACTGCTGGAGTTTACAATATATATTTCAAATTTACAAAAATACAGAAAAACAAGATTTCTTGCACTCAGATACTGAGCATTAACCCTTTGAGTACTAATTCCCACCTGCAACACTGCAGAACACATTCATCTGACTTACAAGTTTTTATAACATTCTAACAATTATAATTGTCATCTTTATGTACACTATTAGGAAATGCATTCCTACATATTAAAAAAAAAAGGTAGAGACTAATAAACTGCTAATAACAGAAAAATAATGGGCTGAATTATGTGAGGATTTCTGCAACATATACACAGAATCACAGACTGATGATCTCTCACAGGAATTTTCTATTTCCCCTCTGCAGCAATGTAGCAATTACATAAGTCTGTGTTAAGACATGACAGCAAACTTTCTCATGTGGCCATACAGAATTGTGCTTTTTCTCTTATTTATGGATGTACTGCTCACGTTCCACTGTAGACATTTTTCTCACAGCTCTATGCTCCTATTCACTTTCTGTGATCTATTATTACTCTGCACCCTTCCTATTTGAAAAAAAGCACTTTTATTTCATATAGGGATAATTATGATGCAGTTCTGTACTGTGAGTTGATGCTTTGTGTCCAGATGTTCATGGAAACATGAAAAAATTTCTTGCCAAGAGCCTTGTTAATAGAGAATGGTACTGACCCTGGAATGCCCTACAATTCAGCAGAAATCATGAACATAAAGAACTTCTCTGAAGGTCAAATTTGCATTAAAGGATGAAGACAATCTGAAATTTGCTAGGGGAGGAAATGGGTTTTCAGAAAGCAAGTGTTGAAATTAATAGATGGACTCTAAGAAGGTGTGTTTTTGGAAAATGACTGAACTTTCTCTTTCCTGACAACTCTGGACTACGTTGATCATGTAACTAAACAGACAGCATCATATATACAGTGTCTCTGAACTAGAATAAGCTACTTTAAGAAAATAACTGTAGTCCTCAAAGAGTTAATGATAAAACTGCTCTACCTTAACAGATGTGGAAAGATCGTGAAACAGCTTACAGATTTGTTCAAAAGGCATACTTTACAAAGAAGTGTAAAACTTGTTGAGACAATTGCTATTACACCGCACAGTGTCACATACAATGAGTAGTGCATGCTCTGTAAAGACATTAGAGTGGACCCTTATCAAAGCTATCATATAACCTTATACAAAGGATTGTGCCACTTAAACTAGTGCAGAGTGATTTTTTTTCCTGTAGATTTATAATGCTCTAGATTAATATCAATAGGGTTTTTCACAGCCTTGTACAACACTTTTTTTTGTTCTTTTTTAAACACGTGTAACACTAGAAAACAGCAAATGGTATATCCTGACATATGTCATGCAAAATACAACCAATACAGCACCATAGATGTAACAGAGACATTACCTAGCACTTCTCTCCAACAAGAAAAAGGACAGAACAGGGACTGTACATTACACAACTTTACAGGTCTTATGCTACAGAAGATCTTTAGAGGCAGTATCACTTTTGTAGATCTAAAAAGCTGTAATTTTATAAAATCCTGTTTATCATTTCTACCGTAGTCACTTCTGATTAAAATCCATGTCACAGTAATAATATTTTGCTACAAAAATAAATAAGTAAGTTTAAGATGCTGATATGTTTATAAAGTGTCTGAAGTTACTACAGAACAAAAGTGAAAACAATGAATGAAAATGATTTATTTCTAAAGAAATGTTCTGTGTAACAAAAGGATATTGCCTCTCATTCCATTGTCTAGACTTCATTGTCTAATTATCTTTCAGAATTTTTTTATAACTTTCTTTTAAAAATAACTTCACTTTAAAACTGTCACTATCTCTCTCTTTTAGACTCTTATTAAGAAAATGGAAATAAAGATGGAAAAGCTGTACAATTTACTATTGAGCTACACAAATATGCCATCTTATTTAGTTTGGAATAAAAACAAAGATAACAATGGTTTAGGGGAAAAAACACATTATGATGGCCCATGAACTACACAGTAGTTTCATTTTTCCAAGGGCCAGTTTTGATATTTCCTGTACTATCTGAGCTGTATATCATGGCTTCATGCACGTTTCCCTTGAGAATTCCGTTGTGATTCGTCGTATTAAATGGCAATGACTGTGTCCGTGGGTGCATTTCAAAATGAGCTGGATGGTGCACAGTGTCACTTTCTGGCATTTTAGCACAACTATATATTACAGTACTTGCATCGCTACTTTCGGGCTGGTTGACAGTAGGATATGGATCACTTTTTGAGCAGCAGGCCCGTCTGTGACCTGACTGGCTATCGTGCGTACTGTGGGGACTGTCTGTATGTGAGCTGTGGATGCTGCCATCAATACTCGAAGGAATGTGATAGGCGTATTCTCTTTCACCTGCAGATCTATGCCGACTGAAGTAACGTGGCTTAGTTCTGCTTTTCAGACATCTATGAATGTGCATATTGGGTCTGAAGGTTCCCTCGCTGTGGACATGAATGTGAGCTTCATCATCAAGTAGCTGATCACAGTGCATTTTTGCACAACATGGTGTCACAGGTGAAAGGCAGTTAACGTGATTTTGAACTGCTTGTAGGTTGGTAAGTTTGCAGTGGCTAGCTGCTGGATGATTAAACACAGCTGATTTGTTGGGACATGGTGATTCCTGAAGACAAGGTGCGTGAACTTGAGTGTCACCATTGACATTAACCTTTGGGCGCACATTAACTTGGACAGAATAGGTGTTTCTTCTAGATGGGCAACAGGACCACCAGCAATGCCACACGTCATCTCGCTTTGCACAGTGATGGATCAGGATGAAAAGCCCCAAGGTCACACAGAAGGCTCCGTAAAGACAGCTAAATATCATATCCAAGAAATGACCTTGAGATACTGCAAGTGCTCCAAAGGTCCAAGTGGCAGTAAACAGGAACAAAGTGAATGCTGCGGCTCGAAGCTGAGCCTTAAATGAATGCTCATTTTCCAATAAGGAAGAAGAAATCATGGAGCAGGTTGCCTGGGAAACGGACACAGAGTCTGTAATATGACCATGGCCCACCTCAGTACTTGGCATTCTCTGCGGATCTTCTGTCTTCTCCTTTAACTCATACTTGCGTTCAGGATGGTGCTTCAGTTGCACATACGTGCAGAGAAAGTAAACACAGGTGACTAGCACAATGAATGCTACTGGCCCATAAAAAGCACCAAGACTAGGCTCCCATGCCATCCAGCAACTGAAAACAACAAAAAAAGAGTCAAGAACATTTTATAGCACACATTAGATACCATGGACAACTGACTGATGTGAAACTGGGCTTTCTGACTAACTTGTAGGACCCAACAGTGTCTCAGAAGTTCAGATGTTTGTTGTGGAGGAAGGGAGTGTGTCTTTGGTATCAATTAAACTGAGGTATCACTTTCATATTTTTTAATAGAATAAAATGTCTAGTATAATTTACAGGATATTAAAGCTGAAAATTTCCAAGAAATGTAGGTCAGTTTAGAAACTTGAATTGCAGTGAAGTATAAGGCCATTTATGTCAAGCCTTTTTTTTACTATTAAAAATGTCAGTGCTAATACTTTGATTAAAAAGCAAATGAGGCATAGTTTATGCAATCTGTGTGAGCAACAGAAATGTACAGATTTCAATGGTTTGTATTAATGAACATTGATACAAACTCTTAAGCCTGAAGATTGTTCTTACAGAATTTTCTTGTTGCCAAAGTAGAGAAGAGCCTGTGTAATAAGAAAGGCTGAAAAAAGAGTTCCAGTTGAACAGTCACCACTTTCTGCAGTGAGCAGACCCAAAAGATACATGCCATTTCTGAATTCTGCACTGTTTCTGAACTTCCTGGGAGTTAATTTACACCAATTTGAATGTCCTCAGAAAAATTAAGGAAACTGATGGTCTCTCTGTGATACACTGGTAGCATAATATTGTAGCATTGATCGTTATTTGCTAGGCTTCAAATAGTATAACCATAACTGGTTTAGAGCAGCTTAAAGTAGTTCACAGGCCAGTATGAGCTGAATAAGCCTCAGTCAGCTGCATAATTTAGTAGCAGTCTAACAGGACTGTCCTGAGGATGAATGATCTAATCAAATAAACATGGGGGAAGAAAACACTTCTGGCTAATGAAATTCCAGATGGAAACTGGGAGAACTTGGGTCAGGGGGAGAAGGAATACTTGCTTAGTTTTTACTCTTCCCTGTGATCTGCTTTTAGCCACAGACAGACAGGGCTGTATAAGCTAGTACAGCTGTTATTAGGTTCTTATACTCTAAATATTACATGGGTTTCTGGAAAGAGGAATAAGTTACTTTCCTTATCTGTTGGACTAGGACAAGAAGTAATGGGCTTAAACTGCAGCAAGAAAGATTTAAATTAGATTTTTCAAAAAGTTTCCTAGCTGTTAGGACAATTAGGATAATAAGCTGTTGGAATAAAGTGGGTCTATCCATTATCAGAGCATTTAAGGCACCTCAGATAAATAACTGTCAGGAATGGTTTGGATATAGCTAATTTCCCACTGGGTCAGAAAGACCAGGTGATCTGTCATGATCCATTCCAGCTCTAAAAGTGACACTGTGTGACACTTCATATTCATTTAGGCGTGTGTGATTGGTTGCAGTCCCTCCACTACAGCGAGGAACCTTCTGGTATCACATTCTTGTCAAGCCAGGAATCATCTACAACTTACTATAAAAAGGGCAGAATGAATTTTTCTCCCAGGCTGAGAACTTCTCAGCTAAAAAGAGGCAGTCCCACTGGGTATTTATCACAAGAAACTGCAGACTAACAACTTCAAATTTTTAAAATCTGAACCTTAAACAAAAACATGCACACTTTTATTAATGAACTTAGAGACACTTCAAGGAGTATATATTTTGCTGTCAGATATACACATGAAAAGATTCCCTGAAAGGTATCTTGTGAAAAGATAGGTAAGTTACCACCTATATTTAATTGGATAAGCAGAGAGCACAAAGCTACATGAATACTTGAAGTACATTTGAACGCTGCATATTTGATGCGAAGTGGAGAATGGAATGCTCCCCAGTGGAACAGTCTCTTGGGATGCTCTTATTTCAAGTGGAATCTCATTGTGGATCACTTAAAAAATGAGTTCCATAAAAAAAAAGTTCAAATTTGTGCATCTACATTTACTCTACTAATACCATTAAAAATGAATAAGGCATATAACTCACTATGCTGTTGTTGAATTAGAAGCTGTCTTTTTACTCAGTCTTATAACCATCCCTCACCTGTGCCTTGTTTTCTGTACAGACTGTGGTACCAGGTATTGATTGGCTATAATTAACATGATTAAAGAAGTATAACCTCTGTAACTGTGCCAAAGTGAAAAATGTCTCACATTTATGAACATAAATAATTGAGTCTTTTAATATACTGTTGATTGTAAGTGTCTAATTGGATAAGTTTGAATAAATATATGAATATGAGTTGGGCCCTAGGCAGAGCAAACAGTTAGCCATGGTATGTACTAATTTATTACCAGAATTTAAATTTCAATTACCTGTAAAAATGCCTTTAAGGAGTCAAATGCTCACTTACAAACCATTCTCCTTTGTTTCCACTTTTCTTACCCAGAACATACCTAGTTTCAAATGTATTACAATAGATGCTCAAAGCAGTAACTAAGAATGATGTTCTCCAGAGTACTCGTGCTGGCAGAGTACTAATATATCCACTAGTGTGCCAGTCATTGCCACGCTGATCATTTACACAGAATGTATTTAACTTTGCCGTCTGATTCATTTTCTGCTACACTTTTATGGAAAGGCTTATTGTACTTTATTGATATCTCATGTTTCATGTCAAGAATTAATAACAATGTGATGCCCGGACAGCTTGTGGAGGTAGACTGAACACTAATACACTAGTACACTAGAGGGCTACGTCGGGATTGCAAGATGTTGTGACGAACACTTCCAGGTGATGAAAATCCAAAATAATTGTTTTTTAAGGGAGGGGCAGGGGTAGAGAAGGCAGAGGAAGGATTTTTACTTGTCCTTTTTTCACATAATTATTTGTAAATTACTTTAAATAAGTCACCTGAAGGATATCAATTCAAGGTAGAGAATGAATTGAAAGTATTTAATTCATTAGTAGCTCCATTAAATATGCTATCTATTAGGCATTTTTAATATCCTTTCACTTATTCGGATGTAAATGAGGAGTAATTCTGTAAATGAAAAGTGATTCTATTGACCGTAATGGAGTCAAATTGATAGAGGTGAAGCAGCGAGCCCCAGATTAAGACATTGCTCTGCCATAGCTATTAATTAATAAAATTTCATAATAAATGTCATCCCAAATGGCATGTCTTTACCCTTTATGAAGTCAGTTACATTTATAGGCATAAGAAAAAGAGTATGTTTTCCTTAAAGTTTTATGATAATAGTTTATACTTACTATGGTGCATTGCCTTCAATCCCATAATTATTGATATTGGTTGCTGCTGTAATCCCACATATAATAAAAGGAACTCCACCACTAATCAGGTAAAATCTGTTGAGAGATAATAACTGATGTTTTAATTTGCCTGACTTGTAGTCAAATGCTGCTTTTAAAATAATTGTACCTTCTTGAAGTATCCTGAGTATACAATATTGCTGAAACATTAAACTTGTCCCTAAAACCAGAAAAGCAAAGAATGAAGTATTGTCACAATAAACACTGTACTTTATGAAACAAACAGCAGAAAGCTTAATATTTAATATTTATATGGACCCACTTTTAACAATCTCTTGACTTATGTCTTTAGTAAAGGTAGTCACTGCTGCAGTCACATGAAGAACAAAACCTTGTCTAATGAAAGAACCTACATCCCAAATAAAGTTATTCCACTCACCTAGATATTTATATTTAATAGTTATTAAATATGTAAGCATTATAAATTAAAAATATTCAGACAAAGCAGCTGTATTCACTTTAACCTGAAAATATTCCCAGGGAAATTCAGAGAAATCACAGAAACATTTTCCTAACTCCTGGATGACAAAAGAAACAGAGTTCAGTTAGGCAAAGAGAAAAGAGGCAGTCTACTTGACAAAATGGGTTTTTTTTTTCTGCACAGAGGAGCAATCTGGAGAAATCAGGAGGATTAAACATCCCTTTGCATATACCACACTTTTCTTCACTCATTCAATAGCCAGCCTTGCAAATGCATTAAAATGTGAGGCCCTCTAAGGCTTCAGCAAGATCTCATAAATATCCAGGAGAGTGTTAACCGAAGCGTTAATCTTTCTGTAAAGACTTCTATTTGAAGACTGAAAGCACATAGATTCACACCCTTTTAACCAGTTAAATGCCACTGAACTACTTGGAAGCAGCAGTCATCCCAATGTACTATCATTAGGCTACATTAAAGTCCTAGGGGATGTCTCATTGAAGTTGGTGTCCTGCATTCCTATGTCCAAATTCAGCAAAATAAACCATCATCACATTTTCCATTTATATAAGCAAAACACAAAATGATGCAGGGAGCACAGCACTTCCACCGCTGCGGTCTCTGAGGTGGAGAGCACCAGACCTGTGCAGTGAGGTTACAGCTGGAGGGAATGCTGCTCAGTGATAACAGGTAAAAGACAAAGTTAGTTTCCTTTCAAGCCACAGATGCTTCCCAATCACTGCTATTATGTTGATCATCAGGACTAAGAGGGACCTAGTAATGTGTGGGACACATTCTGACCAGAATCTGGCCACTAGTTTTCTATACTGTGTTACAAATATTGGGAAATTTCACAGTCATTGCAAGGCAGGATTTTTATAGAAACAGAGTTATAGTAAATCAAACCCAGAATTAGTGTTAGCATTTCTTAACCTCTTTTCCCCACCTCCTTTCGAAGCAGAATTAGAGGCCAGGCCTCAGAAAATTTCATGTTAACATTTACAGTCAATCTTTGTCCTAATGGTCTAAGCTGTAAACAGAGGAGAGAAAATCATCCTCCACGTTTATCAAAAAGCCGTTCAGATTTTATAACTTCGAAGTCATTAAGTATCTATTTTTTCTTCAAACTTGGCTTATTCTGTAGAGCTCAACAAATTCCAATGAACAAGCTGCCTCCTTACAAAATCCACTCATTCCCTGCAGTTTAATGATTGTACATATCTTTTGACTTGAGCATGTTGAATAAGCTAGCTTCATAGCCTATTATTACTTTTAACAAAGACATGTTCAGTGACATTTTTGAAATTCAGGAAGTGACTAGGGTAAGCAATGAGGCATAGAAAAGTTAATCCCAAATTATGTAAGAAATAGTAAGGAGCAGAAAAATAGGAATACAGAAGCAAGTATAGGAAACTGCACTTCAAACTCATCTGAAGTGATTACACCATAGAATTTACCTACAATGCAGCCTATAATTTCATTTTTTGCAGAGCCACCACTTTTTACAGATTGGATACATACATTCAAATCCTATCCTTATCTAAAGTCTCAGACAAGCCAGTATTTGGGTGTTAGATAATCTACTTCATATCTCACACTTTCAGCAGGCTGCTGAACACTACAACAGTAGCATCAGATGTTCTGGAAGCCCTTAGCTGTACAGTGCTTAAGAAATGTGGCAAAATCTAGCCAAATTCCTGTCCTGGCTCATTGCTAAGAAAATACATTCTAGAAATGACATAAGGTGAAGTCAAATGGTTTCAGCGTACCTGAGGTGCACTGTACTGATATCCAGCACAGCACACTGCCTGCCCTGTCTCATTGGAAAAAAACCCAGTAAAATAGCAAATAGAAAATGACAGTGTATACAAATGATTCTTCATTGGTGGGTTTGGGATTCTTAAAAGGTGAAGGGAAAAAAAGTCTGCCAAATAGAAGAAAAGTCAGCAAGAGAGGAATGGGGTTAAAATAGAACAAACAGAAAATATAATCAAAGAAATTGAAGTTAAATTGCAAGAGCAGAAGCACATACTCTTGCCCATTTGTGTGAGCTCATGGATACCTTAAATAGTATATAAAGAAGAAAAGACCACACTGGAAAGTCACCAAAGAGAAGAAACATTGTTCAAGAAGATCCATATACATGTTAGTTGTGAGGAAGTACACTTAAAATTAAGAAATTTAGACCAGTCTTTTGAAACATTAGTTTCTATGCAATCATTAGTTTTTTCCAATTTCTTCTTTTTCACCCAGATGAAACGATTAGGATCACTGAAGTAGAATTGATAGGGAATGAATAAAAAGTGAAGAAAATGCAGATAATAAATAGCTATGCTTCATACCTCCCAAAAACTTTTTATCTAAGAGAACCAAAGTGCTTTATAACATTAATTAATTTAGCCTTACAGCCCCCCGCGTGGTCAATAAACATTATTATCCCTGTTGTACAGATGAGAAAACAAGCAAGGAGAGATTAAGTGTTCAAGGTCATGCAGAAAATCTGTTTCAGAATGAGACTTCTTAATTCCCATCCTATGTTTAAACACAAGGCACCTCTCTATTACTGTAAATGAAGGGACAGGGCAAATCACAGCATCCAGGAGTTTGTCTCCAAGCCCAAGAAACACGATTGCCTCTCCATAAGTTCAAGCAGGAGCAAGAAGGAAGGATCCCCGAGTTAAGGTGGTTCCCTCCCAGTATTCACTAAGCCTTGTCAATGACTGTCTGCCTGTTACTCCCTGCAAAGCCTGATTTGTGGAGGAGGAGCCCATGTGTGCTATTCCCCGTGCGCCCTAATACTAACTTCCACTGGTATTTTGTATAGCACTGCCTGGGCATGTACACAGAGCAGATTTTCCAGACCAGTTAAAGTGGTCTCAGTGTAAGGGTTGTAACTGGAGAGATGCTGGGTTCTGCTGCTTTTGCTGCTGCAGCCAACTTTCTGTGTCTTTCAGCCATACAAGAGCAAAAGCAAGGGGTGATGTTCCTGTCCAGTAATGCTCATTCGCAGAACAATATAATAAAGCAGTACCAGAAGGATGAACCTTGTAGATTGAGCAAGTGTACATGCTTTTCAACCATATTCCACCATCCCTGCCCCGTAGATTGTCCTATTTTGAAAATAATGATCAAACTTTTTCCTACATTGTTTGCCTAACTTCCATTTACTACTTCCTCTCATGGCTATCTTTTGGTTTTAAAGCTTTAAAGGTCTATATCCATTGGTTCTGTAACCAGCTTTTGTCTTCCAATTACCTTTTCTACTTCTGAGTTACTTTTCTAATTTTTCTCATTAAGCCAGTGGGCTGTCTCCTCTTCACAAAAGAATATGTAGTATCTCAGCACCCAGAGCCAATTTCATCTACTTGTGTTACTCTTCTACCATTCAAGAACACAAAGAGTGATACTCAGGCTACCAGTAATGAAACTGTGTAGGGAGCAGTAAGAAGACAGAAGGACCCTGCTCTGACAGATGTGGCTGTTACGATAGAACCAGCTAACACGGAGGGACTGGCTGTAGTCAAGATAGCCGTGCATGCAAATCTTTAAAGACTGGGAAACGACAGGGAGGAAATTAAAACTTTTTTCCAGCTCAAATTTGATTTTGACAAGCAGTTAATTTATATAACATTTTTAAATTGCTTCACTAGTTTTTTAGTTTACTATTACTAATTGTAAACTATCTGTGGGATGATTTGGGGCTTTGAAGCAATTGCCAAGCTGTTGCTTCACTAGCCCTTGAGAAGAGTTTTTAAAATTTGTACATTGTTGTTGCTGGCCACCCAGGGATGTCCTGATGATTCCTAGCAGGCTTTCACATCAGCATACATTTATTTACTGAAGCTCATTCTATCACATCTTCACTAACATTGTTATGCAAGCTAATTAGATTAAAGCTAGCCTGGTAGGCCTCAGCATGCTGCATTCGCACCTCTTAGCTGCAGTATAGGCAACACCTCCGGTCTGAAAACCAGCCTATGCAGACACGCTCAAATGATGTGCAGTAATTTGTGGGGGGATGAATCATGCTCACTGAACATTAGAGGGAACCCCTAAGTTCCTGCTGCAGCTGCCTGAGACCAGTAAATACAACATTTTTTATTACATGCACTGACATAAACACCCCCTCCCCCCCCCAACAGAGCAGCAGACACTGCTTGAGGTGATGTCCCTCTGTTGACATCATGGCTTACTGTTCTCCAGCTTCCTTTCAGCAAAAACTCCTCTTGTAAGGCAAACCCCACCAAAAAATACTGGGAGCTACATAGCCAATCTGATAGAAACAGGATAATGTCAGCAAGAATGACTGCAATAGCCTGCAGGCAGCATCCATTCTGCTAACTTAACATACCATATATTCTTCTAAGTTTATTTCCATAAATATTACTCAGAAAGTCAGCAAGTAAAAGGAACGTTCTACCCAGTGATGAGTTTCTTGCTTGAGTGTCTGGCTATTCTCTAGCCCAAAATTGTTTCCAGATTAAGAACCTTGGCCCTGGAATAAATTCTTCCAAAAAGGACCAGACCTTGGCTTTGTGGGTGTAATGCCAGGCTGATTTTAAGATTTTTTTCTGCAGAGGTTGGCAGAATGGCGATGTATCAGGAAGTGATTTAATAGCTTCAAATAGTCTTTATTGTAGACACTACTTGATTAAAATGTATGTATATTTAAAAGTATTCCTCTCCACATGCACAAGTCTAGAAAGGCACATGTTAGATATATAAAGATACCAGTGAAACATTAATTTCTTTCTTTTTCCTCAGTACAAAAAAAGATTCACCTATTTAGCTCCACTTAGTTCTAGGGCACAGTTCATATAGGAAGAGATGTCAATCTATTAGTCACTTGCAAAATAAACATGAAAATAAAAGAGGAGTCACAGCAAGATGACTTTCCCCTTTATTTTTCCTTGAGCTGGGATTTGATTTTAACATCTTTGTGAAAATAATCCATATAGAAAATGGTCATTAACTTCTGAGCTAACCAGATGCCACAGTTCAAGTACCCGGCAGGCAGGCAGACAGATAAGTAGCTGCTCTGTAGAAAGCTGAATTTATGAGTCCGATTTTCAAATTATTCTTCCTGAATTTTTCATGCATCACATAATTTCATGGTCCTTTTTCCTGAGAATTTTGATAAAATAAAAAGAAGACTTTGTAGAAATGATGGGATTTTGAAAATATACTTTCCATTTAAGAAAAAAAAAAAAATCATCATTTTGAATCCTATTCCCAGATAGTCTTGACTTATGAACATGTTTACAAATACCATGTTAGTTTTTCTTCATGGCCTTGCTGAAGAGAAATAGCCTGTATTTCTTAAGTGCTTTTTCCCTGTCTGCAAAGTAGAATATAAACATGGAGAATACACACACACACACACACACACACACAAAGGAAAAATAATCTACTAATAATGCTAAACTAAACTTTAATATGGCAAGTCAAACTCTAAAAGGTAAGTAACAGCAGAATTGAGTTGTGTGAAAACTCTATTTAGCACCTTTATGTGGCAATATTGTTATTCTTTTTAACTGCCTGTTCACAGACCACTTTATTTTTTCCATAAGATATTTCACTCATTCAGCATGGAAGGAACAAGGATCACTGGACAGGTAGTTATTCATTTTTACATATATAGCTCTTCTTTCTAGATCTTACTGCAAATTAAGAGCTTCACAAACATTAATTAATTAATCTTCATAATGTCCTTGTGAGAATATGTATAATCTTCTCCATTTAGAGGCAGAGACTAAAACAGAGAGAGATGAATGACAAAACTATTAAGAAAAGTCTCTGCAGATTTGTTTGCTCAACTTAAGATGTCCAGGCCTCCATTTGACAAAACTAGGCCCTAATTTTTTATTAAAATTGGCCATGAAATAGGAATTTAAATACTTTGCTGGATCTGCCCTTAGAGTCTCATAATATGGGAACCAGGGCAATAAAGTGGGAGAATGTTAGTCAGTGTCAGAAGATATGAAACCTCACCTATCATACGGCTTCAAAAAGACTTGCCTTTCTCATGTGAGCCCACTGCACTAGATACTCATAACTGAGTTTCTCTTCCTTTCCGTCTATGTCAGATGATGTCTCATGCACTGCCAGTTAGGTAGTGTGAGAATTTAGGCCCTGCTAGTGGAGGAAGCCAAGAGGATGTGCTGAAGCTATTTCTATTCAACTTCCCTGGTTAACAGCCTTCCTGGCTAGTGTAGTCATTACGTCTACTTCAGTATTTTGCAGATGAAAAGGAATTTACAGGCTGGCAGTCCAGCTGCAATTTGCTTTACTGTGACCCTGTAAGACAGTCTGAGCCAGCAGTGAGGACAGAGAAACAAAAATGAATACACACACACACAAAAAAAAAAAAAGAAATCAAGAACTCAAAAAAATGTTTAGAGAAAAATCAGAAGAAAGACAAGGGGGTTTCACTTACATAGAGATAACTCTATTGTCTCTTGGTGAGCTAGACCAACTTGAAGAGCCAATGTAACTAAGAAGCAAGAGAGACCTTGCCTTTTTTTTTTTTCCTATTTTATTGGAGAATGCCTTGGGGGCTGTTGGAAATCAAAGAGAGAGATGATTCTTACAGTGCATTCCATGCTGCAGTTTAGCTCTATTGACTTCTATTTCTGCTCAGGCTTAATGAATAAATAACTTAAGTCAGGGTAAGGAGGTACTCATGCTAAATGTACTTCTGAAGGAAAGAAGCAAGTAAAATATTAAGCAGCATGTTGATGAGAAAAAAAAATATTCATTAGTATTTCTTAAAGAATCTATATTTTTAAAAGCTTAAAAAGAGCATGGAGCTCATAGAGAGAAAACTGTTTATGTTAATGACTGGAGAGAAAAAATTGGAGGAGAAATAATACTCATGCTTTGAGAATTTTCTATTTGCACAATCATTTTATCCCTAGGGAACACAACAGGCCTTTCAATTCTGTTTCCACAGTTAATTTCTAGTAGTAAAATGGCTGATACTCTCGTTTGGAGCAATTCATTGCTACCTCATTTTTCCAGGCATTTGACTACTCTGGTGTAGAGCTGTTACCTGAAATCATTTTGCAGTTCCAGCCTACTGAATCAAACACAACTGCTTCACTGAGCATTGCGGTACACCTTTAGAAAGTCAATTACCATCAGGATGTCCTTCTGCCTTTCAAAGGGGAGAAAAGAACCATTAACCTATCAACCCTCATCAAGACAAGAAATTCTGATAACAGCCTATATATGACAATACTATTTTATATAATATGAAAGTGAAATGAAAAGTAAAGCATGAAAAGATAGTGATAATAAGTGCTGTACCCTTATATTGTCACATATTTAATACTTGATTCACATTATATTAGTATCAATGTTTTATGACTGTCAGTAGAATCACCTTGAATTTTAAATAGAAAATATGGATTTCTTTGGTTTTACTTGATGTAATAATTCATTAAGCCTGCCAAAGGAACCAAATGGAATGACTAGCAGGAGGAAATATATTTTAATTTGGATCAACTGTGAAAGTCACTGACAGGGGGCTCTGGTCTATGTTCTCCTATGACTAAATTTTTAAATTTTTTTTTTTTTTTTAAAGGAATTTATGTCAATCCCACAGTTTACTACGGCAGTCACCAACACAACTCCCTGAATCACCCTGTGTTTCATGCATTGTTAAGTTTGACACTTACTGGCTTTGTAGACAACATTTTTTTGTCAAGAAGAATGCTTTTTCTTCTGCAGTAATTTTTTAAAATTTCAAATGGACCAGTCAAGTCCTTGCTTTGTAATTTTTACATCACCTGAAAATACACTATTTTCAGCTTTCACAGGAGGAGAACCTTTGGAGAGTTTATTCAGAGGTTATTTATTCACTACATGGTATATCTTTGGTTTTAGGTATGAAATCTATTTGTTGTATTAAAAAGAGATATTCTGAGACCTTATTTTTTATTATGAACTATATTGCCAAGTTAGAGCTGAATATCTTTGATTGCATAAGTTTCACAAGTAATATGTGAAACTGTCCATTTTCTAGAGAATAATACTCTTAGTTTTATTTTCTATTAAGTTCTTTCGCTGTACATGCACAGAATGATTCAGGAGATATTAATGACCAAGCAATCAATGTCATGAAGATAGGGACTTTACTGGTAGACCCAGGTAGCTTGTTCTTAGATTTGCTCAGCTGAGCATTCATGACAGATGTGTGCAAACAGACAATGAAAAGAGAATACAGGAACTCCTGGGAAATATCTCTAGGGAGGACACGTTAATTCTCTTCTCCTAAATTCATGTCTTCTCTTCCTTTTTCTCTTATATAAATCAATGATCTTATATAAAGGGCAAGATCTTTGCCCATAGTGCCAGAGGGAGCTGAAATTGTTTAGAAGAAAGAGAAAAATACAAGAAATACTTCAGAGAAGTGAATTTCCACAAAAACTACATTGGTAATTTGCACATTTTTTTGCAAGCCTTGTATCTTTTGATACAATATTAAGCTCGTCTTCCAGAGTGCAGGTGATAAAGAATCTCAGCTTTCTCTACTGAACTTTTATGTGGGCACAGAAACAACTGAAATCTGATTTCCTACAGATTTTGTCTTATGATTGTCTTTGGTGTCTGAAAAGGTACAAGGTCCTCTTGAGATCTTTCCCATAGTTATGCCACCTCTATATCATTTCAGCCATCGCTTATGTTGAGATATTAATCTTTGTTATTCACCTGCCCATCTAGTTATGTGAAACTTACAGGAGCTTAATGATCTTTATCCACATCAGGTTGACTAGCGAAGTTATTAGACAGGGAAAGCCTCAATGACAGTCACATACTTAAAAAAATGTTTCTTTAAGGAGATCTTAATATAAATAAGAATAAATTTCCATTTTTCCATGACAGATAATTACAGGCAAAATGTGAAAAATGTGAACTTTAACGGTTCAAAAACTAGCAGACAAACAGGAAGCTTAAATTCACTGGTTTCAAAAAATGTCCTGTTTTTTACACTAATATCACAATTTTTACTTTAGTTTACTGATTCTTGAATGATGAATGTTGGTGTTACTACTTACAGAGGGAAAACAGTAGCAAGAAAGCACAGCTCCAACAAGCTAAAAAGCATTTTTATCTCTTCTGCTGGCCCTGAAAAATTTCAGGCATCTTATAAAGCCTGTTTGATTGATACAGGCCATTAAAATAATGTGTTTAGGAAATCTAATGTTGCCCCATGAAATCTGCCATTTCTGCCAAAAAAAAAAAGAATTGCATTTCTTCAATGAAAATGTAAATTACAGCTTCACACATAACTGTATGTAAAACTAATGAATGCATCAGCTGGTTTCTGTCACATAACAGTGATTGGGTGGTTACTGTTATACAGAGTACTCTCAGAAGTACTTTAAAATTGTACATGTTCTGGCCACTGGGTAACATACATATTTTTAATATTTAACAGATTCATATTTAATATATTCATATGTCCTTGTAAAGTGCTTTCTTATGAAGTTTACAGAACAATGGTAAATTTAATCTCTTTACCTAGATTTGGTCAGCATATCCTATGCATATTCTTAAATGATACCCACCAACAATAGTCAAGACATATTTATACTGTCTGTGTACAGATAACATACGGAGGTAACTCCATTGGCTTTTAAATATTAAAAGTTCAAAGTATTAAAGCATTCTTACTGCTTCTGAGGATTTTACCAATGAGGTAACAAACCCCCCATCTTTAAAAGATTGTTAAAGATTAGGTGCTACATCCCCAAAATTTAACGGAGTTAGTGTTTCAGGCTTCTGCATCTCTGGTTTCACAATTATGTGCTAATCACAATTTACTACTACCTTCCATCTATTTAGGTAATTGGGTTTATTTTCAACTGCATGTATCTAAAATCTAATCACACAGCTAGAGCAAGATGTATCCTCAGGCAAAGTGAGAGAACAAACTGTGTTGTTTAAGACATGAAGAAACCACACACTAAATAAAAATAATATCATTTTGATTATTAAATCTTCTTGGTCTACGAGAAGTATTCAGTGACAAACCCAGAGGGCCATTTAAAATCGAAAAGCATCTACGCAGAAGATCCATGGAAACCACAAAACCCTTTCTGTTGAATCTTTCCAGCTACCAAGCTTTTGTCATCGACAAATCAAACCCACATTTTTAGGGAAAAGATGAAACAGTTTCCTGAAAGGAATTGTTTCTGATGTGAAAAGCATACAAGCAGGTTTTGAATTCCTCTAAAGTCCATATTCAGTGCACAGTAAAGGAAGGGAATCTGTGCTTTATTTTGGTTCCCATTTTAAAATATTATGATGAATTTTTTTGAATAGTTCTAATATTTTTAGGGTTTGCCACAGGTCATGAGTTTAAGGAAGGGGCATCCCTGAAATTTAAGAAAAATTAGTACCTCAAACATCAAAGCCATTATTTTCATTCACACAGAAAATTGCTTTCAATCATAAAGAAAACCATAAGGAAACACTTGCAGGTGAAGTCAGTGCAAGGCACAGATATTAACATCCTAAGATACACCCTAAATGACTTGACATATCAATTCTGAAGGCACTATATTTTTTGCTTTATTTACCAAGACTGCACAATGAAAAATCTAAAAAAAAGTATTATGTGTAAGGTGCCTGTATAAGTTAAACATGGGTCTTTTTCTTTTTTCATATTTCTACCCTCACATTGTCTTTGTTCATAAATACTTGCTGAGAAAAAAAATCTCAGTACTTACACGGAGCAACAGAACAGAATAGAGTGCCTGCCTCGAGAATTAACTTGCACTCCACAAAGACTAGAGTCTTATGCACCAGAAATTTAAAATGGGAAGCTGCAAAATATAGCTCAGATAAAAACCCCAAACTATTAAGATGAAACATTTCAATTTTTTTCCAACCAGAAATTTTTCTGAATATCTATTACCTAATCACTTCTAAATATTGACTTTAATTTGCTTTTCAGAATAAGAAGACATATCAAAAATGTTGTCATCTCCCATGAATGATAATTCAGTTTTACAGCTGCCCACATTTGGAATATGAATCTATAGTATATGCAACCACTACTTACACCTCAATGGACTCATACAGAAAGAAAACATTAGAAATCCAAAACCTATTAATTTGATTAATTGTGAATAACTACTTGGTAATTTGATGGTATTCCAACATTTTTTAAAGCACATTTTATTACTTCCTGTCGTTTTTCACTTAGGAATCCTTAGTAATGACAGATTCATTTTCATGTATTTCAACACTGTAGTATATTCCTCAGTTCTGCTATTTGAAAGCAAGCTGCATTTCCTGTCTTTCATGGTTTAAGTATTAGCTGCACCAAGTAATTTTAAACCCATGTAGCAATGATTAATGTATTTGGATATTTTCCTAGAACAATAACCAACAGTCTTCACATCATTGAACACATCACATTCTTGTTAGGACATAACAAAGTTCCGTACCTTCTTAATGCTACACATGTTGATGTTCACTGTACACTGACCAAGGTGAGCAAAAAACTATTATTCATAACAACATGCCCCGAGGCAAGAAACCATTTAAATTTTCCTTTGGTACAGTGAACTACAAGTTATTTGGTACAGGGAACTATTATACCAAGTGAACCTGCTCCTTTAAGTGATAATGTGAGAAAATAATCTGCGAATACTCAATAATTAGGTGTCTGGACTCTCTTCCGTGATGAGGAAGACAGATTCTCTTTCCTTGAATTAGATGATTAAGGGTCAGCCATCACACCTGAGTGCTGTGAGTACTGGATGTTCAGCATTCCAGTATTAGCACAAATGGTGCTAATTTCCTTATGAGGTAGGGATACTTTCAGTTTGCAGGGATGGAAATTCACTTCCGTCACAACTCTATTTTATTCTTATTTATGCATTTTTTTAGAAATTTGTTAAACTTCTGAAAGAGTCGGGACTGGAGAATCAGAACCAGAGTCCTCATGGACTGTGGCAGAATGAGGTGGCCACCACATCATGAGTTTCTTTTCCTATCCCTCATATTCTTTCATCAATAGTTTAGATATACTATGTGCAATCTGATGGGAATTTCTTGTGTTTATAAACATGATATTTATATATTTTACATTATGTGGCTATGAATTTTAACTTACATTATATACCTATGAATTTTAATGTTGTTCTGTTAAACTCATTGGGTTTTGTTCATGGGATTAAGAGTGATTTTTTTTGTGCTTTATTTCACACTAGGTTACAGCCCTTACATTTCATGTTTGTCGTCCATTCAAGATGAAAGCTAAAGGAAACAGAACTAGGATGGGAGGAAGAAATAAGGTCCTTGGAGATTTTCAAAACTTGACTAGATGAGGCCCTGAGCTAACTTTTAAGTTGGATCTGCTTTGAGTGGAGAGTTAAACTAGATGACTTAAGAGATGTTTCTGCCAAACTTATTATTTTTATGATTCTATGATTAACTTATTATTCATTGTTATCTTTTCAATCTTATGAGGGTCCATCCATACCAGCTGTCAATGCTGAGAGAAGGGCTCTTTAAACCTCCTGCTCTTCTAGTTTATGTAACTCTGTAAATTGAAACATATGCACTCGTCAGAGGAGACTGATTCACAGGTGAGTGAGCATAGCTTGAAAATTCCTATAGTTAGAAGGCTATGTGCAGAGAGCCAGACAGAGTTCTTTAGCAGAGTACAGTGCATTATTAAAATGTAACTGAGATAGGACACGACTGAGGTCAGAAAGAGACCCCACCTCACATCCCATCAACATTGGCTACAGCTGTGACTGTAGCCAAGAATAGTTGCAACAAAAGAAAAATTTATGCTATGTATAAAATCTATTATTGTATCAGGTAAGTTGTGCATCCATTACTTATGTAAGCGTTCCCACTGGCTTTGGTCAAGCTCCATATGAGTGAGATGCAGACTTGCATGATTTTGTACTTACTCAACTGCATCATTCTTTTGCAGAAACTGATCTACATTCTAAAGAATCTTAATGAAGTTTCATCCTTACAGTTTGCAAAAAGGAAAAAGCTTACTTTTTCATGTTTGTTTTCATGGAGAAAATAGTATATTAGGATTTATGCAATGTTATCCACTCCTACAATTTCCAATTTATCATCTTGACAGATATCCAGGTAGCCAAAAACTTAAAAACACCTTACCAAGTAGGTGTTATTAAATGTAACAAGCAGCAGTGACACATTAAAGCATGATGGAAATAACTTTCCCTCATGGTTTTAGACTTTTGACTTCTTTCTGAAACACTTTCTCCTTCATATTCCATAGGATGTAATTCAATCTGCTAATCTAGAGGTAGAAAAAGCATTCTCTTTTAATGCTCTACATAAAAGAATGATTTTGGATTACCCTGCTATTAAAATCATAGACAAACTGTATTCAATTAATGACTTGACTCCACAAAACCACAGAGATTTAGATTTATTGGTAAGAATTCAGGTTGACATTTTGTCCTTAATTCCCCTATTGAAAAGTAAGAAACAAAGGTACAATTGCATGAGTTCATGAGTGTCAACCCCAATTTTTAGTTTTAATGTTGAGGTTTTTTTCTGTGTCTGTTTTAGTCTTACTAAGTTGAGCTATGGGAAATATTATATATATGATGATGGCATGAACATTTGTTTTTTCCTGTTGTTTAAAAACTGACATACACAGAAACCTATTTTTGGTGATCCCTATCCCAGATTTTAACCAGAAGCAAAAACAAAGCTTTTCCATCATATATAAAAAGGTCAAAGGGTAAGTTTCTAAAAAAATCGCAGGGTTTCTGGAGCACTCAGCCAGAAGTGATCATGAAATCTGAAAGAAAAGGACAAGCAGAGATAGAGTTATCTTTATAAAACGTAATTGTGAAATAGTAATTAAAAGCTAGAAATGACATGTCATTTCCAGAATGTTACTGTGTTAGTAATGCAGAAAAAGGAGATCCGAAAAGGAATGAACAGCAGTCATTACCAGCTTCACAAAACTATAAGGGCATCTTGTTGCTCGACTTCCCAGGTCAAAAGGCTGCCTGGCTTTGCTAGGTACGATAATTGTTATCAGACTTGGCAATGCCAGAACCTCATAAAGGACTAAAGTGTTCTCTCTAGTTGGAAAACACTCTCTTAAATGCATGCAGAGGGAATCTAGCTAATTGGTTGCTTCTTCAATATCACTAATGGAAGACTAAGAGTCTATATGAATAGACAAGTTTAACGTCATTCTTATAGGAGACAACAACAAGAGTATGATATGCCACATTAAATAGTCCAAAATGCCTCACATATGAATTATAGCCAGCAGGGGGCAGCTATTCTGAAAATAACAGTGGTAGTAATTTGCCCATGATTCCTGTTCTCTATCTTTTTGATTCATGAGAATGATTTTTACTGACATCAGTAATCCCAGAAATCAAATTCCAAAGTTGTACGCATAAATTTCTTGGAAATGAACTCTGCTTGTATAGGCATTTTTTTCTGGAGATGTCTGTAAACTCATGTAATGTGAAGAAGCAGCAAGATCCTATGACTGACCACTCATGACTCTCATAGTTAGCAAATACCACAAATTCAGGGACCCTCCATAATCAACCTATAAAACCAATGATTGTAAAAGTAAGAGACTGGAAGAGAAACTAAAGCAATAAATAAATCTGAAGAAATTGTCATCTGCTCAGAGATTTATAGGCATATATTTGTGGATAATGTTCTTGGTGAATTACCTGTATCTGCTGATGTGACTACTTGTAATAAGCTTAGCTACCAGTCAAGGCATGTTGGAACAGGGAACTACTTCTTACATTTCATACATTTCCCACAAATATTATACAGAATATTTCAAGGTAAATCTCTGAAACCTCCAATTTCTTGGCATTGCTCGTAAATATTGAGAAGCGAACACAAATGATCTGCGGTAATCATAGTTCTCCTACCTCCTAATCAATGGATAAAACAATAACTAGGTACCTCTTGTAGTCAACAGATAAATAAGGTATCTTGTGGTCTCAGGTTTTCTTTCACAGAAAACCTAAGCCAACGTTCACTTTCAGATAAACTGTTAAAATCTTGAATGATTCCCTGAGTACCAAGTATGATCCAATAATAATGGCATCACCCTTTTATCTGAATAAGCACTCAGTCATTACAGGCATAAAGTTTAATCTGGACATTCTATTTTGCTAAGGTATATTAAATATTATATATTTAAATTCTTTTAATCTGTATCATGAAAATTCCAGGGAATTTACTGAGTTTTATTTGTAAGTAGCAATAAACAATAATTTCCATCTATGAACCAAAATCTTCCTGTGATTAAATATGTGTAACTCCCAGCGATTCACTGAAAACCCGTTGTGGGTGCAGATGTTTCAGAGCAGAAGCTGGCCTAATTTTTTGTTATGTTTTATATAGTAACGTGGTACCTGAATAAAAATACCTGGAGGATCAGCAGCCAGTTTCTACAAGACTCACAACATTTCCAAACACTGACGGCATATTTGGAACACATTAGTTTCAAAGTCTCTTCTGTCAGAATTTGCTTGCATAATAAAACACAAGAGTTTCTTATGAAACCAACAAGGCTGTAGGAATGCAGCAGTAAATAAAGGTTTGGAAAATGAGAATACTGTTAGGAAAAATGCTTGTTTTAAGAATAACGGAATTGTAGGGTGGGAGCGAACATCAAGAGGTCATGTAGTCCACTCAAAAGCTCTGAGGCAGGGTCACATTAAACGTCTGTCACGACCGACTTGGCTTTATCTAATATATGTTAACAAATTGCTTATGACAGATTTTCCACAGCCTCCCAAGTAACTGGTTTTAATCATTGACTATTCTCATATTTTAAAATATTTTTCTAATATCAACCTATTTACCCCTTACTGCAACTTAAGCTTATTATTTATTGTCCTGTCTTCAATAACTTCAGAGAATTTTGTTATTAATACATTTTAAGCCTCTTATCAATGTTGTTATTAACACTCATAACTAGCAGTGAGGGTCCACAACTTGCAAGTGATTTGAGTTCATGTATTTCTTCTTTTTTCATGTTTACAACTGTCATTGCAAATAGGGAGTTAGAAACTTTCTTTAAAAAGTTTAGGATGAGGTTTCCAAACAAAATCACGTGAGTCCAGAAAGTCAAGCTCTAAACAGTGTAGGAAATATCATGATTTTTCTGATGGTACTGCACAAATATTCTCTTTTTCCTTTCCTGCCTTTTCAACTGTGGAACCTCTCAAGGGGTGTGTCACACCAACAGGGAGGTGATTTACTATCCCATTAAGAAATATCAGGAATAGGGTTTGAACAGAATTTACAGAAAATAGATAAGGATAGATATGGACTTTTAAAATACATGATAATTTTTTTACCTAACTTGAGTTTGCTTGTCTCTTACCTTGCCGCAGGCCGGTGTTCTCCCCTTTCAATTTCCTTTACTAATATCACCACCTCAGATGTCCTTATGACTTCTCCTTCCCTGTGTTAGAGCCTGACTGACCTCTTTGAGACTTTCTACAGTTCTCCCAAGGTCTGTATGTTGGTCTGCACTTTGTTTCAAGACTCATCCTTCACTTAGTTTTCTTTAAAGATTTCTTTGGATGCTTTTTTGTGTCATTTTCATACCGATTCTCTATTTTATTTTGAGTCAAAATTTCATCTCCTGCTGTACCTCTTGAACTCCTCTACTTCTCAGTTTCTATACTTTGAATCATTCCCCTGAGTTTCTCTCATTTACAATGTATGCTATTCTGCACAGGTAATTGTTCAACTGCCTCTGTAAAACACAACTTATAGCACTTTATAACAGTGCAAGACAAAGGTTGAAAAATTAGAAGGTCAATAGTCAGGAAATTCAGAATGCAAATTCTGAATACCTTGGCTGTACTGGAATTGTAATTTTTCCATGGAAAAACATGAAGTTTAAAGTGTTCAGTAGAAATAGCAGAGAAAAATACCATGTATGTACAAAGACCTATTCTACAGATAAGACCTGGCTTCCCTCTGCTATCATTTATGAACCATTGCAGGAACTCCACAGTAGGAAATTTTGAAGTAATTGATCCAGAAAATGTTACTCCAACTCCAACAGTCAATGACTGGCTTTTAATCTAACATATGAGAGCTCTATCTACTCTGGAAGTGATTCTTAGTACAGACCTTATCCTTTACTCAGAATACTAAAATTATAAAAGTTACATAAGAGAACTTTAATTTCCCAGCCTGCATTAACTTAGCTGCTGTGATTCATTTTTCTGTTTATGTTAAAAGGAAAAGAGATGATAAAAGCAAAAGGCAAAACTCTGAGGCATTGCTGTACAAGATGTAGCTTTGAACAATGAGCTGCCTTTCACTCTACAATTTATGCACCTTGCTCCTGAAGACTATTTCACTACTTACAGCCTTAGCAGTAATACAACTTTTCCTCCCAAGACTTTTGAGCCCTCCTTCCAAACAGGCATAAACTAGAGATTATCACACATATTTGGCAGGATGTATGCATAGAATGAGTCAGGTCTGAAGCTGAATTTACAACAGTTACAGTTAAATATGCTCCAGCATATTTTATGTAACATGCGTATCTGTAGATTTCACCAGTCTTGTTTGTCCAAGGAATATATTTTTATTTCCTTGAATTTTTCCATTCATTAATATAGAAAAAATATTCTCAAATGTGAAAATTATGCATTTAAAACTATCATTGTTAAAAACACATATATGTGCATAAAAATATATATTTTGTTTCTATTGCTAGTTTGTTTTAGGATAACCCATGCACTTTTTATTGTTTAGCATTTGCTCTTTGAATCTAATACCTTTAAGCCAAAATTACTTTATGGAATAGTGGCAATGCATTGGTAGATGCACCATCTAATAAGACCTATGCCATGCTATAATTTAAATGCACAGTGATTGTACTGTACTGCAGTTATTATAGAATATTGAATAATTCTTGTCCTGGTTTCAGCTGGTTAACTGTCTTCCCAGTAGCTGGTACAGTGCTATGTTTTGAGTTCAGTATGCGAAGAATGTTGATAACACTGATGTTTTCAGTTGTTGCTAAGTAGTGTTTAGACTGAAGTCAAGGATTTTTCAGCTTCTCCTGCCCAGCCAGCGAGAAAGCTGGAGGGGCACAAGAAGTTGGCACAGGACAGAGCCAGGGCACCTGACCCAAACTGGCCAACAGGGTATTCCCTACCATGGGATGTCACATCCAGTATAGAAACTGGGAAGTGGGGGCAGGGAATCGCCGCTCGGGGACTGGCTGGGTGTCGGTCAGCAGGTGGTGAGCAATTGCACTGCGCATCATTTGTACATTCCAATCCTTTTATTATTACTGTTGTCATTTTATTAGTGTTATCATCATTATTAGTTTCTTCTTTCCTGTTGTATTAAACTGTTCTTATCTCAACCCACGTGTTTTACTTCTTTTCCCGATCTTCTCCCCCATCCCCCTGGGTGGAGGGGGGAGCAAGTGAGCGGCTGTGTGGTGCTTAGTTGCTGGCTGAGGTTAAACCATGACATAGTGGTACTGCTGCATCATTAGCTGTGTTGTGTCATCTTTGAATGACAGAGTTATTAAAATTGTCTTCAGAATACAGCATTGTTCAAAAGATTAGCTCTATAATTAAACAAAAATTTTGAAATGGCTCTTATCCTTAGATTATTTTAATATCCAGTAAAATAGTATACTAGGTTATTTTGATGTTGAATATAAGCCTTATTTTGGTGAATAAAACTAAAACAATAGCTGGAAGGAAAACATGGCTTCTCTTTTGTTCAATTTTTATCAAATACAAAATTTTAAAAGTGTTATTTCAGCAATATGGCCTTTCTCCTTCTTGGGAAATATGATAAATATTGAAACAAGAAATATGGGAATAGTGATTTGCAGATAATATGCATGAAAGCAGCTGTTGCACTCCATGTTCTTTTTAGGAACTTAGGGTATTGAGGCTACAAGCAGCCTTGTGAATATATGAGGATTGCAAAAACTTCATTATTCAATAATGAATCAAACTAATTACAGCACAATTTGAAAATGATCTAAAAATATTCATTGGAAAAGACAATTTTCTAGTCTTAACTTCCAATAACTAAAATAAGAAGCATTGATAATGATATGAGAGACATTAGTTAAACCTCCTGATGACTGACCCTGCCCACATCAAAATATTCTGTCCTCCAAGCAAAGAATGCAACTAAGTATTTAAATTACAGCCAACTTCCCTGAGCATGGTATAGTAGATTTTCAGTGAGACTGTTGCCTTACTGTACCATGGTTCATGCAACTGGTGAAAACCTTACTCGCAGGGAGACATCACTTCCGCTTACTCTCCAAAGACAGAACTGTGTCTATTCTAATAGTAAAGCCTGAACTACAGAGATCTCCTCAGGGCTTCCAAGAATTCTGCCCTGTGGCATTTCCCATTTATTTCAACATATACAAACTACAGATGGTTGTTAAGGAAAAGGCAGATAATCCCTTGGGATAATCAGGCCTAAATTTAAACTTTACAGAGGTTTGGTATGTTCACTGTGGGAAGGAAAAATCGGCTTCCATGGATCAAGATTAGAGGAATTAATATTTAAGGGCATACCATAAAGAAGAAAACAATGGACTGTAATTGATTCTTTTCATCTGACCTCTTTCTCTCTCCCTCTCTCTCAATCGTTGTTTGATACTAGAAGACATGAATTTGTGAGAGCCAGTGCTAATGAAAAATGCAGTAGAACTTAACTGCATTTCAGAGCTGCTGGTGTCAAGGGGGCAAGTAATGTCTGTGTCTGTCAGAATGTAAATTCAGTCACTTCATATGATTCACACTCAAGATCCAGAAAAGAACGTGGCCAAGAAAATGACATGACATATTTGGCAAACTTGATGTTTAATAGAGAATTTGTTATCATGGTCAAATTTTGATCCCCCATTACACTGCTATTATGCTGCAATAAATTATAGCCAACTTGTTATAACTGATAGGGAAAATTTTCTAGATCCCGAGAGTAACAAAGATCATTTCCTGAAGACCTTTTCAACCTCAGGAATATTAGAAACCATTAGTTCTTTTCATTCTAGGGTTTTTCTCTGGTAAAGGACATAATCATTCTTTAAAAAAATAAATGTAAGAAGTCTTTAGTCTTTATAACTGAAGTGTTTTTAGTACCTCCATTGTGGTGCAAAATCATCATGTGCCCATTTTCAATGACATCATGAATATTGTTGTGTGCAACTCAAATTCAGGAAATAGCTTGCTTTATTGGTAACTTATTCCGTAAAAATTGCCACATCATCTATTTATGATGGAAGTCACAACACTTCCAGCTAGGCTCTCCTCAGACCTGCAGTTAGGCAAATGCAGCAGTACATAGCAATAGATCCATTTGTGCCCATGAGTTGGTTTCCAGCTTGTCAGAATTCAGATCAAGCATCCAAATGTTCATCCCGAGACAAGCAGGGTTAACACTGTGAGCCAAGCACTAAGCAGATGCCACGACCCCTGTGGTATCATGCAAGCCTGTAAAATCTCCTTACTGCAAGACAAGAGCTGCTCATCAAAGGACTGGTTGACACAAAACAAAGGAGAGGGTTTTCCTGGATTTGAAAGTTTAGCATGGTTTCTCCTCTTTGCAGTGAAAGAATTTAACATATTTCAGTGTCACAAAGACACTTAGCTACTGTTTAGCTGGATACTACTGAGGAATGTTTAGGTAGCTGAGAGAAATGAGCCAGGGAATGACACTGAAGAGCTGCTGCCACTTTTACAGGAGAGGGGGAGGATGCAAGTGGAGCACTATCGCATCTTGCACATCCCTGTGATCAGGGTGTAGGTTGTTAGTTATTGCTACACTGCAAACATAGCCCACAAGGAAGACCCCTGTTGTTGCTGCTTCCAGGACATCACTCAGTACTCTGGAAGTGTATGGATGATGTACAGAAACTTGCCCATATAGAATCTGATACAGAATAGCAGAGACACACACACACACACACGCACGTACGCATCTGTTAGCAGATATTACAGTTCAACTGAACCACTTCAGTTCTCACCTACTATTTCTAGGTCTGTTCTCTGTGCAAGTTAAAGGACAGTTTCTATAAACAGTTAAGACATTTAAAAACATATGAAATATGCAAACGGCTTTCTCATTCTAAAAATGATTCTTAACTTTTAAAATTATTTGAAGTTGAAAACAATAAGAGAATGGAATTGAAGTCAGTGATATTAACTGTAGGTGCTCTGAGTGTGCTGCTGAAAACTGATTTAATTAGCCTGAGTTATGATCTTCCCAAAATTCTCTATGTTCATTTTTAATAGCCATAGTACTAAGCCTAGTACTTTGAATACAAAGGGAAGGACACACAATCCATTCCTAAATTGCTACTACAGCTAGATATACAGTTTTTCTAAGGCACTGCATGAGGTACTTTTCCTAGAAGCCCCAAAATTTTAGTAAGAACCTTTTAAAAAACTTATCAAGATATATTAAATAATAAACAAGATGAAGTTTAGCAGAGACAGTGACATCACCTGTTATCCACTTTGCAGTTGATTCTGCAGCCTTATGTATGCACATTGATGTTTTTTCATGACAGATATAGCATATTGGACTTTCTGTAATCTGAAGTTTGCCATATTATTTATCTTGCAAGATGTTCGTTGAATAAAAGAGGATGGAGGAAATTAGGAGACGTATTTGTAGTTAACCCTGAGATAAAAGGTAACTTAATTATCTGTCTCCTTAACACCAATCTCTGGCTCAGCTGGCAGCTTATTTAATTTTATTTTAAATGTTTAAAGTGCAATTGTGCTCAGTAATTATCTTATTAAAAACGATAGTAGCCTAGGTTTTTTTTCTGTCTTTCTGGAAAGGAATGATTTTAACAGAATATCTTTCAGAAATATTTTCTGCTTGGTCTGTGCTCCTGTCTAATCTGTATGTGCACAGAGCATCACATGAAATAAGCACGCACATATCAGGTATAAAAACTAATACTACCCGTGCCTCAGCTTGGGCTGATAAGTTTTGTACATTGCAAGTAATAGCTGAATCTTGCATGCCCCTTTGTCTTTGCTGGCAAAATCTGACTTCAGATGAATCAGAAGTCAAACTCTGCCAGGTTTAACAAAATCCCATGGAGGATGAACATATAGAATTATTTATTTCTATTAAGAATACCAGAGAGTATATTTTACAGGAAGTAATTTCATTATCTATTGAAGTGCTAGGGTTCAGCATTTCAATACACAAAATTCAATGATGCATTAATTTGATCCACCTAACTAGCATCCAGGCACATTTAGTGAAAAATGCCAGAATTGTTACAGTTGGTTCCAGCCAAAGTGATAGGCCCCAAGAGCTTTAACTCTATAATTAACAGATAATACACCCTGTATAATATATATAATAAAATATATATAGTGTATAATGTTTAACATACATGATGTATCATATAATAAATGATTAATGTATAAAAAGAGGCAATATTCAAAATCGCATCACCATGAAGAACAAGTTTCAGTAAAATTACGCTGCAAAAAGATTTCAAGTTTGATCGTTGTATCTAGAACACAGAAAACCAGTTTTATGTAATAGGATACATCCTGCCACAGCTCAAGGAAAGCTGGGAGGAAAAGATCAAGTGTACCTCATTTGTTTTACTTCTGCAGATGAACATGCAAATAGCAGGCAGAGAAACTGAAGCAAATGTTACATGCAAATGTCCTTTTCTACTGACAGGTAGGGTCTCCTTTTAGATATTTTGGTATTTATTTTCACTATATTTCAGCTACTTCTAGAGCAGATCAAGCTCCTGAAAAAAATGTGGTGAGAGAATTTTTATCATTTTTTGGTAAATTCCACGTCATAGATTTGTGTATTGATTTTCGGCAGTAGCCCCACTTACTGCCTCATGAAAGATATCCATACGTCTCATACAGCAAGTACATATACAAGGAATACAAAAACACTCATATGTGTACTGGAAACCCAGCCTATCATATACATCCATTACCAGAAAAGACTGAAGGAGAACAGCAAAGTGTACAGCTCTTGCCAAGCACATTCATGTATTTGTGTTCAACAAAACCTGAACACAAGTCAAACTAGGTCTATCAACAGGGATTACTGACAAACTACCTCTCATTTAAAAGTGTCTTGCAGACTGTATTATATGCTTCCTAGCACTGGTGGTCCTGACATACAAAAAAGCTTAACTCAATCTCCATTTGAACAAACTTTATATAATTTAGCTATCTACTGGTGTCAAATGGAGACAAAAATTAACACTCCCTCACCCAAACCCAGACCTGGACAAACTGCAATGTTCTCTCTCATGTACCTGAGGCACAGTATGTATAAAGGCTTGCATCAGCTTATAGATAGAAGAAGACCATCTAGTTAAAACATTTCTTATAAATGATTACACTGAAATATAAGCATCTTAAATGGATTTTATGGAAATATTATGATACAGAATAATTCTGATTTTAATTTTATTAAAACCAGGAAAGTTAAAATGCCCATAAAAATGATCATTATCATTCTAAAAGAACAAGAATTACTAATTATGAGTTTGGCATTTTCTTGCGTAAAGCAATTTTTTCATTTTCCATATACTATGCCCATTTTCTACATGAAATGAAATTGATCCTTACTACTTTGAATCTAGTACTAACCATTATGAAATCATATTAGACATTTCAGTGCCTGTGTCTCTAGGACATATGGTGCCCTGAGTGAGAAAAATAACTTAGAATCATTGTACTTAGCTATTAAACAATAACACTCATGTTCTCTCACAGCTAAAAGGAGGTTTATAATTTCTATTACTAAACTTAAATTACCTACTGTTTATTTTCACTGTCTGAGAACCTCAACGTGACTGGTACAACAAAGATTCTAGTTAGAGTAATGTTTTCTGTAACCTGTCTATTGTTTTCCAACTCAAACAAGATTTGAATTTGAAGAACATACACTATGCTGGGTCTATTTAACCTGTAATAATTTTCTACCTTAATAGCCACACTGCAGCATTTGAAAATTTTGCCATGAGCTAGTAACTGAAAGAGTGAAATTCTCATCTGTGAAGAATGGTATAGTAAATCATGGATTAGCAAAGTCAGGCACTCTAAGTGAAAGTAAATCCTCCTCTTTACACCTAATGTTCAATATGGCTCTTCACTATACAAATTTTATGTTAACTTTAATCAATTTCATCTCGAGAAAGAAAATGTTTTAAAAAGCAGAAAACTAATTGTGGTAATAAAGATTTCACTCAGCAGAATCAGAGAGCAAAACACAATTCATCTTCCTACAGACTTTTAACAAGTTGTGACAACCTCACGCAGCCATCTATAAAAGTTACTTAATAAACATTTTGTGTTCAAAATAATATAAGCTAAGTCTGTTTAAAAGAATACACTAATCTGATTTTTTTCACAGTAAAGCCATAAAAAATAGAATTCGTATTTTCTGTCTTTCACTATAAAACTGAGGTCTTTAGTCTGAATTGACCATTCAAGTTTTTCCATGATCTGTGGGGAAAGAGAGGCACCTCCATAAGACAATTCAACCTGTCCTCACACAAACATCCAAGACAGATGGGAGGAATTTTCCTCTGGAAGTTCCTCTCTGTCACAGTGTCCCTCCAAAATCTATACGGGGACACTAGATAACTTTGGCTAATACCTAACTTTTTGACAGCTAAAGTGAAAAAAGATGAATCCATCTTCTCATGCCTTTGGTTGTCAATCCTAGTTTGTGATAAGTTGGGTTTTTTTTCTGTGCAGGCTGACTATTTTGGCTTGAAGTTTCAGCATCTCTTAGGCATCTTGTTAAAATTCTTACTGCATTACACCTGCCATGCTGTCAGAGACAGGTTAGTTAGTCTGCTCGATCTAGGAAGCTGATGGGAAGTCCAGACTTTCAGTTGCTCCTGTAATAGCATTAGATCTCCGATGTGGAATGAGGAAGGTTGCTATCAGGTTACGAGGCAATCAATACAAGTGTGGGCAAGATTTACAGCAGAATAGATAAGGGTAAAGGGAGAGTCATCGTAGCGTAGTTTCTGATGATTAAATAATGCCTTAACCCAGAAGCAAGCCAGTTTTTTTTCCTCCATAAGAAACCAACAGAAACATTTGAATTGCTCCTGTTCAGATAAAGGTATCTGAACCTAGCCAATACCAGTTCTGCATATTTCCATCTCCCGAGTAGAGTTAACTATTAGCGTACAATAAATATTCAAATTTTTACATACACCAAAGTGACTCAGTTCTTTATGGATCCTATTTATAGTCTGTAAAAAGTAAAGAATACAGAAATAAAAGTGAGAGGTTGTTTAAAATTTCTGTGTTTTAGGAATACATAAAAAAAATAAATACAGCTAATATTCCATACCTGAGTAGTGGTTGCTTTGGATAAGATGATTGGTCACTGTTTTGGCATGGCTGAGGTTTTTTTGTGACTTGCTTATAAATATTCCTGGCAGTTACTCCAATCCATAGCATAGTAGAGAGTGTAGAATAATGTAGAACTATACCAACCTAAGAAAAGAGTGGACGGTTAAACAAGTCAGTAAATGGATCAGTAAAACAAGAGTTTTAGAAGAATCTTACTGCATAACTGTACAAGCAAACAGGTTTTTTTAACTTAATTTGTAAGTGCATTAATTTTGTCTTTCTCTCTGGTTATTTCTCACCAGGGAATACACTTCTAAAAAGCAGATAGAATCAGTTATTTAATCTATCATAGATAATATCTGTGATACCAGAAGGTATGTTACAAAACCAAAACTGTAAAGACATTTGTTTTCTAAGAATCTGATTAATGACAACTATTTACACCTGGATTTAAAGTGATGCAAAGGTTAGTTTGTATTGCAAGCCTCGTTAGCTTATCATGACAATGCAATTTAAAAATGAATGAGAGGTCAGTATTTTTGCTTGCTATTATGCTACTATTTCCTTTCATTTTTCAGGAATATCCTGCTGTAGTTCCCTCTCAGCTGCATATAGCCAAGGTTGACTTCTTGTAATGGGATCAGTGCTATTTGCCTAAAACCAGATTATTTTCAGACATATTTTAAGGAACTTATAAACTTGGCTATACATTTTTTAAAATTAAATGACAGATCTTGGCATCCTCCCTTAAAAGGAGATACAAACTCTCAATAGTGTTATTATCATTTTGTCCCCAAGAAACCGTTTTGTTTATCACTGAAAGTAAAATAAAGTACAAACACCTCTAAAATACGAACTTCCTTGTTATGTTAGTAATTGTTATTCATTACTATGGAAACAGTAATTGGAATTTTATCCAATCTCCAGTGCTTTATTACATCAGCTAAGTCTCCATCTGATTATATAAAATGAGGTTACCTTTGAAGCAATAACCTGACATTTTGCAGTGAGAAGTAAAATATTGCTATAATTGGAAAGCATATAAATGTTTAAGGAATACAGAGAATTGCTGAATAAAGCTAACACAAATCTATTATAATGTTTTATTTGAACCAGTGTTCATTTTTGCTCAACTTAAAATAATTGATGGGTAAAGGAAAAAACTCCATGAAATTTGTTTATATTTAGTAATATAGCACAAAACTTGAAGATAGCAGCAAATACCATCAACAGAAAACCCTTTGTAATTTTCTCTGGGACTTGTCTGACAGATTAGAGAAGGGAATATAAAGCCTTCATAGCTGTTGTCGCTTGAGGTAAAAGAAGCAAAAATAAGAGAATGAGACAACTTTGTACCATCAGCTGGCAGACGTTGCCAGTTCAGTGGCTAGTGCTGTCTGGACTTAGTTCATATGCAGCTTGCAGCATTTCTGTAGGGACTCAGTGAATATGACCATGAGCTAAGGGGGGAGTGAAAGAGTAAGGCAGAAGGAAGAAGAGGGTGAGAAGAAAGGGAAAGAAAAAGGAGGTGGGAACCATGAGAAAGAACTGGAAAAATTCTAGGGATTCGGTTCATAACCTCTTTCTCATTCCACTATAGCACTGCTACTATATATTCTGTAATTATTCTATGCAAATGTGCCAAAGAGTCTATAAGAATATGAACAGCAGGGATGAATTCCATGTGAGAAGGCACCTACATGTGAAATTTGGCAACATATATGGCCATATATACAGCATAATTAGCCACTTAAGTGAAGAATGAGATTCCTAAAAATAGTCCAATAAAACAATTTTATTGAAATTTTAAGGAGGCAACTGAACTGAAAACATCATTGCTATGCCACACCTTAGTCACGTTACTTTTCTTCACAGTGTGCTGATACTTCAGCAACTTAGTTCCTTGTGATACATGGACAAATCAAACAAACATGGACAAGAGACAGAAGTGTTATCATCTTCTGTTCTAACTCTTCAATAATATGCCTCTTTCTCTCTGTCTCAAAAAAAAAAAAATCAATTTGCATTTCTTGCTTAAAGGAAAAGAGGATATATCCTGATGATACAGGACCTCCTCATGACTGACAGATTTGAAGGACAATGGTGACAATCTGGAGATAAAACATATATAACACAACAAAAATGTGGAATTTGGAAGGGTGTACTGGGCTGTTATGCTAAATTCCAGAGGAAAGCATACCCTTTGCTCTGTGTCACAATGATTTTGTTTCTCACTTCCCATCACAAAATATGCTTTCTGGACTAGAATTTTGCTCTTATTCATTCACTAATAATAATCGGTAAAGAAATGTTTGTCACACCTCATCTTGAAAATTCAGTGTTTCAAAGTGGTGGGCTTTGCTCTCTGCCTCTTCCTTCCCCATATCTCCACACTGACATCAGTTGTGCATGGAGATGCATTTTCCTCACTGTTGCACTTAGGGGCTGTGGCTGCATGCTCTTTTGTCCCCTTCAGTGGGACCACCTCTTCCTAGCTCTCTTAAGCTAGGAAGACATCTGAGCCCTATCCTAGAAATACACAAGATACCAACACATGACATGGAAGGGGAAGACAAAGCTCAACAGAAAGGGAAACAGGACAAAGATAGTTTTGTTCAGTAAACTCTCACTTAACTCTGTTGGCAAATTTAAACCTTAGGTTTATGCAACAAAGGTCCAGGGTACAAATTTATCTGTGTATATCTTGTTACTGGATTTGTGCCTCTGTAAAGCTTAAAAGGCCAATAAATAGACATAAATTAAATACCCAGGTGTACACTTAAAACTATTTTCACTATAACCAGAACTTTTGTATTTCATATAGAATCGTGTGGGAAGCATCAAGTTTTCCACACAGAACAAAGGATTATGATTGAATATACGAAAGTGATGACCTGTATTCGTAAGAAGTTTTTCCACTGACAGGCCAAA
This sequence comes from Haliaeetus leucocephalus, assembly GCF_000737465.1. Lineage (NCBI taxonomy): Eukaryota > Metazoa > Chordata > Aves > Accipitriformes > Accipitridae > Haliaeetus > Haliaeetus leucocephalus. Next base: position 11,886,039 of record NW_010972620.1, on the reverse strand, counting down.
TGGTACAGAAAGAACTGTCAGGACACATGCATTTAAGACAGCACTGCAGCTAAAGCTATTTAATAACCACAGTTATATGGTGAAAATTTTCTTGTTTCCTTGGACTCATTTTTCCATGTCCTGTATTCTTAGAACTCTTATCTTTGGGAATAAGCACCAGCCTACTGAATAGAAGATTACGCTTTTCTACAGTAAGAAGATGCTCTCTGTATGTGCCCCTTCAATAAATTTCAGTTCCTTAGAGGTAACTTAAGTTCCATACCTTGCAGTTACCATGGTAATGACCAGAATACACATTTATGCAAAGCATTTTGGCACAAAAAGCTCTCTTGATCAGCTTTAACTTGCACACGAATTTCTTTGTTTTCCCCTAGTTTTTAATTTCATTTCTTCTTTTCAAAGGTAATCATATTTCAGATAAGATTGTCCTTCTTCAGCCAGTTCTATTTAAAGGAGGATATGGTTATGCACTGACATTCCAATTACACTGCTAATCCTGCACTGAAAGTGATTCTTTTCAGTGAGATGGAAGGGATTCAGGAATTTCTCTGTGGTCTATAACACCACTGGATGTGAATATTTAATGATCTTAAAACATTTAGCCTTAGAACAACCCTGTGCTCCCTTCACAGGTAGAAAATTTAGAGCAAGTTGAGACCCACAAATCAGGTACCTGAAACCAGGAAGGACAATCTTCAGCATGCACATCTAACTCCATAGTGTGCAAAGTCTTTAGCCATCATAGGTTGGTGCTAGTAAAGTTTCCAGCCACATAAAGTCTTGCTTATGCATATGACTAGCTCTGTTCCTGTCTCAGCAGAGCTGAACAATGCAGCACCTTTCTCACCGAAGACTACTCAAGAGCTCTTAAATGGCATTCTTTGCTTGAGACACCCTAACTGGCAAACTTAATCACAGTACATTAATTTTACACCCATTCTTTCAAAATCAAAAATATATAGCTAGAGCAGAAAGAACTGCTCTTTTCCTCCTCTTTCTATAATATTTTTGTATCTACAGCTCCTACCCAAGATGTGGTGCATAGCTCTAGGACCTCCTTAGTTTAACAGGATTCAAATCCAAATTTCGGACTTCCAACGGTAGTAGTCTAACTTCTAGGCTACTGGCTAGTATAGAACGGGCTTTGCCTTTCTCGCTGAAGAATTACTGCCCTACAGAAAGGAATTCACAAGCAGCTTCACGTATGACACTTATAAGGGAGAACGAAGATCTGAGCCTTACCAAGTCTTACATGGAAGCTTTTATTTCATAAACCGCATAGGAGGTGCTGGGAGATGTGATCCAAGTGATCATGCCACTCAGTGACTGGCCCCTAGGATATGATTCTGTTTCACTCCCTAACTTTTCTGTCTCCTGGTTCTTGTGTCCCTAAGCCTATTCTTCACACTTCAACATGCTGAACTGACGATTTCATCCCCTGGCATCCATAGCCTCATGGCTATCATACTTTCCTGGAAAGTAGGGGCTATGAGACTGAAATTTTTCAGACTGAGGGTACAGAACCAATGCCTCCCACACACGGGGAGTGGTCCAGCTACAGTTGTGTCTCCTTCTGTCTCATTCCCTACATGAAAGGAATAAGCCTCCTTCTGCCCTTTAAAGGAAAGAAATCTGAGACCCCAACTCTGGGAGATGGAAGGGGCTGATTACATCATCCCCTGGCTCACTCAAGCACCTTTCTGGCTAGTGTACTGGTGGCTCTGATTAATCCTATTCTGCTGTTCCTAACACAACTTTTGCCTTGCATGAACGATTTTGCCATAATCTCAAGACTCTGGATTCTACATCAACAGCCAGCATTCAGTGACACCCAGAATCAGATTCGTGAGTAATCTAAACAGTCTGTAGATACAACCTCATTCACACAGGAAATCTGTGAAGAAGCCATGCACTCTTCCAGCACTCTAACATCAGTTTTCTTTATAAATCATAAAGACTGCATAGCACATACGCAAGTGAGACTGTCTATACAAAATCATCTCTGAAATAGGTATGCAGGTTTAAAAGGGAGTTTTAGATTTTTATATTCCAGATAAAAATAAATATCTTACCTTCTCTGAAAACACATTTTTTGTGTAATTACTTTGCCTTAAAGGGGATATGAAGGTTCTTCCAGCTATCTATCACAGAAAATGGGTCCATTTCCATAGCATTATTTCCTGCTGCTTAAAATTAGCCTGGGACACCTCATTTAGAGGGAGAAGGTGATTCGAATGAAGTTATTTTAGAACCACCCTTTTTGGTTAATTATGAAGGCTAAAAATTAACTCAGTCTATTATTTCACTTGAGTAAGGATGTTTCAGTGAAATTTGTTTGTGAAAGTTTTAGGGATAATTACAGTAAGAAAGGTGGAGGTTCACTGGCTTTGACACCACATTTCAGTGATTAGGTCAGAAAATGCTTGCACTTGGAATATTCCCTAGGCACTCAGGAAACAAAGTGCAAACTACATTGCTGGAGGGTAAGGCTGTGTTTTGAATTGTCGCAGATGAAAAGATACCTGTGCTATAGCAACACTAATGGTGTTACACATGGAGTATAACTAATATTTTAGTGCTGCTTGAAGCAGTAATATTTTCACAAATATATTTTTAAACCCTAATACCAGTTTTTTTTCCAGAACTGAAAAAAAAAAGAAAAAAAGGAGAAAGAGACAAAAACTTAGACTTGAGGGACACACAAGCCCAAACTAGCTATATAAACATACCTTTCATTAGGCTGAATAATTTAAAGAATTGCTATATTCCATATACAGGAGAAAAGGAGTGCTGTTCGCCCCACCACTGCTTATACAAGCTACAGGAACTGTTCAAATATGTGAGCTTTCTGGGAAACCCATTAGTAGGTCTGACCTCCCTCTGTCCAAGCTTTGGTACCCTGAATATTAATTCACAGAGTAATCCTCTCAGGGTTATCACAGGAGGAGACAGGCAGTGGGACTCACAGAATTTTGAAAAACGTTGCTGTCAGTAGGCAAGAAAGGGTCTGTGGTGGGGTACAATGTTCTGGGAGTGAACATGTGTTCAGCCTCTATTACCAGCATCTGTTAGCCCTCCCTAATTATATCAGACAATTTCTACCAGGAACCAGAGGACTGTGTGTGTCTTGTGTGTCCTGTATCTTTCCTGTATTTTAACTGCTGATGATACTGTCTGTTGAGGTAGCATAGTGTCAGGTAAATAAATAACTTTATGAAACTGATTAGAAGGCATTTGTGAATGGATCCATTCAGTTTCTGTAAGTGTGCGTGTTTCTCAGCAGCTCAGGATCTGGCCCTATACCATAGCAAGAAACAGCTGTCACTGATAATACATATTATGAAGATACCCCTGTAGTTTACGTATTACTCATAACAGATTATTAATAAGTCATTTATCTCAATCAATTTTTCATTATTGCTATTAATACTGCATTGTTACCATGCAATCTGCAAAGTAAATAACCAGACAATGACTGTAACAGCAGATGGTTATTTGTGATCATGTAATTACATGGCCATGACTGCCCTACAAACTAATCTGCTACCCTCACTTGCAAACTGCAGATAAAGACAATGGTAATATGGTGATATTTCAATTTGCTAGAACTCACAGATTAATTATGACACTATACCCTAGGTATTGTGAGATACTTAGAATAATCTAGTAGACAACTGTGTCATTTAAATGAATACCATGTAATATACATACTTTGCATGTAGAATGTTACAGGTGCTTACAGATCTACATGTGCTGTTTATTGATGGTCAAGCACAAATATACACAAAAGGCTTCCAAAGCATCTCACTGAAAATTAGAGTGATGACTCTTACACTAGTTATGCAAGTTTGGCAATGACTCTGTTGTTGGCTGGTGACTCTTGCTGTTTACACCCATTCAAGCCAATCAGAAGAACCAGATTAGTGAGAGGTAAAGTATCTGGGAGGCTGTTGGCTTAATGAAGTGCTTTACTACAGGTAAATACCAACAACATTCATGAGATCTGGAGCACTTCTACAAAATCCAAGAGGAAGAAATATTTAAGACAAATTGCAACAAGCCTTCATCAGGCATTACAGAAGATGTCTGAAATGACTCTCTTTACACACTGTACAGACTCAGCCTCTATATTCAAAGCACCTGAAGCCATGTTCTCTCTGTGCATCTCATGGCATCTTATCTCCAGAAAGGATGAAGCAAGAGATGTGAAGTAGTCCAGCAGTGCAAACAAGGGTCCATAAATAGCAAGTGTACTGGTCTGCTTTGTCTCCTTAGCTTGAGTTGTAATTAAAAGACATAATCGTACTATAAACATTAAGCTGCCAAAGTGTATATTTAGGCATCACCCAGTGAAGCCAGGGCCACCCTCAGTAAAAGGTATATGTATTATAAAAGTGCAGCAGTAACTTTAGTTCCACACGTTCAATCCAAAGATCAGAAAGGACAGAAATATTTGGGAATCATAGTTTTCAACTATCCTGTTGAACAGAGAAATAGTATGATTTTCAGTTTTTTTTAAAATAAGGAAATCTGAGCTGCAGAGAAGTTAATGCATTGGTCAGCCTCTCACAGAAACTCGGGTGACAACCAAACACTGAACACTCCCAGTGCTGGCCTTGAAAAGACATGCTTATAAAGATGACTTATTCTGAAGAACTTAAGATCCAGGAACAATATTGGAAAAGACAGAACTATCAATATTATGTTAAAAGATACAGTTTCAGGTTTTCATTCTATTAGTAAGAATTACTAAGGCAGATACTTACAGCTTGACATATAATTGGGTATTTAATGCGATTGATGCCACCAGCAAAAACAGCAAATGTAAGAGCAGTATGGAAACAAAAGTTGAGAAGCATGTGCCATCCTTTTCTGCTTATTCGGATTGTGCTGTTGAAAAAATGCATTTTAAAATTAAAACCCAACATATCTATTATGAAAATTATGATTTGGAAAAAATGCTTAATATGAGAGAATTAAATTCTTTTATTCTTGAACACCTACTTAGCAATCTACCTAAAGGACAGAGTCTGATTTATACAACATTGAAATCAATGATAAAAAGGTAAAATCAATGGTGAAAATCATAAAGAGTCTACTGACAAGGGTCTACTGACTTAAAGTTTCCTCCATCAAATTAAGCATTTAAAGTAGAGTAATAAAAGCAAAAGGCTTATTGCATAGCTTCAGATATGCAGAACTTGAACAAGACATCTCTAAAGAATTAAATGGAAGCTGAAGATCAGAAGTCATTGCATTAGTTCACTTAATTAATATTTAGCAGCTTCTACAGTACAATACATTCCTAGTCTTTTAAATTGCTAATGGTCTTTAACAGAAGTAGGTAGTTAAAATGGCATTTATATAAATCTTTCATACAAAGGAAAACACAAGTTTTCTAAACCCAAGAAGATTTAGAAGTCAAAGAAAGTTTCTTTTATCCAATGATAGTTACCAGTCTTTCAGCCAAATTTGATCTTAGAAGCCAATACCATCAGTGTATTGCTCTCCAAAGTGCTGCTCAATTGGAATTTGCCAGAAAGCAATTTGATAGTGCTCATGGTTTTATATTGAATTGTCAAGTTAGAAATCTTAGGAACAGTGTGTAGACCATTTAGACATACAACTCAGCAAAGATACAGCTTGGGAACAGCTTGAGAAAGGCTGACAAACTTTTTTTGATTCCTCTGGTGTAAATCACATTGCTGATATTACTATCCAACAATAATTCAGATCATTTTAATTTCTCTTTTCAGTGCAGGTTAGAAAAATTGAAGTACCTCAGTATAATGCTGACCATTTCACACAAGTGCTTAAAATTGAATTCTTACCTGTGATGGACAATGTAGGTGATAATGGAAGCAAACAGGCACAACAACATAACTGCAGTACATGCATATACCACAGGGTGCAGAAACTCCCCTGGGTACTGGGGGAAAGACAGCACTGTCTTAAAATCCTATGGAGAAAGCAAAATGATTTAACATTGTTAGGCATGTGTGAAACTCTGAGACTTCATTTCAATATGTCTTGTCGTTTCTAGCTGTTCCCTTTCAAGAGCAGGAAAATAAGATGATGAACTTTTTATGTAGGTAGAGTTCATAAATTTACAATAACATCAGACTGCTCTTTCCTCATCTGCATACACTTTGCAAGACAGAAATTAACCTTTTTGTACAAGCAGACATATCCTCGTTAAAAAAAGGTCTGAAAAAATACACAGAATATTACATTTTCCAGGCATTAGCAATATCTGTTCCTTCTGATAACATGAACTTTATGTGTGTATTTTACTAGGATATTAAGTACAAAATATCAAATTACCATAAAGGTCTCTAAATGGCATATGCATGGCTGCAGAAGAACCACTCAAAGAAACAAAAGCCATGAGAATACACCCAAAATATTGACTGACTCACTCCTATATTCAAATATAATTCCCAGTTGATACACCTCCTCTGACCCATTGACCTTTACACTTAGTTGCAAATACTCTACTACCTATATCAATTCAAAAGCAGCTTGACAGCTTTATTAACAGGAGAGTAAAGATCCATGCATTCCTTTTGGACCTGCTAGTGCCTACTGTGACACAGTTCTTCACGAAAAACATAATGAAAAACTATTAATAACTTTGTAAAATTAACCATATCAAATTCCCATTCTAAATTACTGGATCTCCCATGTAAGAAATAATAGGAGAGCTAAATCTGCAGGTGTGATTGATGGACAGAAAAAGGAGCCCATTACAGAAAACAGTATGTCTTCAGACTATCTGAATTAAACCAAACATTAGAGGTTCACTGTAATACATTAAGCCACATCTGTTTGTGGCACTACATTTCTGCAAACAAGTACTACGAATTACACACATAAACTATCACCCGACTGCAAATAAAGTGTCGTCTACATGCCAGTTTCCATGTGCAGTGGCATTAACTGTGCACACAAAAGTGAATATACATCCCACCATAGAAAAAGCTAAAACCTGAAAAAGTAGTGAATATGAAAATCCAGCAAACTTTAACACTGAAACTACTGGCATACATTTAAAAGACTTTTTTCTTATTTGTCAGTTTTAGGTTCCCCTAGAAGAAGATTCAATACATTATTTTCCTGAGGTGAAATCTCCCCTTTGGAGACTGGGACTGTAATGTTAATACATTTTTTTAATTGCATTTGCATGCAGAGAGCTGATTTCCAGCACCATTATTTATGTGTATGAACTTGTCCAGCTAATGTTCATGAGTTTATGCAATTATTAAATCAGGGGGGAAGGTACTGTCCGTTTACCTTCCAGAAAGGTCCTTACAAGCGACAGATGCCCTAGTAGTCATTATTTTTCTTCATACTAGCTTTAAATTTCCTAAGTTTGACTGTACCAGTTCCTCCAGATGCATATTAATGTCAGTTCTAGAACAGCGCAGCTTACAACATATATAAAAAAGACCATCAAAATGAACAAATAACGTATGAACAATGATGGCAAATATTTGTCATCACATCCAATTTCTCTTCAAGTACTTCCTCAGCTTGCATGTGTACCTCAGTTAAATCTGCTCAGTCACCACTTGTCCCACACACGTCTTCTCTCAGCCCTGCCCAGTTCACCAAGACTCAAAATCAGAGGTGGAGTCATTTGTCACAGAGGTACCGTTATGCTGTCTCCTAACATCTCTTGCTACTCTTCCCTCAACCATGAGTGGAATGGAAGAGGAAAAGAACTCTGTCATCTGATGTGGCAGCTTTTTAATGTGACAGACCTATGCTCCTGATACCCTCTCTTGATTTTGGGTTTTTTTTTTCAGTGTGCCTGAATATACATTCAGGATATACTGAATTCACAAATTTCAAATAATTCTTTAAAAGCCTATTGGCTCAGAACTGCCACTGACACTCCACTTAAACACCCTTTTTTTGACCATTTTTTTTCTTCCATGCCCTTATTTGCATCATCTCCCCATTAATTCTTTTACAGAGTGAATTTCTTGAGGTAGACTATTATTTAGCAGAAATGTTCAGTACAATTTTGGCTCATATTACTAGCGTAGTAATGTAAACCCTGGACAATTTAAATAGAAATACTCTGCTGAAAATGATAACATATTTACTTCTAGCTCTTACTCGTATAATCATATTTTGGTATACCAATGGTACACTTTGTCATAATTTTATGTACACAGTTGCTTCATTTCTGTGCATTAAGAATACTGTTACTATAACTAACATAGTAGTAACAGTGCAGTTATTTAAAGAAATAAGTATCTTGGATATTTCTGAAAACAAACAAACAAACAAAAAACACCAACCCAAAAAACCCTCTGAAAAGTTAACAAAGTTGTGAAAAAGGAAACACAGTGAAGCTACACAATTATGTAGCAACAAATGAAAGTGATTTTACTTAAGGTAGCATCATTCAGTGTACTAAAGAACTAGCTTTTAATAGTGTGAGTGCAAGAATCAACCAATCACTATGTTTGAACATCAGTATAAAAGCAAATGCCATATGTCCTACAGGAATACAGCCATTTTGCCTGCAGAAGAATCAAGAGCAATCAGCATCTTAAAGTGAATTCCATTATAAAAAAAAAATCACTTTTTTATTATTATCTCTTTTCTAATCTTGTACAGTAAATAAGTGGTAAAACTTTTGAGTATCATAATGCATTATTGCCAATGTAGAATATCCTTTTTAAGAGTTTTGTATATTGAAAACTGATTTCATTATAGATATATAATAAATCTATCTTGTCTGCTTTTTGATGATAATTAAACCTTATTGATCTGTCAACCTCCCCTGAGTGATCCTCTGGGGAAGACAGCATGCAGAAAACAGTTACTTTTTTAATGCTGTACGCAAAGCAGCATAATTGTATGGTATAATTTTTAAAGGGTGGGTTTGATTTTATTTCCTAGAGGGGATTCAAATGATGATGATATTGGAAAATGGCAGGAATTATTTACAGGAAAATGAATACACACAAGCCTTTGACCATTACAAACTGCTGTCTACAACTACAAGGCCAGTAAAATGTTGTCTAATGAGAATTTGTCATTCATTCACCCTTCTAAGAAGGTGTGAAACCAGCTTCTTTCAGCTGTAAATGCCACCATAGTACATAAAGCAAAATAGAAATTAGTGATGGAAATTAGTGAATAGAAAAGACTTTTTATCAGCTCTTTCATCCAACAATCAGAATTATAAAAACATCAGAGTGGAAATGGGACCATTTTACTTGAGACTTCATTCCAAAAATCGACTGAAACAGAAACATCTATACTGATCAGTTAAAACTCAATATGAAAGTATAAAGAGGTATAGATGATTTACATACCAAAGGCAGCCCTGAGACATTTAATAGCAGATGCTGAGAAAGCTGAGGGGAAGTTACAGTGAACTAATACTAAATATCTGGTACTTCCACAAAATCACAGCTGCTAAAAACAAGCTAGTTTGTGTTGTAAATTTTTGTAATCCATCTACTTATATTGGCAAATAAAACATTTATTTTTAATATATTGCTTGTAATAGTATGATGTTAGAAAGTATAGTCTAACTGGTTCCTGTGTTTAAAGCAGGACATCTGAAACTGTGTTCCCGGAGGAAGTAATACCCAAACACCACAGAGACTTGGAAACACAAGTGCATTTGAACAATCAGTTATGGCAAGATTTAGGTTACTATTTGTATTTAGAGTCCTCCTACTTAAACAAAACAAAACTTAAAAATTAGGTGCCAAATATTAGGATGTTTAGGAGCACCAGAATATGGAAATTACCCATAGAGTTGGGTCTCTATGGAGAGCCAAAAACACTGCAATGCACATTGACTGGAGCAGTTGATGTTCTGGAGGGAAGGGCTGCTATTTGGCCAGATTTCAACAGGCTGGAGGAATGGGCTTACTGGAACCTCACGAAGTTCAATGAAGAGAAGTAAAAAGTTTCCTGTCTCTGGGACAGAGTAATCCTGACTGCAACTGACTGGGAAAAACCTTTGCAGAAAAGGATCAGAGGGCCCTGGTGTACGCTGAATGGAAAGCAAGGCAGTGTGCCCTTGTGGCACATAAGGTGAACAACATATTGGGCCATATTAGCAAGAGTGCAGGCAGCAGCCTGAGGGAAGTGATTATTCCCTTCTATTGACCACTTGTGAGACCAAATCTCGACTAGCGTGTCCAGTTTGGGGCACTTCAGTACAAGAAAGACATTGATGAATTGGAAGAAGCCCAGTAGAAGCCACTAAGACAATAAGATGGGTCAAGACCTAGATTCTAGGTCTTTAACTTACATCTCCTGTCTCCAAGAGTTGGCCCATTTTACTGAGCTCCTTTATAGTCTGGATCCCCTTTACCCTTTGGTTGAAGCTGCACTACAAAGAATGCAAGATCCACTAAGCCAGTAAAAAGCAAGAGCAAATACCAAGAGCGAGCTTGAGCCAGAGGCTTGATTTGTTATAAAGTTAGTGCATTTTGAGGAAGACAAACCTGGAGTTTTGTCCCCAGTACCAAGACAGTTTATACATTTTACAGAACAAATAATACATGTTATTAAGTATAATTTAATAAAAAGTAGATGTAATCCAGGGAGAAAGGACTACAAGCCAGATCTTGCTCTTATGAGTACTCTAATTCCAAGGCTTTATGCAAAAGCTTGGCACATTCAGGAATATTCTGAAAAAAGCAACCTTTTCTGGGAAGCTGGACTCAATACCGTCCATATGGGTTAAGCATTCTCTGTTTAGGTGAGCAGTACATGCCAGCTGTGGACTTAGGTGAAGAGTATGTGCCTCCTTGCCAGGCCTCTGAATGACAGCAGAGCTTAGAAATTGAGCTCTTCACACTGGGAAGCATCTACGCATGTGCAGAGGAATCTAATTCCAGGGAATTTTGCAGTTCCCACTACAACAAATGTTAATTTTGCAGATAGCAGGTAAACTTTCTGGATCACTTTCATAGTCTTTGGTGCTTAAACTCTGCTAAAGTCTATTTTGTAGGTGTAAAATCAGGTGTTTAAACACAAAAAAAATTTTGAAAAGTTCATTCTTAAACCTCTCTTTATTAGCAGTCTGATTTTTTTAAAGTCCTGAACCACGTTTCCACAGCCTATTACGAGAAAACCTTGTGTTCTCTATGGGGAAAATGTCAAATACTGTAACTATGTCAACCTTCTAAATCACATCTGTATAATACTTCCCTGACTCATTAATTAATTTCTCAAAAGGCTTAGACAGGCTGTTTAATTTGGAGAAGACCTGAAACACAGTCATTTAGAAGACTGTTTTCAGAAGTGAACTTCATGAATAGGCCTAAGAAATTCTGCAGTTGTCTCAAGTCACACTGAAAATATTGAAAATGTAGCTTTTGTGGTACTGTCATCCTACCAATTTGGAAATACTTAAAAGATTCAGGGAATGCTTGTAAAACAACAGGAGAAAAATCCTGTAACTCTTAGCATGATCCGTTCCTAGTATCTTGCCTTTCCTCAATTTCTCATTCACACAGTTTTCCAAGGTTTGCTTCCAGGATAGTTTCAAATTTGCTCTGTTTTTGTCAGCTCAGTCTCCTCAGCCCTAATTATCTCAAATAGCTATCCACTGAATGTACGCTACTTTTGCAAATGACTCCTTACACTCACAAAGAAAAAAAATAATCCAACAAAACCCCACCTATGTTGTTTGGAATAATGCAATACATTGTGACAAACCAGGAAAGGAGTTGGTTATGATATATGTTCATTTAATCTATCTTCAGGATTACAATTAAAAATGCTAACAATATTTATTAATCCATTTTATGTTAATTGAGAAGTAGCATACTTAGATTTAAGAACTTTAGTAGTGTTTATTCGGCAGATTTGAGGAAATTACTATTGACAAAGCCATCTGAGGGGGGAAAGGAAATGCTGTATACAATTACAGTAATATCCATCACTACTGAATTGCCATTCTGTTCTAAGAAAAATGAAAGGAAGAGCAAAGGACAATGTATGGCCAAACATTTTTAGCAAATTTTGAAATTCAGTGCTGCTGTTGGATATTTTTGTTATCTCCTGAAGAGTTTTTACTCAGATACACCATGGCTACAGAGCACTAGATTGGTCATAACATACACAAACATTGTCCTGAAAAATTATAATATTGATATACAGCTCAGTTCACAAAAGAGAACAACTACATAGTATTTATACAACAAATAATTAGATATAACAAAGCTCCAGAATATATAAGTTCATAATTTTACTCTAAAACAGAAAGTATATTGCAGAGGTTCATAGTTCAAGACCCTAGAGGGCTTTGGCCACCTCCAAAAGAAACTAGAGCATGATTGTCTCTTTTCCTCCTACAGATAACAGAAGAAAAGACAAAAGAGGGGACTGGTCTAAACACACAGTGTATGAACGGAAAGGCAGGAATATAACTCGGGAGCTTAGTTCATAGGTTTTTAGTCTCACCCCTAGGACACACCATCCAAAAGTTGACTAGAAAAAGATAATGCTGTATTATGTCTGACACTACTACTTTACTTCCATGCACTGGCCCAACCCAGAGCAGAGTGAAAGCATGAGAGTGCATAAGAGAAGGAGCTTGTACCTCCTTTCCAAGCCAGCCTCCAAACTGTAATCTCTCTCTCACTGACATCACTGGAAGAACTGTCACAGAGAGAAATCAAATGGCTCTACATGAATCCTCTCACTTGAAGTATGCTCATGCTTATTAATTATCAATCGTAGCTGATAAATCCTTGATTGCTGCCTTTCTAAAAAAGGACTCTACAAAACCTTTATTTTAACCCTTTTACAGTACCTAGGCAGAAACAATTTTTATAAAAGCAGTTCAGGGAACTTTGTCTTACTATTTAAAAAGATGACAAATCAGAATATGTGCCATACTAGCTATAAAATGGACATTTGTATTAACTGAGGCTTCTATTTCATCTTGTTCCACAGCAGGACATACATTACTGTGATGGTAATGTAAACCTTCATCACTGTTGCTTTATTGCTGCTCTTCAGTTTACAGATGCTACTTCAGTTTTCTGCTATTACCCCAAAACATAATAATCAATTATGAATTTTTATGGTTTAATAGATTAGAGAATTATAGATTAATAACATGTATGCTGATATTGTAGCTAATTTCATTGGCTACATACCATACGCTAGCTATTTTGAATTTGCTGTCACTTTGTTAGTATTTTAAAATATATTAGGCACTCAGGTGTGAATTAAGAAGATACACATAGGCACTTTATATTGTTCATATTATAAATTAATAGCTAAGCAGAACTATGAAATATTTTTCATTTCTGGTATGAGAATTGAACTGTCCAGAAAAGCGTAGTCTCTATCAAATAAAACAATCCCTGACTTTATGCCACAAAACACTGATTAAGAAATAACACTTGAATGAAAATGGTTGCACATAACGAAGCTACAAAAGTTTTCCAATAGCTGTTTAGAAAGACACTGTTTGAAGACATATCTCTGTGTGTGTATAGATATATATATTAAAATTACTTAAGGTCAGGCATCTTCTTTCCTAAAAGTGACTGTGAAACATGAGCTAAGGAACCTATCACATTGTTTGCTACCATATCAATTGCAAAGCAATGGTGAGCCTAAAATTCTATTTACTTTCTTGCACAGATAAAAATGGAAGATGCACACAGGAAAAAAAGCAAAGTTGAATTACCATAACAAAACAAACCCAAGACCTAAACCTGAATTACATACCAGATGCAAAAGCTGCAGTAAAATGTGCCTCAGTTGCCTTTATGGTGTAGAAAAACCAATCTGCTACGCCTTATCAGATATAAATGTGCATTTGGCTTTACAAACTAAAAATTCATCATAGCCCTCGTGTCAGTATACAATTTTTGCAAATAAAATGAAACCATGGAGTTGGTTGTGTGCAAGCAATTAGTTAACATTTAGTAACTACTCAAAGTTTAAGAAGAATAGGCTGAACCCAAGCAGTTGAAGGAGGAGGAAGCCATTTTGGGTGTGGCACCTGCAAAGTCAACAGGTGCTTTCTTTAATGAATTTGGAAGAATATCCTGAAAGCAAAATTATGTTTCACATTCAGGGAAACAAGCGGCTGGGGGAAAAAAGGGAACTCATAGAAACTGTAGAAAATCTGGTATATTTGATGTCGTCAAATCTTAGGAACAGCTCTTAAATTCTGAACAATTCTGGACTGGGTGAAAAATTTTCACGTAACTCTGAGGGAAATCAGTTCTTACGAAGTGGACGATAATATCTGCATTTAACTCGTGGGTGCCACAGCCTTGTGCTATGATTGGCTGCCATCTGGGCTCCATCTGACAGCAGCAGATTGGTATTCTCTGCACACGTCCTCGCAATTCCTGTCGCCTATGTTTGCTGTCCCTTACACATACACACAATACATTATTTACTCAACTATAAACATTTCTGTAATGTACACAAGCAGCATCTACAGTGCAATCATGCACCACCATTCAGGATCAATCTGGTATTAATAGTACACATCTGGCTAATCTTTTTACAAATGGTTTATAATAAATATTTTTAATGGTGCAAACATTTTCTCATCTATATATGTTAGAATTCTCTCATTTTTTGTTTGCTTTCCTTTATTCCCTGAATAATAACAGGTCATTGCTGCCTGCATAATATTTGTGCTTTCATGAAGGTAACTTTCTGCTAAGCAGGATAGTTAAATAACTGCAATGGGAACTGTAAGTGTGACTGAGAACAGACCAAAGCAGGCTGATACGTTAGCACTGCACAGAAATATTTTTCTTCACGAACAGCAATTTCATAAGAAGGCTATCAGCATTGGTATACAAACTAAAACTCCTACAGAATCAACAAGGGCAGTATTGTCCTTACTTAAAAGAGCAGAAGATGTTATTCCTCTCCATTTATTAAATGATTCAACATTGCGGTATGCCTGCAACTAATTAGTATGATCAACACAGTGCAGGGCAGGAACAAAAGCAGACCAGCCTCTGAGATGTGCTGATGTAAAAGCACACAGGAGTATACATTTTTAAACCCTGTCCTATAATTTATAACCATTACATACTAATTGTTCCTTAATGGAACTTTCATTTGTAAGACTGAATTTAATGTCATTTCTGATTAGGCCTGTCTCTGGATATTAAAACTGACCACCAGGTTTATTCACTTACTAGCAGTTAAATAACTTACTTTAAGACTGTCTTTTCCTAAACATTATAGAAACCAGAAGGTCAGTTACTGACAAGTAAGAATGATACAGATGCACATAAAAAGAACATATATGTATGGCAAAAGAGAGAGAGAGAAAAAAAAAAGGTATATTTGCTAAGTCATATACTTACCATTAGCACTGCAAAGTTACTGAAGTGTGTACTCTGAATGGTGGTAATATTGCCTGCAGAACTAATTATGTGGCACCCTTCTCCCCACCAGCCTCCATGTCCATCTAGAAGGTCAAAATCCCAGAAGGCTGCAATGGGGTCTATACCCCGTGCAAAGTGCCTCAACCCTATAGTAAGAGGGCTGGTGAGGTTTCCAAAACTGCACCCATCTGCAAAAGCAACAAACTGAATCAGAGCGATGGAGTGGAAAACCCTTTACTGATGAATGCTGTGTAAAAAGATCAGATACACTAAACTATGGGGAAAAAAGCAATAGACGTACTCTTAACGGTCAAAATCAAAGGTAGTGCTCACATTCAGAAAAGTTTGCAATAGTATAAATAAATCTGAACATTTCAATCCCATAAAGTGTCTGAATGATCTAATCATCCTTCACAAAGCAGATTTTTTATTGTTTCAGATTCTTCAGTTAGGACCAGTGTTGCACTATTGCCCATGTAACTGCATAACGGCTCAGTTTCATGGTATGATTAATACCTGAGTCAATTCTGCACTTTCAAAGTCACATTTAAACATTTAAAAAATGTTAATAGAAATGAGAGCACTATTCAGTATCAAATAAAATTAGTAAAATTGCCTGGGTGAATAATTAATCAAAATAATGACTCACTAGCACATACAATATATCACATTTAGACAAAAGCCTTTAACAACACCTGTTTTACATCCATCGTATCAGAAAGTATACTGGTGAGTATTGATACATGCAACAGGGCACTACTCCCACTCCAAAAGCCTTAATTTTATCAGTGTCTAGGACGTTAACATTGCAATTTTCATTGTAAAGAGTAAACCAAGGTTCTTTCCTATAGAACCGTGCTTTAAGAAACAAGCATCTGTAACAACATTGTCAACAAACAGTACTCCAAAATTTGCATTCTAGTCATACAGCAAGTGCATTTCTTTATTTGCAGGATAATTTGAATAAAATAATGCCGATAGGAACAATTGCAAACATTTGTACTAAAGAAAAAGACTGCTTCCAGCCTCTCAGCACACTGTATACTCTACTCCTCTATTCTCTACATAATCAAGTATACTGTAGCTTTTAGATTAAAGGAAATAATGCATAACAACTCCTCACCTATTTTAGCAAAAACAGCTGGTGTGGCAACCGTCCTACGTTTCCCATCATCTGCAAGATTTGATGAGTTTCCTGTGCTAGGAAAGAGTTTTCCATTCCGAAAGACAATAAACTGTAGCTTGCAAGTGGAGTTATCAACAGATTGCCAGGCTGAAGACTGAGAGAAGACAGACTGTGGCAAATGAACTGAAGCTACTGCTACAGCATTCTGTACAATGAGAAAAAAAAAGAAACATTTAAAATGCAAATCACAACAGGGTTGCTTTCATGATGTTTTAAACTCCTGTACAAGAAATGTATGCTGCCTTCCTTTTCCAACAGACTGGAAGCAACCAAAGAAGCACGAGCTGTAACCATGGGAATAGGATTGGTACAGTGCATATTAAAAGGGAAAACGTTTTGATTGAATGTGAGAGCCTATATGGTCAAGCTCCCTGCTGCAGAGGTGAGAATGGTTCTTACCGTGCCTGCTAGAGGGTCCATCAACACTGCAGATCTGATTTAAAGAGACAACCTCTACCAGGTTTTCTCCTTCACTTAAAACAGAATCAGACAACTTACATTAAAACATTTCTCCAAAAGGGTAATTAAAGAGTATAAAAATAATTTTATTAATACAAAAAATTACATCAGCAGAGAACTGCAAGTGCAGTAAACAACACATTTTATGAATATGTTTTTCTTGTTTCATATAAGGAAAATCAGTTAACTCTGTGGTTTAGTAATGCAGGATTAAAAAATATTACAAGCACTAATGTAAAACAAGAAAACAAGACAGTACTAGGAGAAAATGAATGAAGACTGTCAGATCACTATAATGGCTTTGAGTTGTAAGTGTGTTATACACCCTTTTACAAGCAGATAATTCCCTTACAGCAGAGCTATAAAATACACTGAACATTATGTTCTGAGGACCTCACTCATCAAGCATTTTTTTCCTGCCAAAGTAGCAACCTAATCATTAAAGACTGAGATATTTAAAAGAAAAAACAAATGATGAGCAATGGGAAAATAAACAGGGAGTATGTCCTGAGCCTTGAAGTGAAAAGTATATGTATTTAAAAACAAACAAAATACAAAATGTTCTAATTTGCATTTCCCCCAAGGGCAAAGTATAGCTTCTGTGCACATAATTTACATAGATTATCACATAGTTTACTCATAGCACATGTGCTCTACCTCTTTGACAAGTAAAACAATAATCTTCACAATCATGTAAACAAACATGCTATTAATATGTGTCCATGTGCTGGGAGAAATATACATATGGGAGATAAGAGGTAAAACAGAGATCAGTGACCTCACGATAAATATGGGAGAAAAGCATGAGCAGTCTGTGATGTCATTGGGATGCTTAAATAAACAGATAAAGGATTCTGTATGTTTTTGTCTTTGTTACCATGTATATTTTTGAAAGGTTTTGCGATTTTAACAATAAAACCACCAAAATTTCCTTTTTAAAATAAGTATTCAATCTAGGTGATGCCACTTATTAAAAATACTCAGGAAAAACAGAGCAAATAACAACAGGACATTTCTACATTAGATTTTAAAATTACTATGAAGGCTTTAATTGGAATTAACTAAGCTAAACATCAAGTACTCGTCCTTAGATTTTTCCACTGCCTAATTCACTAAAGCTGTCATAATTGGCTTTATCTCACGCTTCTGAAAAAGATGTATTTTACTCTATGATATCCCAAAGTATCTGTGTATGTTGAACCTCTGATGATACCATTTTGGCCACAAAATTGTTATCAATAAGTATGTACAGAAATTTTTAGAAATGTGATTCGTCAAACCCCAGATCACTGTTGAGGACTTATGTGGAGATGTACTGAAGTATAAGAGAAGTTACAGTGTGATTAACTTTATAGTTATATTGGATTTTTAGTATTATTCTGTCCTGGAAAAAGCAACAGCAATGACATTAAATTACACTAATTACTTCTTATACACAAAAAGAGAAAGCTAGAAGCATCTGAATAAGCTTATGATAATGAAACCAACAGCTAAAGGCACTGGGATAAGCAACAAGGTGCTATGACTTGACAGAAGCAGCCCCACACAAGCCAGAGAAAACAACAAGTTTATAGCACTTTCGCTAAGAGGGGAAATTGTCTAACTCATTGTGGTTCTCTAATTTCTCCTCCATTGGGACTTACTGATACCAATGGGAAAAAGTAAGCGTAGACAGAGCATGGCTGTGAGTCTGGGGAGGTGCAGACAAGAGGCCGCACACATCGGAAGCACAGAGAGCTGGCGTGCAGGTCCGGTGACAGGCCGCACAGCAGGGGAAAGACCAAGGTCATGCCTACCCCTCACTTCCTCACCATCACCCTGTCTCTGCCCACAGAGAGACCCTTCACTATGTAGCATAAAAGAAAGGAACCCGATCACGGTGCCCCAAGTCTCACCCACAGACTACAGCTTCACCTCACAGGGGCAAAGTCAAACGCAGTGAAGGAAAGCTGTACCCGGGCTACAAATGGATTTAGTGTGGACTGGTCGCACTCCTCGGGCTGACTGAGCAAATCTCACACATGCAGCAACATCAAATTACTTATGACAAAAAGACACATTTACAGAGAATTATTTCCTTCTTAGACTTCAGGAGAGTGTTTTTCCCTATTTGTCGCCTCAAAATGTACCAAGAATATGAATACCCATAACATTAACTGTTTAATAATCTTTGCTGAATAATGTCTACAGTCACTTCCAGGGATGCAATTTAATTGTGAATACTGCCCTACGTATACCTATTATTTCAAACAATTTCTTTTGAGTGCAGGCAGTCTGGTGGAGTGAAGAGCAAAGGGACAGGACTGTTCCTTGACTGGACAAATGTACACATAAAGTCAAACTACTTGCTGCACATCAAATATTTACTTTATGTAGAAATTCCTCAAAATTAAACATCAAACTGTCTGCTACAGCAATATGCCTGCCAACAAGCTCCTGTGCTAGGACATTAATGAAAAATGCACACATTGAGAGTGCCCACACATTCAGAATGCTGTTTAAAAATATGAATAAATATTTGTGAACAATTTTTACATCTAAGATATGTGAGAATCTTCTTTTCAATAACATTAGTCATTATTTACAGGAGAGGGATGATCTGAGCATTCAGGAAATCTCTGTTATTGTGGTAGAGGATGGATGAAGCCTGACTGGAGGCTCAGTCTTGGGTTCTGCTAATCTTATGTGTGGTAACAATTAAATCGGTTCCCCACTCTTGCTTCAGTTTCCCTCTCACTTGGTGAAATAAAATTGATGGTATTTCTTTTGCTCTGTAAGGTGCTCCAGAGTCCAGAGATAAAGCACAATATGGGAACAGATTATTACTAAAACCAATGACAGTAAATTTTGAGTGAATGACTGTGCTTCAGATGTTTCAAAATCCACATAAATCAATCATCTCATTTTTAAAATTTTACTTGGACAGCATATCACCACATCACATAGGAACTGACATTTCCAAGCGTGCTAGTGGCAGCACCTCAGGAAGCTGTTCTACCTCTCAGAGGGGAGAAAGAGCACTAGAGCCAAAACCACCATCAAGTATCCTGCATAGGAGCTCCAGGTTTGCAATGACACAGGTCAGCACCAGCATCTTGTATTTTCCCTGGAAAAGCTTAGAGTCTGTGTCAGCAATTTACTAGTCAGGATTTAGACATTCTGTGAGAGTGTTCAAAACAGAATGTCAATAATCCCTTCATGACTCCATTTCACTTTTAGTCCTATTAACTGGATTGTACTGGCATTGATTCGAAAGAGGAAATCCTGAACATACTGTAGATTTTTCTAAGGAGTATTTTTCTGCTGGAAAATGCCAGTGTTTTAAAATGAAAGCTATCCACAGACATCCACCCATTTGTGCATAAATATGATAGAAACCATGCAAATTTCAAAACCTCCCACTTATCATCCATGTCATCTGCCCAGATATTCAAAAATCAGCTGTATGACCTGCAGCCAGGGAAAGAGGGCTTATCAGCTGTAAACCAGCTCTGAGGATTTTCCGGGTGGGCTCCTAGGACTCCTGGCTCCTAAGACTTCTTGGAACCTGGGAAACTTTCCAAAAAGCCAAATGAAAGGTTGTTTTACACACTCTGAATCATAATTTGGAAAGTACAGTTTTGTAAGTACTGTTGAAGTTTCGTTTTTTGTTTCCATTTCAGAACTAATTTTTTTGTGTGTGGAATTTTTCAAAATATCTGAGGAAAAGAAACAGCACAAATAAATCCAACTGGATCCCAAAAGTTTCAAAATTGAATTGAAAATCTCATTCTAAAGAGGATATGGTCCTCAGGATATTGAGAGCTATGTCCTCTTGACATTTTTGCAACTCATGCATGTGAGACCCTTATTAAAAATGTTTTAAGGGAAAAATGAAAGATTTAAAGTGAAGTTTTTCCCCAGGCAATTTTATTCTGGTCAGCAGTCCATTCCTTATAATCAATGCTAGCATTTACAAGGAGTTTTTAAGTGTTTAGGAAAGACAGCCTTTTGCCTTAGGTGCCTTTGTGATACATTGGCTCTTCTACTTTCACATTTTTTTGAGACCTGCTCCCATTTTCAACATTGCTTCCCTATTATCTTGTTCTACTTGTCTAAAATTTAGCATAATATTGAGAGACCATACTCATTATCAGACAATCATTGTCAAGGAAGATACTTTGTAACCACTGTGGAATGCAATAAATCAAATTATTTTCAGTAGCTCTTCCTTGCATATGCTTTGATATTAGATTGATTTTGAGTTCAAGCACAGTATTTCTGTTTGAGGTAAAGTATATTTCAGAGGAAAGCATCCAATTTTGAGTCCTCCAAACAGTCATAAGGTATATTTTTCCAGTCGGCAATTTCCTTAACTTAAAAACCAGCACCTTAACAGCAGGTCAGAAGAAAACTGGAGGAAGAAAAAAAAAGGAGTAAATGAAATCACCTGAACGCCTGGCAGAGAACTGAGAAAGCAGCTCCACTGCTTCCAGATTTTAAAGAATCTGATGAAGTGTTTTATAGATTCAGATGCAAGAGGCCATATATTATGTTATTAAAGATACAAGGGTACTGCCAAAATAGGAACAAGCTTTATAAAGTTACAGTAGCAGTAAACAAAAAGTAGAAACTAAGCTCTACAGGTAATAGCCTATATTACTAAATATGTACTGACTGAGTTAACAGTGTGATCATCATAATAAAATGAAGCAAATAAATTATTTATACATATATAATAGATTTTATTTAGTCCCTCAAACAAGTCAGCAATTCCTTAGAAGCAACTGAAGATTTGAGTTTGGAGTTTATGTTAAAGGTTTGGTGGTTAACATAACAAAAAAGTGCAAAATTGTTTTTTCAGCTGTCTCTCCTGGTAGATATTTAAATAACACTCCTTTGGAGTTATGTCAGCACATGATATATGAGATAAGGATACGCACTTGGCCCAGTGCTGTGAGGCTTTAGGTAGACTGTACATGAGTACTGATCTATTTTTCTGGTATGAAAAGTATTAACAAACAACCCAAAAAATTCAGACTATCTGGGAAAATGCAAAAAAAAGGTTCTGTAAAAAGAATGGGAACAATGCCTGTTTGAAGAAGTACAATTATACAAGACACATACTCAATGACAAACAATTTGACAGGTCCTAAAAGACATGGGATTGATTCTGGTTTTTTTAAAAAGGGAGGATACCAAGCAAGTTTTTCTAATAAAAGTAAAAAATAAAAGTAATCTCCACATTAGGATTTTGTATTTCAAATTTGGAAACTTAGCAAACTCAGGAAATTCATTGATAAAAGTTAACAGGACTTACAAGATCAAGAATGGATAAGCAGATCAAAAGGGACAATAAATATAATCAGAAAGCCTACAAAAAGGAAAAAAACCCAACAGTGATAAGTGAAACAAAATAGTTCTTCAGATCTATAGTTAAAAAAACCAAGGAAAGAAGTAGAGCTGCCATATAGACAGAATCAGGTAATACATTTTTTATTTAATGTCAGTGAAAGTGTTGATGTTTACATGGAGACAAGACAATGTTAGGATCAATAACGAGAAAAGAATATAAAAATTACAACAAATGTCAAAGCAAAATTCAGTAAGAGCTGAATATCACCATGCAAATCTTTGAAAGAACAGATGCATGAAATCAAAGGACAATTGTAATTTTTATTTTTTTATTTTTTTTTTTAGGAATCTACCAAGTTGGTCATAAAGCAATGGTGACTGCTCTGTAAAACAATCTACAGTTAGGGTGAATGAGTGAACCAAGTTTGGCATGTAGGGAATGGTATATTATGCCCAAATGAACAACTTTATTGCACAGTTCACAACATCACTTACAGCTGCTGCTGCCATATTGGTCTGCTTCTGTGTTCAAAGTCAGGCCGCTTTTAATGAGTTTGAAAGATTTAACTGGTAGATTGCATGAAAATGTGGTGTCCTTTAGGCACCTCTCTATGGACCACTGTCATCGTTTCTGTGTTCCAGTGTGATGCATTGGAGTTGCTTATGCATTCATGCATTATTCCTCCCAACTATAGGTCAGTATCTAGGACTTCATTATTAATGCATCCATCAAAATACGGTCAGAAAATGTAAGGTTTTTTCTAAGAAAAGGAAAATGTGTGGAATTCTACAAGCAACAACTGACCTGTAATCTGATATCGTGAGGGAAGAAGAGAAAGAGAGAAAAAAAAAATCAAAGAAAAAGATAACACAGAGGGAGAGAGGGTAGGTTTACCAAAGGTAAATAATGCCAGAACCACATGACAGTCCTCTTTGGGAACTGTTTTTCTAGACATGGCAATACAATTCACCTAATTTCTTTGGTGTTCAATAAAATATTGGAAGCTACATAGAAAACTGTTAGCTGAGTTGAGACATTGAGAATTAGTAAAAATTAGTGTCAGGTGAATAAGGAACAAGCTAAAATTGATAATACAATTATTTACTTTGAAAGGGGAAGACAGGCTGAAGTGAATATATCCAAAGTTTCTACGAAAATCAGTTTAGAGACTTCTAATTTTTATTTGATGACCTTGAAACAAAGAGGAATGTCACCTAAGACACTGTTCAGAATCATATGCTTTACAGATTTATAATGGGAATTTCTATTATAATCTTGTGAAACAGACCAGTTTGGAAAGCAAACAGACAAGGAAAAGGACCTGAAAGCACAGGTTGATCACAGGATGACTCAGAGCCACTATGATTTAACAATGAAAAAAAAAAAAAGAAAAATACAGTCAAGAACATATAAGATGACACATTTCCAGGGAAATACTCTGATTTTAAAGGCCTAATCAGAAACATACCACACAATTTTATCAAATGGGTCATGAAAAATCAGTCCAGAATAGAATGGATATAGAGGACAGTTAATAGAGTCACTATTAGAATGAATAATTTGTTTCAAAAGTACAGAGTAAAAGAGTTTAGCTTTGTTAGCCTAGCAAAATGAAAGAAGAGGCTGTGCCTGCTCTCTTTAAAAATACCAGAGGAATAGCATCTAGGGAGGAAAAAGAGTCATGTGAGCAAATAGCCAGCATGAGCACAAGGACGAATAGGACATTGGTCAAGAGCAAAACTTCAGACTTAAAAGTATGAAAATGTTTCCTAGCCTTTATAACACAGAGGACAGGATAGTTTTCAAAGATTATGGACACACAAAAAAATTTACCTACTCTTGAGAGAGTATTTGAAAACTTTATGATAGAATTAAACAATGCAGTTAGAAAAGTTTTGGTTTATTTCTCTGTTTTACAAGAAGTGTCTAAAATTCCTTTTGAGAAGTCATGAATTCCCTGAATAAAGGAATTCCTGAACTTACTACTTCGACTTACATCCCCAGTATACAGTTAACAGAGTTCCTAAAAATCTTACTAAGAAGAGTTTTAAAAACTACACCGTCATGGTAGATTCAAGTGACTCACATCTGCAGTAAAAGAACATTGAGCATGGAAATGATATTATCATTTTTTTGAGAAAGAAGAAAAAAATCTGCATACATGTAAGAGCTGCAGACAGTCAGCAAACTTGAAAACTGAGCCACTTATTTAATGTAGACCCTATTTTAGAAATCTTAAATGTCTAAAAATAGAACAATTAAACACAGATCTCACATGGAATAATAAAAAATTAAGACATAGGCATATTTCTATTACTTATCTTCCTACTATTTGTCCTTAAAATGGAAGAGATCTTCAGCACTTAAGTTACAAGAGCTCAGTCTCCTATACTGCATGATGGTCAAGACAGCAATATACATCACAGATAACTGTTAACTACTGACACTCAGATGAACATTCCTAATATAGAATCCCATAAAAATGGAATCACCCTAATCACTACACTACCATTCCTAAACAAGAATCCCAGATTTACTACCTGAAATAGAATATAAAATGAAGATATCTTTAATTTATGATAGCGTCAGTAGTCACACTAGTGGGTAACCTTGTGGCTCTCAATAAAAGACAAAAATCCTTTCTTTACACTGTTGGATAGGCTAGCAATCTCCTATAAAATCAGGCTGCACCTATAGGTAAGGCCATAATACTTAACTCCAATATTGTGGTGACTCGAGCATCAGTTGAAACTGGTGATTCTGCAAAAGCCTCAGAAAACACAATGAATCTGCACACAAGCTCAAGCATTATTGCTCCAGTAGATACTATGTAAGAACAAGGATTAAGAACCACATTTGTAAATGATTTACTGCTGATAATTTTTTAGTATATTTTTTGTGTATTCCAAAATTCCACATCAGCTATCTCACTGGAAAATTTCCAAATTTTACGCAAGTCTTCACCTTTTATGATAATGTATCTTTTGCCCAAATGTTGACAACAGAAAAAACACTGTAAGTCACAACAAAAATCAGTAATGAGGGAACAACATTCTATCAATTGAATTTCATATAAGAAACACAAAACAATTTTGTTATGTTAATTATTAGGTTTTGTATTTAATTTAGAGTAAGTTTTCATTTTAAGGATCTTTTTAGATTTTTCAGACAGTGCTACATGATGGCTTCAATTCAGGGTTCCCTATTGCAAGTCAAGCAGAATGCGCAATAGACTTGCCATAATGTAGAAAGTTATGCCAGAGAAGGCATAAAATTGGTCTTCCTGAGAATGTAAGAGTTCTTGAGGGTCATTTATGAGTTTTCAACTGGAATTTAAAGGCTTGGAGTGGGGGCATGGAGGAGATCCATGAAGTCTTAAAGGGTTTTGGACACACCCCAAAACTCACACTGTAACTTTCCATTGTTTTCCTCGGGACCTACAGAGACTCACTGCATCTTTGTATTTAAAAAGGATGGCTTCTGGCAGTGCGCTCTACAGGAAGACTCACCCTATTAGGAGTGGTTCACTGGGACCTTCAGGGATGCATTAGCTCCTAGAAATGCTACAGTTTCCTCTGAGCAGCCTGGGATGAAGGAGTATTTTTCCTTTTTATCTAGAAGCTCAGTTCATCTTCAGGCACTAAATATGTGAGATCTTTCTGGAAAGATGATAAGCATATTCGATTTTATTATTACATTGATGAGACTGTGGTTTTAATTATTGCAAATGCACTCAAAGAATGGGATGGGCATATGCTAAATTGTTAGAATTTTAAAATATAAAGTCACAATAAATAATCTCATGAGCTGTCTAGGTGGAACATTCAGCTACATAATTACAAAGCTATCACCATGGATCTTAGGAAGGGCATCATAATTATACAGAATACCTAACTAACCAAATACCTTTTACAGCCCATTGGCCACTGAATTAAATTATACATAAGTATTACCAGTTTAGAAGAAGGAATCATGTGAATTCTAGCTTTGGTATACCGGCATACATGAGGTTTTTTGCCATGACCACTTCTAATTTATTTTTTGAACTAAGTGAAATTGTATTAATGTAGGCCTCATAACAGTCTTACTTTCTGCATGGTCCATAGCTTAGTAATTATCATATATAAGAAACTATTAGGAATGGGAATAAAGAGAATATTTCCTGCTACTCAGACATAAAGTGTTAACAAAGATTTTTCTAAAGTTGGAGAAACACAATTTGCTTAAAAGGAGAAGGGAGACTAGGTCGCTTACACGCATAAGAAAAACAACTGTATTAAACAAAATTCACATGCATTTTAATAGAGTGCAGTACATACTACTACAGATCTTATGATTTTTCTAAAGTCTTAGATAATTTGAGTATATCCATTTATTGAATATGAGTACACAGTGATGCAACCATTAGGTAATACAGTAATTCAAAATGACTGAATATTGCAATTATTTAATCATACTAGATGATAGGATTTCTAATTTCACTGATGTGGTATTTACACTTAGTTAAGTTAGATAAATATAAAGTTCATTTAGTAACATAAGTGGGAATGTAGTGAAAAAGATTAATTCAGATATTTTTAATAAACTATTTTGATATAATGTTCCTGAGTCAAAGTGAGTTCTACATTGCATATAATGTACAGAAGTCCAAGTATTAAGTGTTTTTCTAGTGCTGCCTTTTCCTAAAGATGACTGCAATGAAATGCTGACATTGCTGTTTGATGAATACTGAAACATTGCCCCTGTCTGATAATGGAGGAAGGCTGAAACTGCTGAAAATAATTTTAGCCATTTGGGTCTTCTAGGAAGTGAATTTAAAAGTTCCACACCATGAAACAACTCAATATTCCACAGATTTTGAATTATTTGGATATTATCCTTAGGAATGATCCCTATTGCCTATAGCCATTAAACAATTCAGACCCAGAATCACTCTTGCAAGCCATTAACTTGGGCAAGGCACACATTTCTAGATGCTGATGTGAGATCACTACATTCCTTTGCTTTGCTATATAGAGACAGTTAAGTATTTGAAAAAGTGGTAAAATCCCCTTTTCTTTAGTTCATGTATGCACAGTCACACCTTCCTTCACTCTGTTACAGGATGCAACTTCACTATCCTCACAGTATTCAAGAAAATACGCCTCCTCAGGAGGAGCAAATATGATTTCTTCCCTCCTCCTATTCCCAAACTCAGTTTTCCATTTTGAAAAACTGATATATTTTAGTCTCCAACTTGCCAAAACAATAATCTGCTTCCTGAATTTCAGTCACTCAGTCAATTCATTAGCTTCTACAGTACAGTCAGAAAGCATGAGTCTTAAGAAGAAATGTAAAAAAGTGAGTAAAGTGAGTATAGTTACACCGACAAAAGAGAGGTTCTGAGTCACAGAAGTGTCTTCACATTTGGATGAAAGTACCCAAGGTCTCCAGACCCTTGAGTTGTGTGGTGGTAAAGTGGATGTATATCAATGATGGCAAATGATGTTTTAATTGAATTCTTATAATTGAGATGTTGGGCATGAAGGAGAAGACAGACAGTCCACTACTGCTAGTGCCTGCAGTTGTTAGTAGCTGCTGCTCTCCAAAGCTCCCATGCAAAATCACATACCCTGCTCCATAAGTCTCACACATATCTTCAGGATTCTGATGCACCCATCATGGACACAAAAGACAAGATACTGAGCTCAGTATGACAATGAGATGGTAAAGTCAGAATTTCACATTTAAAGTTCAGTTCTGGCCAAATGCCATGCTGAATACCTAGTTAGAGCAAACCCAAACATAGATGTGGTATGTATGTTTTTGTGTGAAATAAGTGACCATAGATATTAAAGGGATTTATCCAAGGCTATATTTACATGAGCTAATCATCAGCACTAGTGGGTCCAAATTTGTGCCACAGTGCTAATATAAGCCTTTGTTTCTGTCTTACTTGACAACTGGACAGAAAAGGAATGGAGGAAAGGAGTCCATCTGGAAAGAAAGCTGTCAATTAGTTAAGAGTAGTACCCTTTTTCCAAGCCATTCTATTTTTGGATTGTATACAGAAAACAGATATTGCCTGAGGAATAGTATATTTCCCCATTCTTTTTTTAAAGAAACAAGGTAAGTTGTTTTTCTTGCAAGCAATATATCTGCAGATATGTTTTCACCAGCAGTCTAAACTTGAGTCATGAGGAAGCTTTGAAAATAAAACATTGCAGGATGCGTACATAAGTACATTGTTTATATAGCTCATGTGAAAATCTGCTGTGTTGGTCCTTTGGTCCAGCCAGAAAGCATTCAGAACCAAACAGAACACTTTTACCTCCAGCTGAGTCACATGTACTCTCATTGTCCTCATAGGTTACTAGTTTATCTGGACAGACTTCTTAGCCCAGAATGCACCTGTTCTAACAAGTGCTTAGGGATAACCTACCTTGATTCATCCTACTAAGTTTTTCTAAGGGATTTTTCACAGAGTTATGTGAACATCAAAACTATTTGCTAGCATTATCCACAGTAAAATCCAATAACAGCCACAACGGAAGTGAGGTCTGAGTGAAACTTCCATCAGATCATGTCTCCACCAATCTAGTGATCACTTTATACAGTCCTGTTAGTTGAAGAAGGTTGGAAGAAACCTGAATCTCATTTCTTAACGTTTCACAGATGCTAAGAAACCACCTAGGTATGTGTGCAAATTTTCCTTTGTTACTGCAAAAATAGTCACTTGACATAGTCAATGTTAGGCATTTCATTTCTAAAAGCTGACTGAATTAAAATCTTAATTCTCTAGTCAAATCAAGTTTTGTAGTTCAGCTGCTATGAAACAGTGATGACGTTCTCCTTGTTAAGATTTTAAAATATTAACATACATTATCAGTTCTTGTCATGTCATCACTACATGAAAACTCACAGTTTATATTGGGTGAGGATGGTTTCATATTTCTGGGGCAGTATGCATTGTATTGCTCTCACTCAAGAAAGCACCCTTAAGTTGAGATGCCAAAGAAGGTCACTTGAGACTTCTTATACAGTGCATGAACCCAACTGAGGTCTGAACTAACCCCAGGAAGAGCATCCACTCATTCCCATTCAATGACTGTTAAGAATGAAGATTCCTAATATAATACAATAGCTTTCTAATATAATAGATTCCTTTAAATACTCAGATAGGTGCTAACCTAGCTAAAGTTAGATGGGATGAAACTTGTATAGTAATAAATGAAGACTGAGAACTAAGAACTTACATCAGCCTTCTCTACCCATTTCTTAGATCAAACAAAAGGAAATAACAATAATCTTAATTCTTCCAAATGCAAAGCTGCATTCAGTTTGCAATGTACTGTACTACAGGAGCAAATGGGAAAGCATAGCCCTTTCATTTTGCTCATGGCTTTTGAATTAATACAAGTTTTCAAGTATTAGTGCTGCAGGCCCTGTATACTGAAAAGGCAACAGCAACGTGTTCATTAAAAATAGCAGTCTATATGCCATGAAGTGTTCACTTTTTAAATCTTGTAAATTAGTTATATAAGCAGCAAATTTGCAATTTAATCAGTAGAAAATGAATTGTTATACATTGTTATACGTAAGCATTTGCAACAGTTTGAATATTTTTGCTCTTCCCCTCTTGCTCTACTGATTTTCTAATCTTTTTCAGTAAAGGTCAATTCTTCTGGCATCAGTATATTTAATGTGTTCACGAATTTGTACCATAGGC
This sequence comes from Haliaeetus leucocephalus, assembly GCF_000737465.1. Lineage (NCBI taxonomy): Eukaryota > Metazoa > Chordata > Aves > Accipitriformes > Accipitridae > Haliaeetus > Haliaeetus leucocephalus. The sequence continues at coordinate 11,855,986 of NW_010972620.1, read as the reverse complement.
CTTTATTCTAAAGGGCTTAATTTTATCAGTCAGACACATCAACAGTGTGTGTAATTCAGACTTTCTCAAGGGCTTCCACTGCCACATTTGACTAATATTTTTTTTTCAAGTGTGTTATCGTTCTTGCTGAATCATTTCCAGTCTCCTATTAAACTGTTATGCCTTTATTCTAGACAGTAGCAGTGTTCATTTTCTAACATAAAAACTTAATATGTTCACCACTTCACTACCTTTTTCTTCTGGACTCCCCAGTTTTACTTTCTGCATTGAATAGGATGGGAGTACTTTGCTGAATCCTGCATACACATTTCTGGACTCTTACTACTGCTACTACCAGATGCTGATATGAGTACCTGAGTGTATGAATTAATTATTTAGGAGTGAGGATCTGAAAGAAACATCCTCAAAGAGGGAAAGGGAAAGAAAATCAATACAGAAAAAAATTGAGTCTCTCGTGCCAACTGAAGGACTAACATCATGTACAAAACTAATAACTAACATTATTATCTGAAAGACAGTGTATTTGAGAAAAACTGGCAGGGTCCCAAATTGTCTATCTGAGCAATGAGAAAGACAGGTTTTTTTATCATCAGGAATTCTGAGTCCTGGAAGCTCTATATATCTACAATGATATGAAAGCACTGCTGTCAAGGGCACAGACTCTACTAAAAACTGTATTCCCATTTTTCTCTGACTATTGTCTAACATAAGGAAGAATTATTTTTAAAGCAAGTATGAGGGCCTAGATAAAACTAGAAAAGACTAATTTAGCCAACTAACAAAAGGATTTTGATCCTACTTCCCCAACTACACCCAGACTTACTGTGTTTTGTTTCTTTCATACAGGACACCTTACCTGAAAAGCAAAGGTCTTCTCCTGAAAACAGCATTAAGTAAATGTCTCAACTTTAACAAAATTAAATAACTTCAGCTAATGTCCTATTTTTTTCTATACATAAACACAAAAATAAAAATTGATTGGCTACTTTGTGCTCTTCTGCTGTTCTAAATTTTGGTATTCCCAGATTTCTTCAATAGATCTACATTAAAAACACAGTGACAAATACATTAATAAGAAAACAAAACAGTATTCACTAGTTGTAAATATCTTACAGTGCATCTCTTAATTTTATCACCTTGTTTGTGCTCTTTGAGGGACACAACAAAAACACATTCTCTGTATAATTTTGATATCCTCTAGCTTTTTATGTTTTTTTTAATGTTGCTGTTCAGAAGCAATAAGCCAAAAATGATGCAGTCTGCATGTCTGAACAACAGCATTTTCTTGCCTTGTAACCTTGACATGGAGAATGCAAGATACTTGTACTTGCTAAGCCATGGTCTATTCAGCATCATTGTGTTAGCATTACTCACCAAGTGGAATTAAAAACTGCACTACAGTTACCATGACAACCAGCTGTCTCCCACATACAGCATCAGTTTGAATTTGTGCAGACCATTTCTAACAATGATTTAAGTCAACAAATTCAGTATTACCCTAAGGTAAAAATCTGCTTTAAGAACAAATAAATATTTTCAGTTTCATAATATTACTTAGCTCAATACATTAATTCCAAGTATGACTTGGGAAATCTTCAGAGAGCTGCAGTGACTTTTCTTAGAAATTAAAGCTGAGTGGTAATCTTCTGGTCAATGTACAGTTGAGGACCACTGAAATTCTTGACCCAATGAGCATGTAAGAAGCATATGGAGAAGAGAAGGTGTAACATTCATAGAAGAGTTTGTGGGGAAAAATGCATTAGAACATAACTAAATTCTAACACATAATTTTCTAAAATTTACATCTGAATGATGCTGTTGATTACCTTGGGTAGTATCACTAAGATCATCAGTGTATGTTCACTATACAGATTCTTCCTGGAAAATAGAGTGTACTCCATGTTCATCCAAAAGTATCAGCCAGAAATTCTCCATTGGGAAAATAATCTGAAACTTGGAATATAATTTCTGGGCCAGGGAATTCTAAAATAAGTTCCTTTTCTAGTAAACTTGCAGGGTTGTGGGGTTTTTTGTTGTTGTTTGTTTGTTTTTGTTTTTAATAATCTATTTGCTTTTGAAAGAGTGGAGCTATAAAGGAGAGAGGGAACAGGAGTATATCAAATTTATATAATATTTACAATGTCTGGTGAAACATCATACAATTGCATATCTGATCATCAGTATGAAGTAGCTACCTGGCAGTTTTCAGATCCTTTTGACCACCAAGCATTCTTTCAGCAGAGAACAGTCAGTTTCCATTGGGGTTGTTTAGCCTGGAGGAAAGGAGGCTGAGGGGAGACCTTATCACTCTCTACAACTACCTGAAAGGAGGTTGTAGTGAGGTGGGGGTCAGTGTCTTCTCCCACGTAACAAGCAATAGGATCTCAAGTTGCACCAGGGGAGGTTTAGAATGGATATTAGGAAAATTTCTTCACTGAAAGGGCTGTCAAGCATTGGAACAGGCTGCCCAGGGAAGTGGTGGAGTCACCATCCCTGGAGGTATTTAAAAGATGTGTAGATGTGGTGCTTAGGGATGTCGTTTAGTGGTGGACTTGGCAGCGCTAGGTTAATGGTTGGACTCAATTATCTTAAAGGTCTTTTCCAACCTAAATGATTCTATGATTGTCATTGCATAAACACATAATGGCAATGATGGCCAGGTCTGCTTGCAGAACAGTAGGATGTATTGTTATGAGGAGAGGGAAAACAAGAACCTCCATAACAACATAAAAAACATGAATCAACTGTGCATTAGTATACCGAGTATGGGGAGAGACGGGAAAGTAAATGCTGAAAAAAAGATGGTTAAGCTATTAAAAATGTGATGTACGGTTGAACTAAAGGTAATAAAGTAATAACACTATTTTTTATGTAAGAAACTATAAAAAAAATTTAAAGACAGAAAACTTAAATAGAGTCTATGTTTACTAAAGAAACTGCCAATGTTACATACTGAAGCATGTACATATTAATGACACATCCTCCACTCACTCATTTTTCTGGAAGCAAGTACCACAACTAAACATTACTGCAGATTTCCCATCTGGTATATGGTATAGCACTTGTTGCATCACTGAACTTAAAAACATGTCAGAAAAGAAAACTGGACAACTGGAAGGCGTAATGAATTTAAGATTAAAACATTCAGAGGCTATAAGGAATCTGATGTTATCATAAGTAGCTTTAATCTGTGATTGAGAGCTATTGAATCCTAACCCTGAGGAAAATACATAATAATAAAAAGTTTTAGTTCGAATATAATGCTTGCAGTTTTAAATAATTTCATTTATGTGGGAATGCTGATCAGAGGACAAAGACAGAAAAATAAGTATAATCATAGAATTACATCTAAAAGATTGAGGAAGGAAGTAGCACAGAAATGCATTCAGTCCTGGATCACTGTGGACACATTTGTTATCAGTGACAGGCAATGTGAAATCAAGCACAAACTGAAATCAAACCCTTCTTTAAGGTTACACTAAACTGAACTGACAGGAACACTACATGGAAGAAAGAAAAGAAATAGATTTCTATATAGCACTTCGATCTTCAACAATGGGAGTACGTAATGTTTAAATGTTAAAACAGAAGAATTGAAGGCAGAAAAGAGGTAGAAAGCAAGAGAAGGAATAAAATGTAACCTGGGGCTCCAAATCCACAAACTCAGAGAGAAACATTTTTTTTGCCAGCAAAAAGGCTGCACAGTCAAAGGTAAATGACAATAGGAAAACAAATATGATTTTTACTGGAATTTAACAGATCTGTAACAATCCATTAACTCCTAGATTGAGCTGCAATGTAGTATCATAAAATAAAATACAAATTAAATCAAGGTGACAATATAGGCAGATGTGAATCATTTTGCCCTGAGGCTGAGTCTATACCCTTGTGTCAAAGATGCCTTAACAGGGCATTGTTGTTAGCATTGCTAACAACTAATGGATGTTTTCTTGTTGCATTTTAAAAAAGTATTGACAGTACCATTAAAAAAAAAATGAAGATGATGATCATTTATTCTAAAGCCAGCAAAAATGTCTTTCAGATAGCAATTTAAAAATAGAAAAAAAAATATACAGTCTCACCACTGTTCCTCTAAAATAGGACTCACCAAAATTTTTGAATAAGCTTGCCAGATCCATGCTTCTTGAGTACAGTAGGCTTATGAGTGTGTCTGTACTAACATTTTAGTTTAGATTTGGAACACTGGTCTGATCTTCAGATATTATTTTCATCCTATCACATTCATATCTGAATGGCAATTTTCAGGCAAATTTCCTGATGGGATCTCTATTGCCATGCTTTCACAATGCACTCTCACAGTGCACAATGTGGATTCCATTTGGAAGAAATGGTCACAAAATATAACTGATGAGTTACGTGGGACCAGACTAGAGCTAATCTGGAACAAACACCCTCAAATACATATAATGATGTTGGATTCTCAGTACCACCTGTTTTGCTCCACAGATTTGCAGCTATTGCATTGCACTGCTTACTAAGGTGGGATTAAACAATTCTCACGTTTTACAAATTTCTTCTTCCCTTCTGTGACTCTGGTCTCTCATGGTTCTCTTCCTCTTAAGAGTAATTGATATATGTCTTCTAAGCCTCAAAACCAGCTAAAATGGAGATCTTGCTCTTCCCTACACCATAATTTTCTCCTTCCCTCTCATACTGTGGATAGCTCTGCAATCCCCACAATCATTTCAACCTCCACCTACAACACAACTAGAACTTCTATAGACTCATTATGGTTTATAACCTGTAAACTCACCTGTTGTCTCATGCAAGGACAACTAACTGAGTTGGAATTGAATGGCTTTTCCAAATCAAAGGGAGTCAACAAACCTAAAATGAGATGGAAAACTTCATCTCTCGACATTAATCTCTACTAGTACACCTCCTGAAATAGACCTCAATCAGGCAATTAAAACCTATGGAAAAAGACAGTAGGAGAAAGAAATGGGGAGAAACAGGAAATAAGCAACATGGGGCTCCCCAAATGGTATAGGTACAGCCGATCTGATCTGCCTGTGAGAATGATTTTATTAGAATAGTGTCATACTGACACAAAATCTTGTACCTTACATATTGAGGCAACTAATACAATACTAGCTTGTTTAAGAAAACTGCCTTACTGAGTTCTCGTTTAAGCTCTCATTTCAGAACAAATTCAGCCCACTTTTGTGGGGGCCTGAACTTAAGCAAATGTGCTGTAACTGCTATATTTAGCTTTAGGTGGAAGAACTCAGATGGGGGAAAGGAAAGCAAGCTTGCACCTCTCCAGAAGTAACATCATGGTCTGACTTTAAGATATATGCAGGATAGCATGTGAAAAGGCCGGGTTAAAAGCTGGAGCAAACCCCACAAAGCAGCTTCACTCTGTTACTCCTGATATAGATCTGCAAAAAGCAAGAAAAAAGTCTCCCCTTTTCCCAGAATACATAGTTTAATAAGAAGGAAACAACGTTAGTTTATTTGAATGATAAGGAGAGGAAAGCTAATGCTTGACATGCCAACAGTTTTTCACCTTGTAGGAAAGTTCTAGATTTGTTTTGGAGGCCCAAATGCACTCCAGCAAAACCTTGCTAACCCAAAAGCTGAAGAGACTTGCCATGACTTGAGTTTTTGTCTTCAGTCTATTCCCACTACCATTGTTACGGCAGTTTCAGCAAGCAGAGGTTTGAATAGACCTCTTTTATCTGCAGATGCTGGCATTTCCTCTCTGAATATAACTATTCTAACAAAAATATATTGCTATTTTCATTGCTGATTAACTGCTAAAGATAGAGTGCCTCAATTCTACTGTCAGTCTCATAGTCCTTAAAAACACTAACCTTTTTAATTTTTTAGAGTATGTATTTATTTGGTCACATTTTAATCTAATCCTGAAATATATTATCATCTGAAGAAAGGGAATGGCAATAATTTTAAAATGCACATTTTGAAAGAAGTGGTGTCAGGCTAGTTAGTGGATTGAATCAATGAACTGAGTAAACCAAAAATGTTTATTTTATTCTGAACGGTTAACCTCTTTTCAGATATACATAAAGGAATTGGTAGAATTTTGATTGGCATTTCCACTCATAAAGTGAAAATAAGATTTTCTATTATGGAGATAATCAAACAGGATATTTTTAAGACTTGACTGACTGAAGCAATTAAGACAATTCAAACTTGTGTTTTAGGTAGGTGAGTACATAATGAACTGAGAGTTCCTGAGAGAAGTCCATAATTATCTAAGGTGGAGAGAAGTGGACAGTAAAATTGAGTCTGCAGGCAAGAATTGTTATATCTATCAATTTGAATATCTAAAGCAAAACTTTTGCATTTATTATCTTTGTGCATTTCACAGATAGTTTAGAACAGTTTTAAAAAGTGTCCAATTTTTTTTTTTCTACTTAGGCTTCTATATCCCTTTTTCATTCATGATTTTAAGAAGAGATATCAAATTTGTCCCCTTTTCAAAAGCTTAATCAATCTTTACAGTCTAATATTGTACACAGTGCTCTTCTGCTACTTAACGCACTTACTAATATTTCTGTTGATTATGGTTAACATAAAATCCCCACCGTGATGTAAAACACTTGTTTCAGTGCAGCCCAGAGACACTTGCTCCACAGCTTGCTGTCTTGCAGTGATCCTCTCCAAATAAAGGTGCTGCAACAAATGAGGATGAACAAGAAATTCCATCCATCGCTCATTTTGCTCAAATATTTCTCTCTTTATACCTCTGAAATAATGTCAGACATATCTTCAATACTATAGCTGTGTACTCAGGTTTTAATTGTGAAGCACTAAAAAGCATTAATATCCAAGACCTTTACTTCTTATGAAAGGAGAGAAAGTCTCAAACCAGTGAAAACATATTTTATGAAATCTATGGTCTGATTACCCAATGGGGCAAGCACCTACCATTGCAGTTCTGCAATGACCCTTTGCAAATCAAACATCCGTCTACTGGGCAACAAACTAATATTTTAGACTTTTAAGACTGTATCATGGTATTCAGGCCTACAGGACTTACTTACAAACCAGTATGCTTCTCATTAATGTAATTACTACATTATTCTGAGTTATTTAATTATATTCTTGAAAAAGATTAATCTTTTCACATTCTTAAGTATATACATGAATAATATGATTATATTTCTACTTAGATTGATTTCCATAATCATATTTGATAAGTGTATAGGTACAATTTATACTAATCCTTATAATTCCATGGTCCTTATTACAATAATTTTGACAACTGCAATAAAATTTATGCTTTCTTTTCAGACAGTACTTCTCCTTGGAAACAATTCAATGAGTAAAACAATTGGTTATGAAGCTAGCACAGCATTATTTAACAACAGACTTCTTCACCTGAAATTTAAAAAAAAAGTTACATGTAAAGCCCTATTCTATCTCTTTAAAATGCATATAGGCAAACATTTGTATAAAATAGCATATTAAATATAAAATTGACAGTTAAACAATAGAAAACCTGGAAAGAACCATTTTTTAAATTGTAAATAATTTCTTAGAATAGCTGAAGAAGTACATTGCCATATACTCAATTAAAAAAAGCAACAGAGAAAGATCCTGTATATACAAGGCATGTACGATAAACATTTTGCAGTAACTTGATACCCTGCTGAAAACATACCATAAGCTTTGGTCAGATAATATAGCTGGATTTGCACCAAGCAAAACCTTCAGTTAGATGTAACTCTGACAGAGACTGATTCACAAAAAACTTTAATTTCGCAGTTTGCTGTATAGCATCCTTTCTGTTGAGTGTAGAGAAACATTAGCAATTTCACACTGTGAACATTAATTATCACTTGCCTGTATATACCTTGTGGAAACAAAATCATCTAACAAAATGAAAGAATGCGTGCAAGTTAATATCTGCCCATTGTTTTAAAGAAAGAGAAACATGTACTGTTCACTCAGGAAATACTGATAAATGGCACCTACATAATATTAACAGTTCAAGAAAGAATGCAGCAGATCATCAGCCACTCAAATCGACACTGCTGTGCTAATTTACAACAGTTAAGGATTTGCTGCAGTCTCTTCTGCTTCTCACTGAATATACAGGAGTTTGTAAAAATATTGGATGATTTCAAATCCAGATTCTGTATTTTCACTTGCTGTAATTTTCAACAAGTAGGATTGCTTATCCTAAACATTGAGGGTCTTTCCTGCTTAATGAATGAGCAACTTCCACTGGTATTAAAAGAGGCAGAAGCACTGAGGGTAGGCCAAAATTTGTGTAAAATAGAATAATTTATTGTTGAAAACCAAATTTCTGTACTTTGGCAAAACAGTGATGGAGAGGATGGCTACATAGATCATGACAGGCTAGAGAACAGATTTATTATATATGTTTCAATCTGGAAAAACCTCCAGTGTGCATCCTTTTGCTTGCATGGTAAATGACCAATTGATTTTCTCATCTCTATTCAGCAGTAAATAACCTCACATACACTGCGAGGTAAGGCAGACATCCAGAAAGTCACTGTTTTATGCAGATATTTGTGTTCACCTCATAGTAACCAGGTGTCAGAGTCACACCATGAGCAGTTGGAACAAATCAGGAGTGCAGGCTTCCTCTCAGTACTGCAGTGGGGTACAAAATCTCTCTGATATGAAATAAACTTCCTTTGAAATTGTTTTCCACAGATCTAAAAAGGTTTTAATTTCCATGTAGATACCTTCTATCGTATTTGATACACAAATTGGCTCTGCTAGCCTCTATACTGTCATTACATCAATTCATTGCAGATCACACCAACGTATGTCCAGTATTACAGAGGTTCAGCCCCTTTTGTAAGCTCCTAAGTTCCCCATTCTTTCACTCCCATAAGCTAAACAACTGAAATTCATTTAAAAAAATCCCATGCTCTGAATTTAAGTGGAAAGTTCAAACCCACAATTTTACAGTCCTTTCTTAAAACCTATGATCCAGACAACAAAATATACAGTGTACTAGGTCTTTAACAATGGACCAGTTAATAGGGAAAACTGCTGCTATACTCATATATTGTCTCACAATATTCCGATTTTCTGAAAACATGGATCAAAGGATCACCATTCTCATAGCAATACACAATACTGAAGCTCAAAATCACAGGGTAGGTGTCAGAGCAGAATTTTTCCCACTGCTTTGTTAGAGTATTTAATGTGTTGCATGGAGGATTATATGACAAGAGATAAAAGAGAGGGATCATCTCTATGGAAACACTATGGTCTACTTCATCAGTAATGGATAGCTCAGAAATGAACTATCCAAATGTTACAAGGCAGTCCAGTAATATAATGATTTGAAACTAGTGCCTACATAACCAAAATGGAACTATAAAATGGTTCACACAAATTGCCTGGGAGATTTTACCAGCCATAACCACCACAGAGGTGATTAAACCTTTAATTGTTCTTTGGCCCTACAGTGCATAAAGTCCCCGAAGTTCCTTTCACTATACTATCTGTTTCAAGAAGTAGAAGTAAACTGTCACAGCATAATTTCTGACAGATGACAATTTTACACATTTAGTACAGTCTTAGTAACTGACTAGCTAATTTCAGCTTTAAATTATGAGTATTTGAAATGAAATTTCACCAAAAAAAAGACTATGCTAAAATGGCATTCTTTTAATCAACAGCTTGACTCTTAATCATGTTTATTCAGTATGCAATTTCTTAGTTTGTTGCTAAGACATTATTTCTGATTTTGCATTTTCATCAGCCCAGATATAACACAGCAAAAGACACAGCAAACTGGCTTCTGCTTCTCCTTGTGCATCACCAGACTTGTACAGTAGTGTTCAATCAGTTGAAACTACAAAAAAACCCCCCAAACATTTCAGAGAGCAGTGTCAGTAGTGGCCCAATCTGTGCTGTTAAAAAAATTAGGTTTTGATTTAAATATACAAACTCATACTTTAAAGTACTTCACAACTGGTAATGGCTTAGTCCAGAAGAAAAGTTTAATCATTGGTACAGATTCAAAGTGCTGTACAAGAACACAGTAACTGGTCCTTATTTTTATAAGGAATAGCTAACATACCTGAAGATTGGGATGAGTTAAAACAACAGAACTGGAAAAGGGACACAGAAGACAGAAGCTGGACTAGGCAAAGTTCATAGAGAAAATGAGAGCTAGGAATACACAAAGTATATCCAATTACCTTCTTTTGCTGAACTAATTTTTGTCTTATCCCCCATATCTCTTCCATCTGTCTGCTGCACTTAGTGATGGGTTCTGTAACTGATACACTACATAGTGTTTTTATAGCTGTCAGCAAAGATGGTGATTATAGTGTGCACAGTTATCTTAAATCTCAAATCCAAGATTTAGCATAACTAAATTTTACTTTAAATGTTAACTACGTTATTCTCTTTCCTTTTAACTACTTCAAACATTTTTACACATCTGCAGCTTAAGGATAATGCTACTTTGACATACAGAACATTACAAATATTTATCTTTCTTGTCTTGTATTTGTGTGGTTAATTTAAGGTCTAAGAAATTTATATGATAGATTTTACTAAAAGAAGCATAGAAGAAGAAATCCTGGCTACACTGAAGTGCACATGAATTTTACTTTGACTTCAGTGAGACTAGTATTTCATCTTTTCTTCTTTTGTTTCTCAAGGTTTAAGAATACCATTGCATAGTTAGCTTTCTTGAGTCTGGGTTCAAAACCAGATATTTCATGTTTCAAATTTTAATTATCAGCGAGAAACATGTCTTTATTGTATTCAATGCTAATTTGGTATGAAGGTATTGGGAAATCATTCCTTTGTATGTAAAATAAAAGTATGTTTTCTGAAGATGTCTGAATGCCTGTGTCTTTATTGAGGGTCTGATGAAAGGTAAACTTGAGCTATCTCTACCTGAACACTTGTCCTGGTTTCAGCTGGGATAGAGTTAATTGTCTTCCTAGTAGCTGGTACAGTGCTATGTTTTGAGTTCAGTATGCGAAGAATGTTGATAACACTGATGTTTTCAGTTGTTGCTAAGTAGTGTTTAGTCTAAAGGATTTTTCAGCTTCTCATGCCCAGCCAGCGAGAAAGCTGGAGGGGCACAAGAAGTTGGGACGGGACACAGCCAGGGCACCTGACCCAAACTGGCCAACAGGGTATTCCATACCATGGGACGTCACATCTAATATAGGAACTGGGAAGTGGGGGCGGGGAATCACCGCTCGGGGACTAGCTGGGTGTTGGTCGGCAGGTGGTGAGCAATTGCACTGCGCATCATTTGTACATTCCAATCCTTTTATTATTGCTGTTGTCATTTTATTAGTGTTATCATTATCATTATTAGTTTCTTCTTTTCTGTTCTATTAAACCGTTCTTATCTCAACCCACGAGTTTTACTTCTTTTTTTTCCCGATTTTCTCCCCCATCCCACTGGATGGGGGGGAGTGAGTGAGCGGCTGCGTGGTGCTTAGTTGCTGGCTGGGGGTAAACCACGACAAAACTCTTTCAATCTGAAGCACTATTTATTACATACTATACACGGGTTTTAGGTCTGATATGCACATGAAAAAAACAGAGATTTTTATAGCAGTTACAAATAAGTAGACTGTGCCTTGGGGAAAATTATCCTGCTTGTACAACTGAAAATTTTCTTTTCAAATTAACAGTTTACAGTGTTCCCTTTCTAGGAATTTATAAGGAATTTAAAAAAAATTGTTATGAAACACACAACATCTAAGATCAGGAAAACAATGACAGGGTGAAAAATCATGTTCAAATCTTCCATCAGACTAGTAATTAGGCCCATGAAATAAATACAGCATTTCTTAAGAAAAATCAGAATGCTGACACAAAGCTAATAGTAGAAACCTTCATAAAGAGAGTTAATTTCTATTACATATCTGATCAGTACTTGGTATCCAAGGATTCTTAATTATACTGAAGCACAGTTAGAATGGGTATTTGGAGAAGTTCAATTGCTCACACTTTAACTGGAAAATTTTGGACAAAAATGAAACTCTGAGCTGCAGTTGTATACCTTGTTTATGACAAAATCTAAATTGATGGGCAACCCACATGGTTTTCTGGTACTTAAAAATTCAAAACTGTATTAAACCAAATTCTATTTAAGGCCCACATGAGTTCTTTGTGAGCTGCAGTTTGCATCAGTTTGCCCATCACATTTACATCATGCCAAATTAGTGAGCATACATTGGATTCAAAGCTTTGCAGATGCAGATTTAGACCTATATTTATACTATGATTTTGAATTTATCCAATAGGCTGTATGAAATAACTAGTAAGTTGTGTTGGCAAATGCACTTTCTAGGGTACTAAGTTGACTACATCTGGGTCAGAAAGAATCATCTGTGTGGATTAATTAGGTCTTTCTGTATGTGATATTCTTTTCACATGAGCTGCTTTCTCGGGAATTACAAAATGAAAACTGGATGCCATCAAACATTTTTGTTTCTATTACTTTTGCTGTTATTTACATGACATTTTTTATTTTTGGCACAGTTTCTATGTATGTTATCTATTTGAACTGGTACTTACATGTATAATCAGTCTATGCACACTTTGTCATTTTCATGAAGCATTCATAATTAAAGTACTCGTCAATTGTCTACGAGATAACGATTATAGCATCTACATCTAATTTTAATTAGGCAGGGTACTAGATAGTCTGCTGTGTGCTTGACTGGTTATCCTCTGCCTATGCCCATCTTAAGATGGAGGATCTGATTTCTGATTGAATCTCCATACTATATGGTAAAAATCAGAGAAAACTGAGCAGACAACAAATAAAGACAATAAGACTCCAAAGTTTTACAACTTAGTGCTGTCAGTGTGATACTAAATGGTGAGCATTAAAACACCTGGGATAATTAGGAGATGTGACACTAAGTAATTCCTAGTAAACTCAAGCAGACCTGCAAACACCTAGCATTTAAAAAGACCAAGAACATGCTGTATGTAGTCTTGCTTATGGTGAGTTCTGGAAGTATCTTGAATGTGATACTCCCTCACAGAAGTCCAGGCAGAACCATAGGATATGTTTAAGCAATCTGAGGACAGAAAGGTTAGTTGCATAAAACAGAGTTGTGTGTCAGAGAAGTGCTGGCATGCACCCAGTAAATCCGTAATTCCTGGCCCTGACAATGCTTCAGTCAATTACTACATAAAACAAACAAGACAATTAATTGCAGGTAGTGGGTATACAGTGCGAGTAAACCAGCCTGAAGCTATCTGTCTGTCATATTGACAGCAAAAGTCTTAATCCAATGTATGAATGGTGTTAATAGGCATTTGCAGACCTTGTGATACATCTTTCCTCATTGGTACCATGGACAGGTGCAGCAAGTGATGGAACTGATACAGTCTTGGACATTTACAAGGCAACACCAATAGAATATACAAGATGGTACAGGAGAAATTTAATGTAAACTTTCACTTTGGGAATGCAGGTGCAAGTCACAAGAAACAAAAGCAGAGACAAATGCTCTATAGCAAGTCAAGGCTCAATAAGCCAAAGGGTGGTGAGAAAAAGGGATCGCAGAGTTAAGCCGTGCAAAAAACCTTTTTGAACGACAGCTGAGTACCTCTGCTTCCACCTAACCGAAGACCACTAGTATGAATTAAACTTCTCAGATCATCTCAAGAAGACGCAGACATATGAGTTATTTGGCATAAAACCTTTGCCTTGAATGTTGAGAATAAAACATTTATAATCACTTCTGAAGACACTGATGTCTTCACACTTTGCCTTCAGTAATGACACATCTTGCTGAGAACATCAGATAGTTATAACAGATAAATACAGAATACAGAGGCATTGATATGGAAACATACTCACTGGAGATGATATGTCACAGAGCACTGACTGGTCTGCACAGCTCTGGCATTCAACATTGTTAGTACTTTTGCAGGTGAGAGAAAGCTGCAGGCCTTAAAAGTTGTGCAGAAGAAGTAGCAATATCAAACTTTTCCAAGCTTAAGCAAAGATGGAGGCTTTCACACTTTGAAAAAATTCACATGCCATATATAGATATCCTTAGAAGACCAATAATTAATTTAAAAAATTATTCTAGCTTATCTGTGCCAAAAAATGTGACTCTGACTTCAGTCAGCATTTGTCAGGCAAAGACCAACTACTCCAACATGCACTGTATGCAAGCTATCAAGCAGCAGGAATTCAAGATGAACTCACTCTAATGGATTCAAAAGTTAAAAAGAATAAAAAGCTAAAAAGAATTGGGCATTTTGGAGATAATTAGATCACCAGTACCCAAACCTGTCTTGAAGCATATGAAGGCTAATCATGCTCATTCCTGAGAAGCCAAAATGTATGTATTTAAAATGGACTTAAGTGCATAGACCTGATAATACTGGTGCTGTTTGTTTAATATATATATGTGTTGCATTACAAGTGCCTTAAAACATCACTAGCATACTTCCATCAAGGAAAATATTATCTAATTTGGTTGTGGTACATTTAAACAATGAATATAATTGTTAGTTCCTTGTTTGTACTTCAGATCTCATTTTGAGGAATAAATACTTAAAGTTTACATAGTTTAATATAAAATAAATTTATCACCAAATTAAAGAATGTTGTCATTGCAAACATAATTACCGATACGCAGTCATCATTCAGCAAAATTTATAAGAGCTAAACAAATTCCACAAACATAAATATTTTAAAAAAGAATTTTCCACTCTACACAGTACCAATAATTAAAATTTCTGATCTTGGCTTATTAGCTAGTAGTAATAGCAAGCCTGCATCCAGAGGAATTAGTGTTAAAACAATCTTTTTATTTGCTATGTGGATGGCAGATAAAAACCTAATTGTACATACTGACATGTCTTTCTCTTTGTGCAACATGATTCTGTGAAAGAGCATGGTATATAAATTACACTGGCTTTCAACACACTCCAGTAGCATTTCAGATATCACTTTAGTCAACTGGTGAGTTGTGATTTATGCAAACTGACTGTAGATATTTTTCATCTGCTATTTAGATGATTATGATATTCATAATAATATAGATATTTATTATCTTAATAATGAAAGGGTCTAGAACAGAAGTAATAATACTAATAAATACAAATATTGAATAAAAGGAAAATAAGCCTTGGGTTTTTTTCAGAACTTATGCATATGATGAGAGGTATTCTATCAGTTTTTGTTTGGCCAAAGCATTTCTTTGTTGGGCATGATGGTGAATAACAGCTTTTATGATTGGGATGGCATGGCATGGGACATATAAAAAAACCCAAACACCTTAAGAGTAGGGCTATGACTGAAGACAAGAAGCATGCTACCAAGAATAAAATACAAATCAATCATAACCAGTTTGAACCCCCATGGAGAGCCAACATAAAGAATAAAGGAAAGACATAGTGGGAGCATGGTAGATGTGTTTTCCTTTGGATGTATTCCAGACTTGAACAATGCTTTGAACTGTTTAAAAGGGTTTTAACTCAGAACTGCAAACTAGCTTAGACTTACATATGATACAGTTTTGGACAATACATGACCTGTGGGAAAGAAAATTACCTAAGTTTAATGTTGATTGTAACACACCTTTCTCAGCAAGTGAAACCCAGTAACCTACTGAAACTTAGTAAAAGGTGAAAAGACATAGCTGTAAGTACAGAGATATGGATAAAGGAATTCCTTCCTGACCGTTTCATGAAATCACAAACTAGTTTTTGCAAATGAGTCCTCAAGATGGGAGGACAACAGCACACTCTGGAAATATGCCAAATCAGATATTCTGGAAGCTGATGTGCTTCATAGCAAAGAATATGGTTTTGCCAATTTGTTTGCATATTATACTGAATTTTTGCATGGTTAGGTTGGTGCACCCAATTACTCCCATAGAAGCAATAAAAATACATGTAGTAATTCATTTTATTAGAAGCTGTATTCACATACTACAGATAATGTCACAATTGCAGAATTATGCTCTTTAAAAATGTTAATAGAGAATAGACATGACAGGTGAAACTAAGTGATTTGCTTAGCCAGCAATGCTGAACTTTCCCTTTGTTAAAAGGCAGAGACACAGATCAGAATATCAATTTCAAGCTGTGAATTTTGCTATGCTGTCTTCACTAGTGGGAAACGAAGCCAGTTAGATTTGGAAGTTCTACTTGCTGGATATTTTGGCATTTCAAAAATTCTTTTGATTCTCTGTCATGAGAGTCGTATCTTCCTTTCTTAAGGATCACCAAAACTAAACAGTGGCCTAAGCACCTATGAATGGTACGAAGATGATAAAGATTCAGGACAAGATGAAGAAAAAGCACTGGTGAAATGGTCACTCACGTGAGGACAAATGTACAGTTCAAACGTGGAACCACCAAAGATATTTGTGAAGAGCCAGAAAACCAATCCACATATAAATCTATATAATAGCAGTTTTGGTCCTACTCCAAATCTGTAGTGCTCTTACTGAGTAGCTTTTAAAGAAATACATTAAGCACTTCATGATGAAGTCTCCCAAACAATTCTGAAAGCACAGAGGGAGAAGACAGAAGCCAAACTTCAGAATTTACATCATCGTGTACTGTGTTCAACACTCTCATGGCTACAAGGGAACAAAGCATCCAACCTTTTCTGGGGGCAGGAAACTGGAGAAAAAGGATTAATCTCCTAGCCACACTTTAAAAACCCCACTTTTATTGCTCCAAGGTAGAACTTGCTAGCATGAAATCAGAATGTTAACAAAAGACATCGAATTCATGTAGAAGATTGAGCATAACTGTGGTTAATTAGAAACCCCCCAACTTCTATATATAAATAATGACAATTAACAACACACATTTGGTTCCAAAGAAAGACATGACATAAAGCTTTTTGTGGAACTAGTGGTGTATATATTTTAATACAAGAAGGAGAGTTTATACATTTGATTTCTAGGAGACCGTAATGCAATTTAAGACCCATTTACAAGATATCTGGGTAAGTGTAACAAATTTGACTTCAAGATGCCAGATCTACATCACTGTGCAAAAATAGTCACGAGACTGGATTTGAGAATGGATTTACAGTTTGTCTACACCATTTACTCATTAGAGCATTTTGGGGGCAAGCATTACAGGGAGACTCAGCCAAGCTCGTGGGCACTTGGCTAGGCAACATGCCTACCTGCCTCACCATATTCCATCTGTCTTTTTGCTGACATCATGAGACTGAGGTCACAGACAGTGATTCTGGCATTGGCAGTCAGAGTAGACATAGCTAGAATAACATTGCTTTTACAAAATAGGATAAGGAAATCTGCACTTAATATCAGAAATCTGGTGATCCTTCAAGCAGAAGTATCCCCCAAATATGTTGTCTTGATATTCAAGACATAAAAGCACAGGTTTAGAAAAAAAATAAAAATCCTAAAGATCAGGGAAGACCACAAACTCTGCGTAGGACTCAGACTGAGCAGGATGTACACAATCTAATGTATGAATGTGCAGAGAAAATATTTGAGTAACTATAAAATAATAATAATAATAGCATTCTGCTGAGTAAGGCATATATTCGTTCAATTCACACTTGTTTTTACTGGAGAGAATTTGCAACTTACAGTCTCATATTTAACTAAAGTAATGCAAAGTAATTCACATCCCTATATCTTGCTATCTAAAGATAACCACTGGCAACAGTATTTATGCAAAAGAAAAAAAAATCAGCCAATTTTAGCCCAGAACTAATGTAATTTAATGCAGTTCATACACTCTGGGAACAAGCGTAGCACAAATATAGACAGAAAACATTTCCTCACCTGACAAAAAAGCGATCAAATAGGAATGCAAAATTTCTATTACAGAACTTTTATAAGCCTAATACAATGGTTTCCCTTGAAATCTTGCAGTTGTTAGAGAGCATAAGTTTATGTCATTATCTGAATTGCTGTTGTTGTTCTTACAGTAAAGATAAGGAAGTTCTTATTGTATATTCTGAAGTTAAATTATTTACAAAATTTTGCAAGATTGGCAAGCACGATCTTGTAAATTGCTTTATATAAATATTTAACTGTCATGAACCTATGGACTTGTCCAGCTTCTCAATGCATTAATTTGCAACCAAATGCAACAAGAACTGAACGTTGTAGTAAACTTCAGCAAAACAAAAATCTATTGTTAATAAAAGAACACTTTCCATCCCTATAGTGTATTCTGTTCAAACACTTGAAGGTGCTTCATTAGCATTTTACATAGTCATACAAGGTAGTAATTATCCCTTAATTCCTCAGGTTGTAGAACTGAGTCTCAGAGAATTCAGGTGATTTAAGCATCATCATGCAGCAAATGGCGTGCAGGCAAAAATACAACCCAGCCCACCTGTGTGCTAGCCTGAAGCCTTACCCAAAAGACCACCTTTGTATTTATCTTGTGCCTTGTGTTAAACTAATCAGCTGAGGTACTAAAAAGTATCTAGCCATAAAGCTCTCTATAGGTACCATTAGCACTACTTTACTATTGCTCCCTATCTTTTCCATGTCCAGTCCCTTATTCATCATTGTGGCCCTCTGCTGACTCAGTATGTCCATGTTCTTCTTGTACTGGAGAGCCAAGACCTGGACACAGCATTCCAGCTGTGCTCTTACTTGTGCTGAGTAGATCATGTCATGAAGACAGAATGCAGTATCTAGCTGGGGCATTCATGATCTCTCATATAGTCTAGTGATCCTAGTCCTGCTAGAGTGTTGAGCACACTAAAAATACTACTAAAAGCCTCCTTAGGGAGATGGCCAACTAGACAATGGAATATTTAAGAGGCAAATGCAACTAATGCTACAAAAAAGCACTAGTATTCAAGCACTAAACTTCATACTGTTTTCATAGGAAAGGACTGGAATGGGCCTGAAGGCTGTTTCTACTTGAAAGGCTGTAGACAAAACAGTAAACTCCTACTCTTTTGGTTAAGTTGTCACAGTAGAATCACAGGAATTAGTGATATTTCTTTCATTGATCTTTTAAATGACAAATGTAGATCAAAGACCATCTTCAGTCCCCATACTCTGGAAGTTTGGAATGAATTTGCAATAACTATCAAATATGCACTCAGATCTGGAGAGAAATGGGTGATTATGAATATACTGTATATGGATGCATATACTGTATATGGGTTTTCACTCAGTTCTAGAAGATTGAGAACATATCCCTTCATATCTCTTTGCTATTCATCAATGTCTAGCCACTGTTCGGTGCTATTTGTTAAAATGTTATGAAATGACAGTTGTACAATTAAAGCAATGCATAATAAATGCAGTGGAAAGAAGAATCGATTTTTTTAAATAGATATTTTGAATATACAGATATTTGGTGAATGCTCACATACTTTTTTTGTAATTATCTATATCATATGACATTTTCCCCCCAAAGGCTTTAAAAAAAAAAAAAAAGGCAAAATTTACCTGAGACTCTAGTCTGGAAGTCTATGTTTTGATTGAAAAATTATCTCTTTGAATATAGAAATAAATATGAACAGTCCTGCTGAAGTCACTGGGTGGTATGGATTTGCAATGAAAATGCAGGATGGCCTCTAATGCAAATGAAACAGCATAAAATTCCCCAGGACTGAAAAATATTTTTAATAAACTCCTGTAGATAAAAAACCAAGGAAGTGGAGAATGGTAGCAGTAAGGATACTCAAGTCCCCTATAAAATCAAAGTGCATGCTTTATATTTACTATCCAAAAATAGAACAGTAACCCAAAAATCTAGATGGCTTCTCATCTGATGAGGTGCACTACATATTTATTATGTGATGCAGCATATGTTATTATTCTCGAATAATACATTTTCTGTAGTGAGATTTTCACAGACTGAGTAACAATATGAAGTAGTATACATGTTATTATGTAAAAAGCTCCCAAACTCTTATTGTTACAGACCTGTAATTCTTAGAAAGCACTTCAGAAAAAGGTAATGAAGGCAATAAAAAGTCAGTCTCTTCACCAAGTAACAACATACATATCAGTTTCAGAGAGATTAAATAAAACCACATATAAACTATAAGAGAGTCCCTTTATGACCTTATAAAACAAATGTTTACACTTCAAAGAATATTTGTGGAAAGAAACAACCATTGATATAACCAAATAAGTAATTTTGAATGGCTACAACAAATGGATATGATATGTACATGACCATGTACAAATTTTGAGTTAATTTTCTGTTCATAAGAGAAATTTCATTTCCAAGTATTTAGAAGCAAACTCTAGATAGCCTTGCAATGCAAGTAAATTAGCTCTACATACTGCAGAGTAAAAGGAGAGAGCAAATTCCTCCCCTAGGGTTCATAGCACTAGAGCAGCTGTTCTGCAGTCATTACTACAGTCCATAGGCAGCAGCAGCCACAGCTGTTATACATTAACCTAAACAGGCATCTTGGACAGTAGGTTCATGTAATCACAGACTTAATGGTCATCTTCCCTCCCCTCAAACTCATTAACGCCTCCTCACTGTTACGGGGCAGAGGGTGTCGGAATTAGAGATTTTCCCAATGTGAACAAGGAACAAAGAATTCCTGGTATGCTTTTGATGGCTTTCTCCTTAGCAAAATATTCCATACATACTGCCATGTGCACTGCACACAATGGAAATTTGCCTTCTAAACAATATCTTTAGCCTATATAACCTTCATTTCCCCTTTATTCTTCTGTATAAGCAAACTTGGTTTTTGAGGTGTACATACATTTTTTATTATATTCTGGACATGTATTTGAAATGTGCCCGCTAATCTGCTCAATAAATGGAATAATTAGCCAATACTTATTGCTAATCTGCACATGCATTTCATACCCAAACCTGTTTAAAATTTCTGTCAACAAAGCAATTCTCTTTCAGATTTGAATTCTATTTTTTAATTATTCATTATAGTAGTCTCCAATAATTTAATGTCCCTTACTCAGACTTGTTAGAATCTTTCTAGCTGATCTTACAATTTCTAAGCAGTATCTTGGTACATTTCCAGTTTCCACCCTTTTCTCAGTATTGGACATGCCCTCAGAAGACTAATGATGTTCTCTTTTCTCATTCAGGCTTCTTTTCTTTTTTCTTCCCCCTGTCACAAATGCTGTACTCAATACATTGATCATGACATACTTCCCAGTCATTTAGCACAGTTCACTAAAGTCACCAGATTTCAGTTTATGAGCTCAGATTTTTTTTCTTTTAAATAAAAGGTAATAGTATTCTATCAGTGTATTACTGTGATACAGTGTCCCCTCAAGCTATAAATAAAACGCTTGTTAAAAAAGGACATACAAATAAAAAATGGAGGCAGAGATGCACCATATAACTATAATGAATATATTTTTCTCTGCTGTTCAAGAACAGGTAAGCCTAAGACTTCATAGAGACCTTTGGATAAGGATAAAAGGGAAGGAAGACTGGACCAATCTCATGATAGGGATCAGTGATATATCAAATCCAGTCAGAGGGTGAATGACTTTTCCAGAGCAATTAACAGAAGAAATCAAAGGATAGGAAGTCGTGATGATGGCAAACTGACTACCCTAACTCAGCTAGGTAAGTAATGCTGGAAGATATGAATAGTCTAAAAAGTTGTTGGTATTTGCTGGAAATGGCCTCAACAAGTAGGTAGGTATTGGTAAGGACTGCTGTTTCATTTCCTATTTATATATAGAAGTTGGTCAAGAGTATAAGGCACCAGGTAGCTTGAGCGAAAGTTACCATAAAACAATCAGAGTTCTCAAATACTAGGAAAGGAAGGAATTGCCACAGCACATGAAGAACAATGACATTCCAAAACCAGACTTTTAACAAACTGAGGAAACAAAAGATAGGATCTCTTGGGCAAATGTTCAAAGTTTTGTTTTGTTTTGTTTTGTTTTGTTTTAAAAAAAAAAGGGTTCAGGAGAATGGGAAGTTTTAAGTAGAACCAGTTCTGGAAGCAGAAAAACAACTTATCCCAAACAGGAAGATAAAAAGGAAGTACATGAAGAGACTTATGAGTCTAAATCAATATCTCTTGAATGACGTTTAAAAAAGAATAGTACCAAGAGTGTAAACAATATTACCTATAAAGGAATAGCATCAATTTCTCAGGGAAAGTGGTAGATTAAGATGCTAAGTAACAATAGGTAAGGTGCATTAAACCAACCAAGAAAATGTTATTAAAAATTGCAAGTAGAAGAAGCATGAAAGGGTCATTTATTAACAGAAAAATGTCAAATCACTGATAACCGAGAAACCCAATACAGTTTGGGTAATTTTTTTTGTCTTTAGGAAGCAACTAATTGTGACCAAGCACTTGGCATAATTTTAATAAAATGGACAGCACAGAAGACAAGAAAAAGGAGAAAGGGAAAGAGTAAAACAATAGTTAGATTTCCAATTCAGCAGGACTTAGCAATTTAAAAGAGGTGTCATCCACTGAAACAAAACTTTAGCTGTTAGGCCTGACAACATATGGAAGAGGGGGAGGTCTCAGAATTAAGGCAGCAAAACCAGTACTTACACTTTTCCCCCTTCTTTTTATATGTATCTTGGGATTCACAGACTAGTTAATTAAATTGGGATATCTGAAAATTTGCTAGAACAAATTATTCAAAAATCAATTTCAAGCACCTGGGGACAATAAGATAATAAAGACAACACAGATTTGTCAAGAACAAATCATATTAAACGAACCTAATTTTTTCTTTTTTGGACAGAGTAATTAGTCTAGTGGATAAGAAGGAAGAAATATTTGTAGGGTATCTTAACCTAAGCAAATAAATGAAATACAGTTTAGCTGGAAGTACTAAAAGATGAGCACATATGGGCTGGAAATAAGGAATGCAAAAAGCAGGTTTTGACACAAGATTACAGCAGGGAACATTTCTGCTTGAATTCCAAAAGGCTTGTTTGGGTCAGTCACCATTATATATAGTCATTACAAATAGTTCAGATATTGCATAAAGACATTAACATTCCAAATAATTTAAGAATAGATTATTCTAAGATTATATAAAATAATCTTGATAAGTTCTGGAACAAGTGAGAAATTTCATGAA
This sequence comes from Haliaeetus leucocephalus, assembly GCF_000737465.1. NCBI lineage: Eukaryota > Metazoa > Chordata > Aves > Accipitriformes > Accipitridae > Haliaeetus > Haliaeetus leucocephalus. The sequence continues at coordinate 11,832,977 of NW_010972620.1, read as the reverse complement.
AGCAAATGCAAACTATTACATTTTAAAAGAAAACATTAATAAACACAAAAGTGATATAACTGGTTAATTTAACACAAACAGAAAATTGTAAGTCATCTAACTTTGATGCTCAAAAAACGGCTATACTGGTCTGAAATAGGTGACATCAGGTAACTGAAGTGTCATGTGAAGATGCAAAATGTTGCTATTTCATTTTGTTTGAAGTTTGAATCCTCAGCTAGAGCCCATTGTGGGGCATCCCACTTCCAGAAGACAAATGATCAGATAAAATGACTCTTGATGTAATTTGATTTGTTAAATCTAAAAAAAAGAGAAGACTGAAAAGCAACATCATAATAAAGTGTGTTTCATATTGAATGTGATCAATCATTTTCATGGTATGAAGGGAAAGCTGGCTTATTTGCAACAAAGATATAGTTCTGATATCAGGAAAACCTTTTCACTATTAGAATAAGTAAGTTCATTAGTAGTTTTGTGAGGCTGAGATCATCAGTGGCTCTTATGAAAATAAATAAATTTGTCAGGGTAGTCTACATATACTTGAAGTTGCCAAAAAGAAGGAATTATGTAGACATGATAGCTCTGAGGTCACTTGCTGCTTTCTTTTTCTTTCTCTGTAGTTAAGCAGTTTGATCTTAGCCAATATTTGTTAATATTCTGATTCAGCAAAAAATGGAGTAACTTTTCTAGAAGATCTTTGTACTTTCCAAGCCAACAAATGCCATGGTCAATGGACAGGTCAACAGGCCAGAGAGGGAGAAGGAACTAATTAGCTAGCTTTCGTGAAGAAAGGATTTCTTAGAAGAAGGATGTAGTACTGCTGATGTGAGAAAGACTCCCAACTAGGAGCCCCATACTCTCACCTCATTGTTCCCTCCTGCTCCAGCATCTAGAACCAACATACTGAGAGTCACTGAAGCTGACACAAAGCCAAACTGCATAAGAAATCTGGTTATTCAGCCTATGGAATGAAATTCATACTATTTGTTTAACTGTAAATTTTTTAAGGTTGACATTTGGAATCAAGCCTCTTAAGAGGCTGCTACAGCACAGAGTACTTTGGTCATATGATGCACCTTTTTAGTTTACAAGTAGGTGATATGCTGTAAAACCATTAATAAAAGTTCCAAATGCCCCAACTCCCAATTCAATGTCTGGAATTTTGTTGCAAATTGAACGTTTACAAAGGTACAATCTAATTCAGAGAGATACAGAGTACCTTAACCACCTACCTATCGGTCAGCTCAGGCTACTGCTTGTGCAGCCAGGTATGCTTAGATGATGGAACTAAAGAGACTATTTTAAAGAGCCCACCTTGTAGCTGAGTATGTATTCAAACTACACATATTCATTAAAAAGAAACAAATGAAAACCAACAGGCACTTTGTTGATTCTGGGGTTGATTTTTGATAACACTATTTAAAGATAGAAATAGAGAGATTAGAGTATTTATATTGACAAACTGTAGCACATGACTAAAAGATTCATGAAAGAAAAAAAACCCTTCAACATTACAGCCTAAAATTTTTAGTAATACATATGTCAGGAATTTAAACAAATGGAACTCCTTTGTCAGCTTTTGTTAAAATATTTGAAGGTCATCCTTTAAGAAATTGAAGAGCCTATGTGTCAGACTGAAACATTAAAAAGCCTTTGATTGTATTTAGGTTTACTAGATAATCTGATGACTTCAAGAAATCTCAGCATCTTCACCCAAAGCACTCAGATCTTAATGAAAAGTGTTCAACTTAATTTTCAAAAGTTAACCAAATGATAAAATGCAGAATAAACTCCAACTTTGAACACAAATAGTCTTACCATTCTATAGCTATCCCTCTACTGCATGAATAAGCACTGTGCTGACTACCATGACAAGCCCTTTGCTTTACACTTCTTACCAGTGAAACTATCTGTATTCTGACCATAAAGACTCCATTCTGTCCAAAAGTAAATTCAATTTATCCCAGCTGCAGTGTGGGCATTTATGAATTTGTGCCAGCTTGTGCATAGGTCTGCACTGGAGTAGAAAAACTAACACAATCAGAAGCAAAGATTATATATAGTACAGATTTTGTTTCAATATTTTAATACATCAGTTACAGCTCATAAGAACATCTTAATGTTTTAAGACGCATGTTCCATATTATCTTGTATTGCCTGCACATGTGAAAATAGTTAATACCACTTAATTACTTCTTTGCAAAAACCAGAGTGCTTTCCATACAGACAATTCTAATGAAGACCTTTTATTCATATCAACTTTATGTATTTCCTGGTTACATTTTATAATCTTACAGGTCCATCTTGCAAATGGTTACTTGACACAAATTAGTCTAGGCCTCTCTTTCTGAGTACACATTACTCAAGGAAGAGGTAAGAGGGAGAGAAACATATTATCATTACATGGTAATAACACCCCAATCAACCATTTCTGCATAGCAGGTAAATAAGTTTTATTTTAGAAGGTTTACAACTCCTTTATTGCAAACCATATATTTATCAAAAGCTAAAATACTAGCTTTTTAAAGGATAACATTTTTTTTATTCAAGGAAGCAGCATTTTTTAACACATTATACTTTTAAAAAGGATCTCTGTCTATTCTTGGAAATATCTTCGTAGGATTAGCTGTAAACTACCTACATTTTGAGTTCTTAACCTGCACAAATTGTTGCTTGGTTCTTTGATTAGAAAGGCAGATTTGATTACATTTCAGATGGGAGTCACCTTCTAAGCATTTTGAGTTGTCCCAAGGCATCTCCATGCCTTGCTGTTTTGGGATTATACAACAAAACAATTTTTTTTTTTAATTGTTTAATTCAGCTGAAAAACTCCTATATTTTTCCTCTGGGTCCTTGTAACATGATATTTAGCTTTGGGGCTAATTTTATTCAATATTTATTTATGCATTAAAATACAAACTCTGTGTTTGTGTGTGTATATATATATTTACTAACTTGTATGGAGAAGCAGCACAAAATTCTTCTGAAGGTGCAGATACCTGTGAACAATGCAACAGAAGACCTAGATATTGCTAAAACATAGTACTTCTAAGTCAGTTAATAAGCAAGTCTGTGTGATTAAGGAGAGTTCCACTGGAGAGATCGCAATTCACGTTACCGAAAAAGGCAATGGAAACAGAAATAAGTTACTTAACTTGAGATAACATGCAAGCAAATGATAATCAAGAAGACACTCTGCAACATCAACAGGATTTGGCAGTTAGGGTACATTTTAACAAATCTTCAACTCAAATGTTCCCATCATACCATATGGATATCATAGCTGGAAATTCATCAGCAGTGCCAACAGATGTCAAAAAGCTTTCAAAGCAACTGCCTTAGAAAAGATTATACATATTAACTTAAAACAATGTATAAACATGCCAAAATTTCTCAGAGTTCATCAGCCTTCTCCCTGTGCTTGCCCTGAAAGACCATGAAAATATTCTGAGGCTCACATGAAGAATGAAGCCTGGGTATTTTCCATTGCAGGGCAGCAAAATGAAGATGCAATGGGCCAAATAAAATTCTCTCCAAATGAGAGGTTTTGGAATAGAAAAAAAGTGGATTTAGCAACACAGAAAAAAATTCTCAACAGGACAGTGGTGGCATAACCTTATTAGTGCCATAAACAACATCTGATTCTGTGGGGAAGACTGAATGGAACAAAAATGTTGATTAAACACTAATGTTAGACTGGAGGAATGGGAACTTTTCAACTGTTCCGACAAAACTTTCTGAAGAAGACTGTATTCAGGCAGAGAAAAAAAGCCAATTTCTGGTTTTTTGGCTAACACCCAGAAATATTTCTCATTGTTGTGTATAAATGTTCCCTTCCTTCCTCCCATGCCATGCAGACAAAAAACTTTGTGACCAATTTAGCGGCCTCAGATGGAAGGGAATGATTTGACACCAACTGAGAGAAGATAGGAACACTCCCCCTCCCCAATCTGTTCATTAAAATGTGGCTTGTTGGCTCATGCTATGAGAAAACATGGGAAGTTCTCCTGAAATATTATTAAGAATTTCTAAATACAGTATTTCTATTTACTGCATGAAACTTCAAGGTAATCTTTGTATTTATTCTATGGCAATACTGAAGCCTGTTTTGCATCTGTTCTTAAAAGAAGAAATTCTTAATACATTCTGTGGAAGTAAAATATAACATTAAGATACAGTGGTGTGATCATGTGGAACATAACTGAATAATCTGAAGTCATTAATTCTTTGGCATTTCTCTTTAGAATGAGAGAGATGGAATGAAAATTTACCTGTCATAATGAAATACAGTAAAGGAAATACTTGCCTGCACAGAAAATCAACCCAGAGGTCATTGTAGTGTTATTTTATTTTTCCCTTTTTCTGAGAAATGATCGTGTTATCTTCTTAAGCAAATGAGATAAACACCAATATTACCCGGGGACTATTTTTTACAACTAACGGATGTCTTTTGTTAGCAGTCTTCTCTATGTGGTACACTTGAGGATTAGGATATGTCATTATCACAGAGTGGAAGACAACATTATGAATAATTACAGGCTTCCAATATCAAAATCCACATTTCACTCAAATAGCTGAAGTACTTATTCATTAAATAATGAATGATATAGAAGTAAAAAATTGTGGATTTGGTTGGTTTTGTGGTTTGTTTTATTTTTTCTTCTTTTCAAAATAATTTAGAAGATTCAGAAGATGACAGAGAAGACTAAGGATCTACTGCTACACGAAGCACAATTTCTAGTAATAATCTCTGGGTAAGAGTTTTATATATTTTTTACTGGGACATTTACTCTTCCTGAATACAGAAGACCATTGTCAGGGTATTCTAACTCAATATATACAACTTACAGCCTACCAGAGTGAAATGCAGTATTTTGTAGTTGCTTGTTAAATGAATTTGTCAAAGGGTATAAAGAAGAGTTTGGTCCATTTTTATAGAAAAGCAATTGTGGTTTACAATATGTTGAATCAACCATGTATTCGATACAAAATATGTCAGTTTTATAAAAGGCAAGCTAAAGAACTAAAAGTACTTCACCTAAAAGTATGGAAAGCTTATAAAAGCTGATGTGTTTAAAAAAAAAAAAAAAAAGAAAGAAAGATATTGCAGCTGCTAGTCCAAGAGAAATAAAATATGAAGAGAGCTAATTTTGCCTCTTCCCTCTCTGAGCCTTCTTCACAGGCAAAAAGCCAATAACCAAAGTTTCATTGCCTGGCTAGCTGATGAATTATGTCAATCCTATTTAGTCAACAGATCTCAACATGTGGACCATGGATCTCTGAGCATCTGTGGACTAATTCTAAGAGGTCTATAAAAAACTACTAAGAAAAATAAATTCATAGATACTGTATACCTACCAATGGAAGTAAAGTTTCTACGTTGGTCTACACCACCAGTGAAACTATACTAATATCCCAGGAACCAGAATGGCTGAAAATCACTGGTACTTGAACTTGAAGGATCACATAGGTTTGTATACATGATGTTTCTACATAGCATTAAAATTAATTTCCCAAAATAATAAATAGTAATGTAAATATGTTAGTCTATGTTTACCATTTCCTGATCTACTGAAAGTGAGCTCTAGTGCAATCTTAAAGTATTTCTAAAGTGCTACCCAAATAAAATCAAATAGTCAGATTATCCGAAAGAGTAAGACCTCATCTTAGCTGGCAACAAATCATAACGAAATACCAGTGGAATAAGTGACAATTTTCACCTACAACAGACCATAACAGCAATATTTCTTAAACTGTGAAGCTATTCAGGAACATATTCATGAACAGTCAAGATTAAGCATAAATTTTTATACTTTTGCTATTATCATTCTTGTATAGATATTTAAGTGTGTGTATATACATATATGTATGTGTGTGTATATATAGGTTTAAAAAAGCCCTAAATCAAAATTCTCAGGGAGAGGTATACAGAAGCAAGATAATTTCTACAGAACTCAGGAAATAGTGTATCACTAAATATTTACCCTATATTGTATTAGAGAGCAAGCTTAGTAACTTCAAAGCCAGTGCAGCCATTTTGCAGTATTTGAAAGATTATTTGTAGCTACTCATGTTAAGTAATCATTTCTAGGATCCTACAAGAATTGCACAATTATTTCTAATTTAATAATTAATATTTTAGTGATATTAATTATTAAACTAATTTCTCAACACAGGAAGACTATAAACTTTCTTTAGGTCCTAAAATAAGAAAAAGCAAGTACATATGAGAGGCAGCTCCTTTGACATAGTTCTGTCATGACCATTTACAGGCAGGGCAGTGTATATCAGGCCTTTCATCCAAGTGGGTCAGATCACACAAGATGCGGAATACCAGATCTTAAGTATACTATTTTGGCAGAATATGCACTATGCAATACTGAAAGTGCTGTAATTTTCATTAGTAACAGTAAGACTTTCAGAAATCTCTTCATTTTCTATTCAGAGAAAGTTTGTCAGCTGTCATTTACTGAAACACAAACATTATTACAGATTCAGCATCTGACTTTCACTGAAGTCCAGTGCTCTACTGTCTTTTCTAGCTGAGCTGTTATTAGTACAAAAAAGTACAACAGTATGCCCGACAGTCACAGACCAAATCCATGCTTCACCTGAGGTTTAAAACATAGTTTATCCTAAGTCACAATTCTGCCTTTTTCTTTAAGAAGAAAGCCCCTAATAATAACAACTCATTGTAAGATATTTCCCTAGTCAAGAAAACCCAGAGCTGCAGACTGGTGGAGGCTGGAGAAATGTTCTGGGACACTCTCTTCAGGCTAGCCCTGTTCTGACGCACTTCCCTACGCACTTGCCTTTAGCCACTGCCAAAGACTACGTAACAAATTGATTATTCTTTAGTCCAGGCCATTTGTGTGTTCCAAGTTCTTTACTGATGTATCCTAGGTTCAGCATCAGTTAGTTAAGGATGATATTTATACAATCTAAACACTGTATCTTTATGGAGTCCTTTGAAATTCATAGGCTGTATCCTACGTGAAGAAATGAGCACAGGCCACTTAGAAGACCTACCTCCTCCCATAGTATATGCATAGGTTGTGACTCCTCAAGACCTTCAGGGGAACAGGAGGAGGATATTCTGTTGTGAAAGGGCTGAGGCTGTTTCCACTTCAGGCTGTTTTCACTGGCTGTACTGCCCAGTGCAGAAAAACATGCCCAGACCATGTCTGTGACACTCAGGCTTGTTTGTAGTTGACAGGCATCATTACAGTGCTCTGGACTGTATTCAGGGAAGGATGTAGATGTAAACACTGTACCTGTTAAGTCATTTCTGAGGGAAATGTGGATATAAAAACCATATGCAAAAACTGCAAAGGAATGAGCAGGTAAATTTAGTTTTGTGAAGATAATTAATGTAGGTATATTTAGACTATGACATTAAACACAAAACTCTCTTTTACTTTTTTGCTTTTGTTTTTACTGACAACCTGTTACTGCTTTGATTAGTATTTCCTTCCCTAGATACAGGGATACATGCTCCAGTCAGTAGTATTTTTACAAAGGTATTTAAAGTCCAGGAAAAAGTTCAACTTCTAGCTACATTTCAAGTGTGTGTATGCCTGCACTTGACTTCCTCAGCATTGACTTCTGCAGCTTTTTCTTTTGGAGACTTGATCCATTTGAACCTTCAGTAAGATGGTAAATGTAGTATGCATTTAAGTTCTTAACCTTTCACATAACTGACTGAAGGTCAAGCCTATTAGACTCGCTTCAGCTCACATCAATTATCCCCACCATTGAAGGTGATGTAACTACGATTTCAGCTAATTAAGTCTGTAATATTGAGATAGAGTGTTTAACAAGCCTCAACATGGGAGAATCAAGTTAACTCTGTCAATCTTCTTTGTAATAATGCATTTTGTCATATAAACAGTCCAAGAGTCTAAGATTTGTAGATTTGCCTTTGGGTATTTGTATTTGGGTACCTTTTCCTGATAGGCATAGGCAAATGTGTACCTCTTGCAGTAAAATATCCTTCAATGGCATTCAGTGACATTGCACTAAATATATCCTAATATTGAAAAAGGTAGAGCTTATTTTACATTCTAGAAATAATTTATCACCTGTAAATGAGAAAACCAGAAACATACCCTCTAAGCAGTATCTAGTTAATAACTGTAAACAGAGAAGTATCTATCCAGTCATTCCTAGCAATCAGTGTTAATTTTCACTGTCTTTGCATAGCTGTAGATAATAACATTCCTGTTAATTTACAACTATGTTCTAATCCTTAATTTAAAACTCTACAGAGATTTTGATCTTAGCACCTGAACAATCATTTGAAAATGTGTGAAGTGGCAGAAGAATACTAGTAAACTTGAGACCTAGGTTTTGTCCAAAGGTAAATATTCAAGTAGAAAAGCAATGAAAAATTCCTAACTAAAGGGACATCCCAGTGATGACTCCATTTGAGGGTGGCTGGTCACAACCTAGCTCATGCATGTGGTTACACAGTCCTCCATCTTCCCGGTCTCTGGTCACACCATCTGAAAGGATATAGATGCTGGAGTTTGGAAAAGCTGAGAATGCTTCTTCTTCCTTTCTGGGGAGGATTGGAAAAATTCCTGCACTTTTTCAAGTTTCAAAGTTGGACTACAGCTGGACTACACTGTATTGTAAGTTATGGTTAAAGTTTTTCGAAATTGAAATGGGAACAGTTTGAATTAGGAGTCAAACCCAGAATAAACCCCTATTTAATATTCAGTGTAAATGTAGTGATCACATTTTTAGTCTTTACAGATGGAACTTCCACTGGCATAAACTGATTAATACCATTAACAATATATACGAGGTAAAGATGTGATTCTAAAAATCTACAAGAAACAAGATCTTACACAGGAAATTTTACATATTCTATTGATGTCTTTACATAAATTTTTTTCATTTAAAATCACTAGTACAAGTGACCTTATTTTCATATATTTTCATGACGTCTGCACAATAGTATTAATGTTAAATATTACTAATTCAGTAATTTCTAATTGACAAGGCAGGACTCCATGCTGTCTTACTCATTTGGAATGTTATTTAGCTGATGCTTAATATGAAATAATAATTATTATCTTCTAAATATAAATGTACTGCTACAGTAGCACTCAAGTTAAAGTACAAGGAGTGCAAAACCCTTCTATCAAGCTTTCTATGACAAATTAGCATTCAACCCTTGCCACTAGGAGAGTGCCATTAATTATGCTTAGACAGCACAACAAAGACAACAGGTGCTTGTAGGAAGGTCATACAAAGGGCTTCACATGGAACGAAGAAGTGATTGTTATGATAACGCAAAGCAGTATACAGTCTGAAGAAGAATGTATTTCTTGAAAATTGTTAATGGTTCTAAACAAGGAAAAATTAGCCGGTATCCTCAAGAATACAACAGGCTTTTAGATTAAATGTAGTAATAAAAAAAATACAAGCACAGATGTGCCAAGCTGATCCAGCTTGAGGAAATAAAACATTTCATTAACGATGTCACAACTTTGTCCTCTTTAACTGGCTTTAACTACAGTTTTCTTTTATGTACAGAAGAAAGCAGCTTTTAAGATGTATTCTTCCAATCTGAACATGTTACTTACAAAAGCAATGAGCAGTACTTATCAGCAAGAAATAAGGGAGGCCTACTTTGCTACTAAATGATGAATTAATTCAACTGTCCATGGGACAAGAAAGCTTAAAAAGAGGTTAGATGAATATGGCTGTATTTGTATAGCTGGGGTAGACTCCTCATCAAAAGGCAGAAGAGACACCAGGAATATTATTAACATGGCTACAACTATATTATGCAACTAGAAGTACTTGGCAGTCCTTCCCGTTTTCATCTACTCCACTTTACAGTAACAGACTGCTCCTGTTCTACCTGTCTCATGGCCATTGCAGAGACTTCTCTAATTTTCTTTTCCAAAATATGTGGTACCAGATCTTTTTCCTAGTAGTTATAGAATTTGACTGGGTTGAACATTCCTGGACACCTAGAAGTAAAGAGAGGAATCTGTAGAACAGAGCAATCTTCTGGGCAGTAGCAGAAATTATCTGCCCATCATACAAACACAGTATTTTAAATGGAAGCTCCTTCTTGTGCTTGAGCTCCTGTCCTGACCATGTTCTACAACTGTGATGAAACACAGCTCAAATACCAGACTCATGTTTAAAGCATTACATGTTGTCTGTTGTTCAGACAGTACAACAGCCATTCTGTTGTAAAACCAAAAGGCAACTTTTTTCTTGCATCCTATTAACAGCCATACACAGGCCATGATTAACCTGGTGACGTTAAGTCACAAAACCAATTTACATGATGGTATCTAGAAGTGGAGCATGATTCTGAACAACCAACTACACCTTTGTAATAAAAGCCGAGTTGTCCTTGGAATAGCCAAGATGATGTGTTTTGTGGCTCTACTTTATTAGCCCTCTCAATTTTTTAGGAAGAAGAAAAAGGAAGAGATAATAGGCCAAGAATTTTCTTTCCCCTGGTGACCCACACAAAAGGCTACCCCTGTCACCCCCATCTCTGACACCATGGGAGAGAGCACATTTCTACCCTCTGAATAAGCAGGCCAACTTTATCTTAACTAAAGAATGAGAGTGCCTCCTTGATTTCCTACGCAGTGAGACTGGCTATTATGATAGCACCAACTAGTACATAATATGGGCTGCTAAAATCCTGACACTATCTCCACTTATGATTTAAAAAAAAAAAAAAAGAGATTGTTTTAAAACAAGTATTTAATATTCCTTAAAACTCTCCTCTTTTATACACAGATTAACATATTTAAAATTGTGAGTCTGCTGCCCTCCTCCAGGCAAACCACTTCTAAAATCATTAATATTAAAAGTGTGAAATACAGTTGAGCTGATATTTCAGCAGATAACTCAATTTTTAAAAATGAAATATACTTGTCCTAGTTTAGATGAGCTTCCAAGTTTTAGCAAAAGCATTATACCTTTCTTCAAGGTTCCTGGGACACCTGAGATGGGAGAACCACCAGAAAGAAGAACTGCAAGTCTATCACGTGAAAAAGTACAGAGACCCTTACAAAGGATCCCTTATTAAGGTCTGGAGACCCTTGTTCACTTGGAATCTTGTTCATTCTGTGCATAAACATGTGATACAGGCCACAACAAAGGAAATCAAAGGAGCTGTGATGGTAGCAATGGAAAAATATGGACTTGAGGAATAGATGATGTGACCCAAGGTTCACATTATGTGGTAGCCTTTTTCTTAAGTACTTTTTCATATGGTACTATCTCACTTTCTAAAAGGATAATATTAAAGGTTCCTGTATCTTAAAACAAGAATGCAAGCAAACCACCACAGATCCCTAGTCGTTTCTGTGATTTATCTAGTATACTATGTAAGTTCTTGCTCTGGGCATTTAAAATACCCATGATAAAGTCATGATCAATATATATATTTTCATCTTTCATGTCTATATCAATACTAAACTTCCGGTTTTATGCAGTGATAATGATCCCCAAAGTATTATTTTTTAGTGAACTATTAAGATTTTTTTTTAAATCAATAACAAGACTGACATACAATATATATCATAAAAGATCCATAAAAACATATTTCGCTCTCTTTCACTAGGATAGTAAATGGCAACTAGTTCTGCCAGCAGAGCCAAAGATGTGCAAGTTTAACTGAATGTATACTAAATATTCAATTCCTATAGAAGAGAGATGAAAGATAACACCAGCATTTATAAATCAGTGTCTGTACACAGAAAAAAGCAACGTTATTTGTAAGGATGACAACAGATATATAAATGACTTTTCAGCTGCTGGTATTTTTGTTACATCTCTTGCATTTCTAGGACCTATGACCATTCTCATCATTCTTTCAAATTTCTGAAGCAGGAATTAAGAAAAAAAAACCAAACCACAAACCCCTTTGTCTTGGCCTCAGTACCAGAGACATAGGAGGGTGTCCTGGTTTCAGGTGGGATAGAGTTAATTGTCTTCCTACTAGCTGGTACAGTGCTATGTTTTGAGTTCAGTATGCAAAGAATGCTGATAACGCTGATGTTTTCAGTTGTTGCTAAGTAGTGTTTAGACTAAAGTCAAGGATTTTTCAGCTTCTCATGCCCAGCCAGCGAGAAAGCTGGAGGGGCACAAGAAGCTGGGACGGGACACAGCCAGGGCACCTGACCCAAACTGGCCAACAGGTATTCCATACCATGGGACGTCACATCTAGTGTATAAACTGGGGGGAGTGGGGGCGGGGGATCGCCGTTCAGGGACTAGCTGAGTGTTGGTCGGCGGGTGGTGAGCAATTGCACTGCACATCATTTGTACATTCCAATCGTTTTATTATTGCTGTTGTCATTTTATTAGTGTTATCATTATCATTATTAGTTTCTTTTCTGTTCTATTAAACCGTTCTTATCTCAACCCACGAGTTTTACTTCGTTTCCTGATTTTCTCCCCCATCCCACTGGGATGGGGGGCGGGAGTGAGTGAGCGGCTGCATGGTGCTTAGTTGCTGGCGGGCGTTAAACCATGACAGAGGGAAGGGAAGAATAATGTCCTCTCTGCTTGACTATCTTTCATTTAGTCTTGACTGGAAAGCACTTGAACCCTTGAATACTTAAGTCAATCCTCTTCATTTAATACAGGCTTCATCTTCTCAATCAAAAAAACCAAGGATAAATAATATTTATTAGCCTCCCAGAGGTATTTTGAGACTAGCTAGTTAACCCTTACATAATTTATTATTAATTAATGTAGTGTTACATGTTCACTTACCATGTATAATCACCACCTACATTAGAGGTTTGCCCATGGGCAAAATAGAATTATTTCTATGTTTAATGGAAGGTTAAATGAAAGCAAGAAAATGCATAAACAGCTATTTCATATATGAGAATTTAAAATAACTCTGATAAAGATTTGGATTGCAACTCAGTGATTCCCTCCCCTCCCCCCTTATTTCATTTTAATACACTTTTAAAGCATATTCTACAAGAAAGGAAGATCTTACTCCTGTGGGAGATAAGAGTAAGAGCAAAAATGGAACAGATCCTGGAAACATTAAAATTAATGATGTCTGAGAAATCATTATGGTTATAAACCTTGAGCCTGACAGTTTTAATTCAAGGCTCACAAAAGCTGAGAAACAGTTAAATAAACTGAAGGACCAGATGGTCACAGCCTTTAGGGAATTCATTACAGACAGATAAATTGGGAAACAGGAGTCAGTGGTCAGAAACTAAAGATATTCTGAAGTGTTTTGAAGGGTCCAATTTCCGATGAAAAACTTGAGAAGATAATTTTTCTAGAGAAAACCCCAAAATAAACAGTGTTCCTGAAGACTGTGTTTCTAAGAGAGTTTTCAACACTTACTTACATTCCAAAAGGTTCATATGTGGTATCTCTATGCCCAAGTTCAGATCCCTGAAATGAGGTATTTTCGTAAGAATGGGCATCAAGACTTACATTTGTCAAAAGAGAAGGAAAATTTCCTCCCTCTTTGGTTGGATTTGTAACTTTTAACTTGTTTGATAAATAACTCAACGTGATCAATGACCAGGGTGCCAAGTAAGAAGATTGAAACATTGAAGATTTAAATCAATTGCTGTATATTATTTCATTAAGTTCAGCAGCTACAGTGAAGGACAAGCATAGGAATTGGTTTTAATTACCCCAAACTCTTTAGCCCTGTAAGGGGAATTTGTATATTACCTTCCCTCTCCTATTTACTTTCCAGCTGGATTTAAAAGAAAAGAAAGAAAGAAAAAAAAAAAGTGTCACACCTGCATAAAGGATTATTTACTTCATGGTTGTGTTCTCACTACAGAAGAGAGCCATATTCTACTGAAATTCTTTGGGTTGCACAATGCCCTGGAAACTTAAGATTAAGGTAATATAAATCTAAGATCCTTGGTAAATATGACAGCTACCACTCTCTTTTTTAAAAAAATAAAGCTTACTTTTATTTTTAAAAGTAGCTGGAAATAATTTGAAATTATCAATTTTTTTTTAATCTGAAAAGGATATTCTGATAACAATGTGGTATTAATTTAAGTTTTGTATGTCAGTGCATTTGGAGCTTTAAAAAAAATTATTTCTAGAGTCTATAACTGCAAGTAGGAATGGGACTTTCAGAGTGTAAATAGCTATTCTGGCATATCCCTTCCTTAACAGGGCAGCAGAAGTTAGGGAAAGAGACAGCTTCTTTCAGTATTTGTCTGCTAGAAATGGAATTATTCAGGAATTCTCATGTTTATACTACCAGACTGAATCTAGCTTTAAAACTAGTAGTCAAACATCTTAATCACCTAGCCTGTTCAATCAATATTCCATATAAAATTACTGACATGTTTTCTCACATGTTTTTGTCTAATTCTGACTGTTCATTTGTCCACACAGAAATAAAACGTTATCACAACTGGGTCTGGCAACCATACTGCCACTCGTGTCAGAAAAAACAAAGATTAAATGGATATGAAAACTGAATTACCATTTCAGTCTTTAGGGGGCTTTCTTTAGGTCAAAACTCAAGCATTTTAGTGACAGTGTTGGGAAGTGTGTACTATCTAGGAGGGTGCCCGTGGGCTTTGTCTGTTGTTCCTTACATATGCAAACGATTTAACTTTCTAAGACTTCAGTTGTGACAAACATCTCAGCAGTTGAAATGTAACAACATAAAACTTAAATTTCTTTCAACTTCTAGCACAGATAATTACAGGCAAACACAATGTCTTTCAAGTCATTATAATCTCAGAAAACTATGAGAGACTGGAAAAATTACACAACATTTTCCTGATTGGAGAAAAAAGACAGTAATTTAGTTCAGATGTCTAAGACAGGTCACTAATTATCGATATTGCATCAGTGACTCAAAAAAAAAATCAGCCTTTTTTAGCAAATGTAGACTCATCACTATACTGTGATGATAACATCATTCTCAGTAATAAACGTCAGTCAACAAGAATATCCACCCAATTTTGCTTCTAAATGATACAGACTGAAACAAATTCTCTCTAATACATTCTTCTGTCTCTATTGAGAGACAAACAAAACAATCTGTGTATTAAAACTTTCATTGTGTCTTGTGACTTATAAAACTGTGGAAGAATAGCCAGCTAGTATAAGAGCTAATATTTTAATTTGTCAATCAGATTCAGCAGGAAGAGATTAGCTTAATAAATTCTGCTATATATGGGATCATATTGTCCAGACTCCTCCTTTGGTATGACTGCTGTATCTATTTAGCCTCCAAAATTCAACAAAGCAGGTTATTTTCTGTTACATGGGGTGGGGTTTTTTGTTTGTTTTTGAGAATGCTATCCAACACCTCAAAATTCACAAAATATCACAAGTGAGGAAGATGACTTCTGGTTAGTGGAATACAGGGTAAGAAAGAGGGAGTTTGGGAGGAGATTACCAGTCCCTCCATAATACTTTTGAGTTAACAGCAGGAATAGACCAAGAAACAGACAAGGAGTAAGAATTCCTGCCACTTCCGCAGAGTTAGAGAAGTGTGGAAAGA
Source organism: Haliaeetus leucocephalus (assembly GCF_000737465.1). Lineage (NCBI taxonomy): Eukaryota > Metazoa > Chordata > Aves > Accipitriformes > Accipitridae > Haliaeetus > Haliaeetus leucocephalus. The sequence continues at coordinate 11,817,466 of NW_010972620.1, read as the reverse complement.
AGTTGCCTCTTAAAGGAAGCTATTCTATAATGTGGTTTGTGACCAGTAAGAGGAATAAGAAGTCAGAAAACAAAATTAAAGCATTGGAAGGCTCACCCCAGTGATGGTCTGAGAAGTGTTACAAGGGTGGCACACGAACCCAAATGGGTTCACCATCAAGAAAGATTATCTACACTGTTCTGAAAACATTCAACATCAAAATGAAAGTACCCGACTCTTTATTTCAAAGTTGGTGAAAAATTTGACCAGTTAGCGAGTAGGATAGATAATACTGAAATTCAAACATGGAGAGAAGAGAATGACCTGAAACTACCCACTAAAGGGTATCCACGACTCTTCCAAAAAAACAACGACCAACAACCAAAACTCCAAGCCCTGCAAACAAGACTAAAATTATATTAACAAAAGCTAAAATGCAGAAGATCAAAGTTAGTATAAACTTTTATTCTTGAATTTTTCTGTTGGCCAAATGCAGATGATCCAAAAGATCTAAAGTAGCCCTTCACTTTTCGCTGTTTTGTTTTTGGGTTTTTTTGTGGGGCTTTTGTTTGTTGGTTGGTTTTAAAAATAAATAAATAAATAAATAAATAAATAACCAGTAAGGCCGTCTGTACTGAAAAGGAATGCAACAGCACTAGTGAGGTCACTTGGGTTCAGTATTGGCACCACAGGGTACAAAACTAATAACATTTAATTTAAATCCCTGCAAGAAATTTTTCACCAAGAATCTCTCTCACACATACACACACATATACATATGTATATACATTCTATAACAAAAATCTAAGTCATTCTACAAATGAAATTTTTTTCACTGCTTTCCCCTGTTTAGTATGACTGTAGGTAGACAAACACTTTATTCGGTTTCCAGTCCCTACATCCCTCATTGTCACTAGTAATGTCTACAAGTTTGTCTCTTAGAGGGAGAGTAAATGGCATCTCTTCCCCTCCCCACCCCCTGCTTGCCTGACAAGTTGTCCTGGTTTCAGGTGGGATAGAGTTAATTGTCTTCCTAGTAGCTGGTACAGTGCTATGTTTTGAGTTCAATATGCGAAGAATGCTGATAACACTGATGTTTTCAGTTGTTGCTAAGTAGTGTTTAGACTAAAGTCAAGGATTTTTCAGCTTCTCATGCCCAGCCAACGAGAAAGCTGGAGGGGCACAAGAAGCTGGGACGGGACACAGCCAGGGCACCTGACCCAAACTGGCCAACAGGTATTCCATACCATGGGACGTCACATCTAGTGTATAAACTGGGGGGAGTGGGGGCAGGGGATCGCCGCTCAGGGACTAGCTGAGTGTTGGTCGGCGGTGGTGAGCAATTGCACTGCACATCATTTGTACATTCCAATCCTTTTATTACTGCTGTTGTCATTTTATTAGTGTTAACATTATTAGTTTCTTCTTTTCTGTTCTATTAAACCGTTCTTATCTCAACCCACGAGTTTTACTTCTTTTCCTGATTTTCTCCCCCATCCCACTGGGATGGGGGGGGAGCGAGTGAGCGGCTGCATGGTGCTTAGTTGCTGGTTGGCGTTAAACCACGACACAAGTAAACACATGCTGCCATAAGACGCTGAGAAAAAAATTGCATGTGCATTGAAGCGTTTAGAAACAATGGTCCCCAAAATTTATAAATAATTTCAGATTTTCACATGAAATAGATTTTGATAAAAGGGACTAATTATTTTTTCTTTTCTCAATGATTTTTAAGACAGAAGTTTGAATTTTAATATATTAAGACAGATAAGTAACTGCTGGTTCCTTCTTTTCTTATCCCAGTATGTTTCTCACAACTTCTTTATATATTATGGTAAACGATGAAGAATTAAAAAGTTAATTTGTTTCAAGCTTTCGAAAAGACATGGAACTAATCTAAACACGTGGAAGAAGAGCAGCAGTAAAATTTCTTGCTCTATGAGAGTGCTAGCTGCTCACCATGTGGAAGTAGGTAGGGCATACTATAATTTGTATTACGTAAATATTTCACATCAAACCTATGCCAACTACAACAGTAAGGAAATTATTTACATAAAACTTAAGATAAATTCTGTTTTGTTTTTTTTTTCTGTGAACAGACTTCAATTTTATTTGCATATCAATTATTCACCCCTTTCAAAACTGACACTTTCGATGCATCACTTATAGGCTAACTACTGCAAGCATATTTTAATACTTTCAATTCCTATTTTCTGTTAGTGCAGACTAATTTTCTGTAAGTAGACTTAAAAAACAGCCATCTGACATCAGACAGGTCTAAACCACATATAGATGTATATGATTTCACAATAACAGGCCTGCTCACACCTGAGTCCATCGATTCTTATTATGGAAAGAAAGGCAAATATTTCTAGAGACAAAAGGCAGTGATAAATATCTCACTTCTTCTGAAACTGTGGGTATCTAAAGCTCAGATTTATTTCTTTGATAACAGTTAGTAATATTGAGGCTTTAAGAGAAGTTATATTTTACTTTGTAACATGATTTTGTCCATCACTTGGCCTTACTGATACTAAATCTCTTTGCTCCTGATAAGGTCAGCACAGAATGCATCAGCCACACCAAGTAAATAATTATTTATTTCAGCCTCTCCATCTAAATTTGATCTAGTGAACATTTCAGAAAAAGAAGAAAAAGTCAGACCACTTCTAACAAGATTAATGACACAACAGACCTCTATTTTCTACAACCTGCAGTGCTAATAAAAGCATAAAGTTATTGCTTGTTCTTTATGCTAACATCAGTAATGCAAACTAACCAAGAGCAGGCACTAGTGGGCACACCTTCCTTAATCACAGTCCTTTCAAGAAAAGGATTTGTGGTTTATGTTAGTCATATGAGTCATTTTTCCCTACACATTAACACATTCCCAGTAATCAGGAGAATAAAAGGTTTAATAAATCTCTTTGGCTGACTTGCATGAATATCTAAAAATTGAAAATTATTAGCCTGATATGAACTAACCTTTGTCAAAGAAAAGCAGAAAAATATGCAAGTGTTGATTAATATCATTTACCACAACTATACTGAATTGTTGCAGATAATCAGAGATCCAAGAATCTATAGAAGTACTAGTAAATTACAAAATAACAAAAAGAAAGCTATTCTGTTGTTTAAATATATGATCATGGGAGATCTGACTGGCAGAATGACTGGACAGATGCTTTTCAATAGCTGTACAATATGTGAATCCTTGTACTCCGTTGGTCAGTTCTTGTTAGCAACTCCAGAGGGCTTTTACAATTATTTCTCATAAACTATGCACTGTAAATGCACTGTGAATGTGTACATCTTTTATCCTGTTTCATTACAATAACATTTATTTTTATTGATTTGTATATTTAGGACTGAAGCATGTTATTAAAAAATACAATGAGTAAAGTTTTATCCAACTTCTCTTAATTTATGTCAGTGGTAGTAGTTATTGTGATTTAGGTGTTTATAAAAGTTAATGGAGCAGTTGATATTTTTACATGTTTTATATTGCACATTTAAATAATACAAAAATTTTGTGGAGTAAAGAGATTCTATAGCAATTCAACAATAAAAAGAACTTTGGGCTCAATGTGTACTATGTATAATTTTTTCCATTTATCTAATCTAGTTGTTTTCTAATTATCTATCTAGTTGTTATTGAGATGGTCTCCAAGGAGTGAGTCTGATAGTCATTCATTGAATTTCTTTAATTTGAAGGAAAATAATTAGTGCTTTCACAACAAAAACACCAGTGATGCAAAAGCAAACATATGAATACGAAACACATGAATTGAAGGCTGCTTGGTTAGTGTTGTACATAAGATAGGTGTAATATTTTGACTGGTTTTCCAAGTTTGCTGCAAAGATTTCAATGCAAGCTAAAGAATTTACTATACTTGTGAAGTCTTATCTACACATTGTTATCTTGGTTGAACTCTTGGAATATCATGTAAAAAAGAAGAATAGAGCTTCCCCAAAAGGGAACTGAGGAAAGATGTAAAGGGTAAAATTTACAATAATTTTCATTGAACATTAGAATTTTGATCTCTGTCAAAATTCATGCTGGTTTTTTTTCAAATGTGAAAGCTAAAGTCAATTGCACATAATTTAATGTTATTAATTGTATTTAATTTTTTATTTCCTTTATTACTGAAATATACTTTGCATATGGCTCCTACCTCTCAAATTCTCCCCAAATGTCTGGAAATACTACTTTCTATCCATGGAAGTCCTTCCCATGAACTCCTGGTAAGGTCTATTATTGGTATACAGCAACAACCATAATTTCCCCTTTTTTCCCATTATACTAGACATACATGATTTCTCATAATACTGAGGACACAGGTCGTTCTTCACATAAAATTACTGGGGCAGTATCAGTAGGTTAAGCTCAACTATTTTGCCAGAAGGAGATTGTACCATGCCCCTCTCACAGACTTCTTGAACCAGAATGACATCCTATTTCCCTGAAAATGTTGAGAATCCTTGCTGTTCATTACAAGCCAGATTTTAACCTGAAAATGTATTTTAAGAAACCTTGTTAAACTATGCTTAATTTTTTGACAGAGCATTATCTGATAACCTAGACAGCTAATGAAATCCTCCTCCCTTTTTCACAATGATGCAGATTACTTGTCAAAAAAAATTAAGTTGCATCTCCATTACTCCAAGCTTACCATGTATTTACCAGAGGTAAATGGACTCATCCTCCTGAAGCAAGAAATTTCCCTTGTGTCCTCCAAGCAGCAGTAGTTTTTAATCTCAGCATCAATCTGTTTTCAAAGCACTTGACAAAACCAGTTAAAACTTACACATTTATCTATTTTACATGCATTATCCAGTGCATGTACAGTTTTAAAAGCATACACACATTGCTGAGTAGAATGCTAATAAAGATATTGCTGTGTTCAGAGCTAATTTGATTCTTTCTCTCAAAGTTACAGGTCATTTCTTGTAATACCTGACCTGTATGCTTTCAACATTTTAATAACTTTGTCAATGTTATACTGACCTTTGCCAATATCTTATATTACGCTACCTGTGAAATGGAACTCATGACAAGATTTTGTCCCTAACAACATGAATTAGGTTTTCATTGTATTAAAAAAAATAAATAACAGCATAGATACTAAGTATAATGCAGGCTTCCCTAATATCCTGCTTCTTGAAAATTGAGATCAGAATCACCAGATAGTGCAACATATTCTGTCACCTGAGAAACCTTTGTAGACTTCTTTGAAGTCAAAGAAAAACATGGAAGTGTTTGGCCAATACATTTGTCCAAAAGCTTCCCCCCAAACATGTTTGCTAATTGCTTCATCAAGTAGGTGCATAAGCTGCCATTATTATTGCTGTGACAAATGTCATTTGGAATCTTTGTAAGAAACCTTACGTAAAGTGAGGGATGTAAGAATCTCCATCAATAGTCATAAAGATTTAAAACTTTAGGTACACCTGGATAAAGATACACAGAGAGAAGTCATGTACATCAGTTATCACCATTAACTAAGTTTTTCTGAGTTACTCTGTACTGGAGAGTGGTTGTAAAGAGCAGTGACTATATGAAATTACTCTGTCCAAGTACCAAAACCTCGAGATTCAGTGGTGGCTTCAAGGTGGGGTTAGCTGTGACTTTTGGAGTCTAAGGCTGCTGCTCTAAAATTACTTTTTAGAGGGACCTACCAGTTCTCAGCTATTTTATTTGGGGACCTCAGGGAAATGGTTAGGTGACACGAAAAGTCCTCTGCAGAGATTTACAGCTGCAGAGGCAACTGTGTATTACCCTGTTGCTGTTGCTACCATCCCTTGTCAAGCTAAGTGCCTCTGCTCAGTTAAGATGAGTCTTCATGTTCATAAATGCTTTTCCAACAATGACATTTTATTCTGATTGTGGGCTAAGTAAACATCCAATACAAGAAAAAAGCCAAACTGCCTTTTTTTTTTCTCCTCCAGCAAACAGACATCTTTTTAATTTTACCAAATACAATTATGATAAACAGTCTGCCTACTATTTTGTATAGTATTATATTTGTATTATATTTTTCTTGGAGAATCATGGGAAGTCTATTCAAACAATTAAAACTTATTGAAACAATTCAGCAAAAGCTTTTATATTTATCACATCTAAATTTCCAATTGGATTTTTTTAGATTTTAATTGAAAAATCCCACATTCAAAACAATTCTAACTTTGGGCAATCATGACTATCAATTTTTATAGTTACTGAAAATATAATTCTTTTATCAAACTTTCAGTTTGTATTACAAAAAAATATCAGAAAAATCCTGTAATGTAGACCTTTCAAATACTTCTCCATCTAAGGGAGCCACACAACTCTCAATAGGTGACATTCTGACTATATATGATAATAAACCACCAATTTCTTGAAAACCAGAAACCTTACCAGAACCATCTTTATCATGAGGTTTTCTGCCTGTTATAGAATGGCAGTCACCTTATATGCAGAGCATAAGCATCACAAGCAGCTGAAGGGCAAGATGTTCCTGACGGCTTCTTTTGCCAAGAGAAGAGAAAGAAAAAAATTCAAAACTAGCCCAAAAGAACTAAATATTAGTTTAAGTGATAAGCATTAGTACATTATTGGAAAAAGAAACAAATTACCTGACTAGTTTCTAATGCATTGCCTTCCTCTAGAGAAAACAGAATGAATGCAAAAATAAATCCTAAAAAAAAGGACATAATAAACATCACAGTAAAGGAAAGAGAAATAGAAGTGTCACAGAAGAGGTTGAAAAAGTAGTGAAAGAGAAATGTGTGAAAACAGTTCTGATTATCTTAATTTGTAGTGATTATTCTAGATTTTCTCAATCATTAAGCAAATTCCTCTTGGCCAAGGCCTTAGGTCTGACTTAAGTTCTAAGGAATTCTTAGGCAAGGATAAAAAACGAGTCATAGAATATTTTTCAAAAAGACTAACTCTTAAAACATTGCAAGAAGTAGCATTTAAAAAAGAAAGAGGATGGCATTGTGACCTGATGTCAGAACACATGGATTTCATAGAGTAGCTGGTCTTAAAACAAATTGTAACTCCTTCATATAAGATTCTTCTCTTACTATGGATTTGTGTGTATCCAATGCTCTGGGAAGTCAATCAGGAAAGATGACCTGTCCATCCTATGGCAATAACCCCTGAAGCAAGATTTACTATGGTAATGCTCCTGCACTTTGTCATGGATTGGGTAGCAGGTACAGCTCCAATAGAATCACTATTCTCTCTGTTCCTATTCTACAAATCTCACAACCTGGAGGAATACAACAAATTCCAACAAGTTTGTCTGAATACAGTTAGATATGATGAACCTGAAAATGCAGACACTTCTTTCAAACAGTCTGAGATTTATGCCTCTTTACAAAGCATAGCCACATAGCCAGCAAAGCTTTCTGTGATTAGGCAGGAAGGAGCAGGATTTATTCCAACTAATAATAGTCTAACTGAATCAGCTCTAAACATTTATCTTGCTGCTTAAGGGTTATAATGTGCTTGTAGTACAAAATAAGTACTTAGGAGCCAACACTTTAGGAAAATATAAACAGATATAAGATGACAAAAGCAGCTAGATATCTTGACATGCGCTGTCAGCAGCTTTATGAAAATTTTATGTACCTGAGGCTCCTCACTGTTAAGTTTTCCTTCATTCAGCTCGGTAGACTTACGTGTTTGTTTAGTCTCCAGAGATAAATTTGGAGGAATTAATATGTATTTTTATTAAATTTTATGCTGTGCTCTGCCTGGGTTGGCTGTTCAACCCTGTCATGTGACATCACTCCAGTAAATTTATACTTACTGCATTTTCATTTTATTGCTGTTTATAGATAATAAAAAAATAAAGGAATCATTTCTTCCATCCTTTCTTTTTTTTTTTTTTAATTTATTTTTGTTTAAGAGTGCAAGGGACAGTAAAATAATTGCTAACAAAGCTACTATTATATAACAGCATGAAACTGTTTATAAAGACATCTCAAAGATGTTATGGTCAAGCAAATCACCCTGAGCATGTGTTTAGACTCTGAAACCTTCCTGGCAATTTCTGAGCATTGTGTTTTGCAAACATCCATTTCAGCTGTACTATAGCTTTGAGACCTATACCGATGCCATGTGATCAAAAGTGTACAGCATTTTTCTGTATGTAGTTCCACAGTTAAAATGATCTACCTTATTTCTTATTGGGATAATGAGAGGTCAGTCAGTCCTCCTGCATGGCTTAACAAGGTGAAATGGAGAAAGAGGAAGAGGAAAAATGTCTATGTTTTCAAGAGTGATTAAGCAAACAAAGACAAAGTTGTTCTACATGGCAGAAGTATTATAGAATGAGCCTCTTACACTCCACAGGAAATTTTTGGGGAAAAGCTGGAGAGTGTACATGTGTTGAGAATGTATGCAAGGGACAATCAAGAAAAGTTAGAGCAAGTTATTAAAAGTCTTATTTGAAAGTAAATGAATAAACTGTACTAGACATTTCTGTTGATACTTTCCTTCATAACTAAGTGGCCTTAATTCAATTTAGCTGAATTCATTTCCAAATTAATTCAATTCAGCTGAACTGAATTAAAACTACTTTGATTCTGGATAAGGGTGCCTACTTAGGGCTTCACTTAACACTTTCAAAATTCATTCAGATTAATCTTCCCCAGTGTCTGCATGTAGACAAAGCCCTTGAACTGATTACAAAGGGAAATGAAGAAATGACACATGGAGTGCCATTAGAAACTGTTATTTCTAAAATAATCTCTTCAGCAACTCAGAATTTACTAATTTTTAATGCATTGTTTCAATATATACATATTGAAACCTACAGAGGAGATAACGCTTGTGCTCTCTCAAGCCCTCTCAACTGTTAAGTAAAATGGAGTTGGTACCACTATTTCTTTGCAAATCAATGTGGTGTGCTTTCACACCTGCACAGGAGAATGTACCAGCAATGCTAATGACACAACATGAGAAAAAGAGTGCTGGCACTACAAAAGTTTTCCTACACTTTTTTCTTCTTCATAGTTGTGTGAAGACATCACCATAGCTGTATGTGAAATCTGTAGCGTGTTCCCTTCTTGCACTGATGATATTTAATTTAGTGTCCTAAAGTTGTGAACCTCACTCCAGTACTTGTTCACTGAGCTGAATAAACATCTCCTCCCTGACTCTTCAGGTTATATAACAACTTCACATGACACATCCGCACACTTTGCCTACAGAAGGTATATTTCTTTTTTTGATTCTCCTACCCTTAGCTCAGTTGCAGAAGACCCATTTCACTTTAAAGGAAGCTTATCCTCAGAGCCTAATAATTATTAAAAACTTCCATTATTTGGACTGAAATATAAGGCCAACCAATTTTACTATTGTACCACTTTCAAGGACACTGTGAAATTAGCAAATACATGGTAGCTCATATCAACTGTATACACGTTCCTGAAAACAGAAGGCATATTGTAAAGAAAATCATCACCATCTAGATACCTTACTCTTCCTTGTGGTAATAGTATTTTAGAAGAAGTAGGATTGCCAGGGCATGTCTACTACATAAGCAACTACTGCTAGCATAAGCTTGAACAAATACATTACCATCTATCAAGGATGAGCAAATAATTAGGAAAAGCAACTGGTTACCCGCTCACACTTATAGTGTCTCAGTACTTACTGAATTATCTTGCTTTCACTGATGATTTAAGTTTGACATATATTAAAGCATCCCTGAACCCAATGCTAAGGGAAAAAGATAACCTTTTAGAGTTTTTAAAATGAAGATATAAAGTAGTACCCTAGTGACTTTATGTTTGCCTTTTTTTTTTTTTTTTTTTTTAAAGCGATAACAAGCTGGGTAAGATATTTCCAGGAATTCACAGATCATTAGCCAAAAAAAATAGACTCCTTTTTCAGTGCAGTGTTTCCACTGGGATTACACAACAGTAAATCAGGCCCAAATAGTATGGCAGTAGGTTTTCTGAGTATTTATTGCAGATAGTCAGCTATCAATAGATTTTAACATTCACTGCTAGTTTTCAATTATGTCTAGAGCGATGTTCCACACTTTAATGAATCGCCAAGAAAGAAAACACTGAGAACCACTGTAGCAAGAAGTACCCAGTGAGTCTGATCCTCTTCGAAAGTTCCTTCCTTAAAGAAACTCTAGCAATTGCACTGCAGAGGAAAACTTAATGCTGAAGCTTGATCTGCCATTTGATTTGATTTGCTATTTGACAGAATTAAACTAAACTCTAAAAGTAAGATGCACTTTATTTCAAATACACTACATACATTCTGACATATACTCCTGTTAGACATTTACTTACTACAGACTTCCTTTAAATTAGACATGAAATTTCTGAAAAGGAAGGATTAAAATATAGATGCCAAATCAATCAAGTACACTGAAAGCCCACAGAGACTGAAAACCATTGTTCTGGTGAACAGGAGCTGTTAATAAAATAGTTTGGAGTGCATATGTAATCCTACATTATGTGGAAATTAAGAATGTACACATTTAAATTATCAGTACCACTTCAATAGTATATTTCATGTTCTGTGGCATTTCTGTAGATGACTGCTGTCATCAGAAGTGCAGTGATAAAGGCTGAAGAAACATGACATAGCTGTAAATAACTCTTCAGTTCAATGAGTCTGATAATTATATGCAACTTTGATAGACCATATTTAGTAAGAGTTTCAAATCTGTTAGACACTTTACACAGTACTGATCAAAGTGAGCTTATGAAATACAGGAGGCTTTCTATAATATCATGTCACGGAACTGTGATTTTTTTTTTTTTTTTTTTTTAAAGTGTCAAGTCCTAAACTTACTCTTTTTCTTTTAGAGTAGCAGCATATGCTGGTCAGTGAAGCATACACTACACAGCTGTTACATCTACTGTATGACCTGTACATATTGATTTAGCCATTGTGTTTTTCAATTCTGGTTCATCAGACTTTTGGACTGAGGGGCTTTAATCTAAATTTAGCAAAAGAATACAATTCAGTGTTATCTTGTCTATCCATAATTCATAGCCTCCAGCCAGTTTTGATCTAAAACAATTGGCCAACTTTTCTTTTTTTTTTTCCCTTTAAACAGTAATGTAGGATGTATGAAAAAATTCAGTACAAGGATTAATGGCAGAAAACCTCCAGGACTGCAGTTTGATAATGTATGAATATATAGTTGCATGGACACAGAGAGGATGTTAACAGATGTGGACTTTTTAACAATCATCATCACTCCTCAGGTTTTTATATTTGCATTCATGGTATGTTAAGAAAGAGAATTATTTCTACATCTATGAACAAATGTAATATAATTTAGTGAATAAATAAAAACAAACATGGTACTGTAAAACTTAATGTATTAAGATGTCTCAAAACATCAGATCTTTTTTTTTTCCAAAGAAGGAACCCATTTCTTGTATTGACAATCTTCTGGATACAGTGTGTTGTTGAGGAAATCCATAAGGCATACGAAGATGGATATAAAAGTGAAGTACCACTGCATTTCCTTTTCTCTGTATATTTTTCTCCCAAAGCATCTAGCCTATTAGACTCCTACTAGAGGCAGGAAACAAGGTTAAACTGAGCTTCGGACTGACCCTTCACGGCTCTGCTTATGTCCCTAAATTCAATACTTTTCACTAACATTTGAAAGAACATTAGATTCAAGTTTCTTACTGAAGTACTGAGCCTTTCTACTATTGTAAGTACAATTGCAACTTCTGATTAGTATTTTTTTAAAATTACTTTTTAGTCACTCATTGATACTAGTAGAAGAAAGTGGTACAAGGCCTGGATGAAGTGGCATTTAAAACCATTTGTTTTCCTCAAGTTCATTAAGAAATCTAATTGTCTGTATTTTGTCATGAAGTTCTCAGAAACAAAGCAAAGCTACATATGAGTTTCACTCCCTAAAAAAAAAAGATTGTGAAGCAAATTAACTTCACTTAGAATGACTGTCTGTGTATAAAGTCATACAATGAATATTTAGAATTCCTTTCTCTGTAAAACAGAGCATAAGTGCTTCATTAAAAACTAATCTGGCATTAAAACCAGTAAATTCCTTCATTGATGATTTGGAAACTCAATTAACACCTGTAAGTTCCTTCACTGACAGTTTGGGAGTACAATAACAATAATTTAGAATAATGAATTAATTCTTATGTAGAACTATGGAACTTTGAAGATGTGATTTTTATAACTCACAGTCAGGAATTTATGCTATGATAACATCTGTACTTTTGTAAGTCTGTATGTACTATGTTGAATAACAGTTCAACTAATTTATGACCTTTCCTTGATATATTGAATATATATTATGCCAACTATACATAAATCAATAATGCAGGAAGAGTTCCCAGTATGAACATGAATCCACATATCAACATTCATTTAGTTAAAAATCAATTTCTCACTGAGATGGGCTCAAGAAATACTATGCACATCTTTGTGAGATGCCCACTGGGACAGTAGTCATGTATGCCTACATCCTGTTTTAAATGTGTAACACATGACATTCAGTCTAAAATGGCAGACAAGAATGAACAATTACAGTCTCAGTCAACTCTCCTAATAACACAAGTCTTGTCATAAAGTTTTGTGGGTTTTTTTTTTAAACAAATAAACAACTCTCTCCTCCCCCATCACCTAATCTCTCACTCTTCTCACACTCCCCAACAATATACAGTTTAACAGAGCAGAGAATGATCTTATGAGGACTGAAAACCCAGCAAACTGATTCTACTAAGTTAAATATTTTTCCCATTTCTTTCCCTCACTCTTTTCTACTTCATTTTCCCCTCTGTATTTTTTTTGAGGCGACATTCCCAAAGTTCAGAAAATAGATTAAACTCAAATAGCTTACGGGCGCCATAAACACATAGTATTACTTGTCCATGTGTGCACTATTCCTTCCAGAATAACTGTTGCTAAGTCCATATACATAGAAACCAGGACTCCAGTCCTCAAAATCATGAAACTTGCTTAAAAAATCCATAATGAAATTATTTATATACATGCAGGTGTATGTGCATGTGTGCTTTAGATGCGCACGTTTACCATTCTTTTCATACAGTAGAGAATGCCAGAGCTTTACCTTGATTTATAAAACAATAAAAAAAACCCTCACATCATTATTTCATCTATGTATTTTTAGTGAATATCAGTGTATTACATCAACAACTAATGAAGAAAATTTTTTACTTCACAAAATTTGATATCTGTTTTTAGACTGACAAGTTGGAACATGCCAAGTACTTCCAGATTCACCATGATACAGAACATCTTTCAAGTTCCACAAAGTGATAACAGTCAAGGATATAAGGAAATATTGAATCCTTTAACCCCAAAAAGAAACTTGACAGATTTCTACTAGTATCTCCATGCTTTTTTTGGAAGTAACAAAAAAATCAGGGGTGAATTCCTTCGCCCTGTTAAGCTCACCAAAACCACAGAAACAGCATTCTGCCTGATTAAATAACTTCCTCATAAACAGCAAACAACAAGGCAATATTGGCAGTAATATTTTAACTCAAATTTCACTTCCTGTGTCATGGAGACAGTTCTGAAGCATACTAGTCTTTTCACGAATCAACTCATTGGTATAGTAGTCTCTTCATAAGTCACTTTAAAAGAGGTGTCCTACATAATTGCACCCCTAGGCCTACACCGTGCTTAAAATATAGATGTAACATACCCACTTCCTGGACTGAAAACTTGCGTTCCATTGCTGACTTCCACTACATATTCAGTAATGACTATCTATCTGGCTATATATATATATATAGTGTCTGGAAAACTCCCACAACATAAAAATTATAGTGTCCTAACTACCACGTAGAAAATCACACAGACTAATTCCTCTACATCCACAAAACCAAAAACCACTCAAAAAAATCTTTGATATGTGACCCCTATACTGCTGCATTTTCCCTGAGCAGATTAGATCCTTAAGAGGAGCTCCAGCCAACACTATCACTTTTGCGAGGAAAAAGACTGTACCTTTCAGTGAGCACCCTTATGCTCTGTGGTGGGTTTGAATTCTGAACCTCCTCACCTCTGTGCCATTGGCCATTTCCCCCTGATTATCACATACAGCTGGAGACTGGAAAGTCAGGAAACAATTAGAGTTTCTAAAAGAACCCACATTCAGAAAAAAAATTCCAGCCATATCACCTGCTAATCATCAAAGCAATCTATTTTAGTGAACTGTTTGTCATCATCAAACTATTTCTGGTCCAACTTAAGCCAACAAGAATCAAACCAACCCAAAAAAAAAAAAAAAAAAAGAATAACTTTTAAACACACTTTTACAGTTAGGAAAATTATCCATTTAGAAATTGGAAATGCCTTCTGTAACAGCAAAAATAGGTAACAATCAATTAGCTAAACAACCATGTAGTGAAAAAAGTTCTAAGAAACAAAATGTAATTATTTATTGGATGTTGAAGTATGCACTGTTAGATGGCATCAGTCTTCCTTGGTGAAAATAAAATAGACATTAGAAAGAATTTAGAGAAGAGTAGTTGAAAATATTCAACTTAGATACAATTCTATAAAAAATACAAAAAATTATTAGCTTAGTAAGAAAATTAAAGTTGGGGTATAATTCCTCAAATGTCAATGCAGAATTGGGAATTTCACCAGTACTCAGTATTCTACTTGTTCGTTATTACCTTTGTACCATTAAGTTAACTTAAAATATGTTCTAACAATTAATGTACTGTGTTATTAACTGTTACAGTATCAATGTGGTTTTGTTATGAGATTTATCTTAATTAGTGTACAAACTATTATTTAACAGCAGAATGCACATGAAGGAGTCCGATAGTTTATAACAAGGAAAGTAATCTTACAATGCCCTTTGGGAAATCCCAAAGAGAACTTTTCTGTAACAAGAGCAATGGTGCAGAAAATCAGAAGAAAACAGTCTTTTACCCAACCATTGTGGATGAGAGAGTGATAGCATATCTCAGATACATATTGACAGCATACATAAAATCAATATGATTCATGTCTGTCCAGGAACAGAAGCTTGTTTCACAAGAAAGCAAATGTGAGTTGAAATAACAGAATTTTATATCAAATACAAGTTATAATTTTCACAGTCCTTTTGTCCTTGTATTTATTCTCCTCAGGCTATTCAGATTTCGTTTAGCTTCTTCACACATACAAGTTAGAAGTCCAAACTGTACACAGCATTAAAGGAAAACCAGTTAAATAACTTTCAGTTTCAAACATAATACATGTCTCCGAAACATCAATACCATAAACCGTGAAACTCAGAAAACAATTCTGGGTGGCTGATGTTATTTGCAGAATAAGGGTTTTTTCTGCTAAATTAGAAGTGGCAAAGGGCGTGATAAAAAAAGAAGGGACATGAGCTTGTTATTACACATTAAAGTTTGTTCTAGGCACCTATGAAATGAAGTGATATATTTTTCCTACTTTCAAAAAACATAATGTATATTAATTTTTATATGTTAAAACGTATGTTAAAAAAATATAAGAACTGTAGAAACCCCTCCGTATACCTAACATAGTTGACATTTGTCACACATGCACGAATAGTATTTTGGCAGTTTCATTTTCTCAATGTTTAGAAAGACCTGCAAGAGCAGGATAGCCATCCACATTTTAAAAGACCATGGGAGCATGTGCAGAGAAAAGAAGGTATATTGAACATAGAATACCAAACTACCAATGCTGAGGCTGCCACCGTAGGCATAAATATAAAGACATTGTTTGAGAAGGAATAGTAGTAAGAGGTATGAATATACAAATGTGTGATTTGACCATTCTGGAAGAAGAAAGAGAGGGGCAGTTTGTCTTGTCTGTTTTTTGATTTTGAAATTAAACCCATCTAATCAACTGAATGACAGATACTTCAGCTTTTTCCATAGCTAGTACTCGGTGTGAAATCTAAACACACCTGCAAGCAAATTAATGCCTCCACAGAAAATACTGGTTTATATATCATATTGCTGTTATTCAAAATAAGTGGATTCTTCCCAGATCTTTTCTTAGTACTAAATGCTTTTACTTAGTTTAAATTTTGGCTGTAATAAGAGAGATACCAACAGCTACTTTTCTCTAGATATTATGTCTAAGAACAAAGAATAATATAAAAAATTCTTTTTAAATTTAAAAAATATAATGAATCTGATTATTCAGAATATTGAATAAATAGACATCTGCATAGATTCTAAATCACAATAAACCCACTATAGGATAAAATTTAAAACTATATCTTAAAGACAAGAAACCATGTAGAATAAATATGAAGTGATGAGCAGGTAAAATATAATGAACTTTAAAATCCCTACATCACATAAGATATCCCTTTGTGACAGTACCAACAACCTACCCACAGAGAAAGAAGAAACAGAATTAGAATGGTTACTGTAAAATCATTATACAGAATTTACAGCAAAGCAAACTTTTCCATAAGTTCCCAGAGAGAATTCTCAAATTAATATCAATATCCAGTACAAGAAGAGCAAAATGCTTTGGGTGCTAAGATACACAAAGAAAAGAATAGAGAAAAGAGAAAAATGGGCAAAAATAGACAGTTCCCAAAGGAAAAGGAACAGTGCAAATTCTGATGTGTAACATGAAATGTCTTGATCTGGATGTTTAATCATAACATATTTTACAACACTTGGAGGAAAAAATATTTTGAAACCAAAATAAACTATAATATGCATACCAGCATTGAGCCCAGTGTCCCACTGTAATACGCCATACATATAAAACTGAGAAACTAACTTTTGTTTGGTGGTGTCCTGCTTCACTTGGCAGTGTTTTCTTTATTGCATGTTTTCTGCAGTTGTAAAAACCACAGATTCATCTAAAAGAAAGCAATAATCTTGTACTAATCTGTGTGATACAGACATACTCAAAGTTCATCATTGTCGTGGTTTAACCCCAGCCAGCAACTAAGCACCACGCAGCCACTCACTCACTCCCCCCCATCCCAGTGGGATGGGGGAGAAAATCGGGAAAAGAAGTAAAACTCCTGAGTTGAGATAAGAACAGTTTAATACAACAGAAAAGAAGAAACTAATAATGATAATGATAACACTAATAAAATGACAACAGCAATAATAAAAGGATTGGAATGTACAAATGATGTGCAGTGCAATTGCTCACCACCCGCCGACCAACACTCAGCTAGACCCTGAGTGGCGATCCCCCGCCCCCACTACCCCAGTTTATACCACTAGATGTGACGTCCCATGGTATGGAATACCCTGTTGGCCAGTTTGGGTCAGGTGCCCTGGCTGTGTCCCGTCCCAACTTCTTGTGCCCCTCCAGCTTTCTCGCTGGCTGGGCATGAGAAGCTGAAAAATCCTTGACTTTAGTCTAAACACTACTTAGCAACCACTGAAAACATCAGTGTTATCAACGTTCTTTGCATACTGAACTCAAAACATAGCACTGTACCAGCTACTAGGAAGACAATTAACTCTATCCCAGCTGAAACCAGGACAATCATATTTGATAAGGAAAGTGCTGTAATACTCTCTAAGAAGCCATGTGTGCTGGGAAATTAGAGGAAATCATGATGGAAATGATGATGCCAACATAATTCATGCTATATTTATGACACCTATCAATTTACTAGTTATTGCACTCTAGGAAAAAAACCCAAACAAAATCACCCCAATGATATATGGTGGCACACTGTAGTATAGCAGTATTTTGTTGGGTATGTTGGCTGGTTATTTTGTTAGTATGGTGTATGTGGTTATGGAACTTTTCAGTGTGAATCTTTTCAACAGGACACTGAAAAACATTTGTGCAATTTTTTAACGTAGAAGTGAATGAAAGAAGATCTGGATTGGGGAACATTTAGTCTGATAGATTGGACCAGAAAAATTAATCAGAAGTAGATATCTTCTGTGCAAGTTGCAGGAAGTATTTTCATTTTGTATTACACTTTAATTGGGTTCACAAATTCTATACATTAATTTGAATTCTAAATTTCCTTAGCTGATTTTATTGCCTTGAAAAATTCTGTACATATGCATCCTGAACATGGAAAAACATATCTTAAATGGATAAGCAACTCAATGAAATTAGTAACAATAAGCAGATGCTTAGATGAAAGTACTTTCCATAACCAGGTTCACAGGTGATTAGAATATACATACCATTACAAATTGCCAGTGCAAGAGGAAGGTCCCTGTTAATGAACATGTATGAGCTAAAGAGCTAGAAGAGAAGTTTTTAAATGCTGCTGTTGCTTTTATTTCACTGAAAGAGGACAAGATATTGCTCAAATCTTAGTCAAAACTAATTGTTTTTGAAAAGTACTGTAAGAAACCACTTTGGAACCTACAGCTGGGTAGCAGCACATCTTACATTCTGGCTTTGACACTTCCAGTGTAAATTGTAATTGTTATTTATATAAGAATTAGTTTTTGCATTAATGAGAAACTTAATTATTGCACACTCTACTAAGCAGCTTCCAAATGGATATAATTAATTATCTATAGAGATCCTGAACATTTCACATATAGTAGATTGTAGGAAAGGCACTTTCATTATGAGACCTATTTTCTGCACCTTCAAACTTTCCCCTTCACAATTCCTCTTTGGGTTTTTAATTCTGTGCTTTATCCTACCCTGAATGCCTTGTCACTTGGTGAAAAACTTTGTACTGTTTTTTTCTGCACTTCTGTTAACTTTTACATATGAATTTACTATTATTTATACATTATTTGTATGGTCTGACATTCAAAATTTATTTTGTGCAAGAAAAAGACTTTTCTTACATACTGATTGTATATTTTCCAGTAAGTATCTGAGACAAGAATATTTCTAAAATTGTATAATGTCTCAAAGTGGTATAAGCAATTTATCATAGGATTTTGTCAAAGCACTTTAGAATTTTTTTTTTTGGCGGTTAGCATGTCTAGTACCAATCATGGTACCAATTTAACTTTAAACATTTTATCACACAGCCATCACCCGTAATACAACCTGACAAAACAAAAGGTCAGTCTGGCTCAGAGCATATAAGAAATAAATAGAATTGAAAAGTTAAATGGAATGCATGGAGAATATTATGAGGAATTCAAATTTCAGAAGTCAGGGATTACATGTGAAAATATAGATTACTGGAATTTTGAAACTTAACTTCCTAATTCATTCGTGTGTCAGAAAATTAAAGAGAGGAAAAGACTTTTTATTTGACAAGTGTTTTCAGTGAAGCTGAAACTATAAATTATGTTAATAAAATACTTTGTTAAAATCCAAGCATGAATACTGAATCTACAGTCCCCTATAAACTACACACTTGATTATGATAGTAAAGGAGGTTTAAAGATTCATTTTATGTTGAAGTAATTTTAGTGAGCCAGAGGAAGGGTTAACTGTATAGCTGATTATCTTTGCACACTGGAATTAGTTTACAGGATTAGGCTGGAACAGAGATTAGGTTCAAAGTATGCTTCAGGTCTGATATAGAATGGGAACCAAACACTGGATTCATACTGAATGGCACTAAAATTTCATAAGCTATTCTCACATTGTCTAAGTTTTAATGTTACAGCAGCCTTGTTGGTGTGTCATTGTCATGACACACAATGACTTAGACCACAGCCAGGTCATGGGACAGAATTGTGCATCAGCTGGGAAGATGCCCTTAAGCCTACGGAGATGAAAACAACCACTGTGTCAAAATACAATCCACTGTATCAAAAACTAGGAAGACATATCTGAGACTTTTTTTTTCACCCAGTAGAGTCCAGCCAGGCAGCAAAAGCTCCCTACTGACAGCAGAAATGGCATCTAAGAGAAGGAATCTTGGTCTAAATCCTACGAGAAGAAACTTTTGATCTGCAGTAGTGATAAATGATTCTTCTCAACCTTTCAGGTTGGTTACTGGCTACAGTGTTGAATTAGATTTAAAGATAAAAATTTGTGTATCCAACTGCAATAATATTTTGCTTTAGGGTATTTGGAAACACTACAAGTTAGTCTATACAAGACCTACCACATATTTGAACCGTAAGTGGATATAGGTATATTTTAACAGTTATCTCCTGAACTTCTCTAAATGGTGGATCTCTTTCAGTGCCTTTTAAATTATTTAATTTTCAAAGTTTATTCTTTTTTAACTACTTTTTTTTTTTACTTATTTATTTAAGTTTTTAATATTTCTTCCCCTTTTGGAGGCTCTCTATCCCATAAAAACAAGATCAGGTTAAATTATGTACAGATAACCACTGACTAAATTTGTATCAATTTTTTACCATTGCCAGGAAATATCACTGTGGGTAAACTACATAAGTTTCGACTGTATTATTAAGATAGTTTGTGATCATCTATTTAAGTCTTCTCCCATAAGCTGCCCCTAGATTGCTTCATGAGTATTCACTTTTTTAATTTATTAGTGCAATTAGTGCAAGTCTGTTAGTAACAGACAGATGGCATAAACAATTGTTCATGCTTAGTGAGCAGATGATTTACAATATTATAAATTTGAAGAGGGCTACACTTTTTAGCACAAAAATGTATAAAGATTCTCTTTTAATAAGCTTTTTAAGGACAGCTTTTCACATTTTTATAAGTAAATTAAATTTATAATTACCATTTGTACTTAGTGATTTTAATTAGATTTTTTTCTTCTTTATGATTAAACCTATGCTAAGTAGAGAAAGAGTCTAAGAATAATGTCAGCATCTAAGATGAAGTTCTAGAGAGTCAGACATAATAATAATACTTTAAAACATAGTAACCAAACATTGGTAACCAAACCAAGCAGCTCCCACCTCCATCACAAATTCTCTATTTTCATGAACTTTGCATAGCACAATCAAGTAGGTTTACTGTTTGTCTCCATTGAGCAAATATAGAAATAATTTTGCTAGTAGATGATGATAAAGAATCTCATTTTCTGTTATGAGTTACAATTCTACAGATCATTCTATTAAAAAATGAAGAAATGCAACTCATTTCAGAATGAATTTAAGGAGTGCTCAGTCTAAAAGTTTCAGAGAGAGAGAGTCAGTAGTGTTTCCCTTCTGTATGCTGTATAAAGTCAGCTAGGTTCAAAATACATTAGGAAAGATTTACTGAGATCTTTATATTGTGACATTCTGCCAACATTTTAGAAAGGGGCTTCAAATAAATATTCTCACTTTGCATATTTGACACATGCATGCTCATAGGAGAGATAAGAAATTTGCATTTATGGTAGAACTCTTTATAACAGGAGAGACACACCAGTGCTTGACCATCAAACTTTCAAGAGATTAATATACTAGAAATGTTGGTACTCAGTTTCTGAAGAAATACAAAATATGTTGGCAGAGCTGATAAAGAAAACTTTCCAATTCATGTAATTCCATGTATATTTCTATATCAATACTACTATTCCATACATTGCAGAGTGTTCCAGGGTTGCTTCTTGCAGAAATCTTGTATCTTTTAGATCTCCAACATTTGGGTTTTGTCTTATGGATGTCAAACTCTTCTCTTTTCAGAGACAACTTTCTCTTTCTTATAAACAGACATGTTACCAGTGTCCACAGGATTAACTCCATTGCAGGAAATAAATTTAACTTAAACTTCCATTATTATGATGACTCCTTTTTACCAGAAGATCCCGAGAGCACAAACTACCATATCACTGACTGCATAGTCCATACAGAAGATTAAAATGCACCAAAGAGAAAATAACTTCAATCAAAATACTTTCAAAGTTCAATAAACTAGTAATATTGTCCAGAAAAGTATCATTTTATCATAGTAAGTATTTCAAGAAATAAGCCTATTAAACTGAGATTCTTCTGAAGGATAACAAAAATTCAACTCTGCAATACTTAAATTTAATAACATGCTCAGCCAAATGCAAAATTCTATTTCCTGCTAGATCAAAATTTAATTGTTCCACTTCATTATTTGATAATAACAGTGCATTCTATTAAAAGGCTTATTTATTATTGTTTTTCTTCAGCTGCTACTCAAAAACTCAGGCATAACACTCTCGGTCTGTCTAAAGTTTAGAAGATAGAGAATGTAATATTTTTTAGTGGAAGTAAAAGTAATTTCCCTAAAAAAAATACATTTTTGCAACGTAAAATCCCCTGAGAGCACTTCACTAAAACAAATATTTCCAAATTACTTTAAAGAGATTGCTTACACATAGAGAAGTTTGCAGAACTGGACCCAAGAACAAGACATTTACTCATTTCTATTCACATCCTGAATTCCACCTGATTATATTAATAGAATATCCGTTAGCACAACAAAATATGCTACACCCAATACACCAGTTTAAGGCCACTTACATGTTGAAATTATTAATCACAATGCTAACAACACATAAAATATACATTTTTCCAAGTCAGTATTCTGCTTAAAAGTACTACTGAAAGCACACTGAAATAGGTAAGTTATATTTATGATTGTACTGACTTACCCTGGTAGAAGAATTTACCAAGGAACCATTCAGATTGCCAGTGTTGCACTTGAAATTCAAATGTTGATCAGGATGGTGATTTGCTTCCCAGCTTCCTAAATCACGCACCACTGACTTGTCAGAATTTGCAGATATTTTCTGGAAGGCAGTGCAAGTCATTCCTGTGAAACTAGATGGCTTGATCATAAAGGCCTCCAGAGCAATATTATGAGATACCTGTGAAAACATTGAGAAGCAGATATGTTGCTAACACATTAAGCATAATTACATTATTACATGTGCATTGTGTATTTACTGTATATACTTTATAAAGGATTGTGCATGCACACAATTCCATACATATTTATAAGGTAAGAAAGAATACGTAACTTATTTAAATAACTGATCTATAATTCTACAACAGCATAGTGGGTTTGCTTGAATCTTCTTTAGGAATGTATCAGTTTATATCAGTTTTGTAATTGTGTCATTATCAGCTTCAGTGCAATCAATCCTGATTTAAAGTAACACAGTTATAAACTGAACTAGCAACAGCAGTAATAGGAATTATTTAAAAAATGAACAAGGATGTGCTTTGTACCTCAGTACTGAAACAGAAAGCTTCTTAGCTATTTGGTGGATTGATCTTGTTCTATTAGAATATTGAACATGACTATATGGTTCAATGCAATACCACATTACAGGTCTTCAGCCTACCCTTTAGTGAGGTGATGTGTCTAGATGGAGATTGCAGCACAGTGCACAGATATGCATCTCAATCCTTAAACTAGTATATACATTTCAGCACAGTCCTGTGCATGAGATAAATAGCTCATGTCATAATCAGGTTGACTAGCTTAGACTTGCATCACACTGATTGGACTACATGGTTTCTGCTTCCAGGCATAGATTGTTTAGTGATCTGCGAGTGTCTGTATTTTGCACATTGATTCCAATGTAAATGTACCCGAACTAAGACACAAACTATCAGGTTTATCAGAAGGCTAAATGCACAAATGTGGCAGGTTTATATTACTGTACTTTGTTTCTGTTATGCAAGCTAGCAATACAGAAGTACCTTAAATCCATTTCTTAGTTAAAATTGGTGTGAATCCTTCAGAATTTGGGGCATCTTGCTGACAAGAAATGACTTCAATGAAGAAAATAACATTAATTCATACTAATAAATGAATCTAAAGAAAATGTTTTGCATAAAAAAGTAAGGGCAGGAGTGGAGAAGCCTAACCGTGTAAAAGTCATGGTACCAGAATAAATTAAATCTTAGCATGAGGCACAGTGCATGACTTGCTGGTCCTCTTTTGAACTTATGAAATGGTTTTCAAATGCACCTTCTTCAGTCACTGATGATCCTGCATATGTCCAAAATGAAAGTACCAAAGTCTCATTAAACAATTGATAGAATCATAGAATGGTTTAGGTTGGAAAGGACCTTAAAGATCACCTAGTTCCAACCCCCCTGCCATGGGCAGGGACACCTTCCACTAGACCAGGTTGCTCAAAGCCCCATACAACCTGGCCTTGAACACTTCCAGGGATGGGGCAGCCACAACCTCTCTGGGCAACCTGTTCCAGTGCCTCACCACCCTCACAGTGAAGAGCTTCTTCCTTACATCTAATCTAAATCTACTCTCTTTCAGTTTAAAGCCATTACCCCTTGTCCTTCCACAACAGGCCCTACTAAAAAGTCCCTCTCTGGCTTTCTTGTAGGCCCCCTTTAGGTACTGGAAGGCTGCTATAAGGTCTCCTGGGAGCCTTCTCCAGGCTGAACAACCCCAATTCTCTCAGACTGTCCTCATAGGAGAGGGGCTCCAGCCCTCTGATCATCTTCATGGCCTTCCTCTGGACTTGCTCCAGCAGGTCCATGGCCTTCTTATGCTGGGGGCCCCAGAGCTGGATGCAGTACTTCAGGTGGGATCTCACCAGAGCGAAGTAGAGGGGCAGAATCACCTCCCTTGACCTGCTGGTCACGCTTCTCTTGATGCAGCCCAGGATACCTTTGGCTTTCTGGGCTGCAAACACACATTGCCGGGTTACGTTGAGCTTCTCATCAACCAACACCCCCAAGTCCTTCTCTGCAGGGCTGCTCTCAATCCACTCATTGCCCAGCCTGTATTTGTGCTTGGGATTGCCCCGACCTACATGCAGGACCTTGCCCTTGGCCTTGTTGAACTTCTTGAGGTTCACACAGGCCCACATCTCAAGTCTGTCAAGGTCCCTCTGGATGGCATTCCTTTCCTCCAGCATGCTGACCGCACCACACAGCTCGGTGTCATTGGTAAACTTGCTGAGGGTGCACTCAATCCCACTGTCCATGTCGCCAACGAAGATGTTAAACAGCAGCGGTCCCAATACTGACCCCTGAGGAACACCACTTGTCACTGCCCTCCACTCGGACATCAAGCCATTGACCGCAACTCTTTGAGTGTGACCATCCAGCCAATTCCTTATCCACTGAGTGGTCCACCTGTCAAATCCATGTCTCTCCAATTTAGAGACAAGAATGTCGTGTGGGACAGCGTCAAATGCTTTGCACAGGTCCAGGTAGATGACGTCAATTGCTCTTCCCTTATCCACCAACACTGTAACCCTGTTGTAGAAGGCCACCAAATTTGTCAGGCACAATTTACCCTTAGTGAAGCCACGTTGGCTGTCACCGATCACCTCCTTATTTTCCATATGCCTTAGCATAGTTTCCAGTAGGATCTGCTCTATGATCTTGCCAGGCACAGAGGTGAGACTGACTGGCCTGTAATTGTCCAGGTCTTTCTTTTTCCCCTTTTAAAAAATGGGGGCTATGTTTCCCCTTTTCCAGTCAGTGGGAACTTCCCCGGATTCCCACAGCTTGTCAAATATGATGGATAGTAGCTTAGCCACTTCCTCCGCCAGTTTCCTCAGGACTCACAGATGCATCTCATCAGGTCCCATGGACTCATGCACCTTCAGGTTCCTTAAATGGTCTCAAACCTGATCTTCTCCTACAGTGGGCAGTTCTTCATTCTCCCAGTCCTTGCCTTTGCCTTCTGCGACTTGGGCTGTGTGGCTGGAGTACTTGCCAGTGAAGACTGAGGCAAAAAAGTTGTTGAGTACCTCAGCCTTCTCCATGTCCCAGGTAACCAGGTGTCCCATTTCCTTCCAGAGAGGGCCCACATTTTCCCTAGTCTTAACCTTTTATCACTGACATACCTACAGAAGCTTTTCTTGTTGCCCTTGATGTCCCAGGCCACATTTAATTCTATCAGGGCTTTAGCTTTCCTAACCCAATCCCTGGCTGCTTGGACAATTTCTCTGCATTCCTCCGAGTCTACCTGTCCTTGCTTCCACCTTCTGCAGGCTTCCTTTTTGTGTTTGAGTTTGTCCAGGAGCTCCTTGTTCATCCATGCAGGCTTCCCAGCGTTTTTGTCTGACTTCCTCTTTATTGGGATGCATCGCTCCTGAGCTTGGAGGAGGTGATCCTTGAATATTAACCAGCTGCCTTGGGCCCCTCTTCCCTCCAGGGCTTTATCCCATGGTACTCCATCAAGCAGATTCCTGAAGAGGCCAATGTCTGCTCTCCTGAAGTCCAGGGTAGCAAGCTTGCTGTGCACCCTCCTTGCTGCCCTAAGGATCTTGAACTCCACCATTTCATGGTCACTGCAGCCAAGGCTGCCCTTGAGCTTCACATTCCCCACCAGCCCATCCTTGTTGGTGAGAACAAGGTCCAGCATAGCACCTCTTCTCATTGGCTCATCCATCACTTGGAGAAAGAAGTTATCATCAATAGATTCCAGGAACCTTCTGGATTGCTTATGCCCTGCTGTGTTGTCCCTCCAACAGATACTGGGGTTGTTGAAGTCCTCCATGAGGAGCAGGGCTTGTGAACATGTCGCTGCTCCTATCTGTCTATAGACGCCCTCATCCACTTGGTCTTCCTGGTTGGGTGGCCTGTAGCAGACCCCTACTATAAAGTCAGCTGTCTCTGCCCTCCCTTTAATCCTGACCCATAAGCTCTCAGTCAGGTCCTCATCCATCCCCAGGCAGAGCTCCATGCACTCCAGCTGGTCATTGACATTAATTTTACTTTTTGTTGAAATTAGACAATGTCCAGAAGCTCTCAGTATATTTTTTATACTTTTTACATAAAAGTAATATGTATATTACTTTTAAAGTGGAAGTAGCGTAAAGATTCTTTCCAGTTGTTTCTAAATTCCTAAACCATCCCTTTTTTAGACTGACTTTCCACCTCTTCTGTCCTTGCCTGAAGGTGATTTTTTTCTACACTTGAATAAAAATGCCAAAGATCATTAAGAATCAAATAATGTTTGTATTAAAAATCCAGTGGCTGTTTATTGAAAAGTCCTAAAACCTGAAACTAGGTTTACCTGGATAATTTTTTGTACCATCTGTAGATAGCCTTTCAAGAAGTTACAAAATTTACTGCTTGCAGAATACTATTATCCGTAGCACAGGAATCGAGCTACATGACTCACTTAAAACTCCTGTGTGGTAACAGGTTTTCTTTAAGCTTGGGAAAAGCCATTTAATTATTTACAGCTTCATGTTTCCTACCGTAGAATGGGCATAACACTGGTTCCCTGTGAGGTGATGGTGAATGTTTGCTAGATAACGTTGTAATGAGGATTCAAGTGATTTCACAACAGTGAGCCCTATTTTTTAAATTTTGAATATTAAATTCTTTAAACACTTCGGGTTTTCCACTCCCAAAATATACCTATAAAGGCCTGACAATGTTCAAACAGTGTGAATATGCCATTCTCAGCATATAGAAACAGATGGGTAAAATGCACTGTAAACCAGCGTTCATTATGTAGGACTGTAAAATGAGCTACCAAATGGATACAGATGAACTCAGAGTAAAATTATCCATGGAAACAAGCCACAGTCAGGTACACGTTATGAAAAGCCACAAGCTAATCTTGTCTCTAAGCAGTACAGATACAGAAAATGATAATTTCATGTCCATTTCCTAAGCCTTAGATAAAGGCACCACTCAGCCGAAGGACCAAAGGGGATTGTTACCTGGGTAAGCTGAGAGCAGCGCTGAAGGCTGAAAAGACCAAGAGCACAAACAAAAAGCCACGTTGCAATTAGCCTAAAATATTCTGACAGTCCCATGAGCTGGAGAATGAAATGAAAACTCTTCAGGGGTGGGTTTTAAAACTATTGCACGTGCCTGAGACAAGACCATTGAGATAAGTTTTATCATCAGCAGGAAGTCTTCCTTTTCAAACTGCACATCTGATATGTATGCACAGAAATAAAACAAAAGCAGGTGCAAAGAAGCACTTCAGAACAATACTGAAGGGAAATTAATTTGGGGGTACTGAGGCATACAGATCCACCCCGGGAGCTCTCAGCTGCCCAGGGCACCCCCCACCTCTCTGGCTGCTCCCAGGTCCTCTGAGGGGGCTCCCATACCCTTCCCTCTGGCCCAGTGTCAAGCTGAGGCTCCTCCAAGGCCTCACCTGAACTCCATGGTGGCTGCGTCGCAGCCTGGCCACCAGCGCTGTTGCCCCAGGCCCACCGCTGTCCGGAGGCCGGCCTCCTCACCGTGACCTGGCCTGGCAACCACCAGGCTGCGAGTGGGCGTGGTTGCCATCACTGGGCCTGACCCTCACCCTAATCTGCAGCCTCACATTCCCCACCTGACCTCATCACCACCACTGAGGACGTGCCCCTGGGCTGGAGCTGCCCCCGACTGCCCCCGGCGTGCCCTGCTCCCCGGCTGGGGGCAGTGGGACAGGCCCTGACAGGGGAGGCCCAGGGCCTTGAGGCATCCTGACAAGAACCTTTTGTCTACATGACTTCTCTAAGATTTTAAATACCATACAGCAGAATAATGTCTTCTTTGGTTTACTCTGATACGATTACTAAATGAAACATTAAATATATCTTTTTTATATATATATATATATATATAAAAGAAATTATCTAGTATTTGAAAGTTGCTACTGGCCATTCTTCCTGCAGCATGTTTTGTATGCCATTTGACAGCAAGGGAGACCTAAGAAGATCTAAACAAAGGTATCCATCCTGGTGTTTTTTTGACCTTGAGATTAGCTATTCCACAACCTCATGGAACTGGAAAAACATTTTTGTCTTCCAAAAATGATGTAGGGATAACAGCCATGGCTCACAAGTAGGTTTTCAATGTGCAGGGAACAGTCATGCATATGTTATATGACTGACAGTTTCTAGAAGTTTCTTTTTTTCAGGAATTGTATTATAAGCTAGCAGCTACCTAAGCTTTGGGGTTTTTATTTGCTGTTCTTTAAAATAAAGAAAGCAGATGCAATTTCTGTGAGACAGTTTGCTGGCTGGCCTCCCAAAGGAACAGAAGTGTTTGGTATTCCATGAGATGACACTAGAAAAACTCCACAGCTTTGTTTATTTACAAATTGCACTCAACAGTAAACTAATTCTCCTACAGAAAACTATAAGAAGCAAAAAGATAAAAAGCATGGCAAAAAGGTTAGTGACACAAATCTACATTTGAGTACACAGAATTACTCTTTACAGTAATGTCAACAGCTTCCTGAAGCAGTGACAAGGAAAAAAAACCCAAACGTTTGGCACTTGACATTTAAAAGAAGTTTAGGTATAAAGCAACAGAGCCCTCCTAGCTGTCACATTGCAAAATACTTCTAAAAGACACACTATTGTCTTTATGTATTTAATATAAATAAATAAATATTTTTAGCAAATTTGTTTCTTTTACATAAATTGGAATGAAATAAAAAACTTCCTTTAGAAAACAGTCCAATATGTTTTTGTCTTTGTTTGAAAGACTGCTTTTCTAAAAATATACAGTGAAGGAACTAAGGCCATTATGCTATTTGGCTCAGCCTATAATTCAGCTCAACCTATAATTCCTCCTTTTTTAATTTTTTTTTTTACCTTTATACCTTATATACTTTTTTTAACTTTTATACTTGTAATTGAAACTAACACTGAACTCACTTTTAAATAGTGCATTCATGTAAATGCAGTGGACAACTGAGAAAATAAAGGTTGTTTAAAATTAAGCAAGCAAGCAAACCAATCCAAGGAGCTGTAAGGCTTTAAAATATTTATCTCAAATTCTAAAAGGATAAGTTTCAAGCTTCTGATTTAGATGCACTTCTGCTATTTAGATGTTGAAACTGGCAAAAAGACAGTTTTTCAGTGTCCAAACAACCCCTCAGTATGTAAGTGGCAAATTCATGTAGGTAGAGTCCAGGGAATAAGAACAATTATTTCATACAGCTACAGTTTGCTTCTAAAAAACCTAAAACTAACCATAAATTAGTAATGCTTATGACAAGACACACTTTTTTGGATCATTTTCTAAAAGCTTTAAGCAAGTATTGTCTAGAAACCTCACTGAAAGGCATATTAAAATCTTCAAGCAACAAGGGAGCATGTTGTCTTTTCTCTTATTAAAAATTTCACTCACTCAACTTTGACCTTTCAAAATAAACCCATATACTGTAGTTGCAAGAACAATAGAATGAATATGATAGAGTGATAGAGTGAATATGATAGACAAGAATGAGTGAATAGTAAGAACACTAGAGTGATAGTGTTGTGAAGAGTCTATTGTAAGAATAAATACAATAAATCAAAGTTAAGAAAGAACCCTTTTTAATACCATCAGTGATACTCAAAAAAAATATTTTGGTCTTCGAAACAGAATCCAGAAGAAAAAAAGAATCACAGATCCAAGTATATCTACGTAAATCGACTATGCTGTGTATCCAGCTTACACAATCTCGCTTCTCTATATACTAGTTGGTTGTAAAAATTGTGAAGAAAAGTGACATTTTTAAAATAAATTCTGACAAAAAGCTTTGTAATTTTATGAAATACCTTTGATATAACTTGAATATTGCTGGTCAACATTTGACTTGCAATGTGTTCCACACATCGTACAATCCTGGTGCAGGCTTTGTCTTCCTTTTGAGCCATCCACAACACATGGTCATCAACCAACATTATATTGCTGGCAATTTCAATAAGAGCATCCCCAATCTGGAAGAGAAAAAAAAACCCAAAACCCAAAAATGGTATTGTCTGGAAAACTCACAAAAATAGGAAAAGAATACACAAGAGTACAAGTGAAAGCAGGCACTGTATCTCTCTTGGTAACCATCATTCAAAGACAGTTTTGATTCTATTAAGAAAATTAAATGGACTGAAAAATGAAGACCAAGAAAAGAAAAGTGCAACTGACTTCAAGGAAAAGCTTTTTTATTCACAATTTTAAAGCTTATCTTCTAGATACACCACAATCAACCTTTTTCTTAAACTGGTTAAAATTAACCATACCCCTCTAAAGAACTGCTTCATGTTTAATCAAAGGACCTTTGGGAAAAAAAAAAAAAAAAAAAAAAAGTGGGAAAATTATTTGAAAGGCATTTTTGTTACAGACATAGTAGGGTAAATTTGAGATATAACTCAGGTGCTCTAGCAAACTTATATCATCTCATTGGCTATACAGAAAATCTGGGCTTATAGCTTTGGATGTTTTAATTCACTCTTGTAGCTAACCCAAAGTGATAAATCTTTGTTTTGCCAGATGACATTTTGCAGGTTTTGGTAGATATGACTGTGTGTTTTAAATTTTTATTAGTATATTACATTTAGAAAGAATAAACATCACTGTCAGTATTTTTTGGTGATTATTTCAAACTGAAATAAAAATATTTAATTTTTAAAATTCTAAAACTTAATTTGAGTGACATTTCAAAATTAACATTACCACATTACCATTATTTTTGAAGGCAAAGATATGCCAAAGATATACAAGGTTTTCACAAATAAATTGAATAGAAAGGTATATAGAAGAGTAAAAATGGCTGGGAGAAATATAGCTAAAGAAAAGTTCAAGAGGCTAAAAAGTCAATCTGATAGAAACAGAAAAATAAGGCAAATACACAGATAATTCAGTGGGAAGGAAAAAAGAAATTCAGCAATGGTGAAAAAGGTTTAAGGAATGACTGATGTTATGAAGTTAGTTCTGCATTTTCAATAAAAAATAAATAAATTTCACATGCATTGCAAGGGACACAGAAATAATGAGACTATATGTGAGATTTTATATGACTGTTCCTGAAATATTTAATCTATTTTTGAGACGATAATTACTAGATAACTCTAGATGGCTTTTGACAGTGTGACAGAATTATTGATACAATGAATAATAATAAAACACATTAAGAGACTGGAGTGATTTATGAGAAATGATTAAAGCATACACCAATCAGCTAACCAGTAACTTACTGAGGGCAGAACAATAGTCTATAAATAAATATACAAAAGGGGAGAAATAAGAAAAGGAAATAATTTATATTATAATTAAATGCATTAATTAAAAGTAAATGCATGGCATTAAAAAAAATACAAAAATCTGGGCTAATACGTGTACATCTTCTTGGCAAAAACCTGTAGTATATTGCAAATATGTCCCCAGTGCAGCTGCTGAAGCTCTCTTGTTTGAGAGGTGAACCACCAGATGGGACAAAGTACCACTAACTTGTTGTATAAAAATGAATAATCCTATGCTGACTGGGAGAGGTGCTCCCCAGAAAGGATGTACAGAAACTGCACTAGTTTAGCTAAAATGGTTTTTAAATTATTTTGATAAATCACAGAAAACCTCTGTGTATGTATTTTCATTAATTTCTAATGGTTTTACAGAACCGTAGCTTCAGCTGCTAGTCAATTCCAAACTGATATACCTTTGTTCATGTGTTGCCTTGTATTAAAGTTCAATCCTATTTATAATTACATGAGTGCAGCCTCATGTGTGAAACTACTGACACTTGAACTTCACATGTATTTTTGTACCGTACAAGTGAGAGTTAAGAAATGGGTGTTAGGAAAGAGCTCAATGAATGAGGAACCCACTTAGTGGACTTGAGAGAGAGGAAAAAGTGTAAAGTTCAAAATAAAAGAAGGAAACAGAGGTGAATTACGAAAAATGTTCTTTAATTATGAAACCAATAAGGGATTATGAAATAAGAGATGTAGAGGTGAGTGGTGGAGATGGAGATGTCTCAATACCAAAAACCAGAAACTGAAACTTATTTGAAAGGTGGAAGAAATCAGTTAAAAGATTAGACATGGTGCTCAGTTTTAATGGATAATGCATCAGCTGCTAGAAAAATAAAGAGGCTTTATGGTAAATCCAACTGTTTCTTTTGGATGGTAAATTTTTATTTTGTCAGAAAGCAGTAAGATCTTATAATTATTTTGAGCCGAAATACAGTTGTAGCTTTGAAACTTGATTCTTGGAAAGCACTTAATAATACACTTTCGGTCTGGTATAAAATGATGAAATTGAAGTTGGAGGCTTTCTCAAATTGGCACTAAAATGTTAACTGTTACAATCCCCAGAGCTAGAACAGAATGAACATTGCCAAACCAAAGGAAAACAAATGTTTTAACTATAGCTATCATGTGTACAAAAATTACAGGTTATGAAATCTTTATGCAAGCAGTTACTCTGAAAATTAACAGTAAAAACTATGATGAACATTGCTGTTCTCTATAAAAACCTATTTTTCCCATAGGGTTTGCATAACTCTCTGATTAGATTTCCCTGTAAAAATGCCATACATTATGCCAAAGGTTTCTGTAGGAAGTTGCACTTAAAGACACATTATCTTCTCTTCACTTGAAGTGATACATGCTCTCAAAACTCAGTGAAAACCTCCTGATGAAATGGAGAAAACAAAAGCAGCATGTGTAACTCCAGTGGCCAGATGGAGAGGCACCCTGAGTTCATTCTTATATGTTAGACATGGTAGAAATTAAAATGAAAAAGAAAATTAAACAAGTGACTTATTGAAACCCAATTTTTATTCCTAAGCAGCAATGCTTTTGTCAGTCAGATGAGATGGCTTAGTTGTCCTTTTTGGCATAAAGAAACATATCACAGTATAGGCAGAACATTTCCAATCAGAATACCAGCAATGGATTTTAGAAGCTACTCTTCAATGTGTGCCTGCATACATTAAGAACAGGGCCATATGTGAAGACTTCACTTGTAAGTGATACTTTTTTTTCAGCATAGAGAAGATATCTTACATCTTCAACTTCATCCACGAAGACAATTAACTTTTCCATTATATAAGCCAAATATATTACATCCATTTTATCCGCAAAGTGAGAAGCACCTCTTGTGTAGGCTGTCAGCTGGCGGGAAAATTCAAGCACGGTTGTCAAATTGATGTGCATCTGAAAATACATCAGAATTGTTAGGTGTAATAAATCAGCTAGCTTCATTCTCTTTTAAAAACTGGGGATCACATCCATTTGTATAATGCTTACTATAAATTCACATGGATTTATATGCATCAGTAGTACTATGGGCATAAAATTCAGGGCATATGAATGTATCTTCAGCATTAGGTCTTAGATTTCAGTGCTGTTATCTGAAGACACCACCAGAACAGGCCAACAGATTTTGAAGATTTTTGTCTAGCTTTTCTAGACTGTAACTAACTGGCCTTATAAAATATTATACCAAGCTACTAACCTTGCCTTGCCTGTACCTTTAGAACGTCATGACAACAACAGTATCAATGAGGGTTCATATATACAGTGGTGCATGGTGGGAGAACAAGGGACAATGGTAGTAAGTTGAAAGAAGTTCAGTTCAGATTGGTTATGAAGAAAATCTTTTCTGCCATGAGGGTAGTCAGGCGTTGGAACAGGTTACCCCCAGAGGTTGTGCAGCCTTCATCCTCAGAGGTTTTAAAGACCTGAGAGGTTAAAGCCCTGAGAAAACTGGCCTAACCTCATTGCTTACAGGAGAATGGACTGGATTCTGGAGACCTTCCTAATTATTTTATTATCCTATAATTGCACTGGCTCTCTTAATATAGTAATTATTCTTATTTAAGTAGGAACACATCTGAAAACAAACTTCCTGTGGTGTTATCTAGCACTACTGATTGGGAAGAAATGATCAGGAAACTGAAAGTTGTAAAAGTTATTATGGCAGTTACAGGTCTGTGCCATCCTCCATGCTGTTCCCTGTTATGTTCTTTTATCTCATTCTCTCTTTTACTTATCTATAAGAAACCATTTAAGTACTGCTTTTTTGGAAGACATCAAAAAGGCATTCTAAAGTAGGCTTCATTTCTGCAGCTCTTTTAAATATGTTATGGACAATGGCAATGAGGAAAGGCACTTCAGCTGATAGAACTCTGATACAGGACTTCAAGAGAAATTAACATCTTTCTGGTAAAAAAGCATGAGGAGAAGACAAAGAAGGAACTGAAGTGAAGTACTGATGACCCTGCCAACACTACTAATGGTCATGTGGACTCCAGGCACCAAGAGAAAAAGAATATTAAAATAAAGACAATAAATGCTGTGCACTTGCTCCTACTACAAGTTCAATTACCAAACAAACTCTTTCACGTAAAACATTTTGTTAAAAGTCCAGCTATCCCAAAGTTGTGGCTGAACAGAAATTTCTTGCGAGCTCTCAGTACTAGAGAAGGGAAGCCTTGGATTTCATAATGTTACCTGACTAAAAGCATGAAGAACTTGAGTTACTTCTTGTGAATAAGGACATTCAGAATAGTCTTCTTCATCCCAGCGCCCAGTTCGATTACATTTACGCCATGCCTTAGACTCTTCTGCGCCATTGTGAAAGGCAATGGAGTTAAAGGAGTACTGGAGACAGGGATGGTAAGCAGTTATCCCGGCCAAAGTTTTGGGCCATCTATGAACAACATGGTAATAAAAAATTACAATGTAAAACTTCTTATTTAAAGGCAACTTACAATATAGCAACAATATACAGAATATATGAGAAAAAAGGCTGTTTTAATTTTTACCTCATTATATTCTATAATTAATTACTTTGTTTCCTTGAAAAACGTCAAAATTATACAGGTTCAAGTCTGGCTGGTCACACATTAATTCTGCATTAATTCCAGGAAGGTGTTTGGTATTAAGGAAAAAAAATACAGATGGCATTTTCCCTACATTCATCTTTGCAGACTGCACAAAGCAGAGCGGTAAGTCCATAAAGCAAAAAAAACCCAAACCCTATTATTAAATGCTGTAAAACATAAATGCTAAAAATGTACCTGACAATCTTTGCTTTGCATTTTGACCCAACACTACAGCCACAAAGCCCCTAAAAGCAAAAATCCCCGAATGTATCAGAAACCAATAAACAAGATTTCAGCAAAGATTCTGTCTCATGGAGGAGGAAGGAGCTAACCCTCA
The DNA here is from genome assembly GCF_000737465.1 of Haliaeetus leucocephalus. Classification (NCBI taxonomy): domain Eukaryota; kingdom Metazoa; phylum Chordata; class Aves; order Accipitriformes; family Accipitridae; genus Haliaeetus; species Haliaeetus leucocephalus. The sequence goes on along the minus strand of NW_010972620.1, from coordinate 11,781,839 downwards.
AAAATTAACTCTTTAGATATACATGATTTATGTAGTGTGATTCCAAAACAAACAGTCTGAAAACAAACTATAAACCAAGAGCAGCCAGAATTGTTCTGTTTAGCTCATGGGTCTATTATACATTACTTTTTCTGTATACCTGCTGCATTCTCTAGAATGGCACAACTGGGATCTCTTTCTTTTGGTACCAAATCCATTGTCATTTCCAGGCTAGTATGGACATAACAGGATCAGGTAATTGGGAGAAATTAAAGAAAACCAGAAGTGTGTCATCAGCAAGTCAGTATGTCTGGAAATGATATGGTTCTTTAATTGCGCTGATGTGATGACTGAACCCAATCAATCATAAAAATATTCTGCTTGCCAGTGAAGCCACACCTTGACAATCAACCTTTGCTCAAACATAGATATTAGCCTGTCCTGGTTTCATCTGGGATGTAGTTAGCTGTCTTCCTAGTAGCTGGTACAGTGCTATGTTTTGAGTTCAGTATGTGAAGAATGTTGATAACACTGATGTTTTCAGTTGTTGCTCAGTAGTGTTTAGACTACAGTCAAGGATTTTTCAGCTTCTCCTGCCCAGCCAGGGCACCTGACCCAAACTGGCCAACAGTGTATTCCATACCATGGGACGTCCCATCTAGTTTAGATACTGGGAAGGGGCGGGGGGCAGGGATTCGCCACTTGGGGACTGGCTGGGTGTCAGTCGACGGGTGGTGAGCAATTGCCCTGCGCATCATTTGTACATTTCAATCCTTTTATTACTACTGTTGTCATTTTATTAGTGTTATCATTATCATTATTAGTCTCTTCTTTTCTGTTCTATTAAATCGTTCTTATCTCAACCCAGGAGTTTTACTTCTTTTCCTGATTTTCTCCCCCATCCCACTGGATGGGGGGGGAGTGAGTGAGCGGCTGCGTGGCGCTTAGTTGCTGGCTGGGGTTAAACCACGACATAGCCCCTCTTAGTTGTACAATGCAGGTCCATTTGGACATCGTTACATCATATACTGACACGTTTGGGGCTATGTAAGTTTTCCTGGTTTCAAACAAAGAAAAGGTAAAAAGAAAAATATTTCTACGTGTCATAGCCAACTGTCACTGGACTAACTCATTTTGTGATAAAAATTCACTTGATGCAAAATGAACCAGAAAGGAGCTTCACAAAAAAATCAAAATATGTGTAGTAGTATATTCTCCTTTTGCCTCTGAGCTGAAATACTGAAATATTATTTTTAATAAAACATTTGCATTAATGCAATTGGGCCACACTGAGTAAGCAGCAACTTACCTCAAAAGTAAAACTAAGATAATTCTGAACCTTGTATTAGCACAGGTAGCAGAATCTGGCCTTTATGAATAGGAATGATAGGACATAACATTACCATTTGCATTTCAGAATGATCTTACAGAGAGCTGGAAAACAAAAAATGAGGAAAATATGGCCGTCCTAGAGTAAAACTCTTAGTACATAAGGCCAATTCATTCTGACTCACAGTGCCTAATTCTTGCTGCAGTTGTGCAATTATAAATACTACCTAGGCTGGTCAACTGAAAGAATGACACTTCCCTAACAGTTGATGCTTTTTCCTTTTTTTGCCCAATAAAAGAACTGTTCTTTCTAGCTTTGCTTTTGTGGTTCAACTCTTTCTACTTACATACTTGCTACATTACCAAAACTTCAAAGACCTTTGTAAGAAAAATGTCTGGTGTGATAGCTGCACCTCTGAGGATAAACCTTTGGAACAATTTCAAGTGCTAATGCTGAGTTTGAGCCTGATCAACTCTCTATAATTTTGAATTCATTCCCTCAAATGCCAAAAGAACCTATGGACTCAGCATCCTTTTGATATACATTTTAAAAATAAATTTATACGGATTTCTGGAAAGATGATCAATAGGGAGAGAAATGTGCACTCCTGTTCTTTTGATTTATATAAAATGACAAAAATCCCCCTGATGTTAGTTTGTGCAGTCTGTAGAATTTATATATATTTATTTATGAAGAACAGGATGTCATTTTATGGCAAGAACATGAACTTCATAAAGTTGTTATCTAAAAGATTCAGTATGTGTTATCTGATAGGAAGTATATATATTTTTAAAGATCTAATTAAAACACATTTAAGCATGTCCACTATGAGAAAACACAATGGCAGTTTTTGTGATGACAAAAAAAATCTGTAGCTGAGAATGTCAAAGATCTCTAATAGATTTTAATCCATATATACAGATTAAGTAGGTATATAAATATATGTTCAGTAAATGTGGCATACTCACTGGAACTGAGGTTAACACATAATAAAATAGCTTCATAGTAAAGAGAAAACAGATTGTGTGACTCGGTTTCTCCATTTCTTTCTAATTAATTCCTTTATTTTTATTCAAACACAAGAAATAGTAGTAAAAGGCCTTTGAAAAAGTTTTAAAGGTAACTTAAAAATGAAGAGAGGCTTTCAGGTCAGAAGCATTTGCAGAAAGTTCTGGCATTTAAGAGAAGCTTCCTCTTTCATCTACTTTTCCTTTCATTAACGATTCAAGCTGAATTCTTATTATAATTCACTTGGTAACAAATTACCTTCTTGATTTCTCAATGGGAATGCCATCATACATCAGTGTTATTGTCAAGCAGGTAATTATATTTTGTTTAAGAGCTTTATGCATATCATTGAAGTATTTTAGAGCTAACTGAAAACGATAGCAAATTCCACATAATCCTTAACTTTTTCTTCAGTTTACGAGGTTTAAAATTAAAAAAAAACCCACCAGCATATGTAGATAAAAGTAAAGATGAAAGAAAAATTACATGTAGTGAACAAAATTGAGCAGACTCTAAGATTCAGATAGCAGGACGGATGTGTTTTCTAATCATGTGATGTATTGGTGGAACCATGTGTGTCCTTAAGCTCACCTCAGACAATCTATTTGTTTTACTAAGTAGTTTTACTTGCTGTTTTGGTTCTCTTCAGAGAAATATTTTACTAACAGTTTTATGTTATTTGTTACCTCTAATCTCAGCTGAACAAAACCAGCAGAACTGGAACAGATTAGAAAAATACTGAAGATTTAATCTTCTAACACTTTAAATGCAGTGTTATCATAGTCTAGAACTTAGAAAAGACAAAGAACAATTTTGAACCCTCTCTCATTTAGTTGTAAAGAGCTTACATCTTTTGAAATTTTCCATAATCTCGCACTGAGGAATTAGAAGAAAGATTCTCTGACTTTCACAAACCACTGCTGCTCTTGAAGCACTAGCTGCCATTTCCCATAAAAATCACACAGTGCTCCTCCTTCCTACTATATTATGTAAAAATGACAAGTAAAATAAGTGATGTCTTCGTAACTGACCCTGAAGTATCATGTAAGCATGAATATGGTTTGTATCTATATCAATATATGAAACACACTCCAAAACCAGAAATTCATACCTGAAATCTCCCTTGTTGTTAATAACTCTTTCTGCAGGGCAGTAGGGTGCAGCCGTTTCAAGTACCACAATTTCTACTCGTTTAGTGCTATTTCCATAGGAATTGTTGACTAGACACTCCCAATCTCCAGTTGCATCAATGTCAATGCTGGATAGGATAAGTTCCCTATAGAAATAAAAGATTAATTATTGTATATACTTAATTATATAGAGATTGAGTCATTGGTTTTCTGACATTAGTTATCTTCAGAGATTTTCTATGAAAATATAAAACCAGGTTTTGCTCTATGTTATTATATGGACAGACAATATTTGAATGATTGGTATTATGATTTTAGCAGCAGTTGACAATGCAACCAATCCAGAGAATGCTTCCCTTCAGCTGCAGTTGAAGCTTCTATGGCATTTCAACAACAGAATCTGCTGCTCCTGTGGTGGCATGGGAAAAGTTTTCTAGAATAGCCATTGACTTCAGAAGCTGAATATAATTTTTCTGATGAACGCAAAATGAGATGAGGCAAATGCTGATATTTCTCTCAGTACTTTACTACTCATGAACTTTCACACTGTCCCCCACCAAATATGAAGTGTAGTTATTAATTTAAAGAAATTAAGGTTGTATTAATTCTTTATAATGAGTGTTAGACAATTTAAATATAGAGACCCTTTGTGGCTTCTCTTACAATACAAACATTGTGCATGACTGCACCACACCAGTATTTAGCTGCCTAAGCTAAATATTCTTTATATAATTAGAGAAGGAGGAAATAATTTCAGCAACACTTAAAATTGTCTAGAACCATTCTGGTTAGTATTTTCTCTACATATTTTAAATCCGGCAAGAAGCCAGATATACATTAATGGATATAGCCCAGGCCCTAATGAAGTCAATAAAGTTTAATTTTTTGATTGACTTCATCAGGTATAGAATTTTATCCAATTACTGTAACTCTGTAGATCTCATAGACAAAAATAATGCTAACTACTACATTTTAAGAAGGTAATACATTAGATCTTAAATCTGCCATTGGGATAGAAACAAATTTTACCACAGTTTTAAAGAAAGAACATCTTTTGAAAGTAGCTGTGAGAGGAAAAAAGGTAGTAATTATCTGAAATATTTACTTTGCTTGACACAAATGGCTCATCTTTGAATATGCCTTGTGGTTTAGACAATTAGAAATTATGTGGGAAGAAAAGTGGTACAGTCAGAAAGAGAGAGAAGGTATATTATAAAAACAGAAGCACAGAATTTAAAAGTTATTACATTGATTTCAGATCTGTATTTAAAACAAAATCTTAAAATGTTCTACTTGTGGCTTTTGGCACTTTTGTAAAAAGCCTGACATTTTGAAAGAAATACACAGAATAACTACATGTAATTTATTTTTAATTTTTTTTTTCTCTTTTAAACTTTTCTAAAAATGTCATCCTTTTTCAGTTTAAACCTTTGTATATTATACATGCACTTTTATTAACTTGGCTACAAGAAAAGATCGAATCTAATCTCCTTATATATAGACTACTTCTGATACACTTGAAAGTAGACCACAATCAAGGTAGGAAGTGATTAGTCATCTGCGTATGTAATTTTCCCTTTAAATATGAATACAATGAAGGATGATTTTCTCAAGTACTTACTACAGGACCATTATCTTGGTCCCCAGAAAACAAGCAAACCATGGTCAATAGCTTTTGATTTAACTTAAGTTGCTTCAGAATTTGTGTGTAGTTCTCCAGATATTCAGTTAAATCTATCATTAAACAGTAACTTTAAAAATCTCACGCTGTTCCTATTTATCATGGCTTGGAGCTCCAAGTACCTTGTAACCCCCTATTCCATTTTTACAATGAATTCTAACATGTTTTTATTGCAGCAAATATGCAAAAAGCATTACTAGCCATTCTCAGAGTAGCTCAATATTTTCATGTCAAAAGAAGCAATTGTTCTCTTAAGAAGTCTTAGATGAGAAAGCCCAGTAATAGCAGCCTCTTAGCTAACTCTTAATATATCTTTTTACATTCAGGATGAAATACTTAAGTGAAATTAGCCAGTTGATAGCAATTTTTTAATTAAATCTTCTACTTCATATGTCACAACAATCTCACATCATCTTTATAGGCAGCTGAGAAAGAATATGTTCCTAGAGCTTATAAAAACAATTATCCATAAAAGCTCTTTTTCACTGAAACAATAGGCAGCATAAATATTCACCTGTGGCATGAAGACCCAGAGACTTCCCAAGTGAATAGAATGTATGACAGATGTGCTGATCTTTTGATATATTTCCTATAAAATACCCATAGTCATTGTTAACAATACAAATTTGATAAAACTGGGAACCATGGTGATTTCAGGTAAACAGAACAGTTGAGCATATTATCGGTTTTACAGGTAATCAATATGAAGATAAATACATATGAAGAAAAAGGGCACATTTTGTATTTATTTAAATTGCTGAAATGTGTTCCAATGCAAATTTATCTGCCACTAAATAGATCTCCTGCCATTAGATGAAGTTTCTTAGTTTCACAGACAAATATTTACTGATACATCAGAGTTGCTTCTGGTAGAAATGCAATACTTGAACACTGGTTCAGGTTCTCTAAAATGATGAGTAAATCCTCATCACATTCACACTTTTAATCTTCTATGGCCCTTTCTTCAGATGGTGAACCAAAATAAACCAGAATAGGTTTATGCAATATAGAAGAAGCTGTATAATGACTAGAACGTGGAATTGTCTTCTGAATTGCCATCTGGCCACTGCAAATGATGCATTCATTTATATTCCTCTAGGAATATTTTGGATAGCAAGCCCAGTGGTGAAACTGTTCATTTACTTACCATCTGGATATGACAAATGATAAATTGATCTTACACCCCTGGAGAATACTGGGGACTGGATTAAAAAAAAAAAAAAAAAAAGTCTTGTCTTTTGATTCTCAAAAAGAGAAGTCAACTTGATCCTTTAACATTTTCTCCACTTACAATCCTTGGCGACTTCACAGTCCTGGCAGACCAAAAGGAAAGGGTGGGCCTGTATAGAATTTTAAACCTCTTCATAAAGTTTTCTAGTAGGTCAGTTACATATTTTAAGTCTTGGCATGGTTACATTAGCAAATCCAGAATTTCCATTGTTTTTCTTACTCTTAATAAAAAGGCATTCTTGATCTCTCTTGGCCATGGAAACAAGTCTTGATAAAAGGCAAGAACTCTCCTGTGACCTGAGAACATGGCAGGACTCTGGTTTAGGAGCTTGACAAGAGCACAACAGAATTAAGAGAGGACGGCACCTTTGGCTGTATAATTTTCTTGATCATCCTATCTCACAGAAGCTAATAAAAGTCAGGCCATAAATGAAATGCTCTTGCCTCTACTATGCAGCTTTCCTAAGGCTGGAATATGAGTCAGAAAGAGTTCCTACTCCCTCTACATTAGCAATCATATCCCACTCCTCAGAGGTGCGGGAGTTGCTAATTTTGTGGAAATTTTTGACTTACCAAGGCATAAAACAAAGTCAGATGTTCACGAGATGGTGCCGAGGCAAACTGAATATGAAGATTGCTGCCTGATGAGAACAAAAGGATGACTAGCAAGCTTTTCTCAAGTTGTCTTTTGAAATTATAGTGGCCATCTCAGTAAAAACATTGAAAGGAAGAAAGAGAATATACATGTTTCTTTTTTGTACTGGAAAATTTCATGCCTGGTGGGATTTCTTTTTCAAATATGATGACTGACGTATTGAAAAAAATTAATTAAAATGTACAGCTGATGCAACTGCATGAAAAAGCTCTTATAATATTCAATAGAAGCCCGTGGCATTTGTCATTACAAAGAGGGGAGCCATAATACAGGCGGAAGCCTTACCATGTAATCAAGTAACCTATGACAATAGATTTCTATTTGAGGCATAGTTTTGCATTGCTACAGCTATGCATAACTAATTAGACAATCAGAAGTAGGTCTCATTATGCAAAGTTACTCAACCATGTCCTGAAGTAATACCTTAGCGACATTTACTGTATGCCCCAGCAGTCATTTGCATGCCAGGAAACAGAGTAATGAATGAAGAGGAGACTTTAACACCATGTTTTGATTGGCTTTCATCAAGAAACGTTTTAAAGTCTGACTTGAGTCCCTGTAAGACTTGGGAAGAACCAACTGCTCTTCCTGGAGAGAAATAAAAATTAATTACTCACAGATAACATTTAAGTTTCCTCATATTCTTCTTCAGACAGTTAAATAGTGAATGCTTTTCTACAGTTCAGGCAGAAGGCCTGCATAACCTGCATCCAGCCCATACCACCTTAAATTATTAATACTAACACAGAATTTTAAAAATGAGTGTTGGTCTCCAGAGTACACTGCTGCTTGGAATACAGCCTTTCACAGGGGATATAAGGTTAAAACATGGAAAATGAAGAGAGAATGTGTAAATCTAGGCACTTTAACTGAACTTAAATTGCTAGTCTGATCTCTCTGACAAAATTACTTATTTACCCATGAAAGAAACAGCTTTAGAAGGCTGATGGCCTTTAAATAAAGCTTGTGTCCAGGCAACAGCAAGAGAAAAAGTAGATTAAAGATTAAAGTTAGTACTCATTTTATGCTAGGCATCTAGCAAATATTTTTAGGTGTAATCAATTTGTCATACACATAGGAAATTCAATACACATGATTTTCTGTTTTTTCTGATTGAATATAAAAACAAAGCATAACTTAGCATTTAATGGCATCCATAGCTACCCAAGAAATGTAATATGCTATAACATACTTTTACTATAATTTATCTATCAGCTAATTTGTTCACATCAGCATGCTAGGATCATGCCAACAGTTGGATTTGACTTCAGAGATGCCAGTGGAAAGGACCTAATATTAATGACAATATATTGACAGAAAAAAAACCCAACCCACTTCCAAAATGGGAGAAAAGACCCATATGTCAGTAAACCATCGCACTTTATTTCCTTTGTATTGCTCAAACTACTTTGACTGAAATGCAAATGTTCAAAAATATTGTCACAGGCTAATAGTATCCATCTGTTATGTAAACATTTGCCTAATAGCAAGGTGTGTTTTCTATAGGTGGATGTCAAAGAACCTGTAGCCTACATTTATATGCCATCGATTTGTTTCCTAAAATTAAGAAAACAAATACTACTAACATCAGAGTGATTCTACCAAATCATCTTCAGAAATGGAGTCAGAAATCTAAATAACTCTACAACATACCACAACACGTTTGGTTTGTTGTATGATCCTTTGCTCTCTTATTGAGGTTGTCAGGTAAAGACAGACTACCAGCTACTGTGCTGCATTGAAGAGTGTGCATAAAAGTGCTTGCATTTATCTTCATACTCCCCCAGTCCTAGAGTCTAGGATGCCAGTCTAGCTAGCTGAGAACGTAAAGTGGGGAGGGGAAAAAATCTCTAGAGCACTCAAAGCTTTCCCTTGCTGGAGAAACCTTCAGACAGCTGGTGGGTCTGTGATGGCACAGTGCTATAAAGCTATCTGAAGAGAGTACACCTGGGCCAGGGCTTATTTAAAGTACTTCATGAATCAGTTGTCTATCATCGAGCTGCTTTGTCAGTTGGTGAACGGTTTAGGGATGCTCAAATGTGTTTATTGTTATTAATTTCTTTTACCAGCAAACTGCTTGACTGCAGGACATGTACAACTGCAGTCTTCTGGGGAAATGGTGCTACACCTGCTGCGTGCCTTTCATCTGCCCTTAAGTAGTTTGTATGCTGCAATGTTACATCCAGAGGAAGCTTTATTTCATTAGCATGTCTTGTGATTTGTACACTATCAGAGGTTCTTAGACAAAAATAACACTATGACAATCAGTCCAATAGCCAAAATTGCATAAAAAGCTTTTAAAGTAAAATATTTCCCAGGTGATTCAGAAGAGTTAACCTACTTATGACAATTCTTGATTTGTGGCACGTATTTGATTATATGCCACTGGGACCAGCAAAAAAAACCAAACAACCCAAAACAAAACCAAGCAAAACCTACACAAAACCCACAAACACACAAAAGAAAACAAACCAAAACCCCACTACATTAAAACAATTTCAAATTATTTGTCAAATGCACACTACTTTGACAGAATTTCCCACTCTCCCTAGTCAGTGGTGATGGTACAAATGCAGAAATCAATTATTTAATGAATACTTTATGGGATAGTGTAATTCTATATTAGGGCTAGAATATTGACCTGTTTTATTTGCTGATCTGCAAGAAATTTGGGAAGATCTAGAAAGGAGGTAAGACATAGCAGATTCCTACATAAGAACTTCAGGAACAATCTCTATTCCTTCTCCAGTATATAGTGTATCTCCAACAGTGTAAACTTTATTTTATGATGGCCAGGCATCATCTACTCAAAATACCATAAACAATTAAAAATAGGGTTCTTTTATCCTGAAGGGAGAAAGAAGGGGAAGAGCTGGGACCTATTTTCATGGAATACCAGCATGCTAATGGAGTAAAAAAGCTTTCTGTAAGTCCAAAAGGAGTATGTCCTACAACATATTCTCTATGTTGAATAAATTGAAATACATGAAAAGTAAAAAGTAATTCAGTTATCTGTTTTAATATTTCTAACATATTTTGCTTTAAAGAAATGCTTTGCTTCACCAGTATCTAGGGTGATTGAGCTGGTAGAAGGAGTACATCAAAGTCTGGACATAAGTCAGAATTGCTCTGAAATCACAGCTGATGCACAGGGTTACAAACTACCGCCTGGACTGAGAGAAAATGTATAATTATACCTTATATTGGTGCTCACAGGAAAAGTAATATTAAAAAAAGCCAGTCCTGAGATGTTAACTCCAAACTGCTGCTGCAGTGCACCATCTCCTCAGCTGTATAGCTGCAGCTGTTTGAAGGGCTACATGAAAATCATTCTGGCCCGAATAAGTCAAAGCAAAACTCTGTGGAATCCCATTTATGGGGAGGTGTGTGGGGGGTGGTGAGTGCAAATTTTTGGTCTTAATACTGAACTTAACACTTCATTTCAGTGGTGTGGCTGGATGGACCCATACATAGCTGCAGGAAATAAGCAGAGACAGAAGTGAGAGGTCAAAATTCAGTGCAAGGCATCTTCTTAATCTGGTCTCAACATCAAAAAAAAGATAATCTTTAAAAGTTCTTCAAGAAGGACTCCATCAAAATTTTTTTACAGTTCTGACTTACTATTTTTTTAGGGTTTTTTTTATTCTATCAGCCAAAAATATGTATCTATATTTTCTGTGAAAATACTTCTCTCTCCATCACATTTCAATAAGCAGTTACCCAAATTAAGCCTAGAGTTTTTATGGCACAGCACAATTCTTACATAATGGTCTATTGCTTTAATGGTGGAGGGTATCATCGTTGCTGCTTTTGCTTTTCATAGTATTAGTATATTTTTCCACAGGTTATATTTTAAATTATTCCCCAAACTGATTAGTAGTAAAACTGTCACTGAGGTTTATCCAGATAATTGAAAGATTTTTAGAGAAAAGGCCTAAGTTTAATTAATCTTCCAAATTATTTCACATGAAGATTCTCTTGATCTCAGCTAATGAAACCCTTAGCCTGTACATTTCGTAATATTCTGCAATAATTTTAAATATTATCTTCCCACCTGATATATGAGAATGTTGCTGGTAAAGGTGCATCTGTCACTAGTCCTTTGCTGTCTACAGTGCCTGAAGAAAGCTGTAGACAATTGACTACAGGTTTTAAGGTAATCTCAAAACCATACAGAAACATTGATTTACAATTTAAATGGTTATTTTGCTTCATTTCTTTCCTAACTGCTTGACAAGTAGGGGTCAAATGGAGTCAATTAGGTGAACCAACAAAATATAAGCACTAAACAATTTCTGCTGATTTCCCTGGGCTTCTCAGTATGACCCTCAGCTGCTCATCTCCAAATGCTCATGATAGCAGAACACAAAGTGATTATAAAATATCTGCATTTCTGAAGCAGATTCTTTGGATCTGTTCTAACATTTATTTTTGTTAATCTTGTGCAGAGTCCATCTCCAATATTTTGCCATGATTTGGCACATATCTGAACTTCCAATTGTGCATCCAACCTAGCAACACACTCATCAGTGATACACCATTTTCAGACCGTTCTTAACCTAGTATCAGTCCAAACCACTATGGCTTGCTTCATAGCTTTTCCAGATGTATTCTTGCCAAAAACTGTTAAGAGAGTTCAGGGGTCATTTGGATCCTTTCCACAAAAAATAGGCATAGAATTTCTGCCTTTCTCCCAGAAGTTCTGGAAGTGTTTTTTTCTTTCTTATACGGAATGCCTGCCTGGATCTCAAACTTGTCATGATACCACCAAGTCTACTCTTGGAATCGATTTTCGTTCAATAATCATAACTTAAACAATCCTTATTCTTTTAGTGAAACTGTCTCAGCCAAATTCCAGATTCTTTCCTAATAGCTGGAGTGATCATTTTAAACACTTAAAAATTATTAATTGGACTCAAAACCCCTTTTAGATTACAAAAATTATGATCTAAATTTTTAATCCACAACATTTCATTCCTTTTTATTTTTTTCCTAGTTCCTTCACTACTACAGTACAAGTGGATCATGATTTGAAACTGTTCCTTGCTATTGGACATTTCTTTTGCAGTTGGAAGTTTTGGATATTTTCACATAATCATATACCTCTGAAAGCATCTTTCAGAAATGAATATACACATTTTATGTATAAACTTTACAATCAGTTTTCTTACTATTGTTCCTATCCTTGTTACACCTAAAGGATCAGCTGTAGCTCCATATTCTCTTATCTCAAATATTACTGTTTCTTTCATTATTTACTTTTGACCATCCCATACTGGCATTGGCTGTGGTCAAAATGTAAGGAAGCACTAGGTGCTTTAAAAACCCCCAGATTCTTAAGCTAACCTTTTTCCAAAAAAAAAAAAAAAAACCAAACCCAACAAAACCAAAAGAAACCCCCCCAAAACCAAAACAAAACACAAACAGCCAAATTTGGCAGCCATATTTAGAAGACTGAAATACTTAGGACCGAATTTAAGAGAAAAATATTACTGGGGAATCACAGTTGAGACCTAATAGTCTGTATTTCCAGGGGCAAATCTATCTACACAACATTACAAAAATTACATCTGAAAAACACTTCTGATACTAGCACCTGCTGTCCTAGGTTTAGTTGAGAGCATATTAGTTTCTCCAGTTGTAGCACTCCTTTTTATGGGTTCTTAACTTTCTGCACAGTTTAATGTTTTCAGAAGAAGCACTTGTGAACTGTAATGGTCCCAGAGCTGCCATTACAGCTGTCAGAGGCATAAGCACTGTTAGACACTCTACACAAGTATTTACAGAACAGAACTAAAAAGACTGTAAAATTGTCATTATAGTCTATGTGGTAAATAAGAAACTTCCTGAAAATTAAAGTCTCTCTACTACTGCAGAGTTGCTTCATTCATAAAACTAAAATATTTTCCTTTATTAGTTTAATATTCTAATAACTGTCCTGCTAGCCTCTCCAAATACTGAAAGGGAACAGTGGGGAAGTTGGGAAAGATACTGTGCTGCAGAGCATCGTACATAATCTGCCTTCTATGTGGCTTCAGGGATATGGATTGTTTTATTGCTGCTTATTGTGATCAAAATGATAATCTAATATTCTAGGCTTAAGAAATTACGCTGTCTTCATGGAAACACAATGTAACAATTTCAGCTAGATCCATTCACAGGTGACAGGATATTAGTTCCACATCACATTTACGTTTTCATGTATGACTATGAGATTTATACACAGGCATAATGACAGAAAATTCAACATGAGCAAAATCAAATATTATTATCATTGGCAAGAAATGGTAAATGCAAGCTAGCAGCAGAATTGAAAACACCTTCCCAAGATCTCCTGTAAGGGAATACTTTTTGCCAAGAAAAATGTCACAGGCCGGAATACAGTTCAAAACTTTAGTTTAATTATTGTAACAAAAACATTTATTTTAGTTTATTCTGCTTTATCATAGGAGACAAAAAATACACATTTGGATATTTTATCCTTCTGCTCTGCCAGTTAATAAAACAGAAGGGTTTAGTATGATATTTGTGTTGTAAATCCATGTCCAGAAATATATGAAACTACCCAATAAAATAACCATCTAAAAATGTTTGAATAAGCAGCTTTTGGAACAGGACTACACCTCTTTGTTCAAAACTAGCTTCAGAAATCTTTAAATTGCTAAGCAGCACAAGCCAAAGCCTGTCCTTTAGTGCAACCACAGAAAGCCACAGACAGTGGACATTTGCTGTAAAGAGTAGGTATAGGAAGGCAAAATATGACACTGTAAGAGCTGATTTTAAATTACCTTTATTCTTACTCCAAATCCTATAATTAACATATGATAACCTCAGGGAGGCATAGTCTTTCTGATCTTTCACAGTGTCTCATACAACTGTGATTTAGTCTTAAGAACTATCACAGATTAGTGTGTAATAGCATGTAACAAGCATATTAATACACACTATTGTAACATGTAATAAGCTTGCTATTACATATTATTTTAACATGTAATAATAATTATATAAATGGAGTTATAGACATGGTCATGATGATGGGATTAAAATTAAGAAATGCTGAGGGGAGTTTTTACAATCATAACTTGGCCAATGTTTTCTCATTTTCAACAAGAAGAGGCAATACATCTCTATATATTAAAAAAATAATCATTGACTTCAAAATAGTATGGTTTTTAAAAGCTAGTTTCAAAAGTATAAGTCTCTCATGCCTTTAGAAAGTTAATTTTGATCAGCCCCTTGATCAAGGCAGAGACATATCTGCCTGAGTTTTAGCATTTTTGACTGAATGAGGACCATGCTGTACAGTAAATGCAGTGTTGATCCCCTACTATATTGTGAAGTGAAACATGTAGCTCTAATAAATGAGCAATTAAAATGTTGTACACTTTTAAACAGCTGTTTAGTGGTTTTGAGTTTAATTCAAAAAATATTTTCTCTCTTTTTGACAGTCTGTATCCCATAACTTGGACAAGTCAAAGTATTTTTCCAGTCTATAACAAATACGATGACATATTTAGAGAACATTCTTTCTGGGTATCTGGTCCCAGTGCATACTGCAACATGAGCATCAAGGACACCTATTTAATGGCACAGTAAACGAGGTAGGTAGCAGATCAACCAGCCTTATTAAAATATTACTATGGTAGACAATGATTTTTGTTTTATAGTCTAGCAAAAATTAAATATTATAAGGTAAAACTCAGTCAAGCTACTTCTAAACTAGCTTTCTAAAAAGGATAGCTATTTTGAAAATCTTAACATTTTTAGGCAATTCATTTCAGTTTATTACTATGCCCTACAAATTGCTTATATAGTGCAAAATATAATTCAGTTGAAAAATATAATTAGGTGATTAACATCATGTCTTTTAATTTTTATATCATGGAAATAAGAAGAACATGCTTTAATTTAAGTGACTCAGCAGTTATAGTATAGCTCATGCACTTGGCATTACCATACTAATTGGTCTAACTGTCTTTTTCATTATCCAATATAGACGTACACATTAGTATTAGAAGAAAGCCAGTAGCTGTGAGAACAGGTCAGATCAATGCCTCTAGATCTATAGGACTCCAAAAGGGGTCAAATAATCAGTGAGTAGACGAAATTAAAATCAATAAAGCTGAAAGACCCCAGTGGAGAGGAATTAATTTGACTCCCTTCATAACTTTCATTTGATAGTTCAAAAAGCATTTCAGGTCAATTATATTAATAGAAAATGGTTGAGTGAAAAGATGTTAATGATGAGCCAAAGCCAATTAGCATAGCTATTTTCACTCCATCTTCTACAAAGAGAAAGGCAGAACATAGACACAGAATCAGACTCTTTTTTTCATCAGTGATGGAAATTGGCAGAGGACAAAAGCATGTGTGCAACAGCTTAGCAGCTTTTAGTGACAAGGCAATGCTCTATGATGAAAACCAAAAATAAACACAGAAATCTGTAATAATTTATTAAGTAAGATTTAAAAGGGAAATCTGAAGTAAAACTGGAATGATATGGTCATTGCCAAATATTAGTTGTTAGTTCTTTTCTAGAAGCCTATTCTACTTCATTCCTCTTGCATTTTTCACATCAGCAAAGGTTTCTGTAGATCTCTGTCTCTCAAGCACACAGGGGCACACAGATGGTAAAATTCATAGAAAGTTGGAAAATGTTTTAATAAGAAACAAATATGAGATTACCTAACTAAAGAATATAGGATCTAGTATATTGGAACCTACAAAAATTAATCCAGGCCTTTTAAATTGATAGCTCTTCACAGGTAGGTCACAATTCAAACTTCTAGACGGTGTCAGGAAGAAGTAGTTTGGCTTTGAGAAGTAATCACTCTCATATGCTACTAAAGCTATTCTAAGTTCAGTTTCTTCTGATGGTTTACTGTGTAAGAAACTGTTTTTATATGCTCCAAACCCATAGTTGCTCAAATCTGGATACTTAGACACAAGAAATACAGTTTGGAAACGCAGCCATTCATAGCCATGAAAAATCTCTACCTGTGTGTATTCAGATTCAAGTGTGCAATTGAATTGCTTCAGATAAACCAACTCCTGATGCATGTTTTAATGGGGCTTATTGCACATGTTGAATCTGTTCACCTTGCCTACAAGTCTGACTGCTACAAGGGTTATACGTTACCGTGTAATTAAGCAGCAGTCATGAATGATGCTGTCCTCCACAAATACTCCACTCTCTTCATCTGTTTCGATCAGGCGACCGGCATGGTACCAATGTACTTGGGTGGTACTGTCAATGTATGTTGCAGTACACTGAAATGGCAAGCGGTCACCATGAAAAACCACTTGTCTTTGTGATGGGATCAGCTCAAAAAGAGGAAGTTCCAGAGGCCCAGCTGCAGGGAAAACAAAACAAAACAATAGGAAAAAAAAGGTCACAATGAATTCCTCTCTTATGAATGTGAACTAATTGTATACATTTCTAGCTTCCTAGATCTTCACATTAAAGCATGAATATAAAAGATATGCCCACAAACTACCCACTTAAGTCCGATCATGTTGTCAGTTCTAGAGATCACATTTCTTTGGTTGGCGTGAGCCCAGATAATTACAGGATTACTAGAATATCTGCAGAAAATTGGTTTCACAGAATAGTTCACAGAATGGCTGAGGTTGGAAGGGACCTTTTGAGCTGCTCCAGCCCAGCCTCCTTCTCAATGCAGGATGCTTTACTACAGAGGTATACAGAAAAAAAAAATCAGTCTTCCAATTAAAAAAAAAATACAGCTATTAATATAGGAACAGTCAACATTTATAAGACCACTTTACTGTCAGTGGATGAAATTCCCACTGTGCTCCAGAATGAAATTTACTCACTGTAGAGAGCCTAAACTATCTCATGTGCCTGGGATTTGGATGATAATAAGGCGAATAACAAAACTTGAACTTCCTCCTGAAGTTCAACTGTCCCTATGATTTTTCACTTCCCTGTTCCTTCTGCCTCTTCCACAAATCATCTTTACTCTCTAGATGTTTACTCAACATTAAATATTTATCTAAATAGCTCTTTTTACTTTTTAATGGTGGAGTACATTTTACTATCTTTTTAAAATGAATTTTTTCTCTCTTGTCTTTACCCCAAAAATACCCCAATAATGAGAATATTGCATATTTAAAGCAGAATTTTACAAAAAACAGCTGCCATAATCACATACTCAAATGCCTAAACACAATTAAAAAACAAATAGCATTGTAAATTTGAAAGGCATATGCATTTTTGGCCCTGCTGAAAGTCTGCTATTTCATGGATTTGACAGTGATTGAAGGCTATATCCTTCAATCCTAAAGTCTCTGTAGAGACTGAATCTCTAGACAGTATTTGTTTTCTTCCATTTTTATTTCTAGATCCTGAAACTACCTTAACACGACTTCTGTAAAATATTTTCTATACATTATGAGATTAATGCTATTTCTTTCAATTGGTAGCAGAACATTGAAAAGGAGCATTTTAGGAAAAGTAATTGAAATAAAGGGTTTGCACCTAAAGAAAGAAGATCATCTTCTGTGGGATAATAAGGAATAAAGGAAAACCTCATTTTCTTTTTTCTGATATAGACTTCTTAGGCAGGAGAAGAAAATTACTACTTCTGATACTTTGTTATCATCACACAAAATTCTAATGGTAATGAAAATACTAAAGACTCACATATGTGACTGAACACACTATCATGAACATCTGCACAACAGTTCCTAAAATACAACCTTTTCACCTATAATGCCAAAACAATTGACTGAGCCCGTGTCACTTGATAACTTCACTACTGCAATCTCATCTTAGACAAAATGCCTACAGTCTTGCACCTTGGAAATCCTTCTACCTTGATGAGAAAAGAGAATTTTTAAGCTAGATCTTCTTCACCCTCATTTTTCTTCTGTTTTCATTTAAAGGCCTCTCATCATTAATATCTATCCAGCCCACGGGGTGGTCAGTTGAAAGGTCACCCTTCCACATTTGCACCACTAGTAACTATCTCAAACATCTATTTTTCTGACAAGTACTTTAACTTTTTTTTTTCCATTTCACTGCTCACTATTTTATCTTCCTTAAACTTTCTCCTCAACATCCTCCATTGCCCACAATAAATACAGATGAACTTAACCATGCCTAACCAGATTGCAAGCCATAAACACTGGTTCTACAATTGCGAAAATTTGTGGACAACCAGTAGTCTTTGTTCCTCTCCTTACTCAGCATCCCACCCTAACACACTTCTTTATGTCATTCAGGTGTTGTCTTTGGAACACTTAAATTGTGAGAAGCTGCATTTATAAATGTAGCTTTGGGCCCTCAATGCTATTGGGGAATTTAAATATTAAATAGTATATTCATCACCTGCTTTGAATAAACAGTGAGAGGGATCACTTCTACTATTTTACAGAGTAAGAATGCTGGCCAGCATAATACACAGGATTTGTACATGAGTGAATAGGTGATATTGCTGTCTGAGAGAAGCACACAGAGGATTAAGGGGCTAGCTACTATCTACTGAAATGTTGGAAGTATGCTGTGACTATAAAGGGCAAGCTTCAGAAATCCCTCCTTACTTGCGTATACATCTTGTAGTTTATCTTCTGATTGCACCTATTATTTGTGGACATGGATGCATTACTAAAAATTCCTTGAAACATACCTAGTATTTTTATATAATCTTTGTCTTCTAACTAAAAGAAAGTAAACCAGATTAATATCTCATTCAGAATAGCTGCAGGCTTGGTCTCAGTCATTTAAATCAGCGGTTTTTACTAGAAGATGGAGAGAACGTCTCCCTTCAAAAGGTTGCAATCTTTGTGTTGCATTCTGAAGTCAATTATGGAATATAAGGAAAAGTTATGGTGTGGAAATTTAGCCATAAATTAATGGAATCATTATGAAAATGGAGTCCAGAAAAACTAAACATACTGTCACAAGTACAACAGCAATATATACTACTCACAGGAATAAAATATTTCTCATGAATCCAGTAATTTTTAA
This sequence comes from Haliaeetus leucocephalus, assembly GCF_000737465.1. NCBI lineage: Eukaryota > Metazoa > Chordata > Aves > Accipitriformes > Accipitridae > Haliaeetus > Haliaeetus leucocephalus. The sequence continues at coordinate 11,762,837 of NW_010972620.1, read as the reverse complement.
CTGAGGATATTGTATCTTGTCAAATGTTTTTGGTCATGCAGTGAGTGACCCATTGTGTCATGAAGCTATGAAGTCATAAGAGTGTGAACTATAGTATCAATATTTCTTAAGTCAAGCTAAATAACTTGCCTGGCATATGGATGTAGTGTAACACTATCACTTTGAATTTATCTCTGCCTTTATAGTTGGTCTCTCTCTCCTGTTATCACTTCTGTTGCTCAGCCTTGGGAATCATGAAACTCAGAAATGGAGTGGGAATGAAGTGTTCTATACAGATTTTGTCAATTGATGACCAGAACTAAATGAAATCTTTTTTTACTACAGCATATCAAAAAAGGAGAAAATGATCCTTTGATTGACATCAGTCATATCAACAACCTACTCATTTTCTTTTTCTTTGCAATTCCTTCTAAGTGCCAACAAAGATGTAAAGGGAATGAAACATACCTTTGGCAAGGATATTAGGCAAGGATATCCTTCTGACCAGTTGCACCCTTTGAGGTGGGTTGGCCCTAGTTGGGTTGGCCAAACTGACAAATATAATGCTGCAAGCTCATTTTCAGAGTGAAACTAGTAAAATTTCTACGGATTATGACATTTGCAGACCATGGAAGGTACACTTAAGTACTTCTGCAAAACATCTGCTTTTAATCTCTGTGATGTTCACAAAAAAATGATTACCAGAGCTAATCTTCAGTTGTTTTCCAGGGATAATCATGATTTAAATGACTGAGGTTGGTCCTGCAACTATTACTCATGCAAAAGTTCCAGTTGAATTCAGTGCCATAGCTCACAGATATAAGGATTAATTGCATCAATAAGAGTTTCAGGATTAGGAAACTCTTTTTTTAAGCCTTTACTATTACTTTACTATAGTAAATTATATAATTTACTAAAATTGTAGCCTTTACCCTGAATGGCTATAAAATGATTGTATAGTTCCATCAGCATCACCTGGAAATACTTATTTTAAATCCATAATCCAACAATCCTTCAAATTCAGAATAAAAATAAAAGTATTTACTAATGCTGTACACGCTTTTTCAAGCTTGACTTTGCGAATAAAGTAAGAAGTAAGAAATTCTGAAAGTATGTGGAATGATTTTGGCATTGATTTGACAAGACTTGAAATATAACAGCTCTGGCAAGCATATCCCTACACAATAGAATCTTTCTCTTTGATTATGTGATTACTGAAGACCAAATAAATATATGTCACCTCTGATGCTCTCATATATATGTGTGTGTATGGCAGATACAATAGCCTCATAAGATTAAAAATAATTTACAGTTTACTATTGTATCCTGGGAGATGAGGGTCTAACTTAGGGTATTTATTTAATTTTTACACATGAAAAATATTCCAAGATTCTCCTTCCAAGACAATCCACTCTGCTGCCCTCAAGTTTGGAGCCAGCACAACCATCTGCAAATGAGAGGTGTGACTCTCCTATAGGCATTTAGATCAAGGGCTGCTGGAGTGTTTTACAGTCTTTACCTGTCTTGTCTCTCTAGTCAGCACTAAACCATGATTGCGGCAGAGCACCACAGGAATCACTGATTGCAGCACGAATCTAAAGGTCTAACCTGACATTACAGTAATTACATCTTTTTCTTTATCTTTCACTTCTCAGCACAAAAAGGGTTTTGTTGACTGAAGGCCAGCTTCTTTATGCGACCCAATCTTGTATTTCAGATTAGCTCTAGACTAGAATACTGAGGACATAGGGAAGAGGAATCAGGTTACACAAATACCACTGAATTAGAATATCACTTAAGTCCTTCTCACAGAAAGTATATCCCTGAACATTTTAATGCAGGTAGTGCCCCAAGATGTATATAAAGTTGAAAAAGAAAATAGAAATTATTTTAATAACCATTAGCTAAAATAGAAAAACAGCAAGGTGCACTGAGGCTCTAAGGAACTGTTCCAATGCATATGACCTTAATATCTTTATAAAACAATTTCTTTTATACACATGCACACACATTAAATACTTTCTGTCTTTTCCTTACAATTCAGTTCTTGAGATTTTCAAAATAGTTCAATTTTCCATCTAATTTTGGCCTTCTTTTTTGTTTACTGTTTTAAAAGATTAAAAGAAGAATGTGAAGGAAATACTGCTGTCACTGGACATACATGGAATACAAACGCTTTTAAAAGACATAACATAAAATGCATTTCTAACCTGTATTTCAGTTACATTTTAAATACAATATGATCACATTTAGAATGTATGCACTTCTAATGAATGGACACTACTGTTTTCTGGGTGAATGATCAAAAGCAAATATGTAAGCACAAAAACTGGCCCATGCAATAGATTTGTCTAAACACCACAGAAAGTTGGCTAGTCATTGACCAACACAACCAGCACAAGGTATTGGAGACATGATCAGAGAAAAATGAAACTACGTCCTACCTCCAGCCTTGTTTGTTGCGTTTTCTGTTGCATAACCTATTACCTGGGCAGCACAACTCTCTACAGCTGAATGGCTACTAAGTGCATAAACCTGGTTGCTACACTAGTGCATTCCACTGTTCAGTTTAACATAAACACAGTTTTCTGCTATACATTTTCCTGCCCTCATTAACTGACTCTGTTTGATATTGGCAGCTTTCACACAGAAATAGGAAAATCCACGGGTTTCTCCAGGTTGCCCACACATCAGTGCAGCATTACAGTGCTCATGTCTCAGGATACGCCATTGACTCCTGCCTCTTGGTAGAAAATTCAGTTTGCTACACTGCACCCACTTTTTTTGGACAGAAAAAAGCCAGAGGTTGGCATTTTGCTTCTTGTTAATCACTTATTTATTGTATTGCCAATGGGCTTTTTATTTGAACTGAGTGTGCCTACAGAGTGCGGCAAATCCTGCTGACAAAAGTGTGAGTTAGAGCTCTAATATTTGTATACAATCTCAGTGGGAAAGAAATGTGCATGGAAGGCATGGGGCGGGGGGGGGGGGCTGGAAGTGAGGGCAAAGTAAAGGAACTGGTCCAATAAAAAGGACAGATGAAAATGAGGAAAAACAAATTGAAAAACATTAGTTAAAAATTAAAATTGCTGATGCAGCAAATTATATCTGTTGATATTTGCTGAATGGCACTGAAGAAAAGAGAGTGATCTGAATTGCTCTGAAGGCCAGTTCTGCCAAGAAGAAGAGGTGCCAGTACACCAACGCCAATTTCCATATTGCAAAATTTGCTGACAATAACTAAAGCTTTGGTGTGGAAGGTCACAGACAGTGCCATATGCCAAGGAAGTCAAGAATGAATACAGAACTGGAGCCAATCTTCAGTTTTAATAAAAGCTCTGCCTGGCTCCAATTTTAACATAATATCAAGAAAATACAGATGCCAACATGTATTAAACACATCAAAATAAGATAAGTCTTTTGGGCTTGGGACAAGAAAGCTTTGTATCATATTCATTTACCACTCACTGCAGGAAAAGTGGAGCTTCTGTTTGTGTAATAGCTTCTTATTTCCACTAACTTCATAATGCTGGCAGGCCAAGGCATATTCCACACCATTTTATCAGTCTCTTTCCCCCTCATACATGCTTTTCAGGCAGGAATATAAAGTAGATGCATTTTTTTTGCAGCATCTCATAATTAAATCACAGGTTTATGTTTATTTTGTAATGCTAAGTGCTACACTGAAATGGCATCTACTAACCAAAGAGCAAGAGTTCAGACATGTATGCTGGTTTACTTCAAGTTACAAATTTTGTATTGCGTTTTACTCCTGCAAACTTCTGTAAAGCTGTCAAAGCTGAGAAAAAGAGAGAGAAAGAGTGTATGTCTCACGAGCAGGCATAGCAGTCAGTGGACTGAGGCACTGATAAGAATGTAGATGCTGCTGCAGGGAGCTGAAGAGAAGTAGCAATCCTAGGATTTATCCTGAGTTAGAAGTATGGCGAGCCAAGGCTGTCACAGTCCACTGCTACTGGTGCTTCAATTATCTGGCTTAGCTAACCTCAAAAACATACTCCATACCTACAAAACAGAAGATTCAATCCTGTGCAGTTATTCCAAGAGCAGCTACAATCTTAGCTTTGGATGACAGCCTCATGGAGAAGCACTTGGATTCCATAACTTTGCAGATTTACTTAATTAAAATAAGTTACACCTGTGTAGAAACTAAGGCAGGTTGAGCTGGAAAAAGTACAATTCAAATCTGGTCACTTTTCGCAAATCCAGGTCATACAGGTTTCAGCCAGAATTCAGCAGGGGGATGACAAGTCCAGCCATGACAAAGCTATTTAACTTGTCTTTCTCTATAGGAGTTTCCCACAGATTTATAAGCCCCTGTGGAAATAAATTATCATTTTTGCAGTGGGTCTAGCAACTGATGCATGTTGTGTCCATTACAACCATTTTAAGTGAGGGAGCAGTGGAAAAATACTTTCTTATTTATTGATAATAGCAATGATTTACTTGGTAGGAAAGTAGAGGTAGAGAAATATGCAAGTAGCAGGTTTCACTTAACAGCATTTAATATAAATGCCAAATATCATAACATTAGTTTGTAAAATGGCAACAGCTACTAGCAAAATTTCCACAACAGGAAATTCAAGGTTTCAGTCCAGTTAATAAATTAATCAAAAATATTATCTGCATGCAGGCAAAATAAAGCCCATATCTTGCATCGGCATATCTAGCAGGAATTTAAAACAAAGGGCAGAGTTTCTTTCTTGTCAAATAAAACGGCTGCCACTTTTCAATTTCTTATTTTCAAATTGTCCCAGAAATCTACTTTAGAAGCTGGGGAGCGTTTGATTATTTGCCACATCCCAAAACTTGAAGACCGTGACATATTGACAGCTACGGTATTGGAAGATTCATCAACAGAAATTCCTTCACTGGCAAGAGTCAGAAGCCGTTGCTAGAAAGGTAATTTTGATTACTCAAATTATCCTTGTGGCAAGCAAGCTGGCAGGCTCACAGCTACACATGCTCATTACAGCTTGCAGTTAATAAAAATGGCTGAGCAGTGGCAAGGCAAAGCACCTAGCTCTACAAAATACATTGATTAACTTTATCTAACTGGGCAGTACAGTGGTAGAACTCATCTTTCCAAGTCTTAAGCACCACTAGTCACCTTTTTATTTTCACCATTACTACACACTTAGACCATGGAAACATGGCAGCAGGAATGTCCCAAGAGTGGCAGTGATTGCCCCTAATTGGCCAGAGTCCAGCAGGCTGCACGAATACCCATCTGTGCTGCAAGAATGCCAAACAAAAAAGAAACGTGAAAGTCGTAAAAGATGCTGAACAAGTGACAGTTCTGTTGAAATAAGAACTTGTTCTAGCCATTGTATGAAATTTTTCTGCTCCAAACTCCTCTCAGCCCAGCTGACAGTGTCAGAAACTGCAGCTCTCAACAGCCATTTTTATACATATATTAAAGAAAGCGCTGTATGATGAAATGTGCTATAAAAATGTGAAATATCACTATGGTATACTCCACTTAATTAGAACAGAGAATGTTAGGATGGAGGCTTTATAGGGAACTTTCCCACAAGAACAATTAAGATTAATTACAACAAACTGTAATAAGTGCTGTTAACTGGATAATATTAACATAGGTTTGGTAAAGAAGCTTATATAATTTTATCTAAAAACTACCAGTACAAAATTTAACCCTAGTCTTTCAATGTGCATGCTACCATGCTAAGAAAAAACAATCTATCTTCTGGGATACTCCATGGGCCTTAGTCAAGACTGGCTGTCTTACCGTTGATTTGCTCGGAGCAACTAGCTTTTGGAGATGGCCAGTCAAGTCTCCAAGGGCAGAAGTTTTGAAAATTAAAGAGGCTTCATTTCACTGATATTATCCTCACTACCACTTAGCTAAATTTTCCTTTAGTTAGTTTGCATGCTTTTTGGAACAAGCAGGCAAAGACAATGTAGAAAATGAGACACAACTGCACATTAAAAACCTCTGAGGTAGTTTAAGAGTAAGCTATGGTAAGAAAAACAAATTGGGTACATTTCCAGCATCTCAATCAGCGAGATTTCAGGCATGAAAAGTTCTGTTGAACTATATTTTCATGTGTGAGCACAGATGCAAGCAAATACGAAGTAGTAAAGCTTCATCCTTTAAGTTTCTCAAATGATCATTTTAATACTTCTACTATTTCACATTTATGTTTTAAGTGTTATTAGTTTTGTGCCCCAAACCTTGCAGCAGTGTTCTAAATTACCACTAAAGAAATTAGATACTAATGTTTAATATTAAATGCAGTTTAATATTAAATTTTCCCCAGTTTGAGACTGATCATAGTAGAATGAGAGATCTAGAATTTGGAGCCAAAAGGTTAAAGCATTGTTGGTTTCATACTACCAAATGGTAGTATGGAAACCAACTTTGATATACAAAATGGCCACTTAACTCTGACAGAAAATTAATCTACCATATCTATCTTTGAAAGATCCAAAATGTACAGTTACATTATTTGATTTATAGGCATTCTGTTGTTATGCATATTTTGTTATTAAAGAAAATCCTGAATTGCTAACATTGTAAAATAGAAATAATTGCAAGAGGATTTAACTACAGCTAATTGTATCACTATCCACATCTTGTAAAACCTAATCCTGTGAAAGGTTACTAATGTGAATATTCCTATTTCAATATAATTAGACCTATTCATATGATTAGGCACTCCCTGCAGAATTGGAGCTGAAGTCTTGATCCCGCATATTCCTGAAGACAATGATGCTCTGCATGAATGCAGCAGGCTGTCTGTAGGCTGCCAAGAAACTGCAGGACTGGAATCTAAATCTGGATAATTAATCCATCATTCTTTGTACTTGAGATTTTGAGTTTAGTCAGTTACTACGTACTGAAAAAAAACCCCACAGTTCAATATTTACACTGTGTTAACGTAGTAAGAATGACTTATAAATGAAGAAAGAAATGGCTGAAACAATATTCTTGAGCCCATCCCTAAGCTTAAGTAAATAACAAATGAGACCAAAAAAATGTTTTGGGAACACTGAGAGAAATAAATGAAGAAAAAAATGTTCCTTGTTAACTTGGAGCCAGTATTTGTTATTGCAATATATTTCATGTAGGAAAGGAAACTTTCAAGAACAATCTATGTGCATATATATGCAATTGTCATTTTAAGACTCGAATGGCAATGTAGATAATTAATTCTTGTCACCATACAAAAAAGGTAACTGCAAATCTCATTTCTCACCCTATATCCCTAGCGCAAAATATTTGACAGTATTCTTAAAAGCTGATGCAGAATGAGGCTGAAGGCCTTCAGCTGATTTCAGGCTTAAATTTAAATGTTGAATAAGTTTTCTTTCAAATATAAGATTTCCCAATATCAATCTATTTTTTTCTACTGTTAGCATTTTAAAAGTACATATCTCTTTCAAAGTTCTTGCTATTGGACAGTGGAAACACACTTACTCTGCTAGGGATGAAGGGAAAACGATGTGCGAGTACATCAGTTCAAATTATAAAGACATTTCAACATATATAGCATCTAAAACATCGTTATTCCACCATTGCTGAGAAAGCATTTAAAGCTACACTGTGTTTTAAGAATCTATGTCAAGAAAAAAAAAAGCTGCTTTGAAAAATCAAAGTACTTTATGCAGGAAGTATAGAAAAGAAAATGTTCTCTTTTTTCCCCAATGGTATTACTCTAATTGATTTAAAATGCGTTGAATATTCTGAATTTTGGTGGTATTTTAGGTAAGATTGCAAAAAAAATTACCTATGAAAATAGGCTAGGGACCTGCACGTGGCCTGAGAGAAATATGCCTTAATGTTCTGCTGATATTTAAGCATGAGAAATGCAGATTAGAAAATGTGATAATAGGTAAGTAATGATGAAAGCACTTCATACCTTCCTATGTAAGAAATCAAATCTTAAAATGGTCACAAAATCTCTAAGAATACAAGTAGAAAGAGTGCATAAAGAATATAAATGTGCTCTTATTTTTTTGCTTTGCGCCAGTTTCAATGTGAACAGGTATGAAGCATCAGAGCAGAAAGTGCTTACATTTTAACATGACCCTGCTCCAATAGAGGATGAATACTCTGATTTTCAGTGAAGTGAGGCAAACTACAAAAGACAAGGTGCTGGTTAAGTACAAACAATTCCCTAAGAACTATATCCCTTCCCTCCCAATATATTATTTACATTTGCTATGAAACATTTAATGAATTGTATTGCAGAATACAGAAGCCAGAAAAGGATCTATCCCTTTGATTTTTATCCCTCCCTTTGAAGTACCCCTCCTAAGTAGGGAGTCTATTATATAAAAAAAAGCACATTTCAGTAATATTTTATAAGTCACAACTTGCTAATTTCACTCATGAGCTAACACTTTAAGGTAGTTTACAGGATTCAGAGACTGAGTAATAATTCAAACACTGTTGGACACTCACAACTTGTAGCTATTATCTTCCATTCTTTCTCACCTCTATTTTCAGTAGGATGGATTTTTATTCTTCTTTAGTGTTAACGCTTTTCTCAGAAGACAGCCCCCTAAGGCATGCTAGAAACCTAATCATACAGATAACATACAGAAAACACTCCAGTTTTGTATTTTGGGTACTCATTCCCTGTCATCCACAGTGAAAGTCCTAATGGACTATGAAAGCTATGAGTAAATTATGAACCAACCCAAACAATTTCTCACTACAAGTTTGATGTAAACAGTTACAATTCTATTCATCACAACCAACAGGTACACTACCCATGAATAGAATATCATAATTTTGTCATAATATGTACTTTCAAAATAACATATTGTAACAACCACTCTAAGCCATGTGAAACACACTACAGTTGATTTTCATGAATGTGGAGTACCCAGAGCAACAAGAGAATTCAAATCCAGCTTCTGGATACTCAGAGCCTCTGGAAAACAGGCTCCTGAGTCTAGGGAGGCCACCCTACCCTCATTAAGGTAGATGAGACACTACATAAAAACAGATGCTATCTCAGTCATGTTAATACAAGAAAGGAAAATGACTCAGCTGCAATATTTTGTTTTGTAATTTGCCGTTACTCTGTGCTTTGCAAGTTCTTTTTCCACCATATTTTCTCCTGAGACTGTATCTTAAAATGAATGTATCTAACATGAGCTTATATCTGTTTCCTTACTCTAGAAGTTTCTTGACTGAGGATGGTATATGAAGAACATGCATTAAAAGTAGCTTTGCTAATTGTGTCTGTTTGCCCTTGATTGTAATTATTGCAACGACATGGGTTTTTCAGAGATGTGCACAATATAGGTGAATAAATAATGCTGTATCTTAGAATTTCTTTCAACTCTTGTCCTACAGTCCTATGTTGAAGCAGTTCAGCATGCAAGGAGATTTTCTCACGTTCAATACAACACAGCAAATCAGGAAGTCAGAAACAGAAAAATTTGGTGCTGAAGCATAACAAAGATACAAGCAACTGATTCATTTCTTCCAAGAAAAAGACTTGTGCATAGCTTTCCATCAACACAGATACAGAAAGAGGGTAAACATTGTTGGGGGGATTGCATTTATCCAATTCCTCATGAAAGGCTCAGATGCAAAGGGCTAGAATGAGCTCTGCTAATATGGTCTGAGAGCCATTCAAGACTGTTAAAGATTGCTTTATCAGGCTTACTGCCAGACTGCCTTACAGCAGAATGCTAGGAAAGGTAAAGACAACAGGAACAGGAAGGGTGACATGCGACAAAACTAGCTTGCCTGAAAACGTCGTGATGAGGTGGTGCGGATGTATACATATCAAAACATCTGGTCGAGTAGACCAAAGTGACTTGAAAAAAATCTGGGTGCTCTCTACATTTAGACTTCCTAGAACTGCCAAGATACTACATGTAGTTCTTTTAACCTGTCTGCTTTATAGGTCCATGCAACAATATGATGACCAACATTAGGACAGTAGATTACATAAACCTGAAAAGCTACTGACACCAAGAAAAGGACTAAACCTATCCACTCTCTGCACAGAAAAATGCATAATGATAAGGAATAAAAATGAAATTTATTATGTATAAATGCATTAAACTCTAAGCAACAAGATATATTTCTTAATATCCTTTTATATTTTCTTACTTTTCTTATTTAATTAGAAAAAGGTGATAGCATGGCCCCAATTACTTATTTATAAACATCTGTAGAGAAAAAGTACATGCAAAAAGCAGTATTTTGATTTGTAGGAGACTTGTATGAGAAACAGTATTCCGTCCCAGGAGAATTAGATAATTTCCTTTGTGGTGGAAATAAATAAATAATAATGTCTTAAAGCACTATAAAATTATTTTTATACTTTGACCTTTGCAATATTTTTTGTATAATTTAGTAAATATTTACATCATTTTCAGGCAAATCATTTATCTAAAGATTATTGATATTATGTCAACTACTTTCTAAACTTTAAATAAAATCTAATCAGGGAGACAAGAAAGTCAGCACTTTTCCAAACATCTGTTTTGATGAGTCAACATTTTCTAACAGAAAAAGGCTTCATCAGAGCTACATGTCAATTGTAATTTGCACAACAACTGAACTTTACTACTTAGTGCTGTTAGTTCAATAGCATCAATACAGCTTTGAGACTGAGAAACTAAATTCTAATACCTCATTCATCAGTGTAAATAATCAAAACCCTGCTTTAAGAGGAATCTTTCATAATCCCCTTCAGACAAAACCGCATACAAGTCTTTCCTGAGTGAAGAATTTTGCCTACAGAATCCATTTCTGCTGATGATGTGCGCAAGGGAAAATCACAGACTCCTATCAGACCTCAGGTGGAATTTATAGCACTGGTATTCAGGAAAATGTAATTTTCCTCCTGTAAATTGAGTAAGTTTTATCTGAAGTCATAGAGAAACAGTAACAAGGCACTGCATGAAGCCAATTTCACAATCATTTTTCAGAAAGATACTCTGTCCATACTGTTATGAATTCATTGGAGTCCCTCATAATTAAGGCAGAAGACAAAGGCAAAACTATCTTTTATCATCAAACTAACTTTTCAGCCTTATTTTCAACATTGTAAAAAATTGTTTTATAGACAAACATTTCTGAGAGTTGGAGATTTTTGTTAAAGAAGATTTAAGTAGCTCTTATAAGCTGTTAATGAAATACACAAGCAGAACCCTGTGAATTCCAAAACTTTGCAGTTACTTAAATTAACTCTTATAAAAATCCCCAAAGCAGGTTTTTAACTCTTTTCAATGGGTGACTACTTTGGCTACTGTGAGATATCAGATGCATGAGGAAGTATTGCCAGAAAGAAATTTGAAAGATGATTTCTTCTCCCATCAAAACATAAAAAAAACCTAAAAAGCTTATGGCAAACTGCTCCTCACAGCTATTCAGAATTTTTTTTACTGTCTAGTTTCCTCTTCACATACTTGGACTTTTTGGTTCATTCCCTAACTTGCCTGCAAAGATCTTTGCTCTTTCCCTTCTACTTTTATTTTTTCCCTTCCGTTCTTCTTTTCTTGGCTCTTCCTGTGACCGCGATACCTCATGACGTCTTCTAGCATGTAGAAGGAAGATTAGCAACTACAAATACAAATGTCTGACATTATGGAAGATGTCCACATGCAGGAGTTTTTAATTTTTAAATTACTTAATATTTTCTTTAAGATAAGCTTAATTTGATTAGCTCTATGCATATTTGAACACATATTATTTTTAAAACATTCCCAATGGCTGTTATTATTTTGGTGCCAGACAGCCTTCTATTATTCCTAAGTTAAAATTAAGTTACTGAAGATGAAATTGCTAAATGTTGTGGGCACCGTGAGCTGCCCAACAGATATTACGAGCACTGTGAAGTACCTGGCAGACATTACAGAGCTGGTGGAAGGCTCAGCAAATATAACCACCGTGGTCTCTGCAGATATTAAAAGCAGCATCAAGCTATTGGCAGTCATTACAAACCTTGTCAAGTGTTCTGTGGACTTTATAAATAGCACTGAGAACTAGATGGGCATTATAAATTCTGTATCAGAGGCGTCGTAAGGAGTCCTATTAGGAATTAAAGTATGAAATTCTGAGAAATTGCTTTCATTTCCTCTGTAAAATTCACAGGCTCATATTCATTGGCAACCTGAAAATGCCAATGAACAGTCCTTAATCAATTCTTCTGATCATTCCAGCATTTTCAGAAGATGGACTTTTCCTGCTGGGAAATGGATCTCTGTGAAGATGTCCATGCTGGGTGTCTATAAAATGTCAGCCTGATATTTGAGAAGTATTGCAGATTTTCAAAAGTTCAGTAATACAGGCTACTGGAAACCTCTCTGCCTTTCTCTCACAAGAGCTCATTCCTTATTTGCCTCCAGACAGGTATCTGTGTTTCCTTAACAATTCAGCCGATGGACCATCGGTAGCTGGTATTCACATCCTTTCACATCTCTTCCACCACAAACCACATTTTTGGTTATTACTCCAGTCAACTCTGATCTCCCTTCCGCTACAAATGTGTTAGCAACTCACATCATTCCTCTTGTGGTTATTAGGATAAAAGTGTGACTTTCTTTTTGTTTCTATAAGACGTTAGCAAAAGCACCATCCCAGCAATTTTCTGTCATTCACGAAAGTCAAAGATTCAAAGATTCTGTGATTAATCAAGTATGTGTGAAATTATACTTCTGATTATGGAATCTTAGGCAATGATTTTTTTTTTTTCCTCTGCAGTATGTGATACTTTTAAAATCTCTGTTTTAGTCTGCTCTTTGCTAGACAGTGTTCAGTGTGAGATGAGATTTCCTTACTCATTCATATTTTTTTTGTTTCCTTCCTCACACCATATCCATCATGTTTGCTATGGTAGAAAATCTTTTCCAAAAGGTGATTCACTTATAGATCTCCAAATACAGAATTCACCTAACTGAAGCTTACTGTAAAAATTCTATTCATCACCAGGACGCAGTGCTAAAATGTATAGTTACAGGTTTATAAAAATGAAAAATACAAGAATGAAATCTGACATTTATGCCACACTGTCAGAGATATAACTTGAAAGGAACATTCTATAAATTCCTGTAGGAATCCTCAGTTTTTATGCACTATAAAATGTAGAGCTACCATCATGGGTTAATGTTTTAAATCATAATTACATATTACCTAATATATAGACAGAACAGTGGTGTTCTTGCAAAAAAAAAAAAAATTTTATATATATATATATATATATATAAAATTTTGTGTGAAATAAGAAACGGGTTTTTTTCCCCTTCTCTTTCAATCTTAGTTGTATTTTCTGTGCCATATACCTGAATTTCTTGTGCCTATAAGCAAGTCAGATTTATTACTTTGGGGGGGGGGGGCATCATTTCTGTTTTTTAATATTTGCTCTGGATTCTACTTCAATTTGTAATGTTAAATGAGAGTATAGCTCACCACATATCAGCTGATTTTCCTTCAGGTTACGAAATGACAGTCCTTGTAAAGCACTGGGGTAAGCACAAACTGTTTCCTCCGCTATTCGAACTGAAGCATTTCTGGCCCATTGCAAGACCCATTTTAGATTACAGTCACAGATGAGTGAATCAGTGTTGAAATGTCTAGAAAGGCAAAGAAAGATCACAATTGGTACACATGCAATTTTCATAAACATACTTTCTTCTGTTAGATTCAAATTACTGAACTCCAAAGAGAACTAATTCTAGATAGATGCATAACTATGGATATATAATTATAGATTTATAATTATAAAGATACCCCGAGACAACTAATACGCATTGTCCCACTGTTAATGACTTCCAAGACATTAGGCCAAAATTCTGGGTTTAGTTACAGAACAGCATCACTGACTACTGAATCAAATTTGAGTATGTGCTACTGTAGAAAGTCATACTATAACATACTTTCACTTACTAAAAACCTTTTTAAGTAGAAACTTGACCATGGAAGCATCCAGTGTACACTTCTAAATCTCAGAGAGGTACACTTAATATAAATAACTGGGAATTATTGTAATTGCAGGAAAAATATTTAACATTAATGTTTTTGTGTATTTAGACTTATTATATGATGTAATGCATGAAAACATGGAAAGGTATAAGATCATAAAGGACAAAAAAACCAGGGATGCTAGTCAGGATGGCTAGACTGGGCTAGTTAGGAGCAGGATCAAGTTGTCAGTGCTATCTATTTCACTGGGACAGGTAGAAGGTGGCAGCTCATCAAAAGTGAGACAGACATTGATAACAAAACACTGCCTGTTTTACATTTGGAATGCACTGCTAGAAACAATCCTGTTTGAATTAATATTCTATTCTGCTATGTTTATTCTAATGTCTTTCTTGAATATTTCAGATTTCTGAACGTAGGGAATGATACTTACAGTGCTTTCAGAGCTATCAGCTCAGAAAAAAGTCCATTCATGAGACTTGAAAAAATATTCCCTGACAAATTCCTAGAAAAAAATCAATTTACAGTCATTTATAACAATTACAAGAAGAAAACAAAATTGTTATAGAGTATAATTTACCCAATGCTAATTAAGAAATATCACTTTCTTCACAAGAGTAAAAACATTTAAATTTTTACATTGCTTTTTCATAAATGACAGCAATTCTCAAATCAAATCATACACTTTTACTTCTTTTATTTTCACAGCAGGTATACATACAATTCACTTGGTCTAATAAACAGGAATATTTCTACATATTTAATAGAATAGAATTCTAGAAGATAATATTCTAGAATTTAAGTGAAGACATTCATACAATGATTAGTCAGTGAGACTTATGTTGTATTTTTATAGTATATGTAGAATGTCATTTCAAGGTAAAGAAATAAAACCTGTGTCTTAATTTAGTAATGCTCAGAAGAATTCAAGCAATTCCTTAAAACAGTAATGAGTTTTCAAAGTAACTACATGAACAGTTTTATTACAAAGGACTTTAACAAGCTGATTTTTCCCATCCTTAAATTAAGGACATTTCCATTTTAACTACTGTTTTACTATTTCTTGTCTTGATGGCTGAATGGATTAGGCTGAATACTTGCAAACAGAGGCAATTTAATTTTGCCTGGTTTAACAGTATTGCTCTATCAGTGCCTTAATAGGATAAAAGGTAAAAGCTTAATATCAGGTAATACTGTCATTTTCTATACCAGTAAACTGAAAAATTAGTGCAGTATCCAAGATTAACATTTCATAGCATCTAAATTACCTACTTTTAAAATACTAATATATATGTTCCTTTCTATCCAGTGCCTGAAGCCTACATGTCTGAATTCAAGAATGGCTACAAAATTTCGGCTATCAGTGAAATTTCAGATCTCTTCACTGGAGATTTGTTGTTAGATATAGAAAAAAATGTAGACTGGCAAAGAAAATGGTTTCATTACTTTTTCATTAAAAGGGATGTTTTTATAACTATTGATTTTACTTCTTTTATGTCTACAAAGTAAAGAATGTATACAAAAACGAAGATACAAATTCAGATCAGGAGAAATGTTCCACCAGAGAGAAATCTACCAAACTGCAAAAGATCTGAACCAGCGTCATAAAGTAAGTAAGGAAGCACAAAAACCTCAAGAACCATGCTTTCTATAGAAACCTGTACAGATACATATGGATCAATGAATTCAAGAAAGAATATAAAATATTGCTAATTTTTAAATTACTGTAAGAAAGTTATGGAGCATTCTTGAAACAATAAGTAATTTTATTTTTTTACACAATTTTTCACTACTGAAATAATGGAAAAAAAAAAGAAAATCAACTTTGAACACTTCAAATTTTCATGGTAGTTTAAAGCAAAATTCTACTAATACAGAAAAATAAACTGGCTCAGCAATGTTAAGTGACATTATTTCTCATTATATTGAGTGACGACAAGATGTGTTGATATAATTGAACCCATTGTTAAGATCTTGTTTAACAGTGCACCATTAATACAGTTGTGCAAAAGCTCTTGGAAATGGAAGGGCTTTCAAGTATCTCTTCAAGTGTGGGTATGTCTAAAGGTGGAAATGAATGTTTGCTTGTAGCTACCTATTTCTATACCTTTAATATTTTTTATTTATCAACAGGAACTAAAAATAGTGAGCATTTCACAAAGACTTAGTTACCTCTTTACTTAAAATTAAATGGATCTACTCATGTGCTTATTGGACATAGACCCTGACAAGGCACATGCTGAAGCAGCTCAGTGAACTGGGATGTTAAACGGACCAAATCAGAACCTGTTAACCCTAACGTTTACACTGAAGTAAATCAGAAGTGGTTCCACTAATATGAAAGCAGGTACAGTAGTATAAACTTACTGACAGAGGACAATCGGGCTGAACTGAAGGCTGGAGAAAGCAATCTGCCCAGCCTTGCATGGCTGGCAGCCAGAAAGCAGAAATACAGGGGTTTTCTTTTCTCTGCCTTACCCCACTGCAGTACAACATTTCTGATCTGATGCAAATCCCAGCTTTTCCCTTAAATAGCTAGCCAGGCTTCATACAGCAAAATAAACAGAACACCAAGTCTGAAGTTTGGTAATTCCATTTGGACCAAAGGAAGGCTCTACGTCTGGTCAATATTTTAGGAAACAGAGAAAAACTGTAAGTCATGACCACGGCTGATGTAGCAGGGCTCAGCAGATGTATGGTAGCTGTGCATCCACCAGTGATGCCCATTCCATGTCTACTGCATCTATGCGCTTTGCATAGGTCCTACCAAATCCACCAAGATATCTAGGCAGAACTGACCTAAACTGTGTTAACCTAAAAATTTCTGATTCATGTTCCATTTACAGATTTTGAGTTTCTTTTTATTGTGACAGAGAATTATGTAACTCTTTTCTTCAGTGGTTTTGCCAAGCGCTGAAATAATTGTTCCTCACAGTTCAAAAGTCAGTACAAAGCCAGCAAGCCAATTTTTCATATTCTTTCATATTCTTCTGGCAATGACCTGGTTTGAAGCTTCCATATTACTACTAACAATTAGCAAACTAGAATCATGTTCACACGGCTGTGTAAGTCATAAAGCAATACATTTCTATGACCAAGACACACATAATTACAATATTTGGATCTCCAATGGTGGAAATAGCTTGTTCTCTAACAAAACTTTCAGAAATCTTCTTAAATCACCCCAATAACACGTGCATTTCTGAGCTAGGTATCTGCAGCACCCTGCAAATGCCTGGTTCTGTCAGTTCACATAATTTATGTTATATATTAAAATATCTCCAAATGCATAATGTTGTGAAATTCCGCCATTTCAGATATCCTAAAACCCCACTCTAGCTTGATTTAAAAGGACATTTGTTCTAAAAGAACTGTATTGCCTAGTTTGCAAACAATTCAAACATAACAAATTAATGCAGTCCAAAGCTGATAGCACTTACTATGCCATTAACTTACTCCATTAACAGAAAGATGTGCTTTCTGTTATATCAGAGGTAAAACATTTCAGTCTTACGTATAAGGTCCTACGCTTATTTTTTTCATATACCAAATACTCTTGTGCTTTTACAGAAATTAATAAAACACTTTTGCCAAAAGCTTTAGTCTAAATCACAAATGCCATAAAACAGTCAAAGGGAGTTACGTGTCTCAAAGGACCATTCTGAGGTAAAATATAGGTAGAAGCAGGAGAGTATGAATATGAAGAATGCTTTACTCTTATAAGCAGTATTAAAAAGCAAAAGCTGAATGCAAGGATGAGAGATTGATCTTCTGTACAAAAAGACTGGGTTAAGAGGGGTGAAAAACGACAACAGAAATACAGAGAGGGCAGGTTACAGTGCCTATTTTCTTGATGTTGCTAAAGTGGAGTCTGTTTGATTCACTATGTTACTGATTTTGTACTTTATTTCTGGCACCATACAAAGTGATTAGTTGCTTCAATGACAGCAAGAAAGTCACACAAGAACTTATGGTATAATATTATCATACAGCTAACTGCTGCTGATGATTCAGAGGCAGGATGAAGAATAAATCAGATATACTTTAATCAAACAATTGGAAGTAAGGAGGAAGGTCTGTTTTGAACTTCCAAAAGGAAGATCAGCAGTAGCTGCCTGTTGAAACAGATTTAAGGCTACAGCATGTCAGAACCTGAAGAGCTCACTTATGGGGGACTAGAGAAATGAAATCTGGTATATCAGTACAGTGGCACCATCCCAGTATTCCACAGCTCTTGATATTTAGACTAAATATAAACAGAATTAATATGGATGGCAGCTCCATTACCTAGCAGAAATATATTTGCATAAATAATTCTGGAACAAAGCACTGAAACATGGGCACTGAGGGGCCAAAGGAGATTTGGAAGATTTGTTGCATTCAATTATGTCACTCCTAGTTAGAATACGTACACCTCATCACAGCATAAACACAGCCAAAGGGTAATATATAAGCCAAAAAAGTTAAGCTAATATCTTAGAAGACATAATAAATCTTGTCTTATACTGTCTGAGGCACTGTCAGCTGCATCTGTCATATGATGTGAAAGCATTTTGGAATCATTTCCCAGAGTACAAATCATCAAATCCAAGAAGGTGTAAAAATTAGATCAGTCTCAAGGAACAGAATCACAACTCACTGGCTGCAGTAATTTCAGGAGCTGTGTGAAGTTTTAGATGTCATTAGTAACTTGAAATTCAATTCCTATTCACTGAAATATACATCCTGACTGCAATCGGAGTAAAAGTCTTCTTTTCTACATTATCAAGAGGCTTACAATTTTTTGTGATTTCTGTATGTGTGCATGTTTTCAAAACAATACTAGACGATGCTACTAATTAATTTTTTCTTAATTCAAGAATCCTGTAGGTTGTCCTGTTCTAAAATAGACTGCACAAAACCAGCAAGCCCTCTGAAGTGTGTTTGCATTATCCCTGAAAGCTCAGGCAGTTCTCATCCTTCATTTTAGTGAAGTATTTAAACACACCTTTACCCTACTCAGTTTAGATATATGCATCACATCATTTGGTTAAACATCCTATGCCGGTTTGGGCCTAGAGCTGATTTTTCAGCTCTAATTCCATTTTTTCAAACTGAATTAAGACTTACAAGACTGAGTGAAACACACTGTGTTATTTTTCACCTGGTATTTGTGCTTGTAAACAGTATAAGAAAATCTCATCTCTGTACTTCACAGAAGGTGCATGAAAAGATTTATGTCCTTTGCTCCTTCCAGTGGACTCATGGCTCTCCCTACTGGTTTTGATAACAGCCTGCAAAGATCCTTCTGTACTTCGTCTCTGCTAACATAACACAGGAGAGCTTTAATTACCACAATCAACAATTGCGTAAATCAACACATATGTATATATCTTTATATGGTTCTTTCAGCAATCTAAACCACACTTGATGGCTCTGAAACCAGTTCCATGTTTAAGAACTTGTCATCTTTTCGTTGCTACAATTATATACACTGATGTTACAATTCAATTAAAACACAATTCAGAGGTATCAGTAGCAATGGAAAGGTGACTTATTGTATTTTAAACAAGTTTAAAAAGTTTGATTCTAGGAAGTTTTTATGAACTTCCAAGGGGAAAGAAGTTAGAAAGTGTTAGAAAAGTACCAGGTGGCATTAGTTTGCAGTCAACAAACAATCACCAGTTCTTACACCAGAGGCAAATTGAGATCCCAGCTCAAATAATTACTATCAGGATTATGTCAGTAGATGAGATTTCCAAGATTAAGGAACAAATCATACTATGAATGGCAGGGAACAGTTTCTATCGATTGAGATTATGGTTGTATTTCTTCACAAAATAATCACCGACCTGACAAGAGTAATGGTACTCTTGGCTTTGGTTTGGTAAGGAGGACAGACTCTACAAAAGAGAGTCATAACTTTTGACATAGCAGTCATGAACTGATTTACTTCAGATGAAAGGGGAATTTAGACTTGTCCATTACTATGCCTCTAATTTCCAAAGGACAGACTTTTGAAAATAAAAAAATAAAGTAACTAGCAAAGAACTACTAAAGTACGTGAACTGGAATGCAGGATGGCCCCATTTGTTAAGTCAATGGTAGAAAGGCAATTTAAAACCCAAATAATAAAAATGGAAGATAGACTAAATGGATCAATAACCAAATCTTAAATCTTGAAGAAAAGAATTCAATTTTTTAAAAGATCAAACAAGTAGAGATACTATAATGTAAAGGAAAAGGTCAGCAAAAAGACAGGAAGCATAAAGGGACAATGAGAATTACCAAAAATTAAGTTAAACTTTGGAAAGGATACTTAAACAAGGTGCAAAAGACACTTTAACAATAGTACTATATTATAAGTAAGAAATGTAGAAAGAGTAGATATTGCCTAAATATACCTCATTACTACTATTTTCTATTCTGTTCAGTAAGGTTGGTCATTCGGATTATAGCTATTTATGGGAAGAGCATACACTAAATTCTGGAAATTATCTTTCCCAAGACCACCTACAGTGTAACTGCTGATCTACAG
This sequence comes from Haliaeetus leucocephalus, assembly GCF_000737465.1. Classification (NCBI taxonomy): domain Eukaryota; kingdom Metazoa; phylum Chordata; class Aves; order Accipitriformes; family Accipitridae; genus Haliaeetus; species Haliaeetus leucocephalus. The sequence goes on along the minus strand of NW_010972620.1, from coordinate 11,742,408 downwards.
AACTAGTTAAAAAACAAAAAAATACCTGGGCAACTAGATGCCTTCTAGGCTAATTCCACTCACATGAAAACACTAGTATAAATATTAATGGTTTTCTCCTGCTTACGTAGCATCATGTTAGATATATACGAAAAATCAATAAATAATTTTCCATGTCTAGAAAACTAGTGATCTTTTTACATGATTACATGATACATCTTCAACAGATGCATACCGGTTTTTTTTCCCCCACTTCTTATTTGCCAATTTTTTTTCCCATTTTTCTTTCTTTCAAAACTCACTCAGTGACTGCATTAAATCCGAGGCCAGACTAACAGGTCTACAGTTAACAGAATCATCTTTTTTTCCACTGTCACATGGACATAATATCCATAAAAGCACGAAGAACCTGGCGTTAAGTGCATTTATTGTAAGACACTAAGATAATGGACAGGATAGAAAAGAGCGGAGTGAGACATTACTGGTGTTCTGCAGAAACTGTCTTGTGACTGATTGTATTTAGTGGTTTCACTAATGACTCTGGCTGAGAAATGTAAGTATATGAAAATGAAATCTGGTAATAACAAAACCAAGGATTGGTCAATATTAAGAGAACTATCATACAAGAAGAGGTGAATGTTCTTGAAAATGAGAGGTCTAGTAATTTCATTAAATAATATTATTCAAAGTGAAAAGTGTAACAAGAATGTCACTTGAGAATTAAACTTAAGAAAGGTCTAATTCAGATTTCTGCTATAAACTGGGGCCTCAGAAGGAAAACAATACAGAAAGCCCTGGATATACACCCACTTGGAAATGAAAGTTAGCCCCATCTTGAGGAAAATGTAAATATTTACTTAGGACACACAAAAAGACTAGATGCAAGAAAATACAGTGTTAATGATAGTGTAGAGGGAACTGGTGAGACTTTCTTCTATCTACATGCTCAGAAAAGATTCACCAACACTGGGACAGGTACACAGGTTACTAGAATGAGCAGGGATATGGCAAATCTGTTTTACAAAAGGAAACTGATTTGATCAGCCTGATAACTGCAGGTGTTCAGCATGCATATTATGTCTTTTTCTGACATCTGTGGTATCAGTGAAGGATGTGGAGATATACGGCCATACTCTTTCCTGGTCTTCAGAGAAAAGGGATAGTACAGCCAAACACTGTCGCAGAATGAATGTTGTACCCTCACTGTGAATGAATTTCCAGTGTTCCTTACCATCACAAGACTGAAGTTCAGTGTTTAACCTCTAATTAGCTTTTAAGATGGAGTCTGGAAAATTTAAGAATGGAACTTTAAGACATGTTTTCCTGAGAGAGCAGGGATTTGAACAGTTTCTGTTGAGGTTGTTCCTAGCATCTAGAAGCACCTTCTATTTAGTAAGGTGACTTCACCATTTTGAATTAAACATACCTCCTATGGTAATCTGGCTATATAGTCACAGTCATGTTCACTGTGCACAACAAAAGGAGACCCAGCAACCCTCAACAGATGAGTTGGGCTTGCCCGATTTGGCAATTCATCTGAGATGAGTAAAAAGAGATGCAGTCTGCACCTGTTCACCAACATGCTATCAAGACTCTTCCCATCATCTATTCTCAGTTGTTTTCATCAGAGAATATTTGGCATAGTTACTCTCATTAATGTGATCAATAAGCATGCCAGATTTCAGCCTTTTACCTGGTGTCATCTTGACCTCTTGGCAGATCCTTCTAGAAAGATTTCCCTGTTTTTCCAAGGAAATGCCAGAACTGGCTGGAGAGGAAGGAAATAAACTATGAGATATGTAACACACTATGATGCAGTATAGGAATTTATTTCATTTTCAGGAACGAAGGCAGATGTGAATGAAGATACAGAGCTCTCCTGGGTCTGGCCAAATGTCCATTTAAACCAGCACCCTTCCTGTGAATTGTCCCTTTCCCAGCCAGGAAAGTCACAACCAACTTACTCATTCCTAGTATTTGCCTATGCTGTACCACACCTTTGGCCATTCCTTTTCATCCTTCTCTGAACCTTTTCTAGTTTTGGTCATCTTTTTGAGATGAGCAGACTGGAACTGCCAACAGTATTAAAAATGCAGGTTCTTTGCTTTTTTCCCATAGTACAATGGATGTTCTCCAGTCTGTTCTCTCTTCCTTTAATAATACTCTCTAATTTTTTTTCTAAATGATACTGAGCACTGAGCAGATGTTTTCATGCATTATCCACTATAATCGCAAAGCATCTTTCCTGTGATTTAATGGTTAGCCCAGAACAGATTGGTTTTTCTCCTTTGCATCACTTAATATTTATCTACCTTAAATTTCATCTGCCATTTTACTGCCCAGTCATGGAGTCCTGCATGTTACTTCTGTCCTTTAAAATCAACCCTTGCCTCTAATTCTCTGGTTAACTTAGTATCTACTAGCAAACTTTGTCATTGCACATTTTATCTCTTCTTCCAGGTCATCTGAGTCTCCCTAAAACTGAACAGCCTGGGTATACTATCATAATCTCATGTCTTCTGAGTGCTCTTTCTAGAATAGCCTGATAATCTATTGATCACACAGGCTCTCTGGCATGCTTATGGATATGAAAGTTGATTGCTTTGCTCCCTAGAGCATATTCCAGTGCAGTTGCATATGATAAACTAATGACTCAGAAAGTACTATGACAAATAAAGTGTACAACACAACACCTTAAACAGACAGTCTAAAATTGATTCTTCTGTAGCAATTTGAACTACCCTGATGTTCTAAATTTACTTGATACTTCATACATTTTTTTCTCAGTATATGCTTACTTTTTTATGTAATACATTTCAGGAAAAAAAAAAGTTATAAAATTCTAATTGATCTGTAATGGATAGAAAGAGCAATGTATCCTTTTTAACCAGTATAAGTCTCATTTGTGTGCTTGACCTTTAATTGTTTCCGAGACACGCAAACAGAAATGCATTCAAACAGAAATGTCATGTTCAGCCTCTTTTCAATGTGAAAATGAAATTTAATTCTTTGCAGTTCTGAAAGGTTTTACAATTACAAATAGAAACAACATCTTTAAAATATCAAGTCATCACAATCAAAGGCTCAGGAGAAGGGGTTTTTTTAGTACAAAACCTATAATTTTCTTACAATGAAAGTTTATTGCTGACTGTACTCAGGTAAGCCATGTGACAGTTTGGATTTCTCCTGTTTTAGTGGTATTATACTCACAGTTTGTGAAGACTGTTAAGTCCAACAAACATTTCTGGTGTTAGACAACCAATTCTGTTATTTGAAAGATCCCTGAAACAAACAAAAAAGATGTGAAACATTAGGTCTATCTTATTCATATACACACCTACATAATCACATATAGCCTCTTTATTTTTAACATTTAAGGAGTTAGAGACAAACAAGAAATAAAACCTATTTCTGTAATGTAACATAACTGAATTAAATAGATGTAACAACTTTTATATTAATGTTATTGAGAAATATTCCACAATTAAACATACTATATTGCAACTTATACTAATTACATTAAAATGTGATTTTTATATATGTAGCAAATAAAAACCCAAAAATTATTTCCAATATAAAGAATTTTCTTTATCAAAGTTACTAGCACCTGTTTGTTTACTTATGAAAAATACTAAGCATTTTGTTGCATGGAATAGTCAGCCAAAATTGACATATTTTTACTGTTTACTAATGTCTCATCTCATTGACAGCATCCTTTCTTGCTGAAGCAATCACAGAAACCAGAGGGCAATTAATTTTTGAGCTAGTAAGAAGGTCAGTCTTGATAAACACTTGGCAAGCTCTTTTAAAAGCAATACTGTGGCTGTCAGACCACAAATAGTACAAGGCATTGTGTTCCATAACTTGTCTGCAGAAAGGTGGATGGATGTGTTCTATACAAGTCATACATACAACATAATGTATACAATACTTGTAGGAAGGAGACAAAAATAGTTATGAACAATTATGTGTGATAACAACATGAATATTGCCACCTGATGCATTCTGAATTAGTGTTTTATTTTTACATATTTGGTTTTCAACTTGGACTCAAATTTTCCTGCTTACCAAGTATGTTTTTCTTAAATAATTGCAGTAATGTAAGGATTTTAAGTGATTATGCATCCATTAAATTGTTAAAATTGGTCTGACTGTATTTTTGTTTTAGAACCAGTGGTAGTCTTCCAATTCCTTTGTTACATTGTGCGGATTCCCTATCTTTCTATTGTTACATGAGAACACTAAAGTAATCAAACAGGAGACTGAAGGTTGTAGTTTGACAAATCCAGTTATTGCTTTCATGGAGACATATCCAGTTAGCTAGAATGTGAAGGCAATTTCTTTAGAATGCATTACAAAGTCTTCTTCTATCAGACAAAGAATATATTGTTGTACAATTAAATGATGAAATATCACATTAGAATGAAAATATTTCTTAAATGCTTATCAGGGATATTAAGTAGGCAACAGCTGAGAAAATAGTGTGGATAACAATATAGTGCAATAGTTGCGTATTAGCATTATTCTTTAAGTTCTCCTAATGCAAGCTACATAGAAAATCTAAAAATGCAAGTTTAAGACAAACAAACATACATTCATATATATATCTACATATCTTTCTATTAGAAGAGGTAAATAGTAAACAAGAACCTACCCAGAATTCTCGGTTGGGTAATGTTTACTTCTGCCTAAGCAAAGTCTGAACACATATAGAAGAAATGCATCGCTATGTGGGGCATAATTCGAGTAGCAAAAGTAACTTTCATCTAAACTAATCAAAACAAGTGCATATTTCTCTAAGTGTAGCACACAGTAAAATGGTATTTTTAACAAAGTGAAAGGCTACATACCCTTTTCTCAAAGTTTACTTCAATGAGTGTTATTTTCACAATAAGATATATAGCAGTGGCTGAAATGTCTGTATTGTAAAACATGTTTTCTAAAAAAACATTAAGCAAAACCAAAAGACAGCTTGCTGCACATTCCTCCAGACTAATACATGTTATATTAGACATAATTCAATTGATAATGTACAAAGATGGTGTTCCTTTTCAGGAGTAAGACATTTAACTTACTAATGCTGACTTGTAAAATTGATGTCAGAGAAAACAAAACTCTCCTCTGTTGAATAACCAAGTGCCATAATTTTAGTGCTTCATAAATTTTCAATTTTCATCAATTTTGTGCGTACCTTTTTGAGTAAACCCTTGAAATAATTCAGTTTGTCATTCAAGCACAAATTATAACAGTTCTCCAAATCATTCACAGAAAACATTTTGATGTTGACAGCCTGCAGTTTGTCTGACCTGCCATAGCTGTATCTCTTGCAGTTGCCCATATCACATCAGCTTCTGCTTTTCACAGCACCATTTATATTTTACATGTGAAATAAGAAGATATGAATGTAAAGTACAGTCTTAAAGTAATTACTGTATTCAGCATTCAACAGGAGTTTACACTATTTATTCCTTTTGCTGAACTGTCAGCTACCCAACTGTTGCACAGGGAAGGAGTGCAGAGATTTTCTTGTTTACCATGAAACTACATGGATATGTCCCAAACACATGGCAGTCTAGTAATTGATCAATTCCCCGTCTCTAGATTCCTCCCATTGTTACTTGTTCATATCAGCATCAAGTTTGTTTTGAGATCTAGCATGATAAATCTCAACGTTGCCATTCCTAGTTTGCGGAAGAGTCTTTTCTTCCCACTTTTCCTGATACCTAAGGACTACCTCTTCTTTGACCTAAGGTTCCACCTGCACCGTCTTCAGCTGTGCAGCCCAGGACTTGCACAGGTTTCCTGGTTTTCCCACAAGAGGTCAGAGTTGTGTTATTACAGTATGCGGCCAAAGCAACAATTAGCACTCATTTTGATCATTTCATTGTATTGTTATCCCTGCATATAGAGTAAGCAAGGAAGTTTCAACCTAATGTCTTCCTTTGCATTAAAAATGTATGTGCTGCTCCAGCTTCAGCATTATTATGTCATTGGTTTTCTACCCAAACGTAGTAAAACTTAGTGGCTGGTGTTAGAAAATATTGCTACCTATATGACCAGAGATGGAAATCTTTTACTTAGGTTGTGCAATGTTCCCTGTATGTAGCAGTTAGGGAATTTAACCTCAGAGCAAGAAAGCAGAAGGATTTGCAAATTTCTTTTTCTGTGGATTTGCATTCCTCTTCATCTAAATCCTCCCATCGCATGAAAATTATCCCTGTTTTCTCATAGGTTTCCTCAGCACACATAAGACAGCACACACGATGGCTTGGCAGATTGCTGGCATGTGCTGATGGCCTGGTTAGCCAGTACATGGACATTTGGATGCTGTCACTTGGAAAATTATAATTAAAAAAGGGTCCATCTCACTCTTCCTTTAGGCTGAGTAGAAATAAGGAGGGTCTGTAGTCCTTGTTAATTAAAAGGAAAAAGGGCCACTTGTAGGATCTTAGTAACTTAGATATTTTTACCCTCTACAAATGTAGTTTAAAAATCAGCCAGTGCTTTCAAAAGTACTATGAGAACATTTTCAGAGAGAGGAATGCAAGAATGATGGACAGGGAATATATTGCATAAGTCTTGTTTCCTTAGAAAACCGTGCTAAAAATAAAAAATATCAAGCAGAGTCAATGTGAAAGGTATGAAAATAGTAGACAAGTTCTAAAGCATGACAAAGTTTCCTTTCTAAGAATTTGTTTTGTAGACCTGGTCTGTGATAAAAGTAAAGTAGACCTTACATAACGAAAGAACTTAGCGTAGCACAAAGGATTGTTTACACATATTTAAACCACTTAGTTTTATTTCTGATTAATGTCTATAGTGATATATTGGCTGTTAAATCCTTAATTAGGTGTGGTTTTTAACTTTGTAGATGTACTTATTAGGACATTTATTGGAGAGCAAACATAATTTTAAATGGGAAAAGGTAAAAAAGAAGGGGAAAATGGAAAAAAAGAAGGGAAAGAAGAACAAAAAGGCATGGTAAATTTAAAAAGCACAGTGTGCAATCTTCTATTTTACAGCCAGTGTCCTTATGTGATTATTGCTTGGTGGCATATCTCAGTTGCCCAAGGATAGAAATGTCGATACAAACACAATTTTCAGAATAATTCAAATGGAATTAATACTTACAGGCGCTTCAGTTCTGAAAGTCCATGGAAGGCCCCTGGCTCAATTGTGCTGATCAAATTATTCTTCAGATCTCTAGAGAGACATAATAGGAGGAACAATTAATTATCACTTTACCTACTGTACTACTGTTATACATGAGGAGTGTGAAATACAATGCAATTCTAACCTTTATTTGTCTTAGCTAAAACCAAGAATTTCATTTAAATAGTAACATCAAAAACATTACATCATTTGCAGTTTAGAAAAACATATTTTTCCAAGTAAGATGGTTAAGATTAGATGTTAAAAAAAATATCTGCTTGTTTTAATTCTTCTCCTATTTATATTTTTCATAACAAGCTTACCAGCCATTCTTGCCCCAGGAAAAATGTTTTAATCAATGAGTGAATAAAATAATCAGTCAGCAAAGCAAGAGTTTTTCAGTTTGCTTATTCATTGTGCTGTGCACTTTACACTTAATAAATTTCTCATTTCCACCTAATGTAGGCAAAGCAGCTGGCATGTGAGACATAAACAGATAGGTCAGGTTTCTGTACTGAAATACAAGCGATTTCTCATATTTGGCAGATAGGTGCTTCATTTTGCACTTGGTGACAATCCAGAGGATTGGTTGTTGCGCAAATAAAGAATATTTCACTGGCATTAGTAATCTCATCTGCTCTTGGCACAGCGCTTGGGGCCACGACACTGCTCTCAGCTCAGTCCCCACAGAGATTTACTACTGAATTGCCTCAAGACTCTTGTGATGTGAACCCTGAGGAAATGCCTTCAGTGCAATTAGATAAGCAGGCCTAGGAGATAAATGCTGTAAATTCTTGTAGAGTCAGTGTTCATCTTCTGACAATTTGCAATTCATAGGGAATGACCAGTGCACAGTAATATCAGTGTTGTTTCTCAGACTGACCACTTCCAGGATATTACAGCACATACACTGCTTGACTCTGCCAAAGTATGGCTGTATCAAGAGCCACATGAGTCATCTTATTTATGACTTTTTATTTTACTGCAAATAAAATGCACACTAGGTGAAATCCTAGTTCCACTAGCTGTGATTGCCCTCAATAGGGCAAGACTTCATCCCAAATGTTTAGCTCACAGTAGAATATATTTTAATTTCAAAGTCAAAACCATAAATAAATATTTCTGTATTTTAGTAGTCATTTTTGCAGATCTTTTGAATACAGTTCCAAAAATCTGTCACACCCATTTCATTTTAGTGATGATGTTGATGAGTGGTATTTCCCTAACAAAGATGTCAGTCAGACTCAGTTCAGCTTTCAGCTTGCAACATGCAACACTGAGAGTCCTTAAATGTGATAAGACATTCTGATTACTTATGTACAAGATGTTTTGTCTTACATATAAGAAATGCAGAACTATCAAGTGCACAGCAGACCAAGACTGCAATTTTGATGGAAAAAAAAAATGCTGGAATATCAGCTCAGTTTAGAAAATATAGATATGCAGTTGCTTAAGTTGTAAAATCTTAACTGTAAACAAGATTCAAGATAATCACTTAGCATTTGTTAAAGTCTACTAGCTCAAAGTTTATGCTGCATAATCAGCACGGTATGACACACAGGTGTGACACATGGCAACGTCATCTGTCCAGTAATTTTAGATTACCATTTCTTCTTTGTTCCAGCTTGCTCTACATAGTGCTTTCATCATGACTATGTGTTGCACCTGATCTTGTGACATTACCAAGAAAAAGCAAAGGACCAGGAGAAAGGCAGGAAAATTGAAATCAAACAATAGGCTATGCTTTGAGTCTTTTTAAAATGTAAGTATTGCAAAGCATACAGGTTTACTTACTAGGAGCACCTGTGATTAAGTAACTTAACTGAAGTTACAAGCATTCATAAAGCTATGAAATATATTAGAAATTATTTTAGCCACGTGTGTCTGAAAGTCAGTGGTTTAGTTTCTTACTGTTTTTATCTTAGCTTGTTTTAGATATTTCAAAGTTCTTTTTTTTCAGTTGCTTTTTTCACTAATAAACCATTAGCTGTTCATTATGCAAATAAACTTGATAAAATGTGCTAATCTCAGTCCAACACAAATACAGTGGATATTACAAGAACATATTAAAAAAGCACCAACTATTTCAGCTGTCCATTACTGATGTAACTTTTAAACTGTGATGCATGACTGTATGCATATATAGTTACTTCAAGCATACGCATTACATGGCACAGGTCGTTCCTGTTTGCCCAACCCACAATGGCAGTCCCTCATTCGTTGCTAGTAAAAAGCATTAAACCCAGAAGTGCTTCCTTTTCCCTACTGCTGTGCAGTACAGAGATAAGTATGCCTGTACCGCTTGGGAAAGGGAGTGAGTCAGAGCCCAGGAAATTCCCCACACTCTCAAGAAAACAGCAAAATGAGCCAGAGACAAAGGGAGAAAAGGTGGCACCCAGGAGGGGAGAAAAAAAAGGAAAGTGTTCAGGAGACAGGTAAAGGCACCAGAAAGGGGAAGAGCTTGGGCAAGGACCTTGGTGGTGATTTGAGTGTTCATAAGAAAGCTGCACAGTCTATGGCTAATTTTAGGCATAGGTCTATGCTCTTTCCTTTCTCCTGGAAATCACATAAGAAAAAGAATGGCAGAAACACAGAGGTCAAGGCTGGTGTTTGCACTGATTCTTATCTGGCAAAGCACACAACCACCTCAGGGACAACAGAGAGGAATTATGGGCTACAGCCATCCTCCTGAGGGTACTGGGCCCTTCTCCCTGTTCCCTAATCCAGGCAAAGCAGTTTTCTTCCTTGCTTTGTCCCCTTCCCTTCTACTGGATTTGGCTGCAAGTGACAGTAGCTGATTTAATCACAAATGAAATACAGGGGGTGATGTTTGTTATCATGAAAACACTGTCTAAGAATTGGAAGAAGCTTTGGGTTTTTTTTACATTTTGTGGTCAAACATTTTCATCTTAGTTCCCTGGTAGCAGCAGCAGCTGCTAGATTCATCTTTCTTCTGCCTTCATCTGCTCAAGAACTTGTGACAATTCCTTTAACTCTGAATTTTCCACACCTTCTCATAAACAAAACTGTTCATACAAAACTTCTGCAGTGTCTTCTCCAGAGTCCCATCAATTTGCAAAGACAAGTCAATATGTTTGGTAAAAGTTAATCTACATGAGTGTATTTTCCTTTGATGTTTTAGGATTTTTGCTGTGTGGGTGAGCCAAAGCCTCATTTTTTTTTTTTAACCTTCAAATATTCAATACTGAACAGTTTGGTCTATTCTGGTTCTGTTCACATCAAACATCAGGGCTTAGCTTTCTCTAGACAGCACTACCGGCAATATCTTCATGAATGAAATGTAGATCTTTTTGCTTGTACAGTACGTTAGATATGTAACTACTCAGGTTGAAGGAAGTTCTTTAACTTGCAGAAGTGATGTGAACTTCTGTGTTCTTAAACTTAAAAGACAAACAAAAAAAATCAAAACAAACCCCCCCAACCCGATACTATAAATCCTTTGGATCTATGCTGATTTATCTGAGGCTTTATACGGGACACATTTGAAAACCACTTAGAGACATAGTTCAGAGTAAATATCCACATTTTAGGCAGGGGAAACTGACAGTTTAAATCATTAATCTTTATACCAATTACACACATTCTGTGTTAACTGACAACCCATCTAAATGCTCTGCAAGTTGTAATTAGGTGAAGCGATCATGTCTTATAGCCAACAGTGGTAAAAGCTCACAACATATATAAAAGAGTCAGTATGAGTGGCAAACTGTTGGCAGGTGAGTTTTAATGCAAGTCAAAATAACCAAGTAGACAAAAGGTCTTCTATTTACTGAAATCCTCTATGTTCTAGTTTATGGAAACTCTGCTCTGTTTCCCCATAGCTTGTAACCACATAGGAAAAACCAGCATAATCCTAAACTATCATCTACAGGAAGAAAAAAGACAGTTTAATGTTAGTAGAAGGCAGACCATTTCAAGGAAAAGTGTCCATCACTTGCTCTGTCCCAAACAAGACATCTGGTCTCCTTATTCTGGAAATTACACTTAAATTAGGTAGGTCATTTTAGTAAGGATATTCTCAGAAAATTGTAGATGATTATACTACCCACAATCCTGGCACTTTCTTAGTAATTAGTATTATTCCATAATGTTTCCATACAATTCTGGCCTAACAAAAAAGGTGTTTTCTTCCTTGTCATCTTTGAAGACTAAAATGTGATTAAAATAAATAAATAAAATTATCACAACTGTTAATCACTTACAAGTCTTACTTCTACATTAGGATAATCTATTTGCTTGCCTCCCACTTGTATTTTTTACAAAATTATTTTTATTAAAATATTAAATTAGCTCTCCCATTTTCTAATTTAGCAAAGAGTTTGTAATATTGAAGCCTTATAGCAATCAGTATCAACTTTCACTGAGCTAAATAAGGAAACCAGAGTAAATTTGGTTGTATGTTTACATTTTTTCCCCAAGAGCTACTGCTGAGGTTTGGCAAAAGGTCACGATCCAAGGCATGCCAAACAGCAGCCCAGCCTGGGCCACACACATGCACACATACCATGCAAGTGATTTTATCATTAACCAAAAGTAAGAGAGAAGGGAAAGAACCCCAGTATCATAATATTGAATGACCACAGCATGACCCAGTTAAAGTCCAAACAGAAAGCATTTTCTAACTAACAGTTATGGTTTTGCATCATTTCTGATGCAGCATTCTAACTTTAAAGTATCTATTCTGAATCTGAATGACGTGTCATTAGTGGCACTAGTGGCGTGACCTGAAAATAAATCAAAACTGAGTGCCTTGTACAAGTACAGATAGATGGAAGCTACATGAAGTTAGCTGTAGTCATAACAACTGCAGCACTTATATCAAGGCTGCACAGCTGCACAAAAATAAAATACTACAATATTTATTGAAAGATGTTTCTCCTAATTTTATTACAGTTGGTAGATATACTTGCTGCATGGTACTCTGATCTTAACTAGACCTGAAGAGGTAAAAGAACAATATAGAATGGACTGTGTTATCATTAAAAACCAGTATCAAATGGTTACAGTAAATTAACAGAGGAGAGTTTCCTTTTCACTTACAAGTCTGAACTTACATAAATTCCATACAGTAACCATTAAGCACTGTCTTCCTACATGTATGTAGATAATTTGTTTGTGTACACAAATAATAGTCCCACAGGTAAAAACACTTGAGGATTCTTTTACTAATTATCACTAGCTGCTAGGAGTTTATCATCTTACACGTTAATCTTTGAGCTGACTTTTACTTACTAAAGACATTTGAAAGGAGTTACCTCAACAAAAACAGCTGACTTCTTAAGGAGGGGAAATCTATGTTTGAAATATTCACTTCCTGATGGCTTAGCCGAGAGGTAAATGAAACAAGGGGAAGAGGCTTCTAATGGGACTTTACAAGAACATTTAATAGCTACTCCAGGCCTCTCAGCTATTAGACATCATCTGTGGCCAAATCCCTGATTATCTAAATGTGTTCTTGAGATTCTTGATGCTTCAAGTTCACACTATGCACTTACGCAGTATAAAACATAGTGGGAAAAATCGTTAAAATATACACACTCCATTAACAAAAGAATCAATTTATCTCAAACTACATTCTGACATTTGGGGCATTTTGTACCAACTTCTATGCCTTCAGACACTGCAGATTCTTCCCACAACTTACAATATATGTACTGTAGATATTTTGAATACATATTCATAACAAGAATGTTCAACTAATTCTAGTACTCCGTTCAAATTCCTGACATCGATATATCTTTCATAAAAAATTATAGGTTGTACCAAGAGAACATCTGTGTTTAGAAAGCTGTCATTATGGTGCTGCAAACTTTCCAAAAAAGCTCTGAGAAGAGCAATCAGTTGTTGAGCAGATGCCAAATACCAGTGAAATATGACTGACTTTCCACATTTTGCATATTACTATGAAACAACAACAGGAAAAAAAAAAAAAAAAGAAAGGTCACATCTTCCACTCCTTTCTCATGCAAAAGATTCCACCTAAACTAAATGACACCTTAGCCCAAGCAATGAATGCAGGCTCAGGACCCTTGAAGAAGATTCACTTTTAAAAAATCATTATGATCACGGTGGTAGGAAAGAGGCATAGCCAAGGATGAAAGACAACATTTAGCACCTATCCTGCAGTCATGATAGTGACTGTCAGGGTTAGCAGTCCTGGATACAGGAACAAAGAATTAAGGTGACATTGGTAATGTGTTTGAAGACATTTCAAACACACCCATCTGTACAGTACCTACTAGGACTCATTATTATACTTTGGTGGCCTGGATATTATCAAAACTTATTTTCATCTCTGTTGTTGGCAAATGAGTTGTTGGTCACACACTGTAGACCGAGAAACAGGCAGGTTAAGCAATAATCATTACCTCGGATCATCATCAATAACTAAAGTGCTCCCATGAAACTCCAGGGCTCTTGTTTTGGGATTTTTTTATGATGAGAGTGGATATTTAATCTACTTTCCAGAATCAGAAAAGTTATGGTTGCGTTGCAGTTAAGTTTCAAGACATAAGGATAAATCTTTTTATAGATTATTCCTACAAAATCATAAACATCAACATTCACATAAACATGGACAATAATTGTCCAATAATTGTCTGCCTTTGCAGACACAGAGGCTACAGGTCTTTTGTTTGTTTAGCATGTTGGTTATGCATTTTCCTTTAATTTTCTTTTTAATCCAAGCCATTACTGGTTGGATTACCTAAAACAATAGACCCTAAGGACTGGACAAAAAAATAACTGATGCCCATTCAAGGTAGCAATGAATGATTGGAAGTTTCAAACCAGTCACTTGATGGCAATAATGACATACAGAACAATAGAAAGGTCATCACATTTTTGTTTTTTTAATTTAAGGACGACAACTTATTCACATCAAATGTGCTGTGGTAACTTAGCAGTTATTCATTATTTAGGAACTTGCCTGAAAATGTTAAACAAAGTGCCAATAATGGCAGCTGAAACAAAACAGATACAAGCTTTATGGCCCTTTGCTTGCTCAAGTATCCCATGGAATGTTACAATGTATTTCATTTTAATGGTAATAATCATAGATCAGGAATATAAGGCTCAGAGTATTTCAACTGAAGGAGCAGTATGTCAAATAAGGAAAAGTGAGTAAAAAGCTTGGTAAAGCAAGATAGACTTTCATTGCAAATTTTTTGTTGATACATTTTTCTACATGTCTATATTAGAAAATAACATTTTAAAAGATTAATTTATCCAGTACAAACTCTAGGTTCATTCTAAATATAGCATCAACAAATCAGAATCTGGGATGAGGATGCAAAGATGTTTGGTACTTACCTTCACTTCAGCATTTTGTTATTGCTAGCTCAAAATGAAATGCATTTTCTAATAAAGAAAAATTATCTATGCTTTCCAGATTCGTTTTCTCTGGCCTGTTTTCAAGAAAAAAATATTCAGCAAAATATTCAAATTCCAAACATACACAACTGTTCCTATACATGTTTTCTTTTCCTGGAAAATGCCACAAACCCAGAGATATATGGTAGGGTCACGTTAGGTCTGAAATTTATTGGCTGTGTAGGTGCAAAAGCACATGCTGGGCAGTCGTGACGTGGGGAGTCGAGACAGAGTGGCCATGTTGCCCAGCAGAAGGAGTCCCGTGGATCAGTTCTGTGGGGCTAAAACCAGACTGAAAGGTCAGAAGCAATAAATGCCGAGGGAAGCACATAAAGTGGATTTCAGTCTCCACAGCTTTGCAAGTCAGGTCTGTGGTGCCAGCAGAAAATACATCCATAAGTGCCAGCAATCATGCCCTGATGTACAGCAATAGATCTGGCATAACATTGGTTACGATAGCAGAGCTCGTGTCTATCTGCAACTATGTAGAGACGTGATGAACACAGAAACCTTTGGTGGCTGGAAAAAGCCAGAGGCTTCCTTAATTTCTACACCCACTGGGACTTCCCTGTGTGTTCATGCCTAGAAGGCAGTTCAGCATGGGTTAGGTTTCTTGACACGTGCTCTACTCCTTTTGAAAAAAGGCTAACCGTTGGGAGAAAAAGAAGAAAAAAAAAAAAAAAGAAAGAAAAAATCAGTCCTGAGCAGAATTCCAATCTGTGAGAAAACTGTTTGCAAAGAAACTGAAAAAGTAGGGAATAAAGTATTCTGAACTTTTATTTTTAAATGAAGTGCACAGACCAAACAAAGTGTAAACCAGACACTTAGCGAATAAAAAGTACTTTCTGCTGAGAAAGGTTTAAACTCCACTGTAGTAATTGTTATCCCATGTTCTAAGATTGCACTTATTTCCCTGTTACAAATTTTCAGAAATGCGTATTCAACATTCTTAGGTTAAATTTCAAACTCTGGAGTCACAGTTTAACAGCATAATTACAATTTTGAAAATGAAATATTAGAAATTTATCCAGTGTTTTCAGAAATGCATCTGAAGTAATTTTCCATAGTAAAGTAGAGAGATTTGCATTTTTACACCAAATTATCAGAGGTATCAGGTTAATGAAAACATGTTTAGTTAGCTATGAGAACCATAAGATATACAAACCATTGTATCATGGAGTTTGGGGTGTTTGGGTTTTTTTAAAGGAAATGTTTGATTCTTTTTCTGTTACTGAACCAATATTGACTTGGAAGAATATAGGCAATTCTTTATTGAATTTTAGTTTGAACTTCAGAGAAATATTTTCTTCCATGGCTTAAAACATCCAAAGAAAAGAAGAAAAAATTCCACCCTGAGCTGTAAAGGAAAGATAAGTACCTGCAGATGGCCCACAGATTAGCTTAGAGTAGTTTTGAGCCAAAAATAAGATCGTTTACTACTCAGTGTAAATCCATAAAATATGAATCATCTTTGCTATAATGTTTATTTTATTGTAGTGTTTTCATGAGACAGAAGTAGAACACTTCTAAAAATAAGGTGATTCAATTACACAAAGTCAAGGAGGGACTCCATCTTTCTACCTGCTTACTATTTCTATGCAATCTCATTAAAAAAGTAAGAATCTTAATTAACGATGTCACAAAGAACATAGTCATTGATTATATACTGAATCCCGAGGGACTTGCAGTCATTATTTAGCTTGTGATGGGAGATGGACAAGACACACTGCAATAACCTTCACCCATCTCCAGGAACGAATATACTCAAAGACGTTCTTCCTATTTACCTGGGAATGTGGCAATGCCCAGATACATTCCAGCATCACTTAGAGCAAGAAGCCTTTTCCAGAAAAGGCGGGGAAACAAATTAAAAATAGAGACCATTTGAACATTTAGTTCAGCCAGTGTTAGAGGGAACATCAATTACATAGAAATCCTGTCAATTTAAACTGTCAATAAGAAGTGGTTTAAGGATAACAGGGGAGAATTGTCTATAAGCAGTTTAGCTCAGAGGAATTAAATGTGGCTGAAAGGCTGGTCTGGGAATACTTCCCCAGAATCCTCTGTTTTATATAAACTGGGGCTTTGGTAATAACTTAGACAAATTTAAGTACTTTAAAAAAAAAAAAACATGTGTGCCAATAAGAGGGCATGCAGAATTGTCTTCTGCAGAAATCAGGGTTAATGAGTATCCTCTTCAACTACTCCAAAGAATTTCCTTGAGTATTTTTCACTGCACAGTTTTGACATTTGCACTATCCTGCAGGTACTTATCAGAAATTTTAAAATACTTTTTGCTAAAATTTGATATGAAATATGCATGAATGATAGAGCAGACTAGAAGGCTGAAAAGTAAGGAGACCAGAGGATCTATATGAATGTACAATTTCTACATATTCTTTAAGCTCATTGCCATATACTTTATATGCTATACAACACATATATTGGGAGACTTTTCAGGTAAAAGTTATTTTAAACAAACTAATGAATTGTATTTCTTCTACCTCGGAAGTGCCAAACTGATTAATTTCAAGCCAAAACCTATTCTATTGTAAATAATAAGAAGCTGGCACATACTTTACAACTTGTGCCTGTTGGTCCCACTTGAAATGTTCTTTTTCAATGATTTCCATACTTTGTTGTTTTTTTTCCTAGTATTTTAGAAAAAATTACAGATTTTTTGAAATAAATTTTCTTTTGTTTACATAAATGTCTCAGTTATTCAGCCCTAAAATATACAAAGATTATTAAAAAAAACCAAGGAAAATCAACACAGCCGTAACAACACACAATAGTAGCTGGGGCCACAGGAACACCCACAGGTCTTCAAGCCCTGAAAGTATACCAAAAAATGGAGGAAACAGGAAAGGAAACATAAAAAAAGTACGCAGGGAAAGCAGCAGTATGTTATTGTTGGAGATAATTACTGCTGAATGCTGTTAGTATGTTTTGTTCAGTTAGATATCGCTTCCTTTTCTATCCTTCTCACCACACAGAGTAACAAAACTTCTTTTCCCAGCTTGTTTTTTCATACCTTCCTTCATGACACCTCTTATTCTACCTTCTTCACATTGCCTCTCCCTCAGCCCCTCAGAAATGCTGCTTTGTTTCCACAGTCTTCCTACATAAGGCTAGGGACCCAGCTATTCTCTCCCACAAATAATTCAGTTTATTTGTCAAAACCTCATTCAGGCATGAAGGGGGCAGAAAAGCCCCCAGGTGTTTTGGGGAGCCACAACCCAGTTTCTCTGCTGTCGTGGTTTAACCCCAGCCAGCAGCTCAGCCCCATGCAGCCGCTCGCTCACTCACCCCCACATCGGGATGGGGAAGAGAACCGCAAGAGTAGAAGTGAGAAAACTCATGGGTGGAGATAAAGACAGTTTAATAGGTAAAGCAAAAGCCACGCACGCAAGCAAAGCAAAACAAGGAATTCATTCCCCACTTCCCATGGGCAGGCAGGTGTTCAGCCATCTCCAGGAAAGCAGGGCTCCATCACACGTAACAGTTACTTGGGAAGACAAACGCCATCACTCTGAACGTCCCCCCCATTCCTCCTTCTTCACCCAGCTTTATGTGCTGAGCATGACGTCGTATGGTCTGGAATATCCCTTGGGTCAGCTGGGGTCAGCTGTCCCAGCTGTGTCCCCCCCCCAATTCCTTGTGCCCCCCCAGCCTCCTCGCTGGTGGGGTGGGGTGAGGAGCAGAAAAGCCCTTGGCTCTGTGTCAGCACTGCTCAGCAGTAACTGAAACATCCCTGCGTTACCAACACTGTTTCCAGCACAAATCCAAAACGTAACCCCACACTCATTACTATGAAGAAAATTAACTATCCCAGCCAAAACCAGCACACCAGTTGTGCCATGCTGGTTTCCTAACGGGTTATTTTCTTTTCAGTTAGTTGTGGAAGTGAATTAAGGACTGCATTTCTCAGTAAAGCGCACATGCTATATTGAGAATAAAAGCGTACAGAAAAGGGATTAATCAGCAATGGATATCTCACTTTAAAGCTCAGAATCATGCCCATATATGATAAATCCTACTACAACTATTTCCCTACCATAAAAACTGTTTAAAAACATTCCAGTGCTGCTAGAGCTAGAAGTATTAAGGAAGAAACTTTGGTGGCAGCAAAGGTGCTTTATGGTAGTTATTTTAACACATGTATTTATAAATCTGCACTTGATACATCTTGAAGGATGACAGCATCTGACACAAATCATGTGTTATCTTAATGACATCATTATATAAAACGTCAGATGAGTATATCATTGTGGTGGGTTGACCTTGGCTGACTGCACATCAGACTAACTGAACTATTTGTGGTCCCAATGGGAAACAGGAGCCTAGATGCTCATAAATTCAATTCAGTGGCTTCCTGAAATACAGCTAAACTTCACGTTACATAAATTTAAAAAGTAAAAAAAATATTGTCCATGATTTAAACAGCTCTATAAACTAAGTTTACAAGTTAATTTATTTTATATTCCTGTCATTTATGACTACTAATACTGACTTTTTATATAGAACAACTTATATAATTTTTCTAATGTGCAATGCCCTGATAAATCTATTAATGACTGTGCTATAGCAAAAATAATCTTAGTGTCTAATCAACCAGTTTGTTTAGCTATACAAGTAACAATTTATTCTGCAACAAAATGATGACTTAACAGCCTGTGTCCAGACAAAACTCATAAGAAATACTGCAAAGTGTTTTTACACACCTGCATTTTAAAAGGTGTATAAAAATAATTCTTTATAATAATAACTCTTACATCTAATAAATGTATCTAAATGAGCAGATTATTAGACTATTCTAGGTCAGGAATACAGTTAAAGTTGACCCTGAGGAACTGGTATTGTATTTAATTGTACAGGTGCTTTGCACTGACTGAAAACACAGGAAAGATACTTTTCATTCTGACTTGACAGCAAAAGTGATCTGCAGATTATGACCTTTCATTCCTGCCTATGGTTGTCTAATACAACTTTCATTCTGTTTCTAAACAATTCACTCACTTTTAACCACTAGTGATTTTCTCTATATTTATTTCTCTTCACTTACATTGCCATCCACTGAATTTCAAGCAGAAATTCCTGGGTTTTGTCATGTTCTGCACATTATGTATTCATGCAACAACAAAACTGTAATACTTTTGAAGATTTTTTTTTTCCCCATTAAAATATTTTCCTGGGATTATATTTAATAAAAATAGATGTCTTATATTCATTCCTCCCACTTTGAAACATTTTTATCTTTTACACCTGAAAAGATACATAATGTTTTGCCCTTTTTAAAAGTGATGAATCCAGTACCTACACATAAAACACATCACAGTACTAGACTGTGATCTAAATGCTTTTTAGCCAAAAATAAAAAAAGCTTTTAATATTTTTATCCAGTGAAACAAACCATTGAATTGCAGATTGTGACCATCACTTGCAAACATCATTCTTGCTAAACAAATCTAATAGTCTTAATCTTTTCTATAATCCTGTTATGGACTGCTTAGATACTAGGATAAATAATGTAATATAAATGACTATATAAAGGCAAAAATATCTTGATTATATGAGAGACATAAGGAGCACAAAGATAATGACCGTTGCACCAGTAAAATAGGATAGCATGGAGAACTCTTCCAAGTATTCCAATTACATACTACATACAATTTTAATAATTATTTAAGTACCGATCAAGTCAAATTAGACCTTGTATTCCAAATGTTTCCTGCATCTCTTCATGAAGGAAACTTTCACAGATGAGGCTTTACTAGTCCTTCATAAACTAAGCTTTATATTACCATACATCAATAGGACTACACTTTTCTTATTCTTTTAAAATCTCAGATAATATGACCAACAGAATAACATCCAACTATGGAAAATTTGGAAAGCACTGTAACATTTAGTATTTTATGTTGAATATATATTCTTTTGTTTGTTGAAATTATATTATTTTACTTGAAAAAAATATTTACCATTTATTATGCAGTTTGCATCGCAGTACATAAACCTCTCAACTGGTCTTCTGCAAAAGCATCTTTCCTCAATGGCTACTTCACTTGTCAAGAAAACAAAACCTGACCCTGGACCCTTCTGTCTCTCTCTCATTCAAAACCACTAAAATATTTCCTCCTTTAGAAGACATTTATTAATGGGGAAAGAATGCTGTTTCAAACTAGCATTTCCTTTCTAAGTTGCCACTTTTTTCAAGTTCTCAGCTGAAACCCTACTAACAGCTCTGTGCTTCTTGCTGATTTCAATTCCAGGTAATTGTGAATTAAAGTTCACAATAACTATTTGTGAACTAGCAGAATCTGACCTTTTCATTAAAAGATGACTGTGAATCTCCCTAACAGATGGTCTGATGTGAAACTGGTTTATCGGGGAGCAGGTGACTCTTTGACTTTTCTAAGGTCAATATCAAATTTTGAATTCAACCTTTTCCTGAAAACTCTGAAAATAATGCAGGTCAACAGATCAGCAACAGTTGTCAGAGAGCTGAATAAATAATGCATATCTTGTTCTTTGGAGATTCTTCCTTTTGTAGGTTATTTTCATTTAGCCAACAGAGACATAAAAAATCTGTTGTATTTATACAAGCAGTATCAGTAAAGAATGCTGGGACACAGCTAGTTGAATCACGTAAAGTATTCACAAACAGGAGTACAAACATTTCTGAAATAAAAAGCAGGACTGGACAATCACTTCTTCAAATCAGTTGACCTGAATGGCAGAAATAATCTTCAACATTTTTAAGTACTCAGAGCATATTAAACTCAGAAATTACTTAATGCCTAACAGAACCACAGTAATATATACTGGCCACCCAAACCATGAGGGGAAGTGTTGGCCCAGGTCCAAAAAAAGCACTTAAGCCAACTAAGGTGAAACTTAAGTGGAACGTAGGTACTAAGTCCCAGAGTGGAATTCACAACCCTCTCTTCACCTCCTACACGTCCGAATGCCTGCAGGTACCTTAGTCTTCACTTTTCAAGTTCCCGAAGCGCAGAAATGGTGCTGGGCATGCCGAACACCTTAGAGCTGGTCGCACACAAAAGCTCTTTTGGGATTTGCAGACAAAACCTGCCCACACCACGGCTCTCTGCGGGGCCAGGCAGGCTAAGGGGAGGCACTCAGCAAAGCCACAGCAACAAAGCACAGCCCAGCATCCCAGAGAACAGCGAAGGGTTGAGGAAGCGTTGCCATCCGTCTTTTCTATGACAACCTAGTGATTAGAGCTGGGGAAACGAAAGACACTGTTTCAGTACCGTCCTCTCCCAGATGGGTTGTATACCTACACTGAAAACACACAGGAGCTGAAGAAACAGACAGGAGTCTCTGTTCCCTAAAACAGTATTTCTGTATCTGATCAAATGAATGTTTACAGCAAACCCCATTTTCTCCTTGTTGATGAAATACCCTTGGCACTTGACCGCTTCTGGTTTTTTCTTTCTGGCCCCATAAATCTTAAACGCTTGACTGGATATTGGCACAGCTCCACTTCAGCAAGACCTACATCCCAGTTAAGGCCTTTCCCACAGAGGCAGCAAATGTGTGATGTGCTCAGGCTGAAGAGGCTGAACCTGAGTCCTTCTCCTCCCAAGCAGATATTCCAGCCAGTAGGCTAGTATAGAAAGAACAAAAGGACAATTTCTTTCTGTTATGACCAGGTTTCAAAAGAAAATACGGAGTCAGTTATGCCTATAAAGAGGAACAGCTTCAGAAGTATTAGGTTGCAAATCTCAGTCCCACAAAGGCTTCTAACTTAGGGCTGCAGAGGAAAAAAATCATGTCAAGCTCCAGCATTTCTGTAAGCCACTCAGTGCCTGTTTAGATCCTCAGCATGATGGCTGGTTTGGATCCTCTTCTTACACACCTAATTCTCCCCGTTCACTGTGTAAAGAGCTTAGGCCTCCAAAGAATAGAAGAGAATTACATTTTCAAAGCTAAATATCTGTGCTGTGCATGACAGTGCTGAGAACTACTAAGTCTACAGTATCTCGTTGCTGATGGGAGCCTTAGTGACTTCCTCAGCTAGCAAGCTGCTAAATTTTCTGTTTAAGGGCTGTGTGTATTATTTACTACCCAGTTGGCTGGGTTTTAGTTTGTTTTTAGCTGTTTTCAGACGGCTTTGAAATAGGCCAAGACTACAATCAACTTTCTCTTCAATCCAGCAAGCAAAAACCAAACAAGACAGTAGTAGCAAACTGGAGCAGAGAGCATAATTAATGTGACACACGCTCCCTGCCAACACAGAGAGCTAAGGTACGCATTTGGGTTTGCAACTCAAATCTCTAAGAAGTAATGGCACAGTGCAATACCCCTAAGAAACACTGCAGGCAATACTTTGAAAACCAATCATTCTTTTTAATTTCAAAAAGACATGGACCATAAGGCTAAATACAACTTTGCATTTCCTTTCCCATATAGAGCATTTTAAAAAGGGTTAATTCTGGAGAACAGTGTTTTCCTGTGGAACAACAGACACTGTGCACATATTCCACTCTCATCCCTTCCCCTCCGCCGAGAAGTGGTGGGAAAGGGCAACTCAGAAAAAATGTCATCCCATATCTGTCTCCCACTCAGCACACACAAACCCAATTCTCCAAAATCTCATCACAGTGTTCAGCTCATTAAATTCAGCTGAAGGATGAGAACTGAGCTGCACCACTAAATGCGCACAGTTTGTGTTTACCAGCAAGAACACTGTATGCAGTGTTGCTTACAACATATCCTGTAATACGGAAGCATTCTTGTTGGCAGCTTTGACAATTTATCTATTCATATCAAAGTGAAACAGAGGCTGCTTTAAAACTGTTGCTCCTTGTCCTAATGGGAAAAGAAGAATATTAAAAACTATCACAGTGAAATCTCTGTTGCCATCAAAAGGTCATTGATTCAACAGACAAACAACCTAGTGTTAATGATTTAACAAAACATTTTTCACACAGATTACATGCTCATCCATCAATATATAATATTTTTCACATCAAGAAAATAAAGATAATTTCCTTTTAAAATGCCAATTACAAAGAATTGTGTGCAAATCAAATAACACGCTTAAGTAATTATGCTTTTTACCTAAAGAAATGAATTAAAGACACAATTAAAAAAAGAAAAAAATGTTGCCACTGTTTGGAAGTAGACTCATTAATGGGAGAACCGTCCTAAAAAGACAACAATGTTGTTGTACAATTTGTTCAGCAGCCTCTTGATTTGAATAGAGCTATATGCAGGCAAACTTATAGGCCTGGATTTCTTCACTCCCTTGTCTCTTTTTTGAGCATGTACATGCATGACGGAGCAAAGCTAAGAGGCTGATTTTGACTTCATGAAAGCAGACCACTACATTCCTGCCAAGTAGTATACGAAATAAAATAAACATTACACATTATTTCAACCATTCTAAATTTAAAAGAAATGAAACTCACAATAACCAAAATAGTAAAAAGCAGTTAAGTCTATTTAACTTTGAAAATAAGTTTTTCAGCTCAAGAAAAGTATGTTAAGAATATCTTGATTCTGAGATTGTCAGCATAGTTAAAAAAAAGCATATGCACATATCTATTATTGAACATACAGAACTACAAAATGAGAAGCTTATCTCTTTAACTAGAAGCCTCAAACCAAAATATCCCCACATTGTCTGAAAATTTTTAAAAAAGTGTATTTATAAATGTGTGTTAATAACATAATAACCTCAAATGCAAGCTCCATATTATTTTAACATTATATTGACAATATGCTGCACTATTTCTGATAACTTACAATATACTATATTGTTTTCAAGAAATTAAAATGTAAATGATTTATCAAAACACGTACAGTCAACAAGTGAAAGTGATAATGGAAATGTTTTTATGCAGGCTTCAAAAATATTTTGCAGATTACAAAGTCAAAATCTACAAGTTAAAACCCAGCATAAACCCATTATCATCAGACAAATTTAGCAGTTTTATTTGCAACCATGTATGTATTTCTCCATAATTGACCATGACAACACACTTGTTTATTATGTATGAAATGTAAGATTTATAGTGTAATTAACTATTCATTTTGTTCCTTTCAAGTGCTGGGTTGGTGCTATTAAAAAATTGTCAGTGTTGAAAATGTTGACAGTTAGGTGAGGTTCTTTTTTGTTTTGTTTTAAATGAAGGTTCCTCTCACATAGACTAGAACTAAATATAGATAGTCATTCTAACTTTGAATCTATGTAATGTATGGGTGACTGATCCAAACCCATGTTATATAGGCGGTATAAATTTAAATTCATTCCCTGACATACTACCTATAAGTGCAGAGAGCAACAGAATTAGGTAATTCAAAAAAGTGCTTTTCATACACCAGTAGATTCTGGGAGAGTGTCAACTGAACTGTGCCTGCATTTCAGTAGAGGATTTAAATTGTCTTGTGGCAAGATATTAGAAATAACGTATTTCTATCTGTGATTTATTTCCCACTTTTGTAATTTGATTGTATCTTCAATGTGGGAGTTTTTCAGGAGGTATAATACTGCAATTCATCTAGAAACTTTTGTCAACATTTGGAGTAAGTTGTTACAGGCTGGGGTAGTACTAGTCTTGCACAAGTTAACCATCTAAAATCACAGGGCTAGACATGACTAAGCACTGTTACGTTCCACTAAGCTGATAAATCTGGCCATTTACATATTAAATAAAACACAGAGGCTGATATCCAGAATAATTTCAGCAGTTGCATCAATAAGATTTGAACTAGAAGTATTCTTGTACTTTTGCATATTTTTGGTTCAATGACTTGTTTCCAGGAACAACAACAACAAAAATAAGAAAATATTTTATATTTATCTTACAGAAGCCTCCAGAAGGCCTCAGTCAGGGCTGGAGCTCTTTTGTGCTGTGCAAACACATTTTTTCCCATTCTGCATATATATGGAATGACTGGACATAAGCTAACCCATATACAACCATTTGCACGATCAGCCACAGATGTTATGTTCCCTGCCCTAAAAAGATCAGAATAAAATTCATAGGAGTTTTGTCACTGGCCTCTGAGAGACCAAAATTAAGTCAAAGAAATTCTTGTCTTACAACTATTCCAAATGCAACAGAAATACAAAGCAGCAGTTGAAACAAAACTTAAATAAAACATGATTTAAACAAATGAAAATGGCTCAGATTGCTCTGATGCTGCGGGAGTGTTCATTTTAAGCTCATGCAATAAACTGTGAGCATTTGCCTGGGCATAGACTCTTCGTGATACTGATTCTAGTAAAAAGCTCCTTCCCAACCAATCTGTTCATTTTGACTTAGCTAATGTATTTATGACACAAGGATCTGCACAAGATTTATAGGCTACCACAGCATGAACTCTTGCCAGTAAAGTCTTAATTATTTTCAGAAAAATGGGGAATGTGATGACCATGTTTATTGTTATAACCTTTTTTCTTTTGAACTAATCAAATATGGCTTAAATGATTCACTAGGAAGACAAAATATTCATAAAAGCTCTACAAGACAGTAATTACTGAAAGAAGTATCAGAAATTTGCAGCTTTTCCAGTAGCAGAAAAAGCCTGCCCCATTTCTGAAAAACAAACAAACAAACAAACAAAACCACCCACAAAAAACCCCCACCAAACCAAAAAAAGACCACCAAAAAAACCTAAAAACAATCTGGCATAGACCAAAATTTCTGGCATTTATAAATGTCTGCAGTGTCACCCAGAAAACAGATAACTACTGTATAGTGTATTAAGATCCTTAGTCCAGCTGGTCCATTTTTTCTAAACTTTAAAAACCATTTCCAAAAATACAAAGCATTTTTAATGGTTTTCAATGGTCCCTTTCTTCTTTTACATAAAATCACTCAGAAGAAGGATGTTTTCTTAAAAACAATCTGCTATCCAGGTCCACCCTCCCAGGCATGTCCCTTAGAGCCGTTCCCAAACTATCCCCAAAGCACTAGCATTTCAGCAACTGGAATGACAACTTCTTTTTAATTGTTTGAGATCCTGCAGGCTTCTATCTGAGAACAAAGCGTGCACATAAAGCACATTCTATGGCCATGATTCAAGTTCTTTTGAAAATAAATGATATATTGAAACAATGCTATGTTATATAAAGCAGTCTATCTGACACTGGATGCTCAGCATTACACCAAATCGTAGCCAAGTTCATTTCCCACCCATGCAACTGGACATACTAGAAGTGCAATAAAACTTACATAAAGCAACTTTTTCATTATGTGGAACCTAAAGCATTTGGTTGAAGTTTGAAGGGACTTTACCATCAAGAAGAAAAGATTAAGTCTGTTTAGCAATGGACAGATAAAATAATGAATCCAACACAAAAGTCTATTTGATAGTTGGTAGTAATACATTTCAATATGACAAGAACAAGGGAGTATCTAATGAAGTTCAAAAGCAATATATTTAAAGCTGACAGAAGGAAGTACTATAACACAATATGTAATTAACCTACAGTCTCATTACCGAAACATATCATTGAGGTCAAGAGCTTAGTAGGATTCACTAAAAGAATTAGGAGTTATTTCCCTAATGAGGACGTTCACACACACATCAGACAGGATTTCTGAAGACGCATTATAAAAAGTCAAAGTTTCTTTTATGGATTGGTTATTCTTTAATTGCCTTTTCTGAAGATTTGATAATCTTATTATACATCTGAGCTGAAATCCTAAATCAACAACATGGGTAATAGAGCCACTAACTTTAGTGGAGCACGATGCTCATCTCTGGCACTGGCAAGGGGCAAAATATTGGAGAAGTTCTACAAATACTCTGATCTACAGCATAATGACTTCAATTCTTCTAATTAAACCAGTAAAAGCCATAACATAAATGCTTTCAGATCACTTTAAAACTGCTTAGCTACATGTAACTTTGTTAGTAAATTACAGAATTAAGCTAAGCAAATTTAGACAATCTCTAAATTAAGTTTGTGTATTTATAGACAGTATTTCTCCCACATAGCCCCTCAAGATCAGCACTGAAGTATATCTCATCCCTCATTTTTCCCTTCTTAGTTCTTATATCTATCAATCTATGAATTATTAATATTTTTTACAGGCCAAATGGCTCAGCTATAATGGAAACTTGGTGACAATTGATTTTGTAATTTAAAGCAAAGGTTCAGGCTGTTGTTCTTTTTTTCTTTTTTCTCAGAGTTGGCATGCATTTCCCAGGCAATATAGAGAACATCACATTTATTAAATTAAGCCTTGGGCTTTCAGAAGACTTTACAAAAGGTTATGTTTGTAATCTTCAGTGTTTATTTTACTATGAAACCAACACATTCAGCAATAAGTCAGATTTATTGTGAAAATAAACACATTAGGACCTTATAAATAGCTGTTAGAAAAGTTCCGTATGGTCTGCCAAAAGCCCCAAATGATTGGTTCATGAACTTTTCCTCTGTATGCTCTAATGGCTTGAAAAAATTGTTTATTTTTGACTGGTTATGAATAGATGAGGATTATATTTCATCTACAGTCTCCATTAAAGTATCAAGATTTAGAAAACTTCCAACCTTTTAAGAAACTGACATTAAAAAAAATAAACTGTTGACAGCAGATATACATAATGGCATGGCAAAGTGGAGTGTTATTTTAAAGCTGCATTTACACAATGAGTTTCTTAATTTACCTGATTATATCCCCTAAAAAGAAAAAAATAAATTGTTGCTCAAAGATACTGCAAGACTGCAACAGTTTATCTAAATGCCTATAGCAATTGCTGCAGCATGGGTTAATGCAAAGAACTGTCTCTGCTTCATCAAGAAGGATCTTACATTGCCTTATACTTGCAGCAAATATGCTTTAACAAGCGTAGGAGTCTTTTGGTGAGACGTTGGATGCATATCTAGCTGCACATGCTCCCTTTGGCATGCAATGCCCTTACAATTGGATCCCTGGGAATGACGCTTTCCCTAGTATCAAGGAGGCAGCTATGATTTCCAATCACTCAGATCTTTTCAGATCTTTCCAGCACACAGTTTGCACACAGAGACCAAGGTGCTACCTCCTAAAACCAGGATGGAGAATTGTTCCTCTAAAATGCAGCCATCTTTCCACAACTGTGCAGAAAGATCAAAGTCCTAATCCTCAAACTTTAAAAGAATATCTACAAAATTACATTCCAGTGCTCCTGTGAGTGTGAAACCAGCTGTCACTACTTTAATAAAAGGCATATCTGAGTGGACACTGTATTAGGGAAAGGTTTCTCAGTAGTGCTGACTAATACAGTAAATAACAGGGAGGGCCAGAAAACATTTTTTTTTCATGAAAACTGGAGGCTTAGTATTATTTTTTCATTCAACACTAGAAAAAGAAATCAGTTTCTCAATGTTTTTGAAGGAAATAGGAGAGATGGAGAACAGCTGAGAGCCCAGCAGGCAGGACATGCCTTGTGACAGGGAAGGGCCACCATTGCCCAATGTGGAGCAAACATTGGAATCTAGCACTGCCCTCATCCCAGGCAAATGCCTTGTCAGTTTTAATTCTCAAAATCGTTCCTTTTCGTAAGTATAAAATGAATGCTACCTGCATCCAACTGGTTCAAAAGAAAACGTTGCCAAGTCACTTACCTTGGGTACAGCAGTGAGCCCCTGCAATTCCAGTCACTCCTCCCACTGAAAGTGTCACCAATGCATTTATATAAAAATTTTCAGTTTTGATTAGAGAAAATACCCCTCCCTTTTGTTTTGAAAACAAATGTAGGACTCTAATGTCACCTGATATCCATCAGAAATTAGATGACATTCCAACTATGGAAAATTCTGCTTAAGTGAGCAGAATTGCCTCCTCCTAAGTAAAAGGGTTTTTTTTTTTTTTTTTTTTTTTTGTTTAGTTACTTCTACGTGCTACAGCAGATGTACCACATTTTGTATTAGTTTCTGCTTGAATGAATAATGGAGACATGAGCACTTGTATAAACAAGGAAAGGTATTTAATGAACATATTGTACATACTAAAGAGGCTGCTTTCTGTTGGAAGAGTGTAGAATGTATTCTTCCAAGTGCATGAAAATCCCATATTAATGATGCATGAGCTTTCTACGAACTGGGCCAGGCATAAACTGTCGACTGCATTTAAAACACTGAATCAAGCCTGATAATTGCTCATTTCAACATTTAAAAAAAAAAATCCAAACCCCTACAGAAAACAGAAGATGTCTAAAATGATAGTATTATTTTTACATAGTTTTTCATTAGAGATCATTTGTTTGTATTTCTATTCTGAAAATTCATGTCTGCTGGTCCCAGATGAATGTGTTCCTCTCGAACTGCAATTTGTTTCATTGTGTTTTCATTCATTTTCATTCTCTTCATGAGCAACAGTGCCATTTGGAAAAACAAAAGAAAAGGACGAGTAGTTGGAACCTCGTATTTACAGCGTATTTATAGCACTTGGCGCGTTGGACACGGTTTTCTGAAAGATATTATTAGATTTGTCAGCGAGTGTCCTGCTGCTTTTTCAGGACTCTGTGGGTTCAATCTATGAAGGCAAATGCTGAGGCTTTAAACATCTGGCTGCAGTCAGAGCTTCAAGTGAAGCACTTCAGCTTCCTACACAATAGGAGCACAAGAACTACGAGACAGGACGAGACTAAAACTCCATCCAGCCAAGAGTCCTGTGGCCAGCAGTGGAAACTCATAATAAATGCTTATGAGGAACAGAGTGACACCTCCCATGTGCTCTCCCAGCTTTGAGCTGGATGCTCCGCGTGTATTTTATCATCATTTAGTCACTGAGAGGAGACAGTGGCATGCCCTGATACAGGGTTTACACAGACCGCATGCTGACATGATGAAACAGAGCTGGCTGATGCAATGGGAGGTTGCTATGACTTTTCTCGTGGTTACTGGGAGGTCAGAAGTATCGCAGCAAGCACAGTAGGTGAGAGATCCGTTGTCCCACTGAAATGGTCATCAGCATTTCGGACCTTCCACATGCATGAAGTTGTGCAACAAACTTCTCCAGCTCTCGAGCACTGGGTTCATAGATAAGGGAGGCTGTACCAGTTTTGAAGAAGGCATTTTTTGCAACCTATTGGCATGGGCTACCAAAAACCGTGACACAAATTTGGCTCAGTAGTTTGAGACTAGCAAGTCAAACAGCAGGTGTCATCTTGACAGATATTTGGGTGACAATGACTTTTGGATTTCAGTCATAGTGAAAGGTGAGGAAATACTAGAATTCACAGCTGGCACTCCCTTACTGTGCAAGATTCTTCCAAAGTCTGCTCCCACAAAGTGCAAATACTTTGGATAATCAGAAATAAAGCCACTCATTCTTATGCAAACTTCCCTTCACATGGAATTGTGGGGAAGATACTTCCCCCATTTGTGGCCTTTAATGCACAGCTTTTCTCAAAGGAAAGATGGTGACAGTGATGCTCTCTCCCACCTAGTTTAGGCAACCCACACCTATTCCCAATATGCAAGATCTCAGTTGTCATCAACCTTCCAAATCTCCTCAACCAGGTATTTGGTATCCTCCTTATGGACTTTCTTAATCCCTGACATGGAAGTTTTCCACTCTAGAATTAAACAACTCTTTATCAAATTAAAAAACAAATTAGTGACAACTATATTAGTGATGCATTCAGCAGCATGTCCTGACTTGCACACAACCACAAACTGAAGTCTTAAGGTCTTAAAGTTATAAATTGCTTCTGTTGTGCAAAAGAATCCCTCTAAAACTAGAATAAAAAGCTCAGAAATAGCTCAGCAGTATTTCATTGCCTTTTTTTTTTTTTTTTTTTAAGCAAAATAGGTGACGAGCATGTTTACCTCACAGCAGATTCACCCCCAATTGGCTGAACAGCTCCATATTTCATTAGTACAGCTCCGAATTTCATTTTAAGTCTTTGGAAGTCGTTACAGTATTTCTAATTTGTAAATTTTTTTGTAATCTGCCAAGATTTCATTGTAGACAGTTGAAACTTCAATGTTAAACCTAGGTCTAATCTGCTGGTTAATAAAAAAATGAAAACACAAGCTAGCTATCCCCAAACCATATGCATACCCGAATAAGAAAGCACCATCAAAAATATATAAACCATGAGAGCTGCTATTGAATCTAAACATAACTATAAAAATGGAAAATAATGAAAAATTGTTTAGACTTGTAAATACTTTCTTAAGGTGAGAAACTATTAACTAGTTGCTTGACCAAACAGGTCAGTAAGGTGGTAATTTGCCTTATGCATCAGTTAAGTCACTACTGAAAACATTTCATGGATATCCTCAACTAGGTTGTATATTTATGTAAGATAAAACACAAGTGAAAACACAAATTTTTAGACACAGGAGCTATAAATACACGATGCGGATGACATTACTTAGCTCTATAAATTCTTAAAATATGGGGTTTGATTCCTTTTTTTTTTCTTTCCCCCCAAAGAATTTATTCAAATTCATCTGGTCAAACAAATCTCAAAAAATCAAAAAGTTCTTGTGTCTCACTTCTAACAGACAGACAAGTTGGTAGGATAGAAAAGGCTTTGAATTAACATCTTGGTTTTGATGTTTCTACATAATAAACTTGCACATGGTTTGGGAAAACTTATCCTTGCCTAATACAACACATGATGAGGAAACAAGAGCAACCAGACCCCAGTACAGCAACGCTCCCTTCATGATTTCTCTTGCACAGGACTTTTCTGTTTCTTCCTAATTCCATTGTTCATTATTTTTGTACAGAGACTTGTGCATCTATTTTAAAATCTATAAATATGAAGTATTTAAACAGAAGCCCTGTAACAGTTATTACTATGACCTAGAAACAGAAGCAAATAGGTTCATCACAGTAATTAAAGGGCAGCAAATTATCTTTGTTTAATTCAGATGTTTTATTGGAAGTAGTAGGCTTCAGTGCTTCAGTCATGCAGCAGCAATGTCTAGGGAAAAAAATTGCTAAAGGCCAATTAATTAAATAGTTATGAAGGGACAACATGACCTTTTATTTTCCAAGTATTTATAGTTATTTTTTAAAAAGACTGAATAATAAACTAATTATATACAAACATATAGAAAATATGATCAATTATACATACTTTATCATAACAGAAGAGCAGCAGAAATGCTCTAAATTTTATATTGCTGTCTTTCATAGCCAATTATGGGCTCTCAGCTGAGAGTGAGAGACCATCATCATTAACTGAATCCAATTTCACATCGATAAAATTGATCCTATTAAAATAAACATGGCACAAAAGGCAACTTTCATTGTTTCTTTCCAATCAGCCATGAAGGAAAGGGAAAGGGGCTCAATCTATTTCTTTAATCAATAAGCTCTTTAAATGGCATCCACTGTGTTCCTCACCGAGGCTGCCCTCTGAAGAACCATTCTGCAGTTTCATTCAACCAGAAACAAAAAGAAAGCCAGTAATTATTTTTTTTTACCACACAGAGCTGTATGCCTTTTCTGTGCACCATCCACTCAGACCTCACCACCATGAGCATTAACCAGATATAAGTAAAATTGTTTATATGCCTCAGTTTCACATAAATAGTGAAAGGAGTAGACCTGTTCAGGTCAAACATATTAGCGACATCAAAACAGATTGTAAACTTCAGCTAGTTAGGGGAGACTAAGTGTTAAATATTGATTGACAAGAAACTATCAAATCAAAATGTTTTCATTGACAATGCCTTGTCTTTATGAGCTCAGCAATCTGAAGTCATGCACGTAGAAACAGTAACTCTACTGCATCTGAAACCATAGCAAGCTGCAGATAAGGAGCATATCAGGACCAGAAAGTGGTTTGCTCAGCTGCTCCCTTTAGTGGCTCTGCCTAGGGAAGCGCAATTTAAGGCTTGGACTTCTAGAGTATTACACGATAGTGCAGTACGTCCGAGTGTAATACATCACTTTCAAGAACCAACTGCCTAAAACAAAAGTCCACACTATCAGATGAATAGAACAGTTTTATATATGCACAGCTTCTCAATTTTACTTAATTTAAAAGAACCAGCCCAGCTATACTACAATATAAAACTGAAAATTTACATAGCAAGTTTGACATACATCTATTGGATAGTTGGCATGTGTTTTCACAGTAAAACTACTAAAAAGTACCAAACGTATTCAAAGTATTGTGGTTCCAGGCATTTTTGTGGGCTTATGTAAAAGAGAGGGTTACACCCCGCAGACCTCTGAAATTTGTACAGATGTTCTTACTTCTTTCTATTTAATCAGGCCACGCCTATTACTTAGCAGAAAAGATAATTTGAGAAAAAGTATTTTCATGCCTTAATCAC
The DNA here is from genome assembly GCF_000737465.1 of Haliaeetus leucocephalus. NCBI lineage: Eukaryota > Metazoa > Chordata > Aves > Accipitriformes > Accipitridae > Haliaeetus > Haliaeetus leucocephalus. The sequence goes on along the minus strand of NW_010972620.1, from coordinate 11,708,615 downwards.
ATTAGCTGAATTCCAAATGAATTGCTACCTTTAGGCATTACTTTTAGTCACAGGCAACAGAGTTGCTTGGCTTTTCTTTCTTTCTTTTTTTTCTTTTTTTTTAACATGATCCAATCATGTGTATCAAAATATTAATTTATGAATAAAATTCATAAGGAATAAAGAATGAATAAAATATAAAGCACTTACGTCAAATAATTTTTATAAATACATTTAAATCAGTACAGTTAAATAGTTAAAAACTTACAATAGGCAATAAAAAGTGAATACATGGCACATCTAATGTCTACTGTTGCTGCAGATATTGTGACATAGATATATCGCCCCATTCACAGATATTTACAAATGTTACCGCTATTTTCTAGCTCCACGGTGTTTCTCTGCTTTTATGTAGACTTGGGAATCTTGTACGTTAGTGTACATTTTAATAGTGGAATGATTTTTAGATGCCATTTTCTCCATAAAAAGTCTCTATCCTTGTAGACAGTAGAAAGATAGTATTTCTTTGGCCCTCTGAACACTGACACCATGCACAGAGCTAACTGACACATTTAGAATTCTACTATAACTGTTAATCAAAATAAAACACTGGTAAAGGTTTCTCCATTAACTCCTATTCAGCTGTGGCTGATCATGACTTAGACAAAGCCAAGACATCTGTGGCATTCAGTGCAGGAAGCAACACTGCCCTTCATCTTGACCTTTTTTATCTCTGCTGTATTTACAGAAGGAACAGATTTCAAATACAATTAATTTTTTAGTTTAGAAAAACCAAAGGCACATTTTAAATCATAAGTCTAAAATGTGTGGTATGGAAGAAAAGCTATCATTGTGGAAAAACTAATATTTAGTCAAATTTTTTAAAAGTACATGCAAGTACAAAGCATGTTGCATGAACTACTAGAGTGTGTACTTCTTCATATTATCTGAAAACCAAAATTCTGAAGGTTATTAAAGCCAAGATGCAGAAAACATAACAATCCCATTGGGAAGGCTGCATATTGGGAAAATAGCAGCTGCCATTCAGTTTGTCTGAAAATGTGCAGGCATAAAATCATTATGAAAAATGAAAGGAGTTAACCCCTAATTTCAAAAAGAGGAGTGGGCTGGAAGTGAAGGAAGAGTTTTCAATTAGAAGAAGGTTTAGGAAGAGAAAGTAAACGAGCATTACCCAGGTAGCATCAAGTTGTCAACTGTATATGAGTTAAACCAGTGAGATGTGAAAAGTCTCAACCACAGTCAAAAGATGAAAATTCAATAGCCTGACATATTCTATATTGCCATACAGCATAATGAATTTATATCTGTCACTACTAGGAAATGGGATACAAAGTTGACATCGGGTGATAAAGGTCAGGAAACACAAATCTGTCTAATAGCACTTTTGTCATATTTTCCATATTACATACTATCAAGGATTATTTCCCGCACAGTTCTTCTTCTTTAGTATAACATTCCATGTATACACAATTTCCTGCCCCAAAATCTAAAATTTTGCTTGACACAATGGAAAACCTGGCATCTACAACACCTCAAGAAGATTACTGGTAGAGAATGACAAAATAATAAAATGTTTCAAACTCTTCAAGCTATTGTAAATAGAGTATAGCTCCAGAATAAATTTATAACACTGTTTGAGGTTCAGTGATAGCTGCCCTCAATGCACATACATGAGGTGCACTGTCACACTGAGTACCATATTTAAGGTCTGCTTCTTCAAAACTTATTTCTCACTGACTACTCAGGGAATACAAATGGTTGTTAAAAATTTCATAAAGATGATAGAGAAAAGGAAAAGAGAAGGCAAAGGAGAAACACACCAATTATTTTAGCCTGACACTGTCACTATCCAAAATATTCATTTGTCCAAAATTCTCAGACATCTGAGAGGGCACATAACAGATCTGACACTTGAGGAGCACACTGAATCCAGCAGTGTTTGGCTTGCACAGAGGTCAGCATATGCCTGGAAACTTGACCCATTGGATTTACTGCATGTACACAGATCAAAAACAAAGCACATGCCCACCTAGTTCATGGATCCATATTTTTGCCTAAGGTTTTCCAGAAAAAAATACAGAGCCATGCAATGTGGCTGTAATAGTGCATCTTTCCCATACTGCTCACTGAGCCTTTGCTCACTTCTGAAGTTTCCCATACAGCCGTCTAACCCCCAGTTATGGCATCTGTGGCAATGGTACTTGACATAACAATGAACATAACTATACTAAATACAGTAAAACTATAAATCACCCTGCATAAAACAAAATACTGACTGAATTTTACATACCAGGGGGAAAAAAAAAAGCCACAAATCACTTCTTACATTTTTTTATGTTGACATTGATTTAACTTGTAAAAGCAATAATGACCATAAAACAGGATACATGAACTAACCGTTGCATTGTCTTCCCCTACTACATCTTTCAGAGTTTTAAAAGATTAATTTTATATAAATGCAATTACTTTTATTTTTTTAAAGCAATCTTCTTAACTGGTCCCAAGAGCATGTTCCCATACAAGCTTTTTAAGGGAGTAGTTAACTATGCATCTCCACTGCTTTACTACTGTGCATGCAGGCACACCACAGAGAAAACCACCCACAGCCCTGTACCTTAACTAGTAACCTACTTGCTTTTCTCCCATTTGGGTCAACTGAGAGAAAAAAAAAATCATAGCTAAACCATCATGAGTATTCAAGCCTAACTATGATCTTGCATTAATCAGCTGAAATACTTACTTGAAGAAATATAGGAAAGTCCTGTATTTTTAAACTTCCAGTCTTAAACTGTGTGTCAGCTCACAGTAAAATCTGAAAAATTGTACACAAATTTTTGGAAAACACAGACATTCTATTCCATATGAAAGACAAAGAGGCAAAATGTGAAATATTTTAAAAGTAGATTAAAGCTTGGTCTCACTAGGAGACTTCCTGGGCAAACATTCATTAGAAGTGAAAGACTTGCTATCAAGCAACATCATCTCTAAGAAAAGATGAGCTTGAAGAGGTTCCACATCCCATCCCCTTTCCTGTAAATATCCATCTGACCACCACGGGTCTATGTGACAGGAAAGTTTGATTAGTAAGTGAGATAATGTGTAGTTAGTGCAGAGAAATCCAATTCCATCAGGTTAGAAGTCTTTGCCACTCAGATGTCTTTGCAATGTCCTTCCCAGGATGCTGGTTATAGGAAAGACTGAGGAGCCTACATGCAGTACTGTACTCATCCCTATGTGTATTTACTTTGCTGTCACTCATCTGAAAATTTATTACCTCTGAATCACATTTCTGAGTGGTCCCAGGTCCATCAGAGTTCCAGCACACATTTTGAGCTCCAGCTTTGTGCCACACAGAACTGTGATGCTGCTTCTGAATTCACAGCTGTCAAAGCCATATAGCTACATATGTACACTGCTCTGCTCAAACTAATACGTATCGCAGAAAGAATCTGCAACTCAGATTATCTGCTCAGGGATAAACAAAAGCTGCCCATATTTAAAGGGAGGAGCATTTTCAGGGATCAGCAAAATACTCTACAGGAGTCCGAAAGAAGGAAAAAGGAGCTTAACTGACAAAAATGTCACAAAAATAGTTAAAATGGGAAGGTTAAAAGACAGAAACAACTATTTTCTCGTTTGAAGTAGTACTTCTTGGAAAACCAGGAAGCAGGATATGTCTTTTATGTTAAAGCTACACTTTTCATTCTACAGAAGACCCCAGTCCGGTGAACAGGGTGATCGCCACACTGTCACACTCTTTCATTATAGTAGTGGGGAACCTATCTTAAGGCAATACTTGGTGCCTTTTTTTTTCCTATGTAGGCTTGTGAAAAACACTAATCATTTTCCCTGAAATGACTTTTTTTTTTTTCTTAGAGACGGTTTTCTCAAGGGATGGAAGCACATCAACATAGAAAAAGAGTTATTTCTTTAGGGAGTAGAAGGTGGAGGGCTACCCTCCCCCAATAGCAAGGTAACATGGCAGATTTCATAAATTGAGCAAATGAGCATAAAATTCAATCTGTTTTTTCCTATAAAATACTATTAATGATATATTAACCTATATAACCAAGACCATCTCAATAAACTTTCCAATTATATGTTGGAAGTATTCTTTGAGATTGACATCATTACTACCAATGAAAATTAATGGGAATTCCACAATGTTCTTTAGCGCATCAACAGGAGAACATTCCCCAAGGGAATTATTAAGGAGTACCTATATTTAGCAGTAATAGAAAAGAAAAGGGTTAGAAAAAAGCTAGCACTTCAGCAGTCCTTATTAATGCTAGAAGTTCACTTCCTGCTCTTTTTTTTTTTTTTAAAGGTGTTGCAGAAGAAAGGCAAAGGATAATTTTTTATTTGTTAACATGGCAACTATAAATCTGATTTGGAATCCACAATTCTAGGAAAGTTGGCTATAACCAAAATGTAATCAGCAAAAGAACAGATGATATACAATGCTTCAGTGAATAATGCTTTCCTGTGGTTTGAGTATGGCTGGAGTGGAAGAATCTTTCAGCAACTTTAACTAAAACTGAATCTGCATTACATTCATCACCCTGTTAACGACTACAGGGAAACAGGCACACACTTGTTCAGGTCTGAGGTTCTGCCTAGAGACTTTCTCCTTCCTTCTCTTTCCTAATTTAGAAAAGATTCTGTTTTCCATTACTTCCAAATTAAATGTGACCAGTAAAACAACAAAATACTGGGCAAAAGATCCTGCAGTGCAAAATCTATCCAAAGCAGTAACTTCAACAATATGTGAAGTAATACCAGTAGATTTTCCCCATTTTCCAACTGTAAAACCTTTGGGCTTTTGTAGTCAGTCACTCCTCCCCTGGGACTTCAATAAGAAGGTGAGTGCATTGAGGGGTACGAGAGGGTGGCTGGGAGCACAAGGAAGGTACTCGCACACTTCTCCACACCCTGTGTTCCCATGTGCTTCCCCAACTACATTCTTTTGCGAGTCTGTATATATAGCTAGCTAGGACTAATTTAAAATTCCTCACTTCAACAATGCATTCTTGCCCGAGTGGTACACAGCTGCTTCAGTCACTCAAAGTATTTCGCAGGAGGTTGATTTTGCTTACAAGTGGACATCTTCCCTGATGTCCGCTACAAATTAGCCTATGAGTGCAAATAAAGGCAGTTTTATTGCATTATGTTTGGTGAGTTTCCTTGTGAGAAAATGGTCAACAACAAAAATTAGCCCAAGAATGATACCATTTTGAGTGTATGTGTTTCTGGGAATTGTATTTGCAAGCTTAATAATGAACAGCAGTCTTTGTCAATGGAAATCTTGCTTCTGTTGGGAAACCAGGGAAAGCGAAATGCTAGGCGGGTGTATTTTGTCTATAAAACCATAGTACCATAGGTAGCTATAGACATTGTTATATAAAAATAACATATTGCATTAAATATATTACATTATCTATTATTTACATAATGCATACCGTTGATAATATTATGTATATTACTGTAATATATGCATAAGTGAAAGCTGTAGCCAGGCATTCTTAGTGTTCATATAATCAAAACTTATATAATAAACATCTAAAAACATATTTGCTTGCAATGTTTTGAACAGTTAAACAGCTGCTTGAATGGGAAAACATGTAACTTCCTGATACAGTGGTGCATTTTAATTCACAAATTCCTGATTTTATTTCCTTGAATTCAGAGCACCACAACCACACTTAAAAGAAATAGAAATCCAGAGCTAATTAGTTTTTAAGACAGGGTCTTATTTTAAATTTCCACCTTATAAAACTGCATTGTAATATGAGCATATACACAGATGAGAAACTATTTAGGTCAGTTAACAGTCCAAATACCTTTTTGCAAAGACAACGACAGAAGTGCTCGATATCATACCAATTAATACCAACATAGCTGTGTGGCTCATAACTAACAAAAAAATAAAATCAGATTTAAAGCCACCCACTGAGCTGAAAATATTTAGAATTACAGCTGTAGCATGCTATAACGAAGGATTTCACAAGCTTTATATCCTTATTGCAGACAGCTCGTACATTAAACATGTGATGATGTGAGAAAAACAGAACACACTGTCTGTGCAAAAACCTTCTGTCTAGCATAGCAACAAAAATAAATATTTCACTGAAAACCCCCCAAACCTGTAAGTGAAGCTACTTTTATTACTTATACAGTATTGGCTTTATCTTCTGGGTGGCCAAGTATGCACTAGGCAAAAGAAAATGAAGTTTTGCAAAAAAAGAAACTTTCTCATTCCTTTGTGTTGGACTACTTGGAATACTAAGTCTTCCCCGAAAATCTGGGTTGCATTTCAGTATCTTGTAAAACACTGCATACAACCTGGCACAACACGCACCCAAGAGGGTTTGTCACACACCAAGCTCTTTGGCACTTCAAAACATTTAAAAGGCAACCTACTGACATATGACAAATTTCCACAGACAGCAGCAGCTGCATGGCCTGGTGCTGTTGCCACTATTAACCTCAGTTACAATTTGATGGCTGAATTAAGTTGTCTGCCAGCAGTTCCAGCTGGCATAATACATTACTATGTGGTGTCATGCTGTTTATCTATGGTCAGTGTTGTGACATGCTGAGCTCCATGTGTTTATCCTCTTTTTACAGATAAAGCTTAAATCCTGGAACTTCATGCAAAGTACTGATTTCTTTAAGTCATAGCCAACCCAAGCCTTATCAATTCCAGTTTTATATAAATTTCATCAAAATAAACTTATAAACAAATTCAGTTCTCTCATCTCTGCATGCTGTGGCACCGTACACGACAAGACTTGGGAAAAGGATGGTCCAAAGATGCAACTAAATGGCAAATAAAGTTTCGTATCTTTATATTTGCTGGCTTTCAGATTGCTGCAAGAGCTGAAATAGTCCCTGGAAGATCAGTACAAACTCAGGGCAACCTCCTGCAAGCTGTTTTTGGATGGCACCTAATCTTGATTCCACAAAGATGCACAATCACATCCCACCTCCAGCCTCCATGTGTCCTGGATTCTAAGTAAGTGTCATTCAAAGATGCATTCGCAGGATACCAAAGAGAATATCATTTGATCAGAGACAAGCATATATGTAAAACAACAAAGGTTGTTACTTTGCTAATGCCCACCGTTTTAAAGCAAATGTGCCCAACTTATTGTCCACAGGCACAAGCAACCCACCCCAGGTGTCCCATTTTCTGAGGTGGGTATCTACAGAGGGGTCAGGCTGCAGACCTCCTCATCCCATAGTCACAATAAACAAAAACTAACCTGCTTCCCCCATTATCATTTAATAGATATCTGCTGTACCAGAAATGGGAGAACTGTAAATCACAGTGTGTTCATAAGCTGTATTGCTCTAAATATTATATTTATTTCTGACATACTAAGTTTGAAACTGTATACAGCTATGACTTCAAACAGATTTCAGAATCTGATCTGAAGAATAGTGATAAAGGAGCAACTCCATTGTCAAGGTTCATTTTGAGATGCTGGGAATACTTCACAGTGGTATTTTGACAAACAACTTGTTATTTGAGAAACATCTATTTCTTGTCCTCTCCAGAGGTAAAAATAAGTTTAAGGGGTTTTTTACATTTCGTTCTTTTATATATCCATCTTCACAAACACTATTATGTTTATTACTGGGAAGCCTTATTTAGGGCAAAAAAACCCGTAAGCTAAAACATGTTTCTTGTTCCATTTCAAAGTGTATCAATTTCTCTATTTGGTTTCCTTTCCTTAAAAAATAGAAACATATTTTAAGGTGAATAACTTTTTAAAATGTAGACAGTGAAGCAAGGACAACCTTCCTGAGCAAAGCAAATTAATAAAAAGGACTTCATACAGTCCTGTGGTTGTTGATTGCATTCAGTACATAGTTCTGAAAACAAGAATAACCCTTTCATTAATAGTATTAGTAAACTCATAACTAAAACACGTTTAGTAGGTTTTGAAATTTTCCTGCAAGATTAGCTTTTTACTCGTACACTGTTTTTAATGGCATTGACCTTTATTATGTCGAACAGTGAATCAAAACAAGGAGGCTGTTACCCGTGGGCCCACATGGAATCAACAGGAAGCATCCTCGTCCCTGCCATTTCGCTGGCCTCTCGGGATGTGACCGGACTTGCTCTTTTTGCCTGCTCTGAGACCAGGCACACTTTTCCTCCCTCCCTAATTACAGCAGCAACTATAACGAAACATTATAACATTACTAACTAGCTCCACCACAACGCAAAGCCTGATCGCTGCTAAAAGGTTACCTTCTTTGCAGTTACAATAATACTCTTTGAGCTGTTCCTCAACCCGTATCAAAAGCTCAGAGAATAATCAAGAAACAAACTCTTTATATGCTTTTCTGAGATCAAAATGAGTTTTAAATGGAGCTTTGGGTTTGTTATGTGGGGATTTGGGGGGAGGAAGGGGGTGATGCCTTTCAATTAAGGTGAATGAGAGTCTTCCCCAAGCAAGCAAAATGTGTAAGGAATGCAGAACGGAGCCCTTGAGGTATTTGGGGGATGGTGAGGGAAACAAAATTAAAAGTGACTGAGGTGCCTCTGTTAAAACCATCTACTTTGTACGCACATGAACATTTCCTCATTAAAGATTCATAAGGACTTTATAGTTTTAATGCACATGTGGCCAGTGTTACAGTTCAATAGCCAGAAATCTTTAAAAGGGGGGGAAAAAAAAAAAAGGAGAGAAGATACTTTGCTGGTTTTTAACTGACTCCCTTTTCATGGGAGGTAGGAACCTCCTTTTTTAAACACCAAAGCACAGTTGCTGCAAAAGCCTGTCATTCTGAGAAAGGTCTGAACAGATGAAAAACAAATCAGTATTTCTGTTGTAATTCATATTCACAACCACTGCCCATTTCCTACTTCTGCATTTCTGCATTTTCTTGCCCCAACAAAGGATGAAGTCATGTCTCTTAGTCACAAACCTTTTCTACAATCACCAAGCTGTCAGTGAGGAGCACCTTGAACGGCTCCTTAGCTGCAAAGGATAATAAGGCCAAAAAAAAGTAGAAAAGGATTAGGGAAGGGAAAGAAGAGCCCTCCCTATATTAAGTTGAAAGTTTGAACACAGAAGGCTCACCACTGGATTTCTGTAGGCCAGCCTAGGATAATTATGACTTCGGCAGGAACTACTCGCTGTTTAAGAACGCACTGATTTTTTCTTTATGATCATTTTTTCTGGTGCAGGTTCTACTGCACTCCGGTTCTACTACAGTGGTTGCCTTTCGAAGGCGGAGACATCTCTTTAAGAGCAGGCATAATGGGGATGCATCTCACAAGCTGGGTAATGTTGATATCTCCCATCCTGTTACTTTATTTTTGCTGGAAAGGTGAAGAGCTTTCTGCTGCTCTTTTCCTTTTCATTTTCTTCCATGGTCCAAATGACCCATCTGACTTTTCAGGGGTTCCTTTACTTTTCTCTTTGCCAAGAAGCTATCTGCACCTGGTAAAAAGCACTGACTTTAGACAGAAGACAGGCAGGCATCAGCAAACCCTCAGCAAACTACCCAAGCTTGTACTGGGGACTGAGGGAGGACTAAGTTATATGTCATTAGACCTCTGGCATAGTTGCGTAAAGGACGAGTTTTGCAACAAAGCAAACAACTGGGTAAGGATTGCCCTGCAGAGGGATTACAGTTTTTAACTTGATTTTTTTCCCCCAAGACACTCCTAAAACATTTTTTCCAATGTAACGCAGGCCATTCACTCGTTGGCCCGATCTCCCCTTCAGTGCCCTGCAATGCATATCTGAAGCATATTATTTTTAAGCAATATGAACTACTTTCTCCTCCTTCTCTGCCGTGCAGAACGTGTGACTCCCTCTGCAGTATTCATCACTCATTCTAGGGACGAGGAACACAAAACATTTAAACGCAGGTTTCCAGCAGTGTCCTAGGCCAGGCCTAGCCAGCCTGCTCAAGTAATGCCACGTGCCTGTGGTTTAAGCAGATTCAGAGCAATGAATTTTTCTCCTTTTTCAGCAGCTCTTTGGTACCCTCCCTTCTCCCTGTGTTAGTATCAGCATCCCATCACACAGGCACAGGTGTCTTGTATTTACATCTTCCTAAGCTATCTCCACTGTGGTACCAACCTAAATTTTCCAACCCTGCTCTTTCCATCTTGATTTTTATTTAATCTCATACTCCATTTCTCCTGCTCCTATTTTTATCTTCCCTTTTACCCTTTCCACTAATCTTTTTAAAAGCAGAGGCCGTAGTCGGAGTGCTTTAAGTCTTAATAACAATATTACCATCTACGAAGATCACCTTCATCTCTGGTTCGGTTGAGGACGCATGGTTCCCTGATATTGGTTAATGTGCTATTTGGCTTAGTGCTGTGACACTTCACTGCAGATGAGAAGCTCAAAAGGTTCTGCTCTGCACTCCACCCAGGACATGTAAATCCCTGATAAAATAGGCAGCCTTCCTATACACTAATTTCCAATTCTAACTTCTTGTTACAGTAAATCCAATGCTAGTGTCCCTATATTAGTAAAATATTTAGTGTTACGTGTTTCACTTTCATTCCCCAGAATTATACGGTAAGAAAATTCTCTATACCCCAAGATAATTATCTCATTATTGGCTTCAGGAAGACAGAATATTTTTGTAGCGAATGACCACATCTGTACCCTGTCAGGCTTAGTTAAGAGATTAATAATGGGTACTACTATTCTGCCTACAAATTTTCATGCTTACAATACCTTACAGCTACATTAAGAGTGACAGATCAGACCATATACATACCATAAACGTTGGTCACAAAAGCACACAACTTAGCTGGTAGCAGCAACAAACTTTTGGGAAAACAGGCAAAATGTAAATTTGATCAATGTAAGTTTGTTCAATAATACTCCTCAAACTTTGACTCAATATAAGCTTACTTTGTTATATGTTCTTGTGATTATAGCATGTTTATATTCATATGCTTATGCTCACACCTAACAAGGGCAAAGACAATCAAGTTGACAAATATACTGAAGGATATTGTAAAGAGTAAGAGCAATTCCCATTATGACACCTGGATTTCTGAGAAAAAGAAAAGCAGGTATTTAACACTTCTCGGTATCAGGTATTTGATACATCACCATGAGGAGAATTTCCAGGTTCCTTATGATGACATTCTATAGCCTACAGCCACAGCAACCCTTAAAACATTATTTCTTAAAAATCTTTTAACAAATAAAATCAACATGAAAAGGCAGATAAATCTATAGGCCAGTTGTCGGGTTTTTATCATCTTATACTTAGTATTTCTTAATTCATTCTGCTAAGATCATCTAATCTGACTTGCTTGTAGCAAAATTATTATTTTAGCAATTAATGCTTGTATTGCTAAGCTCTAATAGGTCATTCAGAACTCTGAAACCAAAGCTTTTGTCATACCACAAGACCAAACTCTAACATACGGCAAACTTCTATTTTTCTTTTCTTTAGGGTTTTGTCCCCTCATTTTTATGCATTTTAAAAATAATTTTTTGTTGCCTGATTGGCTTGGCTCAAAGGTTTACTGCATTTGCAAAATTTCTCTTTTTTTAAGTGACACTATGATATTAGCTTTTCAGGTGAGATACTGCTTTTTTCATTAAATGTTTTGTATTGAGTTCATTGTATAGGCATAGTAAACCACTGATATTATAATTCCATCGTCATGTACAATGACTTGGTAATCAGAATTCTCATACTTCAGTCCCCAATTAATGAGGCTACAACTTTTCCATCAATGCATTTCATTCACACACACTATTGTTAATTATAGTCCAGAGCCCTGTACCTATCTTTGAACTCCTTTCTTTTATTTTCTTTATGCACACAAATCCAGCAAGTTGCTGCAAGAATGACTTTTACCAGGAATTTCCACAGTGTTTATATATGATACACACACATATACTGTACCAAGTGAATGTTGTTAGATCACTGATTTCATTGTTTAATATAAATCTTTGCACAAATGTAACATATTGTTTAAAAGCTTGCATCTCAGCCAAATGAAAACAGGTCATTATTGAACTATGTAAGACCACATCTGAAAGACAGGGACAAATCTCTGCCAGATTTCAAGTCCGAATATTTGAAATCTGAACATAACAGTGTTGAGGGAGGAGAGGGGAGTGGATAAAAATCTCAATTTTCCATAATTTCTTTAAATCTTGGCCAAAAACACTTTTCCATTTGTCCTCAGAAAGAACCCAGCTGCTTTTTAATGAATCTCTCTAAGAAATTAACCCCTGGCTTAACCTAAAACAACCAAACAACAACCAAAAGATCTGATGAAATTATTCGCACTAGAGATTAAAAATACAGAAATAGAACAAATCTGTACTAAGCTTTCGGAAGAGACTTTTGTATAGGGAAAGAGAAAAAAGATTTCAAAATTAAAGTTTTAACCTTTTAAATGTTTCATTAGAGAAACAAGTCCACATTTTGGAAGATTTTTAAAGGAAAGTTTTGTACAAATAACCTACATAATGTTACATTTGCTTGAAGGATGGCAATACTGCTTTTAATGACAGTATCTATTCCAGTCTAGGAAAATACAGTATACAAGTCTATTAAACAGTTATAAAAACAGTGCATAAAACATATTTAGAAAGAGTTCTATGGTGCAGTAAATTAGATGTTTTTTTCTCAAAAAAGGAATGTATGACCCGTATTTATCATGCAACCAAGCAAACCAAGAATGGGTACTCGAACTTATGACGGTTCAGATTCTATTAAAAAAAAACCAAAGCAATCCAGAAGTATGTGAGATGTGTAAAAACTGGACTGTTGAGCATTATTCTAAGCAAAAATCATGCAGATCAAATGATTGCTGATGTATTTGTTGCTGGTGAAAATTGTGTTATATCAAGAATAGACTGACCTCCAGCATCATTTCAGAGAGAGGTTTATTTAGGTTAAGATAAACAATACTTCTTTGGCTCTGGTAATAACCAATCAATTTTGTGATGGCAATCACTGATTAGCTTTTAAAAAAATCTTCTGATAAAGGTTACCTGCAATAATAGACAAAACAACCTGGAAACAGGAAACACAAATCATCAAGGGGTGGTGTATGTATGTATAGGGATATTTTCCTTACTTGAACTGTAACCTTCCTCGGCAAGGTGTGGTAAGCTCTAATCACTTCCATTACCTCATCTCTGAGAGAAGAGGAGGAGGGAGCAAAGAGGGGTCAGAGGATAACGACCTGCAGCAGTGTCTCCTGGTTCTATCAGCTCTTTCTTGCATTGTTCCCTTAAGTCTCTTCTCTGACATTGTTAGGAATGAAGCAAATAAGAAGCAAAACAGCCACCTTAAATCTAATTCTATAAAGCCAGGTAGGATAAAACTAAACAGGTACACTTAGGCAAATATAACAGTAATAAAAATAACACTTAGAAATCCCTTGTTTTCAGCCATATAATAAAATGAAGTAAACATATGATTAGGAAAATACAAACGAATAAGCCAGAAAATAAAGCTTATGCATTCCCAAACTTAACATACAGAAAATGCACAGAATAGCTGATGTGCAAAAGGAGAAATGCCAGTAAAGAACAAAAAAAAATTGCTTTGACTTTTAGCATTCTGGGATGTAGATAGCTTGCTGGGTAATTGGCTGATTGACTCTACTGCTAATTTTCTGGGTGAGTGGTGGAGCAGGCAGGCTGCCTTCCTTCGGGCTCACTGCTGGCAAATTGGCACTGATATTATACATACATGCACATGCATTCTCTTTTAAAATTTTTTTTAATCCATGCTCATTCTGTTTCCACAGGAGCCTGAAACTTCAATAGGAAATGAAAGGTAACTGCATTTAGAACAAATGTTGCCAAACTGACAGTATTGTTCTGATCTATCAGTTCACACTTAGCTAACCTGAATTTATCCTAGCAACTGATGTGAACAGTACGCTCCTGTGTAGCTCTAAGTTAGAAATTCTTGATGATTCGTGCTATTCTTAATGTCAGAACATTGACTTATGAGCTAGAGGTAATACTACCAAAATAATATTGCATATAAAACGATTGTTCTCAAAATCAAGATCGATATAAGTTGCCCAGCTCTACTACTACCTCAGTGTTGAAACAAGAGAAGTACCATTTCTAGTTTTAGTTCAGCCTGTGGATTGAAGTAGGGAAGTCAGCAGCAGCTGCTCTCACAGATTACTCTTTTTACATTAGCCCATTACTAAAGTTTGACAGTAAAATCTGTAAGCTAGTATAAAAGGTTCTTTCAGTCATTCTGCAAGACTGATAATACCTTGCATGATCCTGTCTGCTTTTTGCTGGCTCACCACACTTCATTAGGGTTTGTTTTTCATATATCCCATATATCATCTTTTAAATGTTGAACTACACAATGACTTAAATAGGTCACCAGAAAAGCTCTGGTTTCAGAAATTTTTCTTCATTTCATGGAAGTCTGACTGTGGATCGCAAAGTGTACACGTTGTTTACCCTTCCCAGCTATTTTATAAGTTTTAAGTTTTGTGTAAACTCAGTTCAAGAAAACAGTATCCACATCTGCTTTTATATGTGACTAACTTACCAGGAAATTTGGGCAATCGATGGGACTTTTTCATAATGTACCACCAGTGACTTCAATAGTGTACACAAAAGCAACAGATTTACCACCTCTGAAACATGCAAGCATTAAACTAATAAATAAATAAAAGTGCACAGCTAATGCTCTACAGTTCATTAAAAATGCTAGAGTTTCAGTCCATTGAACCTCAACCTAAGACACATCAAGTATTTAAAGAAACGAATTTGCCAGGTTCATTTAGCAAAAGAAAGTATGGCATACCACGTGTTAGCATGTTACACAAGTTAAAGAAACGGCAGCAACAATGACATGCCTATACCAGCTTTTGCATACGTTGGCATGAGCCCAGAGTCCTGAAGAGTTCATGCTCTGGTTGCTGACATACGCTCAACTTCACGTGTCCAGTATACATCCTTCATAAATTATGGTTCTATGTTCTTTGTAAATATCAATCAGAGTTTCACTTCCCAGCCTGCACCTATCTTTTTTCCTAAAATGCTTGCTAATGAAATGCTTGCTCAGCGGCATGCCAGCTATGTTTTCTGAGGAAACATGGGCTATTCCTGTGAAAAAGAGTGGAACATTAGGGAATAGCACCTCCATAACATGGAGGTGTGGAAAGCCACAAGGGCTACTGAGAGGCATTAGGAGAGCTGAAGAAATGAAACTTGGCTTAGCTCACTTGTGTGAGAATTAAACCCTAGTTCTTTTATTGAGGAATTGTCACATGAAAACGTTTTACTGGATTTGTGGGGGAAATGGACCAAAAGTAAGAAAGAATACAGGACTTCATGCACACTTATGGAACTGTTTAAATAATTATACAGGTGTAGAATACTACATGTAAAAATGAAGTACATGTCTTGGTAGGTTATTTCAACACACTAAGAATAAGCAGACCGAACCATGTAAGAACACAAATACAATGACAAAGGACAGCTTTTGGGTGGTTTGTTTGTTTGTTTTTATGATGGTATAGGAATCACATGCCTAGGAAATGAATATGTCACCTAAAACCAGAGAACTTCTGGGAATTTTCAAAGGGGAGAGACCTGAAATGAGAAAACAAAACTTTAGGACATGCATCTATTAGCACAGCAACTCAACACAGAGGTGGGAAGACCAGAAATTTCCTTATGTCAGTATGAACAAAAGAAGAAAGTCTGCATAAAGCCCATTTCCAAGATGTGCTATTGCTAATCCCTTCCAGACAGTTAGGTGCCTTCGCATGTTCCACATGCATCCTCCACCCCTCTGCTAATATTTATGATTTTATGATACCATTTTTCTACTTTTGTTAAATGTTTTTCCTTTCATTGTCACTGCTTAACATAAATGAGAACAAGGCAAGTAGAAAAGTAGGAAATGGCTGAATGAAGGAGAATTATGTCAGAACTATTAGCTAAGATGAATTTTCTCCTCTTATGGTAAGACAGAACCTGAATACATGAGGAGGTAGGTATATGAAACCAGGCAGCAGCTGCTGTGCAATAACATAGTCAATAAGAAAAAAAATAATAAGTGAAATGTCTTGTTTTCCTTCTGAAGAAAAAGCATTTAGTTGATTTACCCAGATAAACTACAAAGCAATCATCACAGACCACTACTCATAAACCTGAACGCAAGGAAATCAGGAGAGAAGGCCTGTAACAAGAGGTCTGTGTTTTACCCTCTATCTCTGTGCAGATGACAGTTTGAATTTAAAATTAAAAAAAAAAAAAAAAAAGATATATTTACTGAATTCTCAGTTCTAGAGAAGGCAAAAGAACCTCCCCCACCCCTCCAGTAATGTCAGCACTCAACTTGAAAATAGGGACAGCAGAAATAAAAATAGGAAGAAAAGTAGAAATCAATTCAACATCATCAGCAGGAAGTTTTAAAGTTTCACTGGGCTTCTCCAAGTGACAATTTGGTCAGTGCTGGATGGTTACACAAGACCAGAGAAAGCAGCTGCTTTACACAGACTTCCTAAACCCTAAAATTCCAGTGAATTTCCCAAGGATATTTACTGCATGTAGATTCTCCAGAGGGGTCTTCCTTGTATTCAGCTGTATAAAAGTTTTACAACATGAACACCACTTCTGAATGTTAAACTAAACTGAAATTGTACTTGTCTGAGTATTCAATAAACTGCATTCAAACCCATTTTTTAGCCTATAAAAAAAAGAGTACATTGTCATTACATACAAAATAAATCTTTGCAGATAACAATCTTACTTGTAGATACATTTCAGGCTTTGTGCCCATAAATATTTTTTTTAAGGATGTATACATTTCATGGTTATTTTCATGATGTCACTAAGAGATTATCATATTTTTTGGCTTGCTTAGACAAGGAAAGTGAGTATTACACCATTGTTTATAAATGGTGAACCCTACAATGAGAAAGTGATTAGTTTAACTGAAAGGATAACAGTACTATAAAGTCATATGGATAAAAATAGGCTATGAGTACATTTAGATCACAGATTAGAAAAAGTAGAAATTTTAAAAAGTTTAGCTATTACAGAAATAAAGATCTGGAACAGCCTTCAAATTATTAGTTCAAAACGCAGTTTGAAACTGTTACAGAAGGGGATTTATGCCTAGACAGGTCTTACTAGAGTTAGAAGTTGCAGCTTGTGACATAATTTTTGCTTGTCCGGAGCTGAATCATCTCCAGGTATCTGCAAGGACCAGAAATATTTTGTTATTTCTTACTTGATGCAGCGCTCCTCCCCTTTCGCTAAAAAAGACTGAGAGGGAACATTGGATGGATAGTTTATGCTGGCAACCTGAACTGGTCCAGTACTGAAAAATTTTCAGGTGTCTGTGTTGGTATACCTTGCTGGCATACAAATGGTTAAAGTAACTGTCAGATTTGGACTGATAAGGATTTATTGGTTACAGTGGCAGAGATACATAAAAAGAGAATTTAAAAAAAAACCCTCTAACACATTACAATTTCTTCTCCTCTGACACATTATAATTTTTAGGGATATTATTTTGAACTGAAGTTTCAGTGTTCTTAATGGAGTGCTGGAAAGCAATTAATGGAGTGGCTAGTTTATGGTGTATATGATGAGAGGCAGAGTTGAATAAATTTTCTTTTTATCCCTGGAAACTCAGCCTGGCTGCAACCCATTCTGGTCTTACATTCCTAAATATTTTTGTAAGTTCACGGAACTCTGTACAGTAGGAAAGCTTAATACAGTACTCAAACTTCACTCAAATGGGAGAATTGTCCCTTGTGAGGCACTTGCACTTCTCAGAAATACCTAAAAGCAATTAATGGTACAAAGGGGAAAAAAAGCTACCAAATTCTCAACTTAGCTGCTGACACAGTACAGAAAACACTGTTTTGTTCTGAACACAATGTACTTTAAACTCCCATTTCAGCTGAAAAGCATGTCTTTAAGCTCTTTAAAAAAGTATTAACTTACTTTGCATTAAGAAACAAATGTGAATATTGAACATAAAAAAATTGGAAAGAACACTTGGTGAAAATAACAAATGCACCATGTGTCTGGGGAATGTACATTAGCTCAAAAAGTTTTTTTTCATTGTCTTTCATTAATTTTCATTAATTATAGCATCACAGCAGAAGTGTTACAGTTACAGTTGAGAGGGTATGCTATTTAATAAACTTGGGTTTTTTCAGGTACCTACAACTAAAATATTTTTTCCTGAGTTAGCATCTTTCATATTTTTTCATAGACAGAAATGAATTGATTTTAAGGATTCAAGCTGCCCCTTTGGCAGTTTTCTGGGTTATAAAGACATGATAAAAACATCTTATTTGTGCTTCAACAAGTTTCTTGCATTATGCTAACTCAAGTGGCTTATTTTTAACTCAAACTGCTTATTTCTACAAGATGAAGCTCCCTATCATTGTGTAGAACAATTTTATTTCATTCTTTCAAGTTCACAAGCAAATAAAAATACACATTTTTATTCCAGCACAATGCTTCTCTCTGTATTCTCCTCAGCAAAACACTTTCTAAAGTAGAGCATAGAGGAATTTTGTAATTCTTTTTTTCTCAGAATATGTGCATAGCTTAGACTATACAAACATCCTCTATAGCTCTCCCAGTCACTTTCCATTTCAAGAACGAGGCAATTTGTGTTAACACAAGACAGCTTATCATGTGCTAAGTCTGCATGCAATTTTCTCGTGAGAACAACCATTTTGTACCTACTTGACACATGCAGCACTATACTACACCCAACTAATCAATTCTGTCTATATTAAGAAGTGGGGAGAAAAACTGCCCACAGCTGTTATATTACATCAGCTTTCCTAACTACTTCAGACAACTCATTTTGGGGATTTTTTTTTCTTTAAACTAAATTGGCATAAAACGTAGCCCTTCTTTCTATTTCTTTTCAATTCTATGTTTTTAGTTTGCCTTCTCAGAGATTATTGGTGAAGTACAAGTGTCAGAGAACAAGCTATGCTTTCTGCAGGCATCCCCAGAAGTTTGGAGGGCAACAAGCTCCCAGGGTCATTGGGTACCCTTGGAGGATTTATACACCAGCAAAATATGAATGAGTAATAGCACATTTTCATCAGAGACCTCACAGATAGTCTACAGACATGAACTTTTGGAACAGAATCACAAATATATACATAATTTTTTTTTCTTGTATGTAAGCAAACGATAAATGTCTGTCAATTGAGAATCAAGTCAGAGATAGAGACACAAGAAAAAGGTACCAGTAGGGCCCAGAAAACTCTCTGGGATGGAAGGATGGAGTTTGGAGCTTTTCTTCTGATACTGACTTTTACCCAATGCCACCATGATGTTGAGACGTTCCTATTCAGAACTTGAGGACCACATTGCATATGAATACAAGAAATATTATAATATTTTTTGGAGTTTGAAAACATTATTCCGTCAATAGCCTACAGTTGAGGGATCAAAACCACAAAATACCGAACACAAGGACTCTGCTATCAACTTGCCTTGCAGCTCACTTCACAAGATTAGCTCAGTTATCGATCAACTAACACTCATTTTTATCAGCTTGGCTTCCCAGCATGCTGCTCTGTTACTTCACACAAACTGCCCTTAAACCTGTTTTTCCTACTTCTCCAACCAGTCTGCTATTTCTTTATAGAAAAGATACACAGCTTGCATCAGTCCTAAGTGGTACAGTTCAGTGTTATCATTCCAAAAAGATTCCATATTATGTGAATACAAAACAGTTGAAATGAAATACTGACATCTATGACAAAGATGTTCCTGTAACTGCTGTGTCCTCACAGAACATTTTTATTTTGCCATGCTAGCATTTCCAACAGAAATCTGTTTTGTCAGGGAAAAAAATGCAAATAGTTACACTCAAAAGTATAGCAATGCAACCTGGCAAACCACTGACATCTTAAATATCCTTACTATACCACATACATACCAGCAGTTGGCAACTTCATGCCCAAGCTGAAACCATGGTTTCATGCCAGAACTGGAGGAATGCAATCCCAGCAGCACATTCAGAATGGCATAAACGCCCGTCACGCCAATGAGCAGCGCCTGCGAGGGAATGCAGTGCTGGCAAGTCTTATGTCTCATTATGAAGCATGGAATTAAGAGCAAAGACATGGCCTCATAGCCCATGTTGTTTCTATCAGAAGGAAAAAAATACCACAAGAACCAGAGAAATGAATGTGGCAGTTTAGGAGACAAAGAAAAAACAGGCTTAAGGTAGGAAGAAAAGATGGGAAACACGCTTGGTTCTGGACCCTTGCACTAAAACGATGGGACTAATTTTACTAACCTATTTTTCAGAGTTAATCACCGCTATTTTTAAACAGCACTGTAATACCCAAAAGGAAACATCCTCTCTTTTTAGAATTACTGCTTTTTTTGCACATTATGGTGTAGCAGCTCTACACAAGTAGACATACAGGGTATTTTCCTGTTGTCTCATCCTCTAAAATATAAAGTGTGTGATGTCTAATAGTCTGTATTGTGACTTTGAACTGGTAAATAACAAATGACTAGAGGAAAAAAATACATTATCTTTCTGTCAGACTACATTACAAGTGCTTTGATAGTGACTTCCTGCTTGTAAGACAGTACATATGCCTATTAGAAAGAGGGTAATGTAATTTTCCTTTTAATTTCTAACTCCTGTTTCTGACAATCATACTAAGAATAACAAGAGTTTTATAATTTCTGATATAATGCTAAATCTCTCTTTGATACTGCACACTAGGACATAATAGATTCTGGAGTTTAGAGAGTTTGGGGAGGCTTTTTCTTTGCTTGCTTTGTTTTTTTCGGGGGGGGGGGCATCAAAAAAATGCACCTACTCAGCTTTTGCATTACTAAATGAGTAGCTTATTGTTATTCATAGGATGTAATCAAGAGATCCATAAAGGACCACAGAATTAAAATGAAAAGGTAATTTTTTATTAAGTTTACCCAGTTTGACTTGTGACATTGATCCTGCCTCTGTTTCTTCTTCTCTGGTTTCTCAAAATTTCTATGCAACAGTTGCAAATTAGATATCTTCCTTCTGTGCAATTCATTGAAATACTGCCTGCAGCCGAAAAATATTTACTTTGAAACACATTTTACCCTGCACTACTTTACTTCTATGTGAAGACCAACAGTGGTTTTTCCA
Source organism: Haliaeetus leucocephalus (assembly GCF_000737465.1). Lineage (NCBI taxonomy): Eukaryota > Metazoa > Chordata > Aves > Accipitriformes > Accipitridae > Haliaeetus > Haliaeetus leucocephalus. The sequence goes on along the minus strand of NW_010972620.1, from coordinate 11,687,462 downwards.
AGTTCAGTTTTCTGTTCCATGATGTTTTCAAAGGATCCTTCATGTCTGCTGTTGCCTCTTGCTGCTTATGTAACCAGGCAGGTATTTTCATCAAGCTACAGTAATCAGGGCATCCATGGATCTCTCTCATTTTATACTTACAGCACTGAACCCAGAAAATACATATGCATATGTCAGTTGTGATGATAGTACTGGGAGAAGGGGAATATCAATTCTGCAAACTCAAATTCCTAGTGCTGGGTCAGGATTCAGTTTATTACATTAACTCTTGCTCGGCATATTTCTAATTTAATATTTTTCACGGAAAAAAAATTATACATTCAACAGGACAGCTACAGCTGTCTTCTATCCATTAAAAAAACAAGAAGAAAAAAATATATTTTTACAAGTAGACCTATTTGCCAGCAGGATTCTATCAATTTTTAATGACAGTATGTTAATACAAGTGTTTTATATATGGATCCATTGTATTTTTCCCTGTGATACTTGATTACACCAGATTATATTACTGAAAGAATAGACCACATTTCTGTCTGGACTAAAACCAAGCCTAAAAAGCCTATCAAGAAGACAACAAGAGGATGACCTCAGCCACAACCCCTGCAGCCCTGCTAGCCTTTGTCACAGTCCTCTCAGGTATCGAGAAGTGCCAGCACTGCCTCAGCCTTGTCACCAAGACAGCCCTGTCACCAAAGATGACAAGTTGAGAGTCGTCTCCACCGTTGTGTAAGACCCATGCACCCCATGTGCTATTCAGCCTAGTCCATGCCCAGATTGGTGCCATGGGATTTAGTGAGTTACTTCAGTTGTTGTAGTCAAAGCTGAAAATTTTTCTGACAGAGGACAATTTTCTGCGATAGAACCTGCCTTTTCACTGCTTACAAAAAAGTGTGGTTTACATTTACTAGTAAACTGAGCTAACAACTGAATTTTTGTGATGCGTGGAGCTGCACAAAATACGTCAACTGAGCATCAGTATCCTCTGTCTGCACTTATGTATTTGTGCCCATTAAGACTGCTTCCCAGTCAGGCTAGAAGGAATGCATCAAAAATAAATAAACTACTCTATCTAGATAAGGTAAAAATGTAAAATAATCGGTATTACATAAACATCAATACACTTTTTCTTCCAACGTTTTCTCTCTCTAGATACACTGAAATCCCCCAGTATTACTAGATTTGGAGATATTAGGTAAGCAATACCATTTTGCAGATGAAAAACAGAGAGAGGGGGAGAGAGATCAAGTGTGACAAAGAATGAATGAAAATTTATGGCAAAATTTTAAAGAAGACAGTCCTTGATTTCCAATCATTTGTCTCAAATAAAAGCATCTTCTTTCCAAAAATTTTCTTCTTTCAGAAGACTCTTTTGTTTAACATCAATATATAAGTATTGTATTACCTGACTGTATGCTACAGTATGCATAAAATTTCCTATTTACACAAACACCTTTTTGATTAAAAAAGATTAATTACCTTTAAGTAAAAGACGTAGTAGCTAAAAAGCTGTATTTTTATTTGAATGCAATGCCTAAAACATAGCATCTTCCAGGATCAAATGATGACAGAAGTAATCTGTCAATAAATAAATACTGTCAAGCAATAAAATTGTCTAACTTCAACAGTCAGTTGGAAATTTATCCACTATGAATAACATAATTTTAGCTAAGTAGGGTGATATGGGAAACTTCTCACTACAACATGACATTTTATTTGTAATAAAGAAATAAAGAAATATAGAAATTTGTATTTTTGCCTGATTTACAAGATATAATTAAAATGTTTTAAACGTTAATGAGGAACCCATATTTGATGCTAATCAAATATCTTCAAAGTGAGGAAATGAAGATATTCTGGTGCTACAACGATCATTTTTGTATCTCCTTTCAGTCTGCTATCAGACTCATACCAATCCATGCCATTAAAATTGTAAGATATTAAAATGATTTTATAGAAATTGGATTTTATGGAACTAAATGGATTTTATGGAAAAAATATTTTTTTCTGACATGCATTTAATTATTTAGCAATAATTCATTTAAATGTTAAAAACTTCATTGACAGATATATGAAGTTAGATATTTAAAGAACACATTCATTTAAGTGGACATCTCTGTCTTCTGGCTGCATTAGAATAAACGTGACATTGGCGTTATTGAGTAACATGACCAAGATTATCACAATGGCAGAGGACCAAGCACCAATGGGAGGCAAAATCCCAGAGCATCCAAGGCTGTTACCACCACAAAGGAAGACTAGCCATGGTGGATGCAGAAGGAGCCCTGGGATGGGTAAGTAATCTGGTCCTAACCCAGAGATATGGTGCAAGCCCAGACAAAAATATCTTTCAGTGGCTGACCAAGGCATTCATGATCAATGAAAAACTGAGATGGCTAAGCACCTGTGTGTATTAAACTTGGAAAAATACAGCCCAATTTACTGGCTTAAACACTCATTTTCTTGAGTGAAATAGAAATTGGTTCTCTCCACACTCCAGGATAAGCCTTAAAACACATTCATTTCACAACAAGCTATTCTAATTTTAGGTGATAAATAATTATTATATGGGTAAATATTTTCTTCCCTCTTTCTGATCTGTCTGCTGTCTGACATATGTTCATAGCTTTTTTTCCCCCCTTCCTGTACTTGTAAAGCTCTTTATTTTCTGAGTATCTCCAACCCTTCAAACCTGTTATTTGCAATAGCTGTGTCTCTGGAAGAAAAAGTACTTTAACTTCAGTAGTTCATGAATTTTTCAGAGCTTTCCTTTTTGAGCTCAATATTTATAATTGTCTTAGTACTGAATATATTGCAGGCAAGCATATGTAACATCAATTTAAAAACCGCCTGCTGTATTAGCTGCATCTAGAAGCGACAAAGGCAACTATCCTGCTTCATGCAAACACTAACAACATCATAATTAGAAAGACAATCTCTTAATCTGACACTGAAACCAAAAGGGTATTTCAAAGTTCAATGAGCACTGAGAGGAATATGAACTGTTTTCAGTCTAGTCTAGAGTATGTGCACAAAGTACAATCTTGCTCCAGGAGAAAAATCATTCCCCATGACTATTCCCATCCTTCCTCACCTACTGGAATATGCTCAACCACTTCAAATAGTAACGCAGCATAATGAGGTTTTTGTAAACAATTACAATGAGCCAACACAATAAGAAATTTTACAGGAAAAATTGCTTAGATTTCCCCAGGACTCCTAGACATATTACTAGACAAGGAAAAGTAATGGTTGGAGTATTTGTATTTTTATGCTTGGAGACTATTTAAGGTGAATTTAAACAAAGAATTTATTTGCTATCATTATCAACTACATCTAGAGAATTTATTAAATCCATGTGGGACTTGAAATACAAGAAAAATTGGCAAGAAAACTTCAGATGCTTGAAAGGATCTTGCACTGATTTTCCCTTCTCCCTATTTCTCCAAATACAAAAACTAGATAAAACCAAACAGTTTCAATCATGCCATGACTACTTACACAACAAACAGCTCTAAGAAACAGGTTTTAAAATTGTCCTTTCCCTGAGTAACATCACAGCGTTTCTCCAAACATGGCTAAACGGCATTTGAGATTAATTCAAGTGGTCATTTGAGGTCTCCAAGATTATTAATCTATTTTCTGTTAAAAGCCCTTGCACGAAGTTAGGGGCACACTCCTTAGTTCCTTAGTTGCAGGCTCTTTAAAAAAAAAAAAAAAAGCTGTACAGTTGGATCCTGGCTGGCAGTATGAAATATTATTGGTTTATAATAACCAGTATTTTTCTATTTTTACAACAATCCAAAAAAGAACATGTAATTCTAAATTTAATTTATGAAGTTTCTAACTTCAAAGATGTCATACATATGTGTTGAAAATAAAATTGTTCAACAATTTGTTTAAGCATATTTCCAATCCTTAACAGTGCCTAGGAAGAACATCTCTGTTTCTTCATGTGTATGTGTGCACACGCACATTTCAAAAGTATAGGCAGGAAAAGAAATGAAGTAGCCAGTAATTTAAAGAATATAAATCGCATGTTTAAAGCAGCACATCACTATATCAAAAGGTAAAACCTTTATGTTTTACCCTTTCATAACTTGAGTTTTGCTAAAGAACACCCAAATACCTTATTTTTATACCAGCTGTTTAACAACATGTTTTTTCCTATGGTCTAGTTTGTTTTGCTTGCCTTTCCCGCCCTTTCATTCCCTCAAGTTAATGTGTTATTAGTTCAATTGCACAGCACAATATATAGTTGCAGAATGTCATACTGAAATCTACTAAAGTAGGTTTTATGCAATCTTATCTAATAATAACTGAGGACAACGTGTGACTACACAGCACTGCCACACAGTTGGTAACTTTACAATACAGCAACACTTAATAAAAGTACATGCAATCTAAGTGAGACCTGGTCAAGTAAGACTGATCTATACAGCTAAAAAAATAAAATTAAAACAAAAAATGAATTCAATGCTAATTTCTTGCAAATACTTCAGTATTTTTCTTTGTCCAGAAACATGTCTAGGAATATTGGGAAAATGTAACAGCAAGTTTCTGTAAAACAGTCACTGTTGAAGTGTTAGTGCCTGGCATGCTTTTCTTCTGAGTCAACTGTGAAAAATATGTGTAATGTTGCTTAGTGATCTTTCACCCCAATTTCCCAAGGAAACATTGCTTATGCAATCACGGTTTGTGTATGTTTGTTTATTTTTATTTGCTGGTTCCCTCCAAATAGCTTCTGAACCCATTAAAGAGTTTCAGCCACAGGGGACAAAGGAGCAGCACTCTCAGAGGTAATTATGCTCCTATAAACTTCATGAAAAAGTACATTTGGTTATGAAACAGAGAGAGAGACTTCACACACCCACTTCAGAAAATGTCAAGTACAAGATCCACCCAATTAAGCACCAGGAAGCCCACAGCAGAGAAGCAGCCACGACAGATTGCCCCCAGCTAGAGGTAAAATGGAGAGTTAGCACAGGACAGGGGCTATCCAGGCAATTGTGATGCAGGGGTTGCTGTGGAGGGTAAGAAAATTCGTAGTGTGGATAATAGCTCAGATACATATACTGGTTTGTGCCAGCTGACTTCAGGATGAAGATATAAGATTTAGTTTTCTAGTCTAGATCTTGACTTTGGGTCCAGCGCAGCTGGAGCACCTGGCCCAACAAACTCAGTCCTTGTCCCCAGAAGCATCGTGTGGACTACGGATGGCCAAATATTCTCAAGCACAAAAGGACTTGCCGCAACCATTACTAATAATATCACTTTGCTGCACACTGTTCAGAGACTGCAATGTCTTTGGAGCAGGGTTCATACCATATACGGCCATGATAAGGTATCTGCTAGTAACTTGGTAGTCTGCACTAGCCTATGATTCCTTGGGTAATAGCAATGGTTAACTCCAATGCCCATAAGTTAAAACACACACAAATAAATAACAATGATTTTTAAAAAAGCAAAGTCTAAGTCACAGATTTTTCTATTTAATATATTGTTCCAATGTATGGAATAACTATACCATCAAATTAAACACACTTAATTTTTCAGTTGTTCAGATGCTCCAAATCACTGTTTTGACTGTTTACTGAGACTTACTTGAAAGGACTACCTCACTATTTCATGGCCTTGAAAGCCCACTTCACCTTTCTTTTATGGCACCCAGAGCATATGAAAAACTTATTCAAATGCCTGCAACAACCGATGCTGTCCTGCTCAGATCAATGCATCTCCCAGGAAGACAGGACACTGACCACAGACAGGGAAGGCACTGGAACTGAAACCATTACAAGCTGTCAAGCCTTTGCCCCAAGCTTCAGATCCAAACTGAATTCTCAGCCTCCTGAATGTGAAGCCATCTCCACAGGGTGTATTGCAGAAATGCGTTCAAGGTGCTCACTCTCATCAGGAATTTATGGCCTGTAGATCTCTTCCAGTTAAATTCCACAAAGCTCTTCATATTTTAACAGCTTCTTTACCACACTTGCTGCGAAAAGGTTTATTTTCTTACCTACACTTCTGATTTTATTCCAAATCAAGGCCTATATAACCGAGCCCCATACAAAACCGACGTTTAGAGAAAGTTTTTATTCTCACATGGTATTTAAGTAATGATATTCAGTTCTTAATGCCTCTTGTTAGTACTACAAAGTAAGCCCATTGGCAAAGAGGTGCATCATGATCCAGGTGCCATAAGACATTTGTGAGCCACCTTTCCAAACCAGCACAAGGCAGCAATTCTTAATTTCAGAAAACTCAAACTAAGTGGAGAGTGCCATCTCTACAGACCACTCATGAGTCACTGTTCACACACTTATAAAATACAGAAAAAGCACCTTTTGTGAGATGGCGTTTTTCAAAGCATTTTTACAAACTGCCCAGTAAAAATACCAGTATTTCGTAAATGTATTTTGATCACTATTATATAGTTTTTATTACAGACTTTATTGAATGTTTCATTTTTAATATTAATAAAGTATTAGTAAATATAGGATTATCTTTCTGTTACTAAAAAGGAAATAACTATATTCCCAAGCACATTTTTTCCTGGCTGGCTATTTGTATCCCCTGAAAACCTAGTATCAGATTTCCTTTTACAGCCGTAACACAATTTAAGACAATCTGAAATAGAAACCTTGTAATACTCACACTATGGTTGAAAAAAATGCAATTTTCTGAGAAGTCTGCAGAAACAAATACAAACTAGGTCTAACTATATTTTGAAAAAATTGCATTTCATTGCATAATATAAGAGTTCTACAATAGTCAGCTTTAGATAAATTGATTCTGTCTTACTCTTAGAATGGACAGTTAAGGGGCAAACTTATGTTTCTCAGTTTGCGTGATTAACGTTGCATACAACGAGGAGTCCTAGTTTGAGACAACTGCTCAGTGAGCACAACTATCTCACTTGTGTAACATGCTGTTGAGAAATCACCAGAACTTGGGAGGACTAACACTTCTGTAATCCAATTCCTGTTGTGACATCCATTGAAAAATAAAATAATAAGGAGAAAGTTGTCACTAGCTCAGAAAGAAGGGTTGAGCACTCCAGGTTAGGAAAGAGCCAGAATATACAAGTCATTCAGTTCCACCTGAAATTTTACTTCTCCTCTGAAGTTTTCAAGTTTGACATTGAATGATTTCATTTTCCACGTAAGCTAACACTCTTCTGGCTCATGATCTCATGGCAACCACAAAAGAATTACAGACACACGATTCTTGTCTCTATGGCATTCACATTACTAATTTTTTGTTCTGAACAGGACCACAAGGAGTGCAAAGCCAAATTAAATGAGTAATCCTTAACTCCAGCACACCCACATTTCTAAGAACTTGATCTTGTAAACTTAATATTATCTTAAAGGAAGCTGGATTTTCCTGCTACTGTACTTCCTAAGATTCTCCACCTCCCCTTTCAGGCAAGGAAAAAAAGTTCTTGTTAGTCCATTTTGATGAGCCATGAACATCGAGAGCAAGCAGTTGCTGTCATAGTTCTCCATTTTAAGCACCTGAAGTACCACTCTGAATTAGCTTGTGTGGAAAAGGCAAAGCTGGGGAAAGTTTGGTCCAAGGGTTAGGAGCATTCATCCAGATGTAGTTCATTCACACCCACCTCCTAGGAGATTATTCCAGCTGTTCTCACCCCCACCAACTGAAACTGGGACTTTGCAGATACTGATAAGAAGTGTATGGGACCAGAGAACAAGAAACAGAACAGCTGAATCTGAGGAGAATGTCATCACCTGAACTCTAGTCTTTGCTTCAAGGACCCCTTATGGATTTTGTATTAACATCATGGCCAAATAACATTATATACAGAAGAGATGAAACTCGCTTATTTTATCTGTAAGGTTATGAAAAATCAATACAATAAAATTAAGAAGGTTTAGATGATGATACTCGAGGCTACACAGCTAATGCATTTTTTTGTTTTCTCACTGTTCTTAATACTGTTTGCAATGTCTTTTCAGGTTGAAGTATTTCTCTAATTAGATAAGTACAGTTTTTAAAAGTACATGCTTAGCATCATTCCCCAATGTAAATTAAACCCTAAAAAAACCCAGAGGAAATGTTTTCCTTTATTTCTAAATACTAATGCTTTACTTGCAGTACATTAGAATTTAATTTACTAATTTTCCTTATTGCAATAAATTTGTAATCCTATCCTCTATTCTAAATTGTTTTGTCTAAAATACTTGTAAACTTCTTTATAAACTTCATAGCATTGCTACACCTAAGATTAAACCAGTTAGTAAATAATACACTACTTTTCATTCCATACCATTCATTATTGCCAATATTAAAGAAGTGTTTGTTACATCTATAACTATATGCAGAGAAAATTTAGTATTCCTTCACATAACTCTTCAGATGGTTAGCTTTATCCTAATCCTTCAAGGTGCTTAAGGGATTGCTCCAGACCTTGAAATACATTGTTTATTTTTAAATTGCAGTTATAATGTTCAAATATCTCAGTATCATACACTTACCCACCTTATGACACAACTATAAACAGCATGCACATCACATATATAGTAAAATATTAGCTAAAGTTGATTTTAATATGTAATTTTTTTGCATATGGAAACATTCATAAAACATAGAATACATTCATGCATTCATGAATGTAGCAACTATTTTATATCAGCAGCTCTACCTAATGAAGGTATTCTTACAAAGCAATATAAAAATAATTTAGCTTAAGCTGCAGGAGATATTGTAAGATAGGCATGATATAATTATTCATTTTAGACGCACTGGCAAAGTAAGTTGCCTATAGATATAAAAAAAAGCCTTTTAGACTTGTTCACATGATTATTCTCAAATGAGTGACCTATATATACAGAAAGCCTTGTTATTACAGTATAGCTATTACTGCTTATTTATTCCATCGAAGTTTCCAAATGTTTTCGTCCTAACTCATTAGTTGCTCCTGAGCTGCTCCCCGCCCCCAAATATTGGCTAGAAATACACAGTTATGGAGCTTTATCAATATCATTGTCTGCTCCAGTGATAAAAGCTGTCCAATTTCTTCAGAATATAATTAAAATATAGAATAGAATTAAAATGGGAGTATTGGAGACCAATGAGTTAAATAACCCAAACTACACGTCGGGTATATTAGTGTTACCATTACATATATCAGTCTTCACTGTGATAGTGTACATAGTGTAGTACAAGCCTTTGACAGGATGTTTATTTTAGTTCCAAATTGATGGCAGTGCTTTCCTGTATTTTCCAAGTCCACCCCCATTCACTCATTTTTATGCTGTTTCTTAACTTGATGAACACCTAGAAACTCTACTGTGCAATACAGTTCAGGAAATCTCAACTTCATTATCCGACGTTTGTTTCTATATTTAAAATACAAAGACTTTTTAATTGAAGGTGGAACGAGGCTGATCAGTTACTCACAGTCTCTCCAGGGATCTCAGTCCGAAGAAAGAGCCGTTCTTCAACCATAAGATCTTGTTGTTACTCAGAATCCTACAAGAAGTCAGGAAAGAATCTGGTTAATAGAACGTGGTAATACTGCTGATTAAAAACATGTAATTACAGTAAATGACTGTTCTGTAAAATACTAATCACAAAATTCTCTGCTTCATTTGCATTTTCCCATCATAGCAGTAAATAAAGATTACCATTTCCTGAAGTGCATAGTTTCTTCTTTATTAAATAAAAGCACATTCAAGAAATATGTCAACAAATGAATTTGGGCTTCAACTTGAAAATTGTAACACTGATAAATGCCCACACTTCACTAGTAGATTCTAAATTACCACTGGCAATGGTACTTGTTGGGCTTCCCAGTCAGCAAAAAGGCTGATGAAGTAAGGCAGGTGTTAAAAACTGTTCCAGTAGATGAGAGGACAATATAGTCGCTTTGCGGTGGCTGCTACAGCAGGGATGTACAAAGAATGATACCATCAATTGCTGATAGATACAGAGAAAGCATTTCATCTTCTATAGGAGAGACAAACAAAAAACCACCCCTCTACCACAAAAACAGACTAGTTCAAAAACATTTTCCTGTTGCAACCTCTGCATAGTAAAAATTCAGTAATTAAGCTATGCCTGGCCCATCAAGTACCAGCACCATTAAGTACACATGCAAACTGGCCTTGCACGCAAGCTATTGAAAAAGTTGTCTATCCTCTTCATGTTAAACTACTGTCATTGTCACAAATGGCTCTTTCTACTTCAGTCATTTATCATCGCTATATTTTCCCAGCTATTTCAGAAGCAATGCAATACAAACTTTCACTCATTCTGACATGCACTCTTAAAAACCTTACAATATACAAAAAAAATGCAATTTGGTTTAGAAGCTCAAGAAATTGTTTTTTAAACAGATCTAATGATTATGCAATCTGCAGAAGAAATGTTTGTCTCTGAAAAAATCTAATTCCAACTGCTTGAGAAATGAATCTTTTAATGTAACATTTACAATAAATTATACTTCTCTAGTGCCCAAAATTCCATTTCAAAATAAGAGACATAGCTTGCAATAAAGATAGAAATAAAACAAAAATAATTCAAAAGAAATTTTATGCTCTTCACTAGCCAACTTGAGACTTTGTGAATCAACTTTTTACTTTTGTAAAGTTTTAAAACAATCTGTTACACGAGACTTAACTTGTCTCACTCTTAGCAATTCCCATTGTACATGAAAAGTAAGTGCTTTGCCCCAGCATACACCTATTACATAAAAACTCAACTCCAGGTGCAAAAGACAACACATAACATTGATGTATAGTGAAATAGGAAATAATTATTGAGGTAGAAAAGTTAAAATACTGTAATATTAGTAAGATTTGGAGATTTTTGCAAGCTGTTTCTAAAAATTCATCAATAAACATGTCTAAATATGTTTTGATGTGATTTGATGGCCCACTGTCAGAGAACATGGAGAACAGAGCAGCTCCAATCTGACCTGTATGTTATTATACTATGTTGTTACTGAATACACTTGTGCAGCAACATTATTCCTCACCCAGAACCGGTCAGTATAACCCACAAGTGGCAATTTGGGATCGATCACGAACACTTACACTCAGGCATCTGAAAGCCCCCAAAAGCCTATGTTTACGACAAAATACAAAATTTATATATATAAATATGCTCCAATACATGCACAGTCTATTGCCATCAGCTAGGAAACTCCACATGTCACAAGATCTTCCTTCTACTTCTCAAACTAAAAATCATATGTATGACATTAAATATTTCTCTAGTCTACCAACTCTTCACTACCTTCTTAGCAATACCTTTCAGCAGTGACATGATGAAAGACCACAGACTGTTTCAATTTGTCTTATTTGTAAGATTTTCTGGACTTTTTAGGTGGCATACAGTGACTAAATTGGAATATTGTTTTTAAAATTTTAATATCTAAACTAGAAAGTGTAAATACATGAAATGTTCTATTATTTTATTCTGTTCCTTTATTCATCTTCTCTTCTGAGGCTGCACAGAATTTGTGTCAGTCAAGAAAAAAACAAAGTCCCAAAATTAAAATTGCCCAGGCTTGGAAAGACTAACATCATAAATTCCACTTCATATTGGGTCCTTTGGTTATATGCTGTGTTACAGAGAGATCGTCTTTGAGGTCTATTACAATGACATTAAATATAAATATTATATTTGGACTGTTCTGCATAGCCTGATGGGCAAAGATACACGCACTTCAGAACTCTCATCTGGCTTAGGTACAAGTAGTTCTGTCTTTGAAAAATTTTCATGGTGCCAATTTGTTTTTCCAGCCTTCTATTCATTCTGCCCAGAAAAAGAGGGCAGTTTGAACTTTGCTGGCAACTCCATGAAAATGCAGCACAAGTCAGCAGCACACGGGTCTCTTGCTCTGTACCTCTGGGCCTCCTGTATAGCCCTAAGCGTGTAGCCTGAAACCAGTATCATTAATCCACATAAAACAAACTCCTAGAAATTAAAGAGAACTATCTAACTATTAATAAATCACAAGATTAAACAGAACATTTAGTTCATAAATGGAACACTCGGTAAACACAGCTCATGTTCTGCAGTACTGCTATCTTATTTAGTCATTTCCTTTTATTTTTCTGAAAGATAAACTGAGTCTTGAAAAATATAACAGACACCACCAAAAAAAAAAAAATCATAGAACTTAACTATGTAAATTTGAGTTTCTAAATGAAACCTTTCAAACCTTTATACCAGACTTTCACAGAGACTTTCACACAGAGATCAGGTTTCAAAAATTAAGTTTCCTTCAGGGCCTTCTCTTCTCTACAGTGCCAACTAAAATTCAGGTTTTATAAACAAAGTAATATGGGTATTACAGTTAAAATACAATTCTTTTTCTGTTCAGAATCACAGCTTTAAAGAATTCTAGCATTCCAATAAGGTCCATGGGGAAAAAAAAAATCTTCTCTAACAATTAATACAAGTTATCTACATTTCATTCAGCTGGTTGGTACACCACATGGGAAGAATCCACCTGTTTTTAATTAGCTTTAGTGATGTCCAAGAATTCGCAATGGGCTGTTACCAAGAAGGGTTTGGTTTGCACTGAAGACCAGTTCTGTGAATACAATGAACAACTTCACTGGCAAACTTAAATCATTATTTTTCATACAGTAAGGAATCGCTTGTTAAACTTTTGATGCAACTCAACATTTTTCCCTTCTGAGGACATTTGCTGTGGGAATGAGACTAGGAGGGAAGAAAGTTTGGGTTACAATGTTCAATATACTAACTCAGAAATGAGGCTTAACTACAGATGATGAAACAATCTTTTCAAGTAATCAATGCCTGGTCAAATTGTGGCTCTTACGCTTGATGCTGAAATTACACAGAATATTTTGTATATTACAACTTCAGAAAAATAACAGAATGGACATAAAATGTATGAAGTATGGCTGGAATAGTTAGATATCTCTTTTCCCTTGAATACAGTCACCTGCTTACAGGGAGATGTTTGTAATTAGAGACCTGCAGAAATTTTGCAGGAAAACAGAGACATGAAGAGCATCCTTTTCTTGTACTTACAGATGCAAAGGTTTGGTGGATAAATACGTGGGAAAAAGTGTTATTGATGTATTTGATTTTGGATAGCTTCTAACATAATTGTAATTTTCAGATGTAACAGAAACTGAATTACTTATTTTAATAGAAGATTAAATATAGTTTGGATTTTTAAAACAAATCACCACCATGCGCCCACTATGATTAAGTATTTCTCACCTTTTATTTATTCACAGAATTTTCACTTGTCTTTTTTTTTTCTGATGTGCTAGTGAATCACAGCAATAAATATTGCTACACACTGCAAGTAGGCAGCTGGTTTAAATAATCATTAATTTCTAGCCATGTGCTAAGAATCTCACATTTTCAATATTTTATTCCAAGGAGACAAAGACTGAGAAATAAGCACACTTTATTTCAGTGAAACTATTTTCTAAAACTAAAATCCACTTAAAGTTACTTTTTTTTAAAAAAAAAAAAAAAAAAGAGAGAGAGAAGAAAGGTTTCCTGAAGAAACCTTCTGAGAAGGTATTTATTTTGAACATCAGTTGGCAAACTGGTTTTGCACTATATATTATGATCCAAACCCCAGGTAACTGGTAGTTAAAATGGTGGTACTTTCAGCCCTGGCCCTCACAGGATACATCCAACTAAAATAGTGCTGGGGAGCAATCCCCTAGTCAGCACCACTCTGCTGATCAGACACGTTATGAACTGTTTGCTCACCTCATTGACCCCTTCAAATCTTATGTCTCTGCTGCTCCTTCACCCAAGACACTTTGGGGGACAGTTTACCCCAGGGAGCACATTCAGAAGACATTAACTCTACACCAGGTTTGTCCTTTCCCAGCCCTGTGAAGCCCTCCAGCACTATTCCCACAGGGTCCGAAGGGATATCCTTCAAACACGCTCTCTCGATCTACAGCGACACCCTAAAGCATGTAATCCATAGGCATAGTTTCACCATGCAAACATACATCTCTGGTGGGCTGCAACACAGGCTGCATGTTATTCCATTCATCCTGCCCCGGAAATAAACCAGCCAACCTCACATGTACACAAGAACCCAAATCATGCCAAGGAGCACACTAACAACTGAGAAGCATGGATGCTCAATGAGCCATTGCTTTCACTCTCTCCTGGACCTCTTTCTTTAGCAGTATAGACATACCTGAAAGGATGAATTGTTCCAGTGGGCTACAAGCCACCTCTCTGATCTTCTTTCTGGTTCTTTCACTTGAATTAAACAAGCCACAAATCACATTTTGCTTAAATTGATGCTATGATTTTTGTTTTTATGAAACTATTAAAAGTACAAAAAGATGTAATCCTGTGTAACAAAGTCTCATTCAAGTATAACACGTGCCCAGTACAAGAGAATCTACTGCAGTATTAAATAAAATATCAAATAAAAAAGCTCTCAATCATAATGCAAACTTCAACTTCCTACAACCCCTCAAGCAGAGAGAAAGAATCTTTTTACCATGCCTTCCAAGTCAATGGACTTGGGTTCACTTGACATTACAGAGGAAACAAATTCCACAGCTGAGGCTTCTTCAGTGAGATGGTACTGCATCCCACCCAGTGAAGACTAAAGGCTGTGAGGCCACACAGCAGTGCATCCACAGAGAAAGCACATCTCAGGTAACCAATTCCAAGAACGACAAGATATTTAGATGAAGACTGCTATTCCCAAATGCATAGTGAACATAGAAGGAAGTGTGACCCATTACTGAAAAAATATGTGTTTCCTCTGATAATATTCACAGGGGAAAATAAACAAAAAACACAAGCAAAAAAACCCTACTCAGACTTCATGAAAAAAACAGTAAAATATCAACTTCCACCTGATTTTCTGCTGGGCAGCCCAGGAACTGTTTCAGACCAGGCTTGACCCAGTCCTGTGGCTAGCTAAGATGAACAACCAATGTCTAGACAATTAATCTCTCTGAAATCCTTTTTTTAAGGCCCACTCACTGAGACCAGCTGAAGGTTCACTGACTTACTACAGGAGACACCAACCAGGAGAACAACCATACCTGCCCCTGCTGTGCACTTGCTCTTAATTCCTGTTTAGTTTTCCACTTCTCAAGTAAAAAGGTGTGTTTCATGGATATCCAAGCTAATTTGACAAAAGATAGAAAGCTCTGTCCGTTAAGATTGTACATCTGGGACTTCTGTGTTGGGGTTGTGTTAAGAAATTGTGTTTCAAGTTCTGCAGTTTCTCTTACATACCAATTTCAGTTCAAGCAGAGGGGAATATCTTTATTTTAAAATAAAAATTTAAGTACTAATAGTAGCTAATCATTTTACATGGAAGCCTGATAACAGTTGACATGTTGCAGTTTAAGCTGTTTGTTCGCTTTACATGAGGCATGTAGTTAGATACAAAAGGAGTGTGAGCTGACATCCTATGAAATACTTGGACACAGTGGTGGGAAAAAACGTATTTAATTTCTTTATGGCATCAGAATAAGACTGGAATCATTTATATTGAAATGGTACAGTGTAAAATGAAAAACTATTTTTAAGGTTTTAAAATTCTTCTCAGTAAACCAGAATATTGTTTATTCCCACAACATCCATAATTCATTGAGAGTCGCACCATAAAAACAAATTAAGAAGGATCTTGCACCACAAAAATGGCAGGAATAGAAAGGAAAAAAGAATGCCTGCTTTTTGTGCCACATATGTAGAGACATATGGAGCTATCATAAAATACAGGTAGCAATTGTACTATTTTTTTTTCCCTCCAAACTGAAGACCACAGCTGAGCTACTAACTAGCACTTTGACAGATAATATCAGAACTATACAGATAAACTGGAAGGAAAGTCATATAACAGTAACAAAACTAACTGAACAAGTGAATAGAGAAAAATGATTGAAAACAGTATTGACCGCTCACTAGGTGAATGGAGTGTGGCAGACACCTAAATAGTTCATAACCAAACAGAAAGGAGGAACTTGTAAAAATGTGAGAAGTATTCATCAATTCAGTATATATCACTATTTGTGTACAGTAATTCATAGTGCCTACTACTCTGTCCAACTTCAAGAACATCAAAACTTAAAAAAGCATAAAGATGAGTTATCAGAATACTAAAGATGCATATAATGGTCTCAGGTGACACCTCTCTTCCCTGAGGGGATTGTAGCCCATTGTATTGTCTTTTCAAACTAAATAAAGTGTGTTGTCAACATTCTTAAAAGGAATCAGACAAAAATCCTGTAGAAAGTAATAAAACCTAGTCACTTAGCACCTCTAATTCCAGCTGGTTTTATCATTATCTTCAGTATATACCAGCTTTTGTTAAACCCATTCACTTGCAGCATAACCAATTCCAAGCATTAGTGAAAACAGAAAAATGCTCAAAAATGACCTCCCATTGTAGATAGTGTGTTACATGTGGCAAAAAAACCCAAACAGCTATAGCCAAAGAAGCAATAAGTGTACTAATTATCCTTCTAATTAGAACACTACCAGCAGAACAGATATTTCCAGATCTTGACACTATTTGATTATAGCAAGAGAAGCAATGAAACTATAAGCACTGAGAAATTTCCTTGTAGGTAATTATTTATTTAAATGAAAATCCTTCCAGAAGTGCAAAGAAACCCTAATAGTCTGTCATACATTTAATGGAATGTAGGAGAAACTAGCTGACCACTCATGCTATGGAAACACAATACTGCCTTTGTGGAAAATCACTGTTCAATAGCCTCACTTTCAGTAATTCAAAATATAAGGCAAAACTCATATTTTTGTTGCTTCGGTTTTCATACTGGTGGCTTTTCATCAATAGTCCTCTTGGGTCATATAAGAGACTTCTAGGTCACATTCAAAATAACAAAGCCAGAAAGTTCTTGCATAAATCATCACACCAACCAATTTAATTAACTAAAATCGTATTCAAGAGCATTATTGTGTAAGCAACATCACAGTTCAAACAGTAAAACAAAATATTATCATCACTAACAGGACACACAACTCATCCTCTCCCTAATACTGGTTCAGCAGTATTAATGTATTAACAAAAGGAAGCAGCAAGGTCACTCTTAATATGATTTCTTAACAGTGGGGGAGTTAGAGTTCCCAGCTTTTGAAACAAGCCCCCTCCACTACAGGGTGATATTCATTAACTGAACAGGACAAGAAGCAGCAGGAATCAAAGCATTACTAATAGGACTGTAAGTACTTCAGAAAAGTAATGTGGTTGTCTATTTTTGTAACTTTTGTCAAGCACCAGCCATTTTCTGAACTAGATGATGCTCTTAAGTAAAACATTTTTTTCCACAAGAACTTTAAACTGTAAAGGTTGTATCTGTAGATCAGTGAAGACCCAAAGTATCATACGGGATTCTATGCTCAAAGTTTAATCAATTGTATTTAATAAAGTCAACACCTGGAAAACTTAAGTCACTAGTGGATGATCATAGAAAAAGGTTTGACAACATAAACAGTACGTAGAATAAAATTATGGACTGCTATTTCCTGAAATCATAGAATATTGACCTGCTGAGGATATAAAAATCTGATGAATCATTACTATTTTACTACAACATGTACACATATTTATGACGTCCTTAAACTGTCTAGATAAATCTTGCTTTTAGAAGTTTTGAACTTGAGTGCAGATAACTTTTTCAAATGTAATCTAAAAAAACTAACACATGATCTTTTGATAAGACAGCATTTTCATTACATCTTTTGAAAAAGAGATAATTCTATCTAAGTGAACTTTTGGACTATGCCACTATACCTATCATTTGCATGGTCTTTAGTTGAGAGATAGTTACGTGTGTTTAACCTTCTGTGATGGGTCCTACTGAGTCTAGCAGAATTATTTACATGAATTAAATTTATCATGTGCATTAGTTTTTGAAGATCAAAGGTTCTATTGTCAACATTTTCTTTGGAGAAAGGGAGGAATTGTTCAAAGCTCTCTCTACAATGAGAAGGAAATCCTTACCCCTGAACTTTCAATAAAACATCATTTCTGAAAGCATATGTAGGCAATTGGTGACAGCATGGGTCTGCATGCCTTGTTGTTCCTGGTTTTGCCTTTGACTCACTGCACAGCCTTCAATCAGTGAATATATATTTACATGCATTTTTAGTGGGAAAAAGGAGACTGATACAGAATACAAAAAAATAACAAGTTCTTCACTGAATAAGCTGGTGTAATATGCAAATGGATTTAATGAAGTTATTGTTTATAGGCGAATTAGCTTTTGATTTTCTTGTCATTCAACTCAGTTGACATTATGCGGAAATTACGTTCTTTTATTTGTTTCTCATTCAAACTTTTATACAATTCACCAATAGCCACAGTGCAAACAACACCAGGAGGAGCAGAGCAGCTGAGTGAACAATGCACAAGAACAATGTGCAGATTTGAGCATTTCAGTGTGCTCAGCACCAGTTAGACAGACAAGAGCTGAGAAGCATCTCTATCCTGTAGGGTAGGGATTTTTACACTCATTTCAGTGGGACTAAGGGGTTCATTTAGGTTCCCCATTTCAAAATGGTTACTGCAAGTAATTTGCCATGGTGATTCATGCAAGGTCAACATAACAGCATGCCCTTCCTTTCTCCTGGGTTTACACTCTACTGCTCAGCCAAATAACCATCAGCATCCCAGTCTGCCTTGCAGCTCTCACCGGTGGGCCAAACCTGTTTTTTACATTACCTATGATACATTCAGGTGGCTTTATTCTACAAATAAATTCTGAAACCTTGTTTGAGTTCAAGAATTTTAATAAGATTAATTAAGTTTTAATAATTTATTTGGTCAAAAATTTTTAAGAAGTAATTTGCCTTTCCTAACTGGATTTTACTACACATTTCTTTCTTCTAAGTCATTCAGGAAAAGGCTTAACAATTCCCGAGTCACCATTCCTTGTTTATTATACTTTTTGTATTACCTTTTATTTCCTTCATAAGATCTTTTCAGCATTACTCTTATTCAGCCCACTGCTCTTCTTTTAAACCCGTAAACACCTGTTCTACTTTTCCCAGTTTTGCTAATTTTGTATGTATTTCTAAAACAGCATTATAAAGGTTCCATATTATTTCTGAAAAACATGCTTAGAATTGTCTTCAAAATACTCATGTGTCTCAGTTACTACTACATATAAACAGTAACAATTGCTGACTATAAATCCAGAAAAACAGTGAAAATTTGTCACTGTAGTAATTTATTTTGATTTCCCTCCAAATTGGTTTGTTTTTATAATGGTTATATCTTAACTTACAGGTTCTGCTAGGACTGTAATTGTGTTTTGCAAAAGAGGTATCTGCAGTAGTTGGTTTTTTTAAATGATGATGTATATCATCTGATAATTCAATAAAATACAAAACTCATTCTGGATCCTTTGGGTAATATATCTGAAAACTGAAAGCCTGAAAAAAAGACTGGTCTGACAACATAAAATTGTTCCTAGCTGAATTTGAAGAGAAACTCTTTTCTCCTAAGGAGACATTTTAAGGAGCTACATTATTAAATCTAAATTGTTTGCTTTATTTTGCCTTAACCAGTAGGACTGCATGTCAGAATGCTCCTCTTTTAGTCCTCCATTTGGTTTCAAAGACTGAGAGGAACAGATATTGAACTGCTAATAGGGAGTGACAAAGAAGTTTTTCTAAAGTACTTCAGACAACTACTGATATATGCTCTGGCAGAATGAGATCTCAAAATCTGAAAGAGTTGGTGGTTATTCATATTTAATTCAGTGAGCAAGCAACCCCCACATAATGCATACAGGCCATCATATCAGTTTTCAGTTCTTTTGGTGGTGCTGCAAAGCTTGAGAATTGTTTTAAAAACACATTCGGGATAGCATCCAGTTGAGGTAGAAGACGCAAGACCATGGCTAATTTATGATGTTCGAATCACCTGGATTGGAAGGGACCTCCAGAGATCATCCAGTCCCATCTCCTGCCCAAAGCCGATCCAGTTAGAGCAGAGCACTGCTCAGAGTGGTGAAATGGTGATGCTTTTTGTAATGAAGACATTAGCCATTGTGGATTATTTTGGCTTTAAGCACGATTCGTAAAGTGGACTACAAGAGATTAAACAATCCTTGAAATGCTGGAATTCAGAAGTTAAATCCAGACAGCACAGAGGTACTCTGCTCTATACCTACTGCAGAGACAAGGCATTTACAGCAAAACACGGGATTGTCTCAAGTATCAGACTGAGGAGCCCTAGACATGAGGATGCAGACCTTATGCTTTACCTGAATCTCCTTCTGCTTTACCCAACGTGGGTCCCTAACTGGACCGAGAATATTTGTACTAGGGTTATACAGCAAAATCACTAATGTGTAATCTAGAGGTTGGGTGTGTTTTATTTCTGTGACAGTGCCTTCTTTAAATAATTTTTTCGGGATCCATATGTCACAAGTGAGATCATGACAGCAACCTCTGTCATGTGAAATCCCAGTTCTATATAGCCCACCCAAGTCAAATTGGAAAACTATTAAAATGTAACATTTATTGCAAATAATCTGCATAGAATTTCCATTGTTTCCAGCACTAATTAATATTATTAAGGGGTTTACTTCAAAAATTCCCTATGATAATATATTATTACTGAATATATATACAGAAAGGAACAAACATTTCATGTCTTCTTCTAGAAATAATTAAGCTTTCAGCCAGCTTTTTCTTTCCAATTTGAAAATATATTAAGGTGTTCCAAAGCAGTACACAGAATTAATAATTAATTATTACAGGTAGAAAACTCAGTTTACTTAGTTGAAAGGACTAATTTTGAGCCTAAGCAACGTTCTTGTGTCTTACTTCTCAAATAGATTTTGCACTGGTGAAGGGCAATGTGGTTACCTTAAGAAAATGGGCTAAAAGATAAGATTCTCCTAAGACATTTGGGAAGGCAGTTCTCACCCCATGTAATGAATGTTAACACAGAAGCAATCATCTCCAAGTGCATCTACCTCTCAGCTTCCAAGCTAAAATGGTCAATGATGGTCTCACTTGTGATTTGTCTTTTTTTAATCTTAGCCTCAAATGCTATCTATCAGCTCAGGTACTTAAAATTATCTTCCCAAGGCTGTGTTGTTCAATATTTGATGTTCTTTCCATTTTAGTTATATCCACAACCTTTGAAATAAAGCTTTCAGCACAACTGTTCAAAACAGTGGTATAAATAATACAAACAAAGAAACCTAACATTTGATCCTACTTCCATCACACAACTAACTTTTCCCTATCTTGCTTTGTCTTTGTTTCTTTGACATTAGTCAATGTTCAGCCCATTCAACCACCTTTTGTTTGATACTTGATCGCAAATATTCAGCTTTACCTTGCAGCATGCATTTCTGCCAAATGGCTCCTGAAACATTTAGCTGTACAATAACTGTAGCTGACTGCATTGCTTTTACAATAATAAACTCTGGCAGCAATATCCACAAGGAATTCCAAAGCCTTTGTAGGGAATCATGTCCTGAAGCTAACACAGCTATGTTAAATGAAGCTCGGTTATTCCTAATGGTTTCCCAATTCATTTCTTTTAGTGGTTTTTAAAGTTTTCCTAAAATAATGATGACAGAATAATTTATTCATTTTTCAGAAGTGTCTTCAGATCCTTGAATAAATAATGAGAGTGATAGCACCTTTCAAGGATGCCTGAAATGACATGAAAGGAGCTTGCTTAAGTGAGACCAGTTGCACTTATTTATTTTTTAAAAACAGAGACTGTCTACAGGAAGAACAGAAGAAATAAACAGCACAAAAGAAAAAAAGCAGGGACAGGGAAGAGAGTATAGCTATGAGTACTAATGAAGAAAAACTAAAGGAAAGTAAGATAAAGATTGTCTGTTCTGGTACACATACAATTAATCAGCTATTTATTAAACTGGTCCACAAGTGATACACAACTTTCGTTCTTTAGGAAAGCAGTGTGACCTGTTTGAAGTTACGTAGAACAACAAAAAAGGAGCAGGTTCTTGAATAATTCCTAAAATACATAGCTCAGACATTCATTCTTTGGGCAAGCCACTGTTAGAGTAATGGACAGTTGGGTGTACCAATATGGAAAATGCATCATCCATCAGAGGAAGGAAGGCATAAGAAAGTACAGAGCACAACAGATACTTCTAGTAACAGCCAAAATCTGCATAGGTACCCATCTGTTTCTTTTCCATGTGCAACACACATAGTGGTTATTTCTTTACTGATCACCTGTGCAAGTGACACTTACTAAATCATCATTTTGTGTTTACTGTGTTAGCATATCAGATGGCTAAAGTATAGTATTTAAGGCAGCAAGCTGCTAGTACAGATACTTAGTCCCATTATTGGATTTAGATTGAAACTATGTACTATTTCTTAAAGGCTGCCTAGTGCTGGCCAGATGATGGGAAAAAAAAAAAACCCAAAAAAAATTAATCCATATTAGAAAGAAAAGTCTGTAACATACACTCTCTGGATTATTGAATAACATTTGTAACATTAAACCTGAATATATCAATGCTGTTTCAATCAGTTTTCCCCTCACACTGTGGTATTACAGTGACTGAAGAGAGAGTAAATATGATGATTTTCCTTCAAAACTTCATTTAAATATCCATTTCTGCTGTGTTTCCTGTATTAAATTTAGCTTACTTCAGTATTCCTTGCTAGTTAGGCCCCTTTCTCTAAAACTTGTTTACTTACCTTCCATTAGACTCTAAGTTCTTGCAGAATATCAGAAAAGCACTTACAGAGATTGAGAGATTTGATGCCGCAAATTAGGTTCAATAAGTGCCACAGAATAGTTAAAAGATATCAAAAGTCCTCCTCTACAAAACTTTCTGAACAATGTGTATTAAAGGTTAAGTAAAAGCAGGAGTTTCATTTCCGAAAATAAACTCTTTCAAAATTGTAACACAAGACCCAATATATACTTCAAAAATGGCTACTCATTAGAATCTGTATCAGGCATTTTTTTGACTAAGTAAAAATATTCTCATTCCAAGTCCTTCACAGAAGTCAAGCAATCATGAACTGGTCCTGAGCAAAACCAGTTATACTCAGTATTAGTGAAACTAGAGAAAAAATAATGAGAATAGCTCAGTCTTAATTATATATGATTCTGCTCTAACCAATTTTAATATTTATGTAGAATAATAGAAGATTACCTTAAAGCATTTCATTGCAAGATAAACACACACCCCCATAACAGCAATATACCTAAAACCAAGCTTAACACATCCACATCAGTTGTCTACCTACAGCAACATTATCTACTGTGTCATGCTCTGATTTTCTTTTCCATTCATTTTCAAAAACGTTTCTATACATACAAAATACATCTTCTTTCAAGATGACTGCTCTGGAAAGGAATTAGTTTTTGAGGGATTTGGCTCTTTTTTAAATCTCCATCTCTGAGAAGTCTGGTTGTCAACTTTCTTTAAAACAAGTCTTAAAAACTTAAAAAAAAAAAAAAAAAAAAAAAAAAGCAGCTGACCCAAGTGTACCATGTAGGTATACCAGAGGAATCCTTAGAAAAAAAGTCTTCCCCCCCCCCCCCAAAAAACCTCACTCATGATTTCTGAGCACATGAATTCGACAGCTATGCTTCCTTGCCCCCTCTTCCAACTTTAACACTATAAGCACTTACTGCAACAGACCTTGGAATCCCGAAACATAATCATTTCCCTGAAATAGCAGGGAGCGGCGTACTTCCCTGCCACAGGAGGGCACAGGCAGTTACCTCTGCAGCATGCTCCATTTTATTTCCTCTGGAGCCCACAGCAAACCTTTAGGATTTCCAACTCTTTTGTGAAGGAAAGTGAAGGGAGTCAGGGGTCCCTGAGCGGGTGAGCAGTGGCAGCAGGACTTTTCACAGCTCCCATGAATATAGGATTGGAAAAGGGTCGGGGAGCTGCTGATGACTGAGCCTATCTCAATGGGATGTTCACGTTCACACAGAGCCTTCTCCAGTAGCAAAAGTCAGGAGGAGAGTAAGAATTTGGGAATCTCATCAAGCAGCTTCATTTTGGGTGCCCATGGTTCCCTGAGGGCTCTTCTCACAGTGAAATACTCAGATTGTCAGCTCTGAAGCACTTCGTAACTACAAGGTATAAAATTGCTGCTGAATAATCCAGTACTCAATACAGGCATGACTTTAAATTCCTGTACTAAATAAATAGAAAATAGGTTTCCTAGATGCCTTTTTTACAGTTCTATCTACAAAGACTCTATTTGTAAAATTACTTCATTTCAGAGTTATACACGCTGGAGATGTACAACTCAGAAATCTTCCTTTATCAGACTAATCACTCCTAGAGAGGGGATGTTTTACCTTTCAGACACTATTGTGTAGACATTCAGACGAACCAAGATAACTGGAGTTTTAAATTGCTTTTGATGTTTCTTACATCTACAGTAATGAATGACATAACAGCTATCTATTGTGATACACGTGCATCTGAAGACCATTATCATGCTGTGTGTACTGGAAATTTTTTTTATATGTTAAAGTGCTAAACTAAACTGGCTTCGTATAGCCAGGACCAAAAGGGAGCTGTAGAAAAGCAAAAGACAGTATCTTCTTGTGTCCTTTTTTATGATTCCAAGATGCACAGTAGAGGATGTATAAACACACCATTCCTTACTCTGAAAGTTATTTTCCTTGGCCAACAGAATTTTGCTAACCTTCTTTAAGGGAACAGATTTTCAGATATTTAAAGTGGCAAATTCTTATGAATGATGCTGAATGTCAAAGGTTATTTGTCATTGCAAAGCCTTCTCTCACTGGTTTTAGCAGAATGGAACTAAGACTATTTTTATTTTGCAATAATCTGGATAAGAACACAGGACATGAATAAACATAGGATTTCAAGCTCCCTCCACTTCCAGTGCAAAACATAGGTATCAAGAACAGTTAGATCATAAGCAAAGGAATAATGGAAACAAAAACATTTAAACTTTCACACAGGTTTTATGATCAAAGACAAAATCCAGAATGGTGTAGTAGAAGCAAAAAATGAGATGGTCTTCATTAGGACTCTACCACTGGAAGCTGTACTGCGCTTTGTTTTATAAAGCACATCTGAATAGTCTTTACCCTTAAAATGACACCCATTTATGTAAGTATTATTACTTCACAGACAGTGAATCAAAGTACCAGAAAGAGAATTATTCGTGCAGTTTTGCACTTGTGGCCGAGTTGCCAATAAAATCAAATTTCCGGCGTTTCAGGCTACAGCTCTGAGCAAGTGACTCTCCTTCCCACTTCACTGATTTCAACCTGAGCATTAGGTTGAATGAGAATTACATAGCTGAGAATTACCACGAGAGCAAAAACTGTGAGCAAGAATTAGCTGAGACGCATGAGTCAACTTAGGAAAGCTTAAGACAATTCCAGCTGCACTTGTTTAGGCAAAGCTAATTTCAGCCCTAAGACTAAGCTTCTTATTAAATCACTACATACAAAAACCAACACACATACATATATTCACTTTACAGATTCCATTAAACCAGTTACATTTCAGTAAAGCACTAGCTCATCTCTCTGGAAAAGCTTTCTTGGTGCTTTTCCTGTCAAGCATGAAACAGCTGAAACATCAAGCTCAGCTATGAAACCTCTCTGAGCAGAAGGGCAGCGAAAGCAGCGGTTCCTCCTGGGGACACCTGCCAACCCAGCGATGGACGGGAAAGGACTCTTCTGAGAAGAGCGCCAGAAAACCTCAAAGACCAAGTTCATGTTGTCTGTATACCACCATCTGACACGAAAATTAACTACCTACCTTTGTAAGAGATATGCTTAGGGATTTGCTCAGGTGATACACCTCAGAGAATAATATGCCACAATAAAAACTGGTAGCATCATTTCAGCAAGCATCTGCAATCCTAGAGGGGGTAATGGTCACTTCCAGTCTTGTCAGCATCAAGCTACATACAGACCACATCAGTGACCTTAAAAATGTTATACACAAGGTATCATGCCAGATCATACCTCTGTTAATGCCAGAGAACAAGTGTTTTGCAGGACTCTGGAAAACCAGCATCTTCTCTGTGTTGCCAAACCCTAAGGAATATTCAACTGAGCTTTAAAGGGGCATTCACTAATTGTAACTGGTATGATTTCAGACAAATTCAGGGATAGCTTGACATCATCTGAGCAGACAAGATTAAAAGGATGGGAATACACCACACAGAGTTTTGACTTTGCAAAGTTAAGCTGTAAAGCCCAAAATCACTTCCACTTTAGCAGACACTGTGTACCAAAAGACATAAAATCCAGTACAAGGAAAACTGACTGCTGATCCACACAGTACATCATAAACTTAAAGGCAGCTGCCTGAGAACACATCTACAGAACTCCATCAAGGTGTCAGATGTCTGCTGCATTCTCAACTCCCTCTTCAGTGTAGGAGATAAATAAAAAAGATTGCTGGACTCGATGGCATCTTTACAGAGTGCTTTAAGTACTTGGGTTTGAAAGGAAGATTTTGACTGTCTAAATTTCTTTACACATAATATCTACACGTATTTGAAGAGCACGAGGCTGGAAAATTCATGGCCATTCTTGTAGATTAAGATGACAACTGAACAGCTAATGACGAGTACTTTTATTTAATGGGTGCCACAGCTCACAACAGCGGCTGCATTTGGAATTGGTGCAGGAAGGGTTAAATCAGTTGTCACTTGGTGAAATTCTGACATTGACTTTTATGTAGATACTTGGCTACCAAAAGCAATGAAAAACTGTGGTAGCATTCATTGACCTTTCATCCACACCTAATACTGTCTGACAGAAAGACTGTTAACTCAGTCTGTCAATTATAAATTGCCACTCTGCTTTCACTCTGATCAACTAAATCATCTGTGATATTAAAAACAAAAACTCCCTCTATATCCACCTTGGCAATAAGTCTTATGAAAACATTCACTGTTGGATAAGGTTTTGAGCTTGCACCAACCTTTTACAGCTGTGATAAATCACCGTTACCATGGTTTGTGGGACCGCAAGATTTATCTCAAATGTAGACGAAATCGCATTTGCGGTTATGGCTTGTACTCCGAAATAAGATGGTTACTCTTGTAAACCTTTTAAAGACTATTTCTAAAGTTGATTTCAGAACTTTAAGGGCCTACTGCTAGCACTGGAGCCTGAAATCAGATACCTTAGCAGCTATAGCATCTGTTCGAGTTCAACTATCAAGAAGGGGGGGGAGGGGGATAATAATAATAAAATAGCAAAAATAATGCATAACAACTTCCTGAAATACCTTAGAGTTGAACTGAATATAAGAGTCAAATACCAATCTCATTTGGAGAATGTCAACAAAACATAAAAAACATTCAGAATTTCAGAATGCAGTTAACACTACCTGACTAAGTAATACAAGTATCTTCAAGATGTTATGGATTTCACCACAAACACTGATTCTGTCCATAGTGGATTAGTGCTTTTTAAAATGCCAAACTTGGAGAGAGTTATTTTTTCTTCAATTTGTCTCTAGATTACATATTTATAAAGCTAGTGACATTATTAAACAGCAAGCAATACAAGTTACAACATTCCCTTGCATGTGACTATAAACCAACAATGGCAGGGCTGCTCTTTACTTTGCTATTTGCCATTTTGTGTAAGACATCTTTTTTATCTTAGGTATTATTTCTGCTTTTGTACCTTTACAGACTGAAAAGAATAATTTTAAAAGAGGTTTAAAAACTACAAGAATTACTTCATACCTGAGCCTGCCGCTTTCAATCAATTTAAATTATACTGATTTAATACTTGAGTCTGCCACTCTTACTCATATTGAATATCACCATCTAGCTATGCAAGCCTCAGTGAAATCTAAAAGGTCAGTTTATAAATCTGTTTTTCACGTTTTTAGGCAATTGCTCACCAAAATAAACTCTTTGCACTGAGCTAGAACGTTCTCAGAGAGTACCCGTTTTACCAATGCAGATTATCAACATCTGTGCTTTAGAAACCATCATCAGAATAAGCCCTTGCCTCCCTCAGCTCAGCACTTGAGGAATTCACTAACCACCTACAGTAAAATGAAGAGAGGTCCTGGGCTACAGACAACAGCCAGAAGAGGGCAAGGGGAGAAGACCCAAGACAGAGATGACTGAGGCAAATACTTAACTGGATCAGGTTGAAATTATAAAAGTGAATTCACTTTTTAACACTTTTGCACACTTTGTAGATTTCAGTATTCTCTTCAGAAATGCCTAAGAGATCTGTTTCAATGAATGTCCCAGCAAATTTCACCATGTTCACCATACTCAAATGAAGAACAGATTTAGTAACCTAACAAGAGGTACACCACTTTAACTACTTGATCACACTTCTTCTAAAGCATCCATGGTTGTAATTTTATCCAAATGATATACCAGAACTATAAAAAGCTTCTTGGCCTACAATCTACATCATCTCACTCCCATCTGTAAATCATCAGCTAACCACTGACTAGTCAGCAGTTACACATTTTAGGTAGCAATTTATTACATAATTTTTTAAAAATATATACAAAATTATTGTGGGCTTTAAGAGGCATGCAAGAATAAGATTAACAGATTTCTTATTTAGCTTGAATAGAACTTAAATGACATCATCTGTATCAACAAGCTCATACAGTACATGTGATAGTATTTCATTTATATTTCTTTAAGCTTGCAACAAGATTTTATAAGCTGTATTGGCCCAAGGCATATAACATTCATAAGATGAGTACAATTTCTAGCTGCATAGTTTATATTGCATAATTTTGTAGCTGCACAGTTTCAGAAAGAATGAGCAGCAAAAATCAACTACAAACCACCACTAGCCTCATTCATTCCCAGATGAATTATCGCGTAAAGAAGTGAAAATTCCAATATCTTACTTTCTAACATGCAGCATAACTTAAAAAAAAAATACACAGTTTGCTTTCCAACTGGACTCGGTACTTCACAACATTCATTCTGTTCCCTGGAGAAGGCTATCGAGCTCCTAATAGTTCCATAAGCTCAAAATAAAAGTGGAGCTCTTGGCCATACTGCTTTGGAATGTTAAGTCTGTAAACTAGGCAAAGTATTTTATATGCTTAGGGGTGGTTTTGATTCTATAATAAAAGGAATTTAAATTCCTAAACCCTACGGTGTTATTATGAACCTTCAAGACAGTTTTCTAAACTTCAACAATGTGCCTTTATCTTTAAATTCCTTCAGCTTTCCTACTATGTTTAAAGAGAAAGAACTTTCATAAGGCTGATTAAAATTTTCCTAAGCTATATAGTTTCATAAATATGTTTTCGTGAAGAAAGAAGAGCTCTTGAACTTGAGATGGGCAGCTTTTGAATCTAGAAATTCAATTTCCTTAGAGAGTATCTGAAAGCCACATTACAGGAAGCTGTGGTGCCTGACTTAAGGGAAGCGGAGGGAAGGAAAAAGTAAAATAACAAAATGTGCAGCTGACCTGAACGTATAAAAAGATCAAAATAAATATTACCCTGCATATATTGTCTTGAGCACCCATTATATTAAAACAGTAGCTGACATGCACCAATACGTAAAAAAGGTATGAACTTTGTTTAATATGTCAACACTTAGCAAATTATCAAAACAAAAACAGCAGTGTAAGCTAACTACTTCTATCAGCATTCATGAGGGGTTTTCATGTGTTCTCCTAACAGTTAAAATACATTTCTGATTGCTTTTGGTAGTAAACAACACACAAACATAGGAACTATCTTGCTGATTGATATATTTTGTTGTACACTGACAACCCTGTTACTAACCGTGTGAAGTACTGCATACTTCAAAGGAATGACAAAAACCCCACATTGTTTAAAGTCTGTCCTCAATAAGCTTATTACTCTATAACATCAATTAATGTATGCCTGCAGCCCTTTTAATCTACTCCAGGGTAAACAGATTTTCTCATGGTACATTTTCTTTTCCAAATTTCCTTTTAAAGCATTACATTACCTGCTTTGACAGTTTCACTGCCTCCATTTACATGTAGTTTATATAAGGATTAGCTAGTTTTACCAATTTTGTCTTTCATATCAACCAAATTTACTGCTTCATTTAGGTATTTCTATTTCAATCAAAGACTTTGTCTCAGACTATTTAACTTGCTTTTATTTTTTTATACTGCAGTGGTAAACTTTTTTGAAAATCATGCTGTTTTCGTAAGTAATATTTGTGCCATACTTAAATTTTACTTCCTTCACTTCACCTCCTCTCCAATTTCATTAAAAGCTCCCTCTTAAGTTTAGTGCTCATTATATCCTGTCAATGGATTTGTTTGCTCTTTATGCTGATGCATCCATGCTATTCACTCTTCACTTACCGGGGATTATGTCTCTAATCACCCCCTGAAATTCAGAATATTGAGTTTTTCCAGTTTCATTTGTGTCAAAAAGAGGTATGAAGGGCTATAAGTAGACTTTATATACTCCAAGTGTAAAAATTTATCAGATGAGGTTTGTTGTTAGAACTCATAAATATTATCGCAGCACAGAAGAGGAAAAATGGAAGCTTTGTCTTTTCTAGTTAACTGATACAGTAAAATTACTTGAATGGAAAGCTGTTATTGTTTTTAAAAAGAGAAACATTGTTATATTCCAAAATTTGTATACAAAAAAAGATTAAAATAAAAATTGGGGGGTTTAATCCAAGAGTGTCTAACAAGCAAATAGTGATTTTTCATTAGAATGCAGTAGATACAAGTGCAAACTGTGAACACTTTAAAAAACACCAAGCGTGGACCAAATCCTGCCAATCCTTAGGCATGCCAAGGATAACATTTGGCCCTACCTCTTCTCTCCTGAGACAGCCAAAAAAACTTTTACTTTTTCTGGGTTCAATGCATAAGCATCTAATAAAAGTATCAAAAATAATATAGGACATATGATAATGACTCGTATGTTAAGAAACAGCCCTGCCACTAAAGTATTTTAAAATACATCTTTCATTTAATTCTCTTCTCTCCTAACATAAACAGTCAAAATCCATGTTCTTAAAACTATATCATAATAAAATTCAAGATAATTTTGATATATCAGCATCCAAGAGCTTTTTTATTTCTTTATACTTGAAATTTTTCTTTGAAGGTTAATTTGTTGGAACTGTTGGCTTCCTTCTGGGAATCATTTTTTCTGGTCTCCAGACTTTCAAAATATTATTACTGTAATTAACATGTATTTGAAGACTTGATATTCCTGCATTGCCTTCAAAGTCTACTGAATACCTTGTACCAATCAACTTATTTGTGGGGTAAAATGACGGACAATCTCAGAACCATGTTGATCCAATATAGCAAATCCAGCAGCTATCATATATAAATCCACCCAAAAAAAGGTACGATTTTGTTCTTCATTAAGAACAGCTGAACTGAACCAGTACTTAAAAATCCTTGATAATTTTAGCAGATTTGCCTCCCCTTCTACTTCTCAGAATATTTATGAAATCCAACACATCTTCATCGTACTTTATAAATAAACAATAATAATGACTTTTCATGCAGAAACAGTTGAATCACCATACCATATTTGTTCACATCCATCACATTCTTATCCTTAACTGACATTAGGGACTGCACCTGTTATTTTTAATACATAACTGACCATCTGAAGACATCAGTGTCCCTCCCCCTATGCTTATTTTCTAGTCAGAACCTCCGTCTCCAGATCAACACTTCGATGCAGAGAAAGGCCACACAGAAAGAAGCTACTTTTTCCAGTTGGTATTCAGACAGTCAGGAATGCACTTCAAAGCTGATCAAGAAGGACCCAAAACCTTACTGAAATGGGATGTGATCCCAGCTTCTTCAGAAGATGAGAACAACTGGCCAGCAAACACATGAACTGGATAAGAACTTTCCAAAAGTCAAAACAGTGCACAAGTATTTTTCTTAAGTGTGTTACACATATTCTGATGTACAATTACTAAGTACTTCTGTGGCTGGCAGGTTTACTTTTAGACTTACTTTGCTGTAGGTAGTAGGCCAGACTTATACTGGCTGGTGCCAACTACAGCTAGAAGACCATCTCGAAGTGTTAGATAAGTTTCAACTAAAACCACTCCAGCAGAAAAAAAGAAATGGAGAAAAAATAATAATCATCTAAAAAAAAAAAAAAAAGTACTTTCCTACCATCTTCTGTGAAATACAATTCTTTTAGAAACAGAAATATGTCAGCTCCCCTTCCCAGCTAATGAAACTTCGCAAGAAAAGCAGCTTGTAACAACTTGAAAATGAATGTATTTATTTAAAGATTATCCATTTGGAACGTGCAACCCTAAAGATAAAGGGCCTACTTCAAAGGTGTCCTGCAGGGCTGGTTGAGAGGCAACAGTGACTTTTGAAACTCAAGTCTGAGACCCTGTCCATGGCTTAAACAAACTAGAACAAACCTAATCCCCTGAATTCTGACCTGGAGTAGTACGAGACTTGAATTCTCTGATGACGTAACACCACTTACAATAATCTCTTTTTTTCAATAGAAGGATGTTTAACCTATATGTGTCAGTTCAAATACTCCATGCATCTTGTATTTGATATAACATGTTAAAATTAAAATTCACTGTAGTAAATCAAGCTAATATGAATGAATCTGTCCTAAGAATCCATTAGCCATTAAGTGTCAAAGTCAGAAAGTTTTCAGATGTCTTAAGTAGCAGCTGTGATTACCCTGTTTCTTGTTTTGCTGTTCCAGACTTTGCTCTTTTTTACCCATCCAGTCTTTTCATGTATGTCCTGGTCCTCAGCTGAAGTAAAAGGAAATCACAATACTGCAAGACACAAAGCATTTTGAAAGTAGAACTGGTTCCTTCCCTTTTCAAATACCTTTATCATTTCGAAATGTGCTATCCGTAATACTGGCAAACAAAAATAAGTTAGCTGATTTTTTTAAAACACTTCTGAATGCCTCTCAGTGCCCCTATTTCATATTATATTCAGTAAAACTTTCAGTGAACATTTCAGAGCTGATCCTAGTAAATATGCAAAATCACTTCATCCCAGGCACTTGCAAGGTGTACGATCAGTTCACTTTCAGGAGCTGAGTCATGTCATAGCATAAGCCAGAATTGCACAAAAATACTACACAGGCTATCAAGAACATTGAGGAATTTTGCACATGGAAATAACGTAGAATCCCTCTGAATTTCTGAACTAATATATAAAACTATGGCAAGTAATTTTCAAGTATGTGTGACAGGGCTGTGAGTTGGCCAGAGCTCTGAAGATCTGCCTGGTCCGTTTGCTCCCCGAAGAGAGCTCAAAGGTCTTTTTACTACGGAAGACAGAATAGAAACAAGAAGGAGTTAAATCCAGACCTCCCCCCGTCATTGCTTCCATACAGTTAGTTGGGGAGTTTGGGGGGAGCTGGTGTTCTGTTTGTTTGAGAATTGGGTTTTGGAAATTCATTGCATTTGGCTTGTATCAAAATCCACGCCATCCCTTCTGGTCTTTCAGCAACCACCACGGTGTCCCCACGCTGGTGTCCTGATGAGTTGAGGACACGAGCGCGCTTTGAAGGGAATCCTGCTCATCCCCACTTCTGTGCTTTGGTTTGCAGCATAAAGCAGTCTCCAAGCATACTGATGGGGTTTCTTGCAGGTGAAATCAGGTTCAAGCTCTGCTCCAGGAATGCACCTAATGCCTTTCAGAAGGAGAGGAGCATTCGGTCTGTGAGATCAGGCTAGAGCTAGTCTGAAATTAAATACGAACACACACTCCCCCTCATCCCCAAAATATGTATAATGGAGTTCTACAGCAGCATTTCATAGTCCAAACAACTGAAATCTCTCTAGGATGGACATCCAGTCCTCAGCTCCAGCTCTTTCACCCCACGGATCCACAGTGCCGCCTGCATTGGAGCCCTGCACAAACGTCCTGGGCTTCCAGGCGCCTGCTCACCGTCACCCCTCTTGCCCAGCTGCCAGGCACTGAAAATCCCAGGCAAAATAACAGTTTTATCTCAGAAAAAATTTCCAGGCAGATTAAGGCACCCTACCTTCTCGCCCTCAAGTGTCATCACAGCAGCTTTTACATTTTACATAGTGATAAGGGAAAGGAAATATTTCCTTCTGGTCACCACCACCTCCATCCCGGGAGATGTCAAATGAAAGTACAGGCAAAAGCACAGCAGATGCTCAGTTAATTTACTTATACATTACTGAGCTTCCATGCTTGACAGGAACTTCTTGGAAACACTGAAAACCCATGACAACTGACCTCCCCCAAAACCCTCCCTCTCGCACCTCTGCCATGAGCCCTATGGACCATTCATTTGGTCAGGCCTGGGAAAGCAATGCACCACTGCTTTTGTTTATCATCAGGAGCTATTGCCATTTTATCATGTTATCAATTAATTTCTAAGCATAAAAAGAATAAATTGTTTGGCCATTTCCCTTACCACATGTCCAAGAAACCCAGCATAATTGTTCTTCTTTGTAATACCATAATGAAAGAAATTGGTAATAACATGGTAGGTAGATGTGAAAATGCAATAGATCTGAAAGGAGGTGCAGATGAATCATTAAGCCTTCCTTCTGAAACTAAAGAAGTATCCATTATTTACTTCAAGGATGGTATTTCACTAGATTGACAATATTCATCTGAATCTGTATGGTATTCAGCAGTTTACTGCTCTCCTACAGGCTATGCATCACCACTGCTCCCTCTCATTTTTCTTTTTTTCCTATCATCACAAAAAAAATAATACTGCAACCTAAATTCATACTTTTCAAATAACAGAATTTAGAGACATAGTACTTGCCTAGAGGACCATCGGTCTGACTCAGTAAGGTGTTTTGTTTTGTGGGTTTTTGTACTGTTCCTAAATATTGAATGTCATTTATGAACAACTTCAACATGTATGTTACCAGCACAGAAATGCTGGAGCTACCCAAATACAACATGAACCTTGATTCCACAAATCATTTGTATCATAACAAAATTTTCACTTGTTTTCAACTACACACTCAGAGCAACAAATATTACAGAAAAAAACAGCGTGAAGTTAGCTTTAGACCAGGCTAAAGATTCTGGTAAATGCTAAAATTAAGTCAACTTGCACACTGTCTAGGGTACTCAAACCAGAAAACAAATGCTGTAAGATTGCATTTTTGTCACAGACTATACAAAACATTTCTTTCTTATCAGTAACTTAGAATTTGTATTTTGAGTATCTTCAAATATAGCAAAGCAATGAACATTATTTTAAAAAATGGATCTTGACTTTGAATACTGGACCAATTACATAGAGCTGATTTCTCACTATAGAAAATGGGAATTCTTCTCTCTCACAGACGATTAAAATGAATCAAGTACCATCAAGTAACATCTTGCACTAAAGGATCTATTGATGTATTTCTGTCAGACTGGTATGGGTAAGTTTCCCCTTTCTATATTCATTAAAGTAAAATAAGATTTTATTCACCTTGAAAGAAAACAGAACATGTTCTGCACTCTCTGTTCTTGACATGAGTCCCAAAACCTGCAGTTATCACTCTCACCAGGCTCATAATTGAAATGCCTAAATAAAATATCATACCATTGATGTGTCCTGAGAAGAATTAAATTCAGAAAAAGCTTGGTTTAAGTCATTCAATATCTTTCTATTTTATTAGAAATCCCCAGAGTATACATTGTGCTACGCACATGCCAGCTCCTATTGTCAGTTTGTATTTTCTCAGCTTGGCTGTTGTCAAGATTTATTGACAGTAACATTTGGATATATACTCCATCAAAACGCTGTATAAATACATATTGTATTTAATAAGACTAACGATGTTTGATCATACATGCTGTACCATAAAACTGTCCCACAGACCTCATTAATAGTGCCATTAAAATGATGCAACTTCAAAAGGCTTTCCCTGTGAAAATGCTACCTGTTGGCAGAAATGGACAGCAATCGTTTTTACCAACACGAGAGTATCAGGATAGCATCTGGAGACTCTGCAGATGAAGCGAAGAGCTCTGAACAGAGCAAGGGAACAGCAGCTTCCTTTAATGCCTGCAGCATGGATGCCATAAAAACATTTCAAGATCCTGCTACTGAATTCTGGCAAAGGACTTTGCTCTTGAATACTTTTATAATAGTTTGCACATTGTCTAGGAAAGCCAGTCATGCAGTTTTAAGTTACCGAGGAGAAAAAAGCTTGCTGGTTTTAAGTGCTTGGGGTTTTTTTTAATTTTTTTTACGTTTAAGCATAACCCACTCCCCCAGCTGCTATGCATCATATTCTAATTTAATTCCCATTGATTAGTGGTGATGTTTTACACAGCAGAAAGCTGAAAGCTAGCTGCATTGTGAAACGCCCTCCAAATATTTTTACTTTACAAATTGAAGCAACAGTAATTTACCTGTCTAGAAAGCATTCGTGATTAAAGAATTGACAGCAAATAGATTTCTCCTTTCCCCCAATACCTTGGATTACTCATTTGGGTTTAGAATTTTGGTAAAATATAACGTATATACTTATACCTGTTACACAAGAGATTATCCATCAATAATACAAAATAATCCTAGATTACATAAGAATTTCCCAGTGAATACTCAGGGTGATTAATATGTTCTTTCAAACAGTCATTTCAGTAAGTAAAAGCTGTAGCTGTAGGTACTCCAACTAGCTGTAAACTTGATTGAATGCAATGTGAAAAGAGCAGACATCTAACTTGTTTAGCCTGTCTTTATGAATTATAACATACTACTTTCATTGTTGTATAAATTATAAAAAAAAATACTAAGAAAGACCAAGAGGAAATCTTTTTAATATGGCTAAAAGGTCGCACTTCCTAGTACAGGAAAGAAACAGTGCCAAATTACAGAACTCACTTTTTTTTTTTTTTTTTTTTAATTTAAAATACAGGGTACAGGGGAAGACTTTAAAAACAGTGGCTACTGAAACATTAAACTTAATGAGTAACTTAAAGATCAAAGGATGGTAACATTCAAATCACAAAGCTCTTCATGACTTTCATCTCTGCAGTAAAGCTTCTATACACTGACTTAGAGCTATACTGGTTTTTAGTAGCATCCCTTTTACCAACACCCACCACCCAATAAAAAAATCCTACTGGCAGCAACAGACAGGGAAAACAGAAATACAGGTCATTAAAGAAGCATGCAGACACACTGATTATTTTTAAACTGCAACTTCTTATGTTAATAACTTTTTTGTTGTCAATATTTTGTAGGTAAAGTGGTGACGATTAAATTTGAAGGAGAAATTGAATTAGTTGGGTAACATCAAATAACAAACACACACCATTAAAATCACCGGGTTCAACACCTCAAGAGTTAAATTAGAGTCAGAGTATTAGGCAGAATTCAAAGCAGAAGAACTATTCACAGATGAAGTACACCTGGTGAACACGTTTGCCAGTGTCAAGCCAAAAGACACTTGGAAACTATCCAGCATTGAGTATTTCCAAATACACAGTGTACTACTGTACAGTCAACAAAATTATTTTGATACTATCATGATTCTACTTCTGTATTAAAAAAAAGAGTCACATTTTTACAAGTATTATACTAGATTGGCAGCTTCTCCCATACGGAAAGAAACGTTGCATAGATTCTCTTGATATTTCTATGTCCATACCCAAACTCACTTAAATCATGGTTTTGGTAGTATTCATATAAGTATGTGTGAATACATACTGAAAGTAGAGTTTCACCAGTTCATTTATTTTAATGCCCAGAAGAGTCCCATGTGCTCATGTCACATAATGCAAAGAACCTCTCCCAGTAAAAGCCACTGCAAGCCACTAACTTCTTGTTGAGCTTTTACAATATTCATTCTTAATTTAAGAAGGACTGAAGTATCCATTACAGTTCCTATGTCTTCCAAAGGTTAATTACCCTCACTTAGATTTCCACTGGCATTCTTATTCTGAATGCATTTGGTTTGAGCTCTCAATGACTGTATCTCATTATTTTCCAAATTAAATTATCTTTGGTATCAGACATATTTTTTTTCTCTGTAAACACCTATGGGACATGATCAAATAACCTCTTAACCTCAAACAAGCAAAACATATTTATAAAAACGCATTTAAGGTTACAGCACATTTTCTAGTTCTTAAATTATCCCTGAAATTTTAAAATTTATTTATAACATCTTTTTCTAATCATCTTTTTCTCAGTAGCAGGAAACAAAAGTAACACTTACTCCTTAATTCTGCTTTTTATTCCCTGCTTTTGGATCCAAGACAGTATTATCAGTGCACTTTTAGTAATATCACACTAGGAACAGATGTTTAACGGATTATGCACCATTATAATTAACTGCTTTTCAGTGACACAGTTTTGGAACTGTTTTCTGGAATGTGCAAGTGCAAACTACTTTCTTTGTTCTGGATATATGACAATGTTCTTGGCCATGTTAAAATTAATGTTGATCTTTCGAGTCCAGCTCGCCAAGTGATCCTGGTTACTCTACAGAGCTGCCCGAGACTGTAATCATTCCTCCTGACTCTGCCTTCTGAGAACTTTATATTTTCCATCTGGATCATGAATAAACATACTGAACAGCAACAAGTCATCAGGAGCAGGTCAGACAGGAGTCTATTTAGCTCACTGTCCTCTCTTTGACAGTGGTCATGAGAAGACACATGAATATAAAATCCACAGCAAGACGGTCTGCAGCTAGCCTACTTTTTATTTCTTATGAAACTCCAACCCAGTAATTGTTGCCGCCACAGTCCTATAGTATGGAAAACAGCGATTAACCTCCCCTATTCACTTGTAACATACCATAGAGGTTTTCAGGATAAAACTCCCTCAGCTATTCATCATTCTTCACATACAAGCTTTTCCATAACTCTGCACATTTCTGTACCTTTTCTTGTCCCGTTACGCCCTTTTTGACATGGAAGAACCAGAACTGTACACAGTGTCCAAGATGCAGATGCACCACTGTGGGCTTACACAGCGGGAACAAGAGTTTTCGTTCCGTTACTTATGTCGACTACTGGTGAGCTGTCCTTTTCACAGGGTGTGTCATACCTCCAGAGTATCGCTCCTGCAGATAGCAAGTGTCATCCATCAATGTGTAAGTTAAAATGTTCCAAACACCCTCTTTCACTTAGCATTTATCAACACTGAATTTTATCTTGAACTTACAGGAATCATCTTCATCACAGAAAATCACAGAAAAGTAGAGGAGGAAAAGAGTAGGACAGCTAATGGAGTATTCCTAAGTTCAAGACATCAACTCATATTCTCACCCCTGCCCCCCGTTCCTTATTCTTTTGAGCGCTGGCAAACTAGCCTTAATAAAACATTATTTGTCCAGCAACAGATATGCTTTTTTTTCTGCAGAATAACTTCTATTACAATATCGTGCAAAATCAGCCCAAAAATAGTATTTGAACCTAACACTTGCAAGCTCAGAGTGAGAAGCCATTTCCCTATAACCACATCTTCATTCAGGGCTGGGGAACCCATCAGCACCCCACAGCATCCTCTGCTGCTGCAGGATACCCTTTGACTCTGACTCCCTGTCAGCAATGGACACATTTCTCCAGCTATGTAGAAAGTGCTTGGCAGAACAGATCCATCTGTGATGACTGTGCAGGATCTCCTCTGCGAGGTCTGTAAATCTTCAAACCATTCACGCAGATCGATACAGAGAAGTGATCTGTATTTTAAGCATTTTGCCCTACTGTACGAAGTACCGATCCAGTTGATGGGGTGTAAGTATCTTATAACTCTGTCTCTAATCATGTCCTCTTTCAGGGTCAATCTGGCAGACATTAGGCACCCTGAATGGCCAACAGTGGCAAAGGCTTTCCTACTAAAGGCTAAAGCAGAGGACTTTCTTGCCGGTCAGCTCCTGGAAGGTGGCTCCCATAACTTACAGGTTAAATAAAACCAACAACAAAAACCCCCAAAAAACACATTAAAAAGAACCAGTCGGCCGTATGGCAGGAAATCAGGAAAATGGTGTGGAACAAAGTAACAAATAAAAGAACAAAGCATAACAGCCTGCCCTAAGCCCAGAGACCAGGATGAAACACTGGTTTTGTGGCCAGGCTACACAAAACAATGGATATTCAGTGAGCATCAGCCTCATGCATGTCCCACAGAGATAATGTGGAGAGACTGTCTTGAGGAGGGGGCATTACAGAAAGATTTCTAGATTGGCTAAAAAGAGTAATCCAGCTTAAAATAGCATTATCGATATTTTTACCTTTGTTTTCCCCCAATCAAAAAATTCAAGCTCAAAATGCAATTTTTTCCATTTGTGGTTTCTTTTACCCATTTTCTTCCAGTCTCAGATGAATAGAGTGGTGACCCATACTCAATAAGTAACAAAATCTACTAAACTATTATTAGCATGTTATAAGGCTTAGAGCTGTGAACTAAAGAATACACAAAAAGACAAAACTGAAGCTTAACTCCAAGTGGCTATCAATCAGCAGAGCCATGCTGCAGTCTTTCTGAAAAAATACACTGCCAGCATCAATACCAATCAAAATTATTTTTAACAGATTAAAAAAAATAAAAAGAACCAATCGACCAGCACTGTGTACCTTTTAAAGCCATTTACCTCCTCCAAAACCTTTTTCCACTGGCATGCTGTTATTGCAATTTAATAGTTTTTTCTCTCAGTCAGACCTTCTCCCTCTCTCCTTTCCACAGTGCCAACAGCTAAAAGAAGCACAAAATATTGGCCTCAACACACAAGGAAAATTGAAGATGCACTTATTGTTCAGGAATACGGAGGGAAGCAGAAAAATCTATCAATCTGCCACAAGAAAACTAGGTCAACCGATGAGAAAGTTGACATTAAGATTTTATTCATTTTTCATTAATCCAAAATGTTAAAGGCAGGAGTAGAGCTTCCTTTTTTTTCCTAGAAGACCAATGCATTTCCTCACAGGTTGACTTAAATGTAATGATTTTGGTTATAAAAATGTTTTATCACTGTTCTCTTTTCATAAAGTTAAACACAATGTTGATTACATACAAGCACGCATACTATTAATAGTAAAACTTCATTTTACTTCCTGAAATTTCATCACCCCCTTGCCTTTCAGCTTACTGACAGTGACTAATGATAACAAGAGAATAGCAGAGAGACAGGTTCCCCCACTGAAGACAGAACCTGGTCCATTTTCCTGAGTTTGATAACCACGTCAGCTCTGGCTGAAACAAATCAGAAAGAGTTCTGAACTCTTTAAACTCAGAAATAAACAAAAGGAGGACGTTCCTTGCCAGCGTGCAACTGAGCCGTGGTACTTCTTGCCGCGGGATGCTCCAAATGCAGGGACCTGGCACAGGTTCGGGACGGGGCGGGGGGGTGGACCGCGCTCTGGAAAAACAATCCATTTTGGTAAATTAAATGCACAGGAACTACAACTCTGTGTTAGGATGGAGACTAGAAGATCCTTG
Source organism: Haliaeetus leucocephalus (assembly GCF_000737465.1). Taxonomy (NCBI): domain Eukaryota; kingdom Metazoa; phylum Chordata; class Aves; order Accipitriformes; family Accipitridae; genus Haliaeetus; species Haliaeetus leucocephalus. The sequence goes on along the minus strand of NW_010972620.1, from coordinate 11,646,090 downwards.
TGGGAAGTATCACACTGCTACTCTACCCTAGGCACCTACTTTTAAACTGGAGACACGGTACTGGGCTACACCATGGCTGTTTGGTCTAGTCCTGGACAGCCACTCACATTTTCATTGATGGTCCAGACTGCAGAAAATGAAAAGCTGTGTAACCGTAAACATTTTTAAAGTCCATGTATCATATTTTTACAGATTCCAAAACAATATTAGTAACTGAACATTCATACAAAACAGCAAAGCAGCACGTAAAAATAGATGCGAAACCCGGCTGCCCCAGTTCTTCCGCCTAAAACTTCTTCCAAAGCTTTATTAGCTCTTCCAATTTCAAAAGGAAACATCAGCCAACTGAAAAAGCTTATAGACTAACTAATTATATGGAACCACTGGCTCAACATATAATTCAATACCACCATTTTGACAGCTACTTTCAGAGGAAGAAAAAAAAAAAAACAACAAAAAAAACAAACAAAAAAACCCACCAACAAAAAAACCCAACTTGACTTCAGTGCTATTTAATAAATGATTACTTGAGGGATTTTATTTGTTTAAAACAATCACTCTGCCTCAGCTAAAGCAGTACTCTGGAAAGCTAGCATTAAAAAATTATTTGCTCTAATCTATTCCAAACTGGGCCTTGGCATCTAATCCCTCTTCGTTAACAAATAGCTTGGTAACCAAGTATTCCATTTGTAAAGTAGCCATAATAACGATACAAATAGTTGACCTGAGTTCTTCAAAAGTACCTACAGAAAATAAAAACTGAAACAGCATTTAATTACAGGGAGAGTCAAGCAACCAACTCCCTTAGTCTTACTAACAATACATGAAAAAATATGGAGGATATTTTCATTTAAAGTAATTTTGTCCAATTAGTAATACTGCTGTATTATTTATTCAAAAAAGATGTCGTCAGCAATTTCCTGTTTAACTGTGTAAACCTGTTATGAAGACCATTTTATGGACCAATTACCTAATGGACTAGTTATTAAATATAGGCACAAATTAATGAGACTTGTTTCAGAAAGAACAGTTTATTAGAAACAGGTTTATAATGATAATCAATGAAGTACTTTAAAGCGGTAACTTCATTTGCTCCAAATGCAGAAGATTAGAATTTATTACATTTATTTAGCTCTTGTGGTTATTTTTTGCTTCATCAATCTATATTGTTAACTCTTTACATTGTTATTTATAACATAATTGTGCAGAAAGTGGAGAGAATTATGAATAGTACAACAATAAATGACCATTAATGTGGGGTTTTTTCCGAACTTTAAGTGTTAGGAATTTCATTATTCATCCTTTTGTTATAGAAGTAAAGGGGAAGACAAAGAAAAGTGTTAGAAAAATTACTTTCCCTTTTTCTGCAAATCTCATTGTTTCTTTTCTATTTAAACTAAAGACATTAGCACTAGAATATCTGCTATAGGTCCATGAGGACTAGCAAGTATATAGATATGCCAGGTAAGTCTTTATTTAACATGAACAGCAGCTGGCATTCATTTAATAGACATGTTAAATCATACAAATAGATAAATACCAAACATCTATGATTGACATCATGTCATTTTCTGATGTTCATATCTCAAATGTTGTCCTCTTTTGCTCTTCCTCAGGGATACTTGCGGTCCACAAAAAACAGGTCCTGAAATCCTAAGAACATAATGTGACCCTACCAGCACTGTTGCTAAAGAAAGGAAAAGAAACCAAAGGAAAGCATGACCATCAGGAAAAAAAAAAAAAAAAGAAAAAAAAAAACCCAACCACCTTAAAGACAGCTTTCTGCTTGCACTGGATGGACTTACATTCTCACTCAAAGTCTTCCAACATTAAAGGAAAAAAGTACAGAACTTCCCTCTGCAAGACTCCTATGTGATATAACCAAGGGAAAGAGCAGATTAACTTTCTGAGAGCCTACTGTTACCAAACATGGAGGAAAAACTCCCCATAAAGAAACTAACTACAGATATTAGTCTCACATGCACCAGCAGTTTAACAACTACCTGAATATCTGGTGTCATAACTTCCACAGCTTGACTCCATTTTCTGAGCACCATGTAATCCAAATTCCTTTAAACAATCATGATATCACACTTTGAAGAGTTACCTGAAGCATAATATGACAAAATTTAACCATTCTCCCTCTACAGATAATAACCTTGCTATAGATGAGATGATGTATGACTCCATCAAGGACTCTAGTAATAAATAAGTCTAATGATGAAAATGTTGGTACAATAATATTCACAAAATGTGTGCCCAACACAAAAGCCTTATAATGATGACATTTGTTACCGAGGGAGTAAGGTATTGTTTTCTTCCAATGCAAAGCATGCTTTGCTTTGTGCATTTTGACTGTTTCCTTTCGTGCATCCCATATGTAATATGGATGGAAAATTGTGGCTTTTGCAAAATTAGTGTGGATTTGTCAACTGCTACAGTGATAGCTGAGAACAGTTCATTAACTTGATCTAATTTAAGATAGAGCTATATGATAAACTTAAAATGTGAATAATACTAGCTATATCACAGGAGAAAGGAATGCAGTCCCTTAAGCTTAGATTTGCCTACATATTGAAAAGTTTAGTTTTCTGGCTCAAGAACTGCAATGAGAATAACAGCACACATTAAGATTTCATCTTTATCACTATTATTTGCATTATACACATTTTGCAGTTTTGGAAGGACGGTTGCAATATTGTTTGAATGTTGTCACAAAGGTGTAGAGAAAAATGGAAATTAAGCTTTTCCTCTTTCCTTCTAAACAATACACAATTCTGGGGATGGAAAACAAATCTGATCATCGTGACTGTTCCCTCTGATCATCAGCAACATGTTTGGTGGGTCAACATAAAACTACTGCTTGACACAATGACATTCAGACTTCTCTACTCTGCTGGCTGCAGTTTTAATGATAAACTCTGTAAGGAAGCAGAGATTGAGATTCAAACGCTTTTTCTTGTTTCTAAGTTGTGTAATGGGATCAACTCCATCTGCCTGGCCCCAATTCCAGGCACCGCTGAACTCCAGGACTTAACTCAGATCTCTCTGAGGACCCATATCCTCACTCATTTCAGTTCCACTCAGTAAGTTCGCAAGAGAAGGATAAAATGAGTCAAGGATCAAAGGTGATGAGGGAAGACATAATGGAGAGTTTTAGAAAAGGAGAAGGAACTGGAAAGTCACATGAGACTAAAGAAGTGGTGGAGACCATGAGCTGAAAGCAGAGGCTGCAGGACACAGCAGTGAAAGCGCAGAGGCTGGCAGAGAAGTGGAGCATGTCAGAGGACCAAGAGCAGAGCTGATGAGGAGGGAGATGGGTTTTTTCCTTTTTTAGAAACGCATTTGTTGTAAAGTGCGCGATACAGGTAAGCAGTGAACAAAAATCAGATGCAGATGAGAAGAAAAAATAGGGAGAAGTATCAATGTAATAATAATAACAACAATAATAGTAATAATAAAAACAAAAGTGCAAAATCAAAAGGTTCTGGAAGTAACAGCAGATGGGTCCAAGCACAGAGGATGGCCCATGGAAGACAAAGAGAATTAAGGAGTTTTCCTGGCATGCAAAGCTCCCCTGATAGGACACACATTAATGTGTAAGAATTCAGTTACTTAGGAGTGCTGGTGGTAAATTTGATTCCTCAAAATTGGTAATAACTTTTGGTTTTCTTCTCTCTCTCTCTTAAATGCTGGTAGGTTTCCCTTTGAGCCAGGTTGTTAGCACATTCCGTTAGAGGAACCTTTCCTAACATTCCAGTATACTTCCTCTGAATTTTCTATAAAACCTAACCATATTAATAAAGTTGCTCATAAACAAGTTATGCTCTTCTTCCACCTCTCTGCTCTCAAAGAAATTGATACCATGCACATTAGTTTGTAACACAGATATCAAAATAACTGTTGCCAGGGAACTACTAATATATAGTAATATTAAGTGTTCAATTCTTTCATTAAATCTATGCTTTTCTTCAAATTTTCCAGGTCTGGTTTGGTTACTACTAGTTTTAACCTTATTTTCCATTCTATGGTGTAGTTTGTTCTTTTCTCAAGTTACAGTACCCATAAAACCTTTACCCTCCCAATTTATACTTTTGTCTATAAAACATGCGCTCTCTGGGATGGCCTATCCCATAACATAAAGAGAAGGGGTTTATGGGGAGACATCATCTTGATTGCTATTAGAAGGAAGAAATCACAGTAATTCTTCAATAAACAAGGAAAATCATAAATGTCCATAATGTGGAATTTGGAGGCCTTATCAGGTTACTCAAAAACCATAATGATACCTTAATAACATAGAAAATCCATTAAACTTCATTCTGTGTTATACAAAGCCTACAGTATATATGCTGAAAATGCATGTCAGTGCCTTTATACCTTCATGAGTTTTGACGAATAGCCATTTCAGAAGACAACCACTCATCAAAGTAAAGCTTAAAATATACGTTTAAAAGAATTTGCTTACTTATGCATAGATATCAGCAATCGAAATTCTGTACGATCTAGGAATAAATCGCAGGTTTTTGTGACGATTTATAGGTCTATGAGCATAATACCCATAACACCACTGTGTGCTTACTTTATTGGCAGAACAGTTTAAACATTTGACGTACTGCTGTTCAGATAAGATTATATCCAACTAAGTACAGAAAAGAAACTGTCAACAAGTCTGTAAGACTATAATAGAAACTGCAAAAGCAGAGTTTTCCTATGACTAACCATACCTTCAGAGTACTCCCAAATCAGTCCCAGGCATGAAAACACAGTTGGAACTGATTTTAAGAGAAGGGTGAAGAATGGCATGTTGCCACAAAAATAAGAACCAAGCCTGAACTGTGTGTTCCCTGTATTACGTAATTGCCAAAGTAGATGGAAAAAAATGTTAATATTATAAATAATACAGAACTTTTAGCCAAATTATATTTGGGAAGTCTAGAACTAGACAGTAAACTTGCGATTGATCGAAGTTAATCATAGCTGATTACAGAAGCACATACTCAACCTTTCCATGTTTTGTACGCTTTTACTGCTGTGAGGGTTTGGATATTCTATCAGGAAGATGGAAAGGGAGGACGCTTAGAAATCAATAGGCAATTTTTCCTCAAAAACCTAAGTCAAACAGCATAAATAGTGATTCCTGAAAATATGCACAAATATTATCAAGTAGTGAAAATGAAGCTCGCACAAAGCTCTGACTCTCAGATGTGCACAAAGGAAGCGTGTAAGCTTCATGCGTGTGTTTCCTACTGGCTGTTAGAGCAGAACCTCTGCCTCAGCAAAGATACTCTGCCCTTTAACTTTCAGATTTATGCCAGCTCTGTATTATAAAAATAGGACAAAAGACAGCAGTGAGGAAGTAGGGATGGGTTATCTGGAACATGGTTGGATCCAATAGCTGCAAAATTGTGAAGACAGAGGGTCCCAAACAGGGAGAAACTTTACACAAGAAAGCAGTGTTACCCTGGCTATTTCTGCCCAGAAAGTTTCTGGGTCTGTGTTACTGGCAAAGGAATTAATGGGCTTCCAGACTCTCAGGGGTTAATATGACCCTGTTGTTGTACACCATCAATTAAATAAGATTTGTGATTTTAAAGCTCTGAAGATGCAGAAAAAGGAGAATGTATGTAATATTAAACCTTTAGAGCTTTATTTTAATAACATTCTTCAGACCCTTTCCTTCTGGCTATTCAGACCAGTTTTAAGAAAGTCCTTTCCCCTTCTTCACCTCTCTCCCCATCACTCCCCCCTCTTCACCTCACCTCACATCTTAGCATCCTGTCAGGATATTTAGAAGGGGATGAGGAAAGAAAAAGGTATTTTGAGAAAACATTTCAGTATGGCTTTAAAAAAAAAAAAAAGCCGCTACATTTTCAAACCTTTAAAGAACAGTCCATTTCAAGAGCTGACAGTACTTTGGTCCCAAGGGGCAGCAAGTCATGCAGCTTCCTATAAAGGCAAATTCCACAAACAGAAATCACCTTCTCCCTGGCCACTACCTCACTCCAACAGATGAGAATACCTACACTTCAGAAACAAATTTCTGTTGCACATATCTTCTGATAGTTAAAATTAAGTAGGTTTTATCAATATTAGGCCAACCTACAAAAAAAAAGAAAAAAAAGAGCCAGTGACATATACTAAATCTCTTCCTGCTTAAGGCAAACAAGGTCAGTAGCTAACCAACTGACAAATTATACCATATCATAAAACCCCAACTTCATTTAGGACTTCTCAATAGGTATCAGATATACACTTATATGATAAAACTCCCTTCCCACATGCATTACTATCCTCCTGTCTATCCTCCTCTGAGTTTATTTTTACCTCTGGAATGAAACTAGGAGTAGATCACAATACTGCAAATTTCCCAGTACGCAGAAAAGAAAAAAAAGACTTGGTTTCTACATGAAATTACCAAATTAATGAACTGTTCAATACTGTAACATAAGTTTATCTGTTTCCAAAAATTCTCATCCCATTCTCTTGCACAACCTGCCTTTCTCAAAGCAAGTTACACTGAGGACTTAAAAGCACCAGGAGGATATCTGGCACTGTTTTAGCTAGCGACATTTACAGATTTAGAATAATAAAGGGAGAAAGAAACTTCAGTATGATTCATATAACTTTAAAAAGTTAATCTGGTGACTACTAAAGCAGCCTTTATTGTATTTTGGACATTATTTGCAAAAAGAGTTCATTTTCCTTAACAGAATCTTTTCATCCTCCTCTCATGTTAAAATTTCCAGTAGTGCCAACGCATCAGTTTCATCCAAACCAAGTCATAATTTGGAAGTGGTCATAGTACTTCCTGCTATTGACAAGCAGACAAGAGAATTCAGGTGCAGATATTCCCTCATCAGAAATAACATAAAGAAAAATAAAATATTTTCAGTTATAGTATTTTATGGCCACTAGAGTTGAATCTATAACATGAATTATCAAGGAAGATTAGACTAGTATCTAAAGAATTTTCATCTCTACTGTTTTTCTCTTCTCTTTATTTCGCTCTCCCCAACCATCTGTCCCAGACCTTCCAAGTCTTATGTGTATTTTATGTCGGTTTGCTTTATATTAGGAGTTTCTTTCACAACAACAAACTGGCTTTATTTTCTTTTTTTTGAAGAGTTTTGAAGAAAGCTTGTATAAATATGTATACACACATAAATAATGGAGCAGGAAACCTGTTTTTTATTCTTTTTTTCTGCCACTTTGAGTGAACACAGGAAGCTAACCAAGGTGAAAATGTTTGTGAAAACCTTCATAATGAGAATTAGCCTACCTTCTTTAATAATGCTGTTATTTACAAATTAGCAATGCTATGTGAGATCTCATCAAAAAAGATGCGAGTTTTAAGATGGGGAAATAAAACTACTGAAAAATATTTTTTATTCATCCTTTCCTCAATTCCTGCTTTGTTTGCTTTGGCTAGCTTAAACCCTAAGCTCTTTGGGACATAAAGAACATTTTTGTGGTCTATTTTTACAGCAAGATGCTTATATTAAATAAACCATATTGATATATCCTAAACTGAATACCGGAGTGTAAAAGACAAGACCGGACATGAAACAAATACAGTAATATAATAACTTTGAATAAATTCCAGTAGACATGACATAAATGAATGTGACAAAAGTAATTCTAGGACAGAGAAAAGCAGAGCAATGTTGCTTTCAGAAGACTACTTAATGTTTATAAAGTGCTTTGAAGATGAAAACCCCTACATTTGTACTATGGCTATGGACTACCACTGGAGTCATGTATCCTCAGATTCTCAATTTCAGAGTGAGGCATTTGAGACAACCTCCCATTCAAAGTTAGAAGAAATGTATAGATATAAAGAAATATGAAGAGTCCTATGTGATACAGAATTGCTACGAGCCATACACTACCTTAACTTTTCTTCATTTCTATCATGACAGTTAAAACAGCAGATTTCCACAGGTGTATCTGTGAGTGAAATTTGTAAAAGTAACAACCTTCAGTATAAATGTTGGACTTCTGAATTGAGGGAGGGAAAAAAAAATAGTAATGCTACTACCAGAAACCAATGGCATTTGTAACTTCAAAGCATATTCTGCCTAGTGATATCAAGACATGTATTGAACTGAGAAATTCTGAGACTAAAAGGATAAACTTTTTAACACCACTTGACACACAAAAAAAAAAGAAGTACAGAAAGTAAGTAACCTACCAATATACTGCCCAGTTTACATGCAATAACTCAGAAGAGAATCTCATCTGTTAATTCCTGAAATTTCAAATTGTAGGACTTCTGCATTGCAAAAAGCGCCAACACAATTTTTACTGTTGTATTCCATATAGCCCAAATTTCAGCAAGTCACTCAAAAGTTTAACAACTAAAATTTCCATTAGCATAGAAGAAAATTGCAAATAATCTTTTTCTCTAGAGTTACACTTTAACAACCCAATCACGTTTGAAAAAAAATTGTAAAATATTAATTTAATATAAGAATTCCCAAGTATTCAGCCATAAAGTCTAAACTGAAAAAACTGTATTATCCTGAAAGGATACGACTCCTCCTTTTTGGGTCTACACTTCCACGCCTACTGAGAGCAAAGTGGGGAGAGCAGATCCCATAAATTAGTGTTTCAATAGCTGTATTCTTTTGGGGAAAAAAAAAAAGAACTACAAGAGCAACTCCCTTACTCCACCCCTGCCCCAATATACAAGAAACAGAAATACATATTACAAATCAGCAAGGGCTAGAATTCCTTTTAACAAGATACACACAAATACTTTGTGAAGCTACAGCTGAGTTTTTTTCTTTTGATCCACATCAAGCACTTGAATCCCATTTCCAAAGCAGTAAAATACTAAATAAAGACAGTGAAACAGAGTCCAGGACAGTTTGTTGGTTTTGGTTTTTAATATAAAATATAGAGGAGGGGATAGTTGCTTTATCAGCTTATATTTTGATTTTATTTCTAGTGTGTTTATTATTGGGAGCATTCAGACAGTACTGAATAGCTCTAGTGTTCATATGATTTCAAAGAAACTATGCAAACTTCCCCACCTCGTAAGCTGGAAATAATTGGTCCGAACCTGTCAAGAATAAGCATTTCTTCAGTGACTTCACACTAGTTTGTAGTCACTGTGTCAGAAGTATTTTCAGTAGCGATACTTTTAGTACATAAAGAGCCTAAATTGTCAAACTCAGCCAAGGTTCGTGGTCACTTAGCTGAAAAAAAAAATTAAACTAACAAATCATAACTTATGTTTGCTGATAAGCAACATTACCTAGCGTGTAAATGAAATGTTACACATCCACAGCTTCATCTCTTAATCTCTCTTAAGAGATACAGCAGAGGTAATTCCTCTGTCATCTTTGCAGAACAGTTAAAAGAGTTTGGCTTCAATCTTCCCTTCCAAAAGAAAACAGCACTAGCAAAGCAGCATCCCTATATAATAAATATATATATATGAGAAGTTTACTTAATCTGCCCAAAAAAACCCAAACTGTTTTTTACATTGTTTCATTACAGTGTTACTGCATCTGAATACACATGCCTTTATTCACCTCTGTATTTCTTAATTGTTAAAGCAATCCAAAAGGTTATGTTCCATATGTTAAAGCTCTCTTTCTCTCTGTGGGCCCATAAAACTGAATGGAAGCAGGCAGCATCTACTAGAATATTCTCCTTTGCCCAAGTTTTCCACGCAGCTACAAAAATGAATTTAAGAGCACTAGTGTTTGAGCTTTTTATCATTATTTTCTGCAGCTGGCCAAATCTCACAAGTGTGATTTAATTCATCAAAACCAGTTTCCCCTGGAAAATCTTTGACACATTCAATCAAACTGTCATCTGTACGTTCCAGCTACTGAAAATTATTATGTCCCTAGCACATTTTAAACTTTTTTTCTTTTTACCTTCAAGATTTAGCCTTAAATTTACTTATTGGGAAGAAAAAAAACTGAGAGGATAGACGGTAAGAGGAAAGGGATAAGTTTAGATACTACATGATACTGTACTTGTCCACGTGACATATGACAAAAAACAATGGTTTGTATGTTTCATATCAACTAAGGACAGCTAATCAGCTCTCAGGTCAATGGTTATTTGTAATCAAGTTAAAAAAACCTAACACAGTATCTTTCTAATGAGTATGAGCAAGCGTTACCCAAAAAGCACATTGAGGATGACAGTATCAAGTTGGCTACTGGTGCCTTAAATCATATGTGTAAGTGAGCAAATCCTCCCACCTACCACTTCAAATGCATCACCTCCCCTGTTCATCTTTTCTCACTTCTGTTTCCAATTCAATTTCTTTTCACTACAGTGAATACATACTTTAGTTGATCTTAGGGTCAGCTGGATTCATCTACTGGTACTTACCTCATTAAAAGAAAAGTTTCTTAAAAAAATAAATAAATAAATAAGACTCTGTAAATCAATGCTTAAGAAGAAAAGCCTTTGCAGACATGCTGAGTGTGAGAGTTTCTACAGCTCTTTAACAAATGGAAAAAATAGTTTCTGCCTGCCCAAGATGTCAACATTTTATACTTTGCGGGGAGTACAAACTGTAACTATACAGCCAGTTATATAAACTACAAGAGTAGCAGTGAATTTATCACCTAGGTCAAAACTTATGTTGATGTAATAATTTTATTCTAAACCAGCCTATTAAAATTTAGCAGGAAGTGTAGTCATTGTATTTTGTATATTAACAAGCAGAAGCTTCCCAAATGAATAATCGGCATACGGCTAATCAGCATCGAGTCACTCAGCAGTTATAGCTAAAACTGAGCTGAAGTGTACGCGGCACATCTGTACGTTTACAAGCACAAGCTCCCCAGATGTTATGAATTACTATCTTTACCAGTTGTCTCCTGAAAGTGTTGACTTAAAGCAAATGCAGTGAACAGTGGAGATGTTCACAGCAGGAATTGTCAACAGAACTAAATGGAACAGTAAAAGATCTGTTGATATGTGCACGATCTAAAGGGTAAATGTTGGAGAGCTATTACTGCTCGGGTCCATTATAGGGAGATTACTTTCACCTATATTCGATGATACAGCTACAAAAAGTTCTACTACTCTACTTAGAATACGTACTGTTTATTCAAGTTTAGCTATGTGCAACAGGCAAGAAAACATCCTAACCTATTTCCAAGTCACTTGGAGGGGAAAAAAAAATAGAAAAAGAAAGAAAGAAAAAAGAAAAACGCCAAAGCGTGGGTCATTTTCAATGACCAGACAACGCAGAGCAATATTGGAGATTCGGTCGTTTCAAACAGTGGTACGCAAAGTCTTGTTAAAAGAGGAGACATCAAATTCCAAACTTTATTTAGAGGAGACGAGAGAGAAGGGGAAAACCAGTTAATTACACAGGAGTCCAGAAGGCAGTTTACCACTAGCGATACCATTCATTTATTGCCCGGATCGTTTGAGCCCACCCCGTCGCCGGCGGAAAGGTGCACCGGCGAGCTCCATCAGTCCTGCTAGCACTGACATTTCCCAAACCACCATACAGGGCAGCGTGCAATTTACATCAGGGTAAGCCCAGCCTGACCAAAACGCCAGCAAGAGTTTCCAAACTTGGAAAAAACAAACAAAAAAAA